>NC_060269.1:54774099-55523018 GCF_021613505.1 Equus quagga | reverse complement strand
CTCTTTAGGGGAGATACTCAAACTTTCATGGCTCCTTCCTCACTCCCTTTTCATTTTCCCAGGACAGCATCTTCTTCCCCCAAAGCAAGCAATCATCTTCATAGCAATAGTAAAAGGGGTCTCTGTTCTATGTGCTGCCCTCTGAGGCTTTGCTAGCCCTGTCCTTTGGGTCACTGCATCCACACTGGTGGTCTCCTCCAATCTCCAATATCTATCCACCACTACTACTCATTGAGTGTAGACATTGCCACTGTAACTCTGTGTTCTCCTGGTCCTGACTCCAGGCTTCTGCCAGTCTACTAGGACTCTAACCACTTCTGCCCGCTGTGAGGCTTCCCGGATTTCCTACATACTCTCCGTAGGTTGTGGGAAATAAGCAACATTCATTTATCTATATACCTCTTCCATCCTCTGATACTATTCTGCCTGGTGACGTATAATCAAATGGGGAGTGAGTAAATGGAGTACCATCCCAGATGTTCTTGGATTCTCCCTCAACATATGAGGGTTTCTACAGACCAAAACTTACCCAGATGTTTCTAAAACACACCTGTCTGCCCCACACAGTTAACAGCAACTTCCTCTGACCTCCTGTCTTTCTTCTGTCTTTTCTGCATTCATCCTCTCAGAAGGCTTATTCGACTTCCTGCTAGTCACTTCCTCATGCCCAGAATGTAAAGTAAAGCTCTTTAGTCTGATTCCAGCACTCTGGCTCTTGGTGTATTAAGGGAGAAATTGTAATTGAGATACAATTTTTTCTCTCTTTACAAAGTCTGGCTCTCGAGACTGCTATCTTGCTAAATCAGCGCTGAAATTCAGTTGATGAATGGCCTCTCAAAATCTCTTTGTTCCAGGTGGTATCCATCTTCTCATTCCCTAGCGGGTACTAAGCCTTCTTAGTAGTTTAATAATTCCACCTATTAGACTCATTTACAATTGAATCACATGCCAACAGTACACATCTATGTGGAAATAAAGGAAGGAGAACGAGATACTGGAAAATTCCAAATCGAGCAGTTTGAGATATTGTGGACAACTCTACTCAGAAGCTACCTGAATCACGCTCAGAATCTTGGGCACATCTTTAATTCATTTGCTCCCTCGCTTGGTATTTGTAATCATAGATGTTTTATCACGGGCTCTAAGCTTGGTACTAAATAAAGAAAAAAGTCCTCTGACAGCTGCACAAGGAGCTTAATTAGGAACCTCTTTAAGTTTACTTAAAATGCATAATTGATGTAGAAACATGTGAAGCAAATAGCACCCTCTTAACATCCTCACAATATTTTCAAAGTTGCTGATTGTCACATTTGTTTCATATCATTTAGAAGATGTCATTTTCTAGCTCCTTTTTATCTTAATCCAGGGCCACATTTCGGTTTAATAATTCATTAGCAGCTCTTTGGAACTTATTGCCTGCTGAGTTTACTGAAGACTGATTACCAATTTTATCATTTCTAAGTTTTCTGTATATATTTTCATAAGTGTCATCTCCTGCTGATTCTAATACTTTCTTGCTTGAAACCACTTTTTTTCTCATTTTTTCTGCTTTGCTGCTATGCATCTATCAATCATTTCTATCCGCCGGAATACACATTGCTGAAGGCTGAGATCCTGTTGCTCATCCCACATCACACAGTACTGGTTTAGTGGTATAATCATATTTTAGAAAAGCTTTTCTCTGTCTTTTATCCAATAATCACCAATTCAAATCAGGTGAGCACTCAGACGCGTAAGGCCTAATTGGGCAAAACATGGGCATTGGAGTAAGACTCACCTGAAATTTGAAGTTTCCTTCTATCACTTGCTATCTAACTGACTGTAAACCAACTTTTTTACTTAATGTCCCTAAATTTCAAAGTATTCATCTGCAAAGTTGTAATAGTAACTACTTCCTAGTGTTGCTGTGGGGAATAGACGAGGATATATGTAAAATATGCAATACTATACCTGAAAAATAACAGATATTTTGTTAAAATGTTATTTCATTTATTTTCTCCCTTTTCTTCTCATTCCACTTTATTCTAATTAACGTTAACAAACTCTTCATTTGTTTCATTATAACATACATGGCATCATCTGAGATACTGAAATTGTTCTCCTCACTTTAAGTCCTAGGTATTCCCGATTTTCTTGTACCATGTCAGCTTAATGTTACATTACATTGAGAGAACTCCATTTTTTTAAAACTGCTTGATAAGCCTAATTCGGATTGCATCGAAAGCCCTCTAAATTGCCATTTGCTCACTCACTATTCCACCAAGATCTAAAAGGCAAAGAATGGACAGTATTGACACAAGTGAATCATAACTCTTTGCAAAGGCACAGATGAATCATGCATTTTAAGTGGAAGATCATTTATAAAAACAGTCTTCTGCTGACCTAGGCTAAGCTCACCACAATTCAACGTTTGCATTTAACTGCTCTAATCTGATGGGTTTTGTGCTATAGCTAGTCGGAAAACTAATTTCAATCAGAAGATGTCAATAGTAGTTGTTCCTGGAGATTTCTGGTTGCTACAGTGCTGCCTAACCCAGTTTTTATTCTAATATTGATGTGCCATTTTTAAATTTTGAAAATCATCCTGTATGATTTTCTAGTTCCTCATAATAAATGCACTATATGCTTATTTTTGAAAATTTAGAAAATTCAGGGAAGTAAGAAGAAAGCAAAAAAAAAAAAAAGACCTGTGTTGTCTTTTGCATGCATACATTTCTGTTAAGTATAGAGCTGGCCTTAGAAACTTGGCATTTTGGTTCATAGGGTGATGTTTTGAATTTAGGCGTATTAGAGCAGGGTGGGAGTGGTAGCAATTCTCAGTTAACCTCACCTTCTCCATTTCTCAACTATGGCCAAAGAGCACATCGCTCCTGAGGGAGAGACCTTTGAGAGCAAGGGTAAGAGAACGATGGGAAGAAATATTAAAGTGGGAGGAAGACATCGTTCCATAGGGTCATTCAGACAGCAAACTCCTGACAAGACAACCCGGCTCAGGAGTGGGATATCTGTCTCAGAGGCACTTGTTAATGCCTCTATTTGAATGGAAAATAAAGTCAGACTTTTTCTGACAGAAATTATGTCTGATTTGGCAGATTTTTTGATGATGAGAAATGGCTTTGGCATATAGATTATACAGTAAATATTTTCCATAAACAAAATGACCTACATCTGCAGCTCCAATGATTTTCTTTAAAAACATATTTAAAACATAAGACAAAAGAATTTTGACCAAAATTTCAGCAAAATGTGTTTAAATAACAATACTTTTCATTTTTCTCAGTCTTTTCTGAGTACATCAAGTTAAACTTCACATCTCTAAACAAATGAATAAAATCTATCATTTATACACATTTGATACATCTTGGTAAAGACATTACTATACTCAGAAACTGACAAAGTAAATGGTAATAGTGAACTATTGGTAACAAATCCTTCTGCAAGTCAGGTGGTTTACGATTATTTACAAGAATATTTAAGAGGGGGCTTAATCAAGTTTCTGGCTAATAGATCATCTAGAAAGAATTTTTGATTACCCCATATTTGTTGCAAAGAAGTAGGGTAATCAACAAGGACCTATAAACAGAATAATGTACATATATATTCTGTGTGTATATGTGCACGTGCTTACACTATAAATTGCATTTATGATAAAATTTTATTTTTATATTTCATAATTATTTATCAAACTTTTTAATATATTTATGCTGCTTTGATCAATTATGTAAATAAATGATTGTTATGTCAAAAGAGTTTTTTAATATTCAGAATATAATAATTAAAAATAAAACATTGAACAATTAAAATCTACATATATATACATACAGTACATATGTATGATATATATGTATGAGATGTATAAGTAGAATGTATACATAAAGCATATATGTGAATTAAATTATTATGTGTAGATATACATAGAATTCAGTATATGTATATGTACTATATATTGTAATACATGATTATACGTAAATGTTTTTTATTGATTATCCTATTTCTTTACAACAAATATAGCATAAGCAATGGCATATTTAATCATTACAATGTATTACAGTAAAGATATTTTCTGAAGAAAAAGGAATGGAAATATAATGGCAAGGAGAAAAAGGAATGAGGTAAAATTTCTGATTTAAAAAATGAACTTATTCATGTATTTTTAAAAATGAACGATGGTGCATCATCAAGTCACCATGATAGTTATAGTCCAACGATGCATTTAAAAATGATAAAATGGTTTCATTTTAAAATGTCAATATTCACTAGCATTGTAAATTACAGCCCTTAGAACTATTTTAATGTGTGACTAGAACTTTTAGATATCGTAATTAAAATGTATAAAAGCAAATAAATAAAACTTTTCAGAACTCTTTTATAGGGTAAATGAAGAAAATCTTGAAGTTCATTGCCATAGTGTACATTTATAATAAGGAGGGCAAGCTGGTGGTTTTCTAGATATCATATTTCATCCTAAACAAGTATTTTTGACACCTTCTATGTTCCAATCATTATACTTGGTCCTACCAATGCAACAAAGGTAGAGCTGCTTTCCTCAAAGGGCTGGAATTCTAGCAGGGGAGATACAAGCAAAATAGAAAAATTTAACAGCAAGGATAAGTGCTGCAAGAGGGCCATATTCAGGATACTGTAGAAATATTTCTTGGGGAAGACAGGAGGCTTCTTAGAAAAACTTACCTCTAACCTGATTCCTGAAGTTTGAGTCAGGTTCATCCATGTGAAAGGAAGAGAAAGAAGAAAAGAAAACTCCAAAAAGAAGACACTGCATGTGCAAAAACCAAATGCTAAAAGAACGAAGTAAATAGAGGCAGTAAGAAAAGAAGGAAAGGACAAAGACAGGAAGGAAGGAGATTGATATTGAGGGAAGAAGGAAAGAGGGAGGGAAGACATTTCTATAAAAAATAGTTTATAACGAATATTAAAAATTATCATTTTAGACCCAAATTGTTAAGGGACGCCTGATTGTATGATGTTCTGTGATATCTACCATGCTCCAGCAATATCCAGCTTGCTGCACATGCAGTCCTTAAAAAGAGATATTCCTTTTTT
This sequence comes from Equus quagga, assembly GCF_021613505.1. NCBI lineage: Eukaryota > Metazoa > Chordata > Mammalia > Perissodactyla > Equidae > Equus > Equus quagga. Next base: position 55,517,957 of record NC_060269.1, on the reverse strand, counting down.
TGCACACCTTAAAATTCATGTTAAAAGTATAAATTTTTAAATACAGATATTCATAACTTCCTCATAGCATGACTAGTCTAATTTTTATATTTGTACATTTGTACATTTCCCTGCAAAGTTGAAATAGTTTGCTCTATACTGGAAGCAGTGTGCTTGGAACAAGGGGAGAAAATATCACAGGAGAGTAGAAGGGCCAGGGGCCTAGTTTCTTCCTTTCTTTCCGCTTTTGTGGAGTCTTTTCTTTAGGGAAAATATTCCAATTGTTTAAGAAGTGGTAAGGGAAGTTTTCCTTTGGAGCTGGTGTTTCCTTCTTATGACCCCAGCACTTCTGCAATATCAGCAGCAAATCCCAGGCTATAAGCAGACCAAGAAAGAACAGGACTGGGAAACTGATAATGACTGAGACTATATTTTCAGGGTCACAGCTATGAAGTTCGTTAAGCATAGAGAGAGAGGGGCAAGATCACGAATATTTACGTCCAAATGAGGAAAGTCTTCAGTCAGGGATAAAGACTTCATAGGGGTACCCGTAGGTACAGCAAAAGAAATAGGACAAGTAATACATACTAGGAAAAAGGGGTGAGGTAAGAGTTTGGAGTTTGTTTGCTTGTTTGTTTACAAATAAGCAAGAGTTGGGATTGAGACAAGGACGCAAGCAGAAAGAGTACAAATGAGGAGATCAGACACTGGGAAACAATAAGAAAGAAGAATTTGAAATTCAGGGTCAGAGGAACTGAAATCTAAAGCCACAGAGATAAATGAAAGACGAGGTATTGGAATTAGAAACTGGAATGGTATTAGCATTGAGTTAATAAGAAATGTGTTAACAGTTGTGTCCTACTCTTCTTTAAGATCCCCTCCCTTGAAAGGATGGTTTAAAGGAAGCTCACATCCCCTCTGAGGCAAATGCTCCCAGGTTGGCCAGTCTTTCGAGTAGTCCCAGCTAAACAGAGTGGAGAAGTTCAAAGCACAGTGAAGTTCCTGACACCTAGAAAAGATTCAGAAAAGAATAAATTATGATTTCTTACTTATTAGCCAAAATATCACACTAAACTTTTTTGTCTTTTCCCCCTCTAGAGAAACAAATTTTATTTTCTATTTATGTGTCAGGATATCTCTACAGACAAATTTTATAAGAAAAGATTACGGATAACCTTCACAAATGTTAAATTCTATAAGATTACCCAGACTCCTGTGGCATTAGTTTCAGACATCTGAAGCCCCGATCGTCAGTATGATTTAAGAATTAAGGCATATCTACTTTGGGAAGATGTGTCATTGATTACTGAGTCAGGTATCTGAAAGCTAACTCTCTGCCTTTAACTGACCAGAGTTACAGCTCACCTTTGCTGCTAGAAAAGATATTTCGGGAGATTAGATGGCAGCAAGCTCAGATATGGTGAAATTCATTTTCTAAAAACCACATCTCTCATAGACAAGTGAAGCAAAAACTAGACAGGAAAGTTAGAAGGTGAGGATCTTAACATTTGCTCCTTTATCCTACCACATGTCTGAACTTGGCATTTGGCCATTGTAAAATGTGATCAAGGACTCACTCAGACTCAGAGAATATATGTTCATTTTCCCTTTGGAACATTGGATTCTGTGTGTCCCTCATTACCGTGTCACTAACACTACTGGCAAAAGAAAGGGTCAGCTTCTCTTGGCTGAGCTATCACATAATGACTCAGTGCCTTGTAGCTGGGGAGGTGGGGGGTGAATGGATTTGGTATTCCATTCCCCTCAAGAAAGGAGGGTTTTTAAAAGGAGCTTCCTTAAGACAAATAACAATTATAGTGTAAGGCTGGGATTATATGAGAGTCAGATTGGAGATGGGCTTTATCAGGTGGCAAGAAATATGAGGGGTAATTCTCCCACAGAGGAGGATAATTAATGTTAACAGGTGACGAGAGTACCAACAGGGCAGACTTCACAGAGGAAACAAGATTCTCAATTGCAAAAGTGCTCAGAGAACAAAAGGGCAGAGGAACAGGGAATGCGGAATGACAGGAATATTATCCAAGAAGGGTCTGTGAGAGGAAAATTTGTGTTAGGTTTTATTTCTATACTCAAAAAAACTCCAGATAGTGTTGCCTCTGAAAAATACCAAGAGGGGACTGAGACTAATGGTGGGGGTAAAAGGAATGTTAACATGATCTTGAGCTATTTTTTAAAAGGAGAGTATGTTTGTGTATAGCTGGTGTAATAAAAATAAAAAATATTGTTTAAAGACCTAGTTAAAGGATGTTGCCAGATTGTTTTGAGTGGGTCAAGACTACACAAAATAGCCTGTTTGTTCTTAACGGTTTTGCAAAAGAAGTAATATTTTTTCAAGAAATGTCTGATGTCTTTAGTGAGCTCTGCCGCTTTCCCTATGGGTCTTTGAGCTCTCAGTCCTGATTGGTTGTCCCCGTGGATTTTAGGGAGTGGGAGCAGAGGCACAGACTCCTAAAGAGACCTCTGGGAACAATCCTGACCTCAGAAACCTTCATCTTTGCTTTCATACTGAAAAGAAATTGAGAAAAGTCCAAGAAAAAATGGAACTTTATAGAACCCTACCACAAGGGGAGCTGGATCAATTGGTTCATATCTATTTAAGAGGCAGGGCATGGGATAAAAGACTCTACTGTTCTGCCAAAAGATGTTTTATATGTCTTATAGGTTTCTGGAGCCCAGGTAGACTAATAGAGAATTCTATGACTACTTTTTTTTCTGAAAGTATCAAGGTGTTACTGCACTATAAGTCCATCCACAGGTATGGCTCTCAATCAGGATGAAAGGCTCAGGTGACCTCAAGATAGTATATGATTTCACATATCTACATATCAGATGTCTATACACACAGGTCTCCGAGATGGAGATATATGTTTCTTGACTCACAGGATCTATGCATTTTCACCCATCACCAGCCTATTAGTCAGAAAAGGCTAAAGTATGCGGCAGTAGCAACTCCAAACTATCAAAGGTAGGTGCTTTGGTCTGGAAATCATAAATACGACCTCAAACGGTTATTGGCTCAAACCAGTTACATGGTCCTACTCAACCACTAAGGGTAGGAAGTTCAGTCTTCCCAGTGTCTAGGAGATAGGAGTCAGTGAGCAAAACTGTCAACTGCCACACCCAATGAGTAATCTCAGCTAACTCCAAAGAGCTCGCCTGGTATTAGGGAGAGGCCTTTTAAAGATGCTGACAAGCCTCTGAAGGGGGATACAAGGCCTCTTGATCCTTTCACTAGATGGTCACCAGTTTGCTATTGCTTAAAAATACATACATTACAATGAGAAGACACATGGCAAAATAGAAATATTTAAAGCAGTGTAAAGTTCTTCCATAGTCAAGATCAAAAACTACAGGTCTTCATAAGAATTTCTATACTCAAGGGTAATTTGACTTAGGAATTCTTTAGAAAAGAGGAAGTATTCTTAATTTAGGGATAAAAATTTCATGATAGCATTTTGGGCAAAGAAGTTTTGGTCCTAGTCTTTCAACTAACAAAGTAGAATCAAGAATATGCAGTTTACACATTTGGAGTGTTGCCACAATCAAATCAGAAGCTCATAAACTGTCACTTGTCACATGAATTGTACGCTTGCACTATTATTCTCAAGTTTTCCAATGTAACTAGCTCATTGAAAAGACTTAACTCATCGAAGTACAAACATATAACAATTTTGCTTTTTTACAATCATTGGCTACAACCATGCTATGTTGAACCACCATTTCTTATCCTTGTTAATGGCATCCTAAATAAGTCCTAAAGCTTCCCATTCACTTCTAGTTAGTAAAAGCTCCAATACACTTCAATAGAGTTTAACACTTCAATACGATATCAACACTATATTTTGATTTAATGTTCTTTTTCTACCCCTCCCCAGCATTACCCTGGGTTTAGGCCAAAGGATTTGGAGCGGGGCGAGGGCTGGATCACATTTTCATTGCTCTTGCACCAGCACAGGAGCTAAGATCCCAGCCAGGGAATGAGATCCCAAGCTCCCCTCCTTCTAGATCCCTCTAATCTTCAAGAGTGATTCCCTTGGAGTGCCCTTTGTCTTAGCATGCTGGATCATCTCTGTTTGTCTCTCCAGACCCACTCCCAGCCTCTCTTCTCTGCTCTGGGCCACTAGGAGGCTCAGCTCTATGTAATGCTTCAACTGGGCTCTTTTACTCACTGGCTTCTGGTTGGATTGCGCCAAAGGGAGGCACTGGTAGGAGATCAGAGGTTGGAGAAAGATATCAAGGTATTTATTTCCTTGACTCCTTCCTTGCTTGGCCCCTGATTGCCAGTGACTGTGTCCCTCTTCAGAGAATCACAGGTCCTGGCAGGCTGCCCTCCTCCTCAGCAACAGCTCTGGATTCTAGTAACCATTTCTTCTCTTTACCCCTTTGGGCTCATGCTGGTTAAAGCTTCGCACTGTGTCATGGCCGGGATGCTTCACCACACCTTGCTGGCTTCCTTAACTCTGTTCACATCTTTGTAAATAGTCCCTTCATGAATCTCTCCTCGATTGCCCTATTTGAGTGTACTGTCTGGTTACTCTTGGGATATTGAATGGGAAAGGGCCAAGCACTTCTTTTCCTGCCCCAAAAAGAAATGAGGGAAAATCTCAGCATCCCCCTATGTTGAAGACTCATAGTCTGACCAATATCCTTCTCTGACCTTCTGCCTCTCCCTATGTTGTATGCTTATTAAGAAGAGTATGAGGCTTGTCATAAAGGAAGCAAGGTCTGTTTTAAAACCTCATTATAAGCCCTAGAAGGAATTTCATATTTTAAATGCAAGTTTTCTTTAAAAGGTGTATCACTTTGTGTTTCTTTGTCCTTAATTCAACAATGTTCAGTTCTGGTACAATAGAGAAAGTCCAGTCAACATGCTGAAAGACCTGCATTTATCAGCTTATACAGTAAAAGCTCAAGATAAAAATTGTTATAAATTGAGCTAATTTACCAGGACTGCACATGTCTGTAAGTTTGGGTCCTCACTATCTTGAATAATCAACAGTTAACAGATACTTGAGGATTTACCTCGATCTGTCTCATTACTTTCCCAAGAAAATAGCAAGTTATTCATACAGAATTCTAGCATTTGTTCTATGAAGCCTTTTATTATGTTTTTAACGCACATCTAATGTCAAAACAGTACTCCCGGGACGCTAATGCAGAGATCCATCTAATGGCATATTTAACAAAATAGCTGTTTTAAGAAGGAACAAGAGCATGATCCTTTAGAGGCATTGTGCTGTGTTTCATCTAGCTGTAATAAAGCTCTACCTGAGAGCCATCTCAGCTGACTTGATGGTTTATTTGCATTTTTTTTAGGTTATTAAACGTGAAGGCATTCAGAGGTTGAGGGAAATTGCCAGCAAACTGTATTTCATGTTGAAGATCAGCAGGGGCCTTTTGGAGGGCTTCAATTTTTCTCTGAGTGTCAGGAAATCAGATTATTGCATCCAGCTGCAAGCTGTTTTGATTGAACTGAAAGTCTGATTTAATTTGGTACAAATGGCAAATTACTCCTCTATTTATCCTTGAACTACGTGTACCCCCAAAGTACTATATTTCAGGATGTTCTTCAAAGTTTAGAGTGGAAACATGATTTCTATTTCCTTCTCTATGCCTAAACCACTCTCAAAATTCCAGTATATGCTGAAGGCCCAAGCAAAGACAATGTACGTACATTTCTGCACTCTCTGCCCTCATACTCTTTACAGAATATATGCATTGATTCAATAATTATATGCATATTGTGAAAGAAGCATGAAGATTCTTGACAAAATGGAACAAAGCTTGGAGTGTTTATTTATTCATACCACTTAATGGGCAACCGATTTTAAGATTATGCTATACTCAAAGCAATGCTACTAGTGAAAATGCTAAGCAATGCTAAGAAAGAAAATCGTAGAGTATCAGGCCTTTTAAAGGACCGTATTTAAAAGAAAAGACAAAAGAAGTGTTTGCTTTTGTTAAATCTTCTTGTACAGCACAACTTTCAAGAACCCTTCTATAGAGGAACACATTTAGGAGAAACAAAAGAAGCTAAAAATTATAGTATTATTTCAAGACCACACTTGAGAAGCCATTCTCAGTTTCTGAGGTTTCTGGCTCAGAAAATATATAACTTCAAAGCACTCAGGTTAGGATGTTTCAAGGTGGACCAAAGCAAAGGTTTATGTGGAAACAATGATATTCATTATGAAGTATGATTGCTATAAAATGAACTGTTGGATATCTTCTTTTAAGGAGAAATAAAATTTAAAAAATTAGGTTACATTTAATTCCATTTAAGGGCAACAATGATGACAAATATTTCCAATGGCTCTTTAAATTTTCTCCATTTAACACAATTGTATTTTCACAGATATAAAAGCATAGTCTAGATAGGCAGCAAGTTGCAATACAACCTTTAAAGAATGAGACTTCATAAATCTTATTCCTTTCTGATGCCAAGTCTGCTTGTGTGGTTCTACTCTGCAACTTCTTTATCTTCTCTTCCGTCTTTTCAAATCGTGTACATCTTCAACTCAGCTACCACATTTATTCAAGTATCTTCCCAAAGTATAATACCTATTTGCTCTAAACAAATATAGAAATTTAAATTAGATTCCTTATTTTAGCCAAAAATCACGCAGTACCGAACACTTTTTTCTATGGTTACACCTTAGCATCTAACTACATCGTTAGGGCAATGGTCAGACATTCCTTTCTTCCCCCTCCTCTTAAAATCTACAACAGTGCCATGCTTCATAATTGCTCACTGTGTGAAAGTGAGCCTGCATTCTGTGGTGTCTTCACAATTTTTTTTGTGGTACCTAATTCAACGAACTATTTAAAAAATGAAAATTATTTGGCTTGTGTTCTGGAATCATGAGTATTCATGTTTATTTTTGGAAACTCTCCTATAATATTTCTTGTTCTACTGTCTTTTTGAAACATAAAATAGGAAAAGTGGTTTAAAATAAAGTTATATTGCTGGTTATCTGATTTACGTAATACAGAACACATTATATAACACAGAAATATGATGTCAAAAGCTGTGTATTCTCTTGAGCCACATATAGTCTTTCCCTTTACTTATTTTCAAATCTTCTAATTTTTAAAGTACTCCTGAGAAAATAATGAAATTATTGAGGCCAGCAAGTCTTATTGAGTATAGCATTCGAGAATAATATGGTTACTACTCTGCTATCTGAGAAAAGAATTAGATATGATTTTCTGTTAAGGGAACTTCAGGCTAATACATGCTAATAAATACTGAACTGAACTTATTAAGATAAAATGTTCTTGTAAATCAAATGATAGTTCATTTTCTTAAAAAATGATGATAGCAGGTGTTCCAATCTGAACCATTCATTTGCAGCATGATTTAAAATTAGCAAATGTCAACATGATGGAGTGTTCGTTTCTGAAAATGTGGATTACACAGACCACGTTCAATGCACGCATTGAAGCATAAATAATAACCGTTCATGGTGCTTTTTGGTTTTCAGTATGCTTTCACATACATTAAATTATTTGCTGCTTATTACAACTTTGTACCAGAGGAAATAAGAATATTTTTATTTTTCTCACTTTTCAGATGAGGAAATCAGGATTCAGGAAGATTTAATGACTTATCCAGGGTCACGTATTTTATATGTTGTAGACTACAGAATAAGAATTAAAAAGCAAATCTTCTGACAATGAGTTCTATACCTATTTCAACATATCATGAAAAGCCTCCAGCAGTTTGCATGTTCTAAGCAGAATAGTGGATCTTAAATGCAGATAATAGGACAGCCTTCATGTCTGCTGCATTAGGAGCCACCCAGCATATGAAACAGAGGCAGTGGAAAGAAAAAGACAATCCACACTATTTTCCATCCCTTTCTCCCTCATTGTTTTTTTCATGGTTGCTATTTTTTTAATTAAAAGAAATGCATTTGCCCTGACTATGCATTCTAATTTTACTCTTCTAATTGTACTCTCCTGATTAATATTTTTATATACCTAGTTTTATCAAAAACAAATTCAAATATAGCAGAATTTGGATCAGCCTTACACCAGATACAAAAAAACTTCATCAAAGCATAAATGAAAAGAACTGAAGGTGTACGGTGGCTTCTTACTGTGGTTCAATGTATAATGGCCCACTTTGACAGATAAACGGCCAATATTTCACAAAATTGTCTATTTTCTCAGTGAAGCAAGATATCTCTTCTTTGCACATGGCTCACAAATTACAAATCTGTTCTGATTGCTGGTAGTGTTATGGACTGGATGATTAAAAGAACATTTGAATGATAATGCTTTCTTTGTACGCAACCAAAGAAAGAAAGTAGGAGAAAAATACGCTCATGACTCAAAATCTAAATTGCTTTTAAGGAAAAAGAGGTAACATCACATCAATGATTTTAGTACAAATGGCAGAAGATAAAATACAGGATTTAATATGAATGGTCCTATCACCAAAATTAGAGGCCAATCTAAGGCAGCTGGGCCCCAGGCCCTGCAAAGACCACTGTTCTTCAGTGTAGACCACCCAACAGGCAGCAAAGCGTGAAGTTCCACTAACCAGAGGGACCAACATCAATTTTCTGTTGTAATTTGAAATTTAACATTTTAGAAACAGCATTGAAACAGAAAACATGAAAAATCAGAACACTGGTGGAATTTCTTGTAAACTTTATGGATTAATTTTGATATTGTTTTAAATTACATATTAGAGGTTTGGAGCAATGCACTATTTTCAATTCTTATTAAGAACTCTATAGATCTTATGCAGCCTCATGTCTATCTTCCCTGTATTGAAGTTGAAACTTTCTCTAGTGAAAAAGAGCATCCATAAATTAGGGCCAGAGTTTTAGCAAATGAAGACAATGGGATCACAAATCGGGCCTCAGTTCCTTCTAAGTCACATTTCTGGGACAAAAGGAGCAAGAGATGAAAGTGATCAAGATGGCCTTAACATTCCCCTCAGTTTGATGAAACCTGAGACAGCTTCCTCCTGCCTCTAGGCCCCTGACCTACCTTTTCCTACTGTATTTATTTTAGAAAATTTGTCATTATAAATTCCCCTCTTTTATTGAGATGTAAATCTTTTTAACAGCCTCTTGCCAGTTTTGCAGTCTAAGAATGTCTTTCTCCTGCACCTGGGAGTCATCCCTTTGAAATGTAATCATGGAGAAATATAGCGCCCCCTATCTCCCAGGCTGTGTGGGAGGGTAGAAGCCTAACTTCCATGGGTACCATCTAGCAAACCCGGATGGTTAATCACAGAGGAAAACACCTGAAATTTAGAAATAACGTTGTGTTCAACATATCCCATTGATCAACCTCTTCCCAAATGTCCTCCTGTACTTTTCCACTAGCTCGCCCCAGTGCTTAAAAACTCTCTCATCTTCTGTTTCAGCAAAGTTGAGTGGATAAAAGGATTCAGAAAATATTGAAAAATGATGAAGGTGGATGTGTGGTACATAAACTTTTTTCTTTTCAGAGCATTTTTTAAGGTTTATAGAAAAATTGTGCAGAAAGTACATAAAGTTCCCATATACTTCCTCTACCCTCCACCCCACAGTTTCTCCTATTATTAACCTCTCACATTAGTGCATTTGTTACAACTGATAAGCCAGTATGGATACATTGTTATTAACTAAAGTCCTTGGTTTACATTAGGGTTCACTCTGTTTTGTGCCACTTTGACAAATGAATAATGTCGTGTATCCACCATTATATATCATACACAATAGTCTCACTACCTTAAAATCCCCCATTCTTCACCTATTCATCCCTCTCCCTTCCCTCTGAACCCCTGGCAAACACTGATTTTTTTTTTCACTATCTCTATAATTTTGCCTTTTCCAGAATGTCATGTAATTGGAATCATACAGTCTATAGCCTTTTCAGACTAGTCTCTTTCACTTGGCAATACGCACTTAAGCTTCCTCTGATGTGTGTTTTTAGTTTGATAGCTCATTTCTTTTTATTGCTGAATAACATTCCAGTGTCTGGATATTCCACAGTTTATCAATTCACCTATTGAAGGACATTAGGTGCTTCCAGTTTTTGTCAATTATGAATAAATCTGCTGTAAACAATTTGCATGCAGGTTTTCATGTGACATAAGTTTTCAACTCAATTGGGTAAATATCTAGAAGCATAATTGCTTGATCATATAGTAAGACTGCCTTTTAAGAAACTGTCAAACTGTCTTCCAAAGTGGCTGTACCATTTTGCATTCCCACCAACAATGAATGAGCATTCCTATTGCTCTGCATCCTTGCCTACTTTTGGTATTGCCAGTTTTTTGGATTTTAGCCATTAGGTGTGTAGTGGTATCTCATTTTTTTTTTTAATTCGCAATTCCCTAATGACAAACGATTTTGAGAATCTTTTCATATTATTTGCCATCTGTATATATATTTTGAGGGGTTCAGATCTTTTGCCCATGTTTTAATTGGGTTGTTTGTTTCCTTATTATTCAGTTTTAAGAGTTTTTATCAAACATATGTTTTGCAAATATTTTCTTCTAGTCTGCACTTGTCTTTTCATTCTCTTAATGGTATCTTTCTCAGAACAGATGTTTTTAATTTTAGTAAAGTCAAACATCACTCTTTTCTTTCATGGATTGTGCTTGTGTATCTATAAACTCATCTCCAAACCCAAGGTACCTAGATTTTTTCCTATGTTTTCTTCCAGAAGTTTTATAATTTTGCATCTTACACCTAGATCTGTGATCCATTTTAAGTTGATTTTGGTAAAATGTGTAAGGTTTGAGTCTAGATGTAATTATTTTGCAGACAGAAATCTAATTGTTCCAGCACCATTTGTTGAAAAGACTATCCTTTATCCACTGAATTGCCTTTGCTCCCCTGCCAAAGATTAAATGACTATATGTATATGGGTCTATTTCTGGGCTCTCTATTTTGTTCCGTCAATCTGTGTGTCATTCTTTCACAAATACCATGCTGTCTTGATTATCGTACCTTTATGATAAGTCTTCAAGCAAGGTAGTATCACTCCAACAACTTTGTCCTTCTTTCATAGTGTTTCGACTATTTGGGGTTTTTTCCTCTATATATATAAATGACAGTGTTGAGCCTTCCAGTCCATGAACATGAAAATATCCCTCCATTTAGTTAGATCTTCTTTGTTTTTTCTCATTACAGTAGTTTTCCACATACAGATTCTATACATATTTTGTTAGATTTATCTGTATTTCTTCGTGTGTGTATGTTATTGTAAACAGTATGGTGTTTTTAGTTTCAAATTCCAGTTGTTCATTGCTGGTATATAAGAAAGCAATTGACTTTACATAGTAATCTTGTATCCTATGACATTGCTATAATCACTTATTAGTTCCAGGAATTTTTTTTGTTGATTCTTTGAGATTTTCTACATAGAAAATCATGTTATCTTCAAAAAAATACAATTTTATTTCTTCCTCCCACATATATATAATCTTTACTTCCTTTTCTTGTGTTACTGAATTGCTAGGACTTCTAGCATAATGCTGAGTGGGGAGTAGTAAGAGGGGAAGTCTTTCCCTTGTTTCTGATCGTAGGGGAAAAGTGTCCAATTTCTTCCAGTTAACTATGATGTTAGTTATAGGTATTTTATAGCTGTTCTTTCCCAAGTTGAGGAAGTTCCTCAAATTTGAACTTTTAAATATGCATCATTGTGAAAGTATATCATAAATATTAATCACCTTTTGGACTCTCGTATATATGATATGTGGCATATACGGTAAAATGGTTATATAAAAAGTAAACTTTCAAAATACATTTAAATTGTTTCCTGGAAAACTTTCCAGTATGAAAAAATAGGCCTGCCAATATTTCTTTTCATTGTTAAAATAACTATTTTAATAGTTTAAGGAGGGAACTTAAAAACTAAAACTAACAACCAAAGTAACCGCTTAGCACATAAAACATAGCCACCCTTTCTTGTTTCAGAGTGTGAATTCCTAATAGACTGAGAAGTGGGTAAAATCCTGGACTATCATCTATTGAAAACACAAGTAACAAATTAATTTCTACAAATGCAACTTTAGAAACCGAAAACCTGTTGGTCATATAAGGCAGGAGACTAGATTCTAGAGACAGTATGCATTTTCCCTTAAGAAATGCCTTTCTTGAGGAATTAACATTCCTGATTCTCTACAGTGTCACCTGTGTAGAAGGTGTGCAAACATCAGCTTCCTCCTTGAAGGATCCTGGCGTTAATTTGTACTAAACCAGGAAGAACTTTAATTTTATCAGCAGGAAAATTCCTTCTTTTCAGATCTATTTAAAGTGAACAAGCACATCTAAACTAAAGGATAGGAACAAAATTTAAATGGGTAGGGAAAATAGAATAATCTGGGTTAAGGGCGACTTCCAGACTACAGAGGCACTATAATGCATTTTGAAAATCTTTAACCTTTAGTGGCTGGCTAGCGGCACAGCAGTTAAGTTCGCATGTTCCACTTCGGCGGCCCACAGCCTGGGGTACGCCTGTTCAGATCCCAGGTGCGGACCTACGCACCACTTATCAAGCCATGCTGTGGCAGGCGTCCCACATATAAAGTAGAGGAAGATGGGCACGGATGTTAGCTCAGGGCCAGTCTTCCTCAGCAAAAAGAGGAGGACTAGTGGTAGATGTTAGCTCAGGGCTGCTCTTCCTCAAATAAAAAAAATCTTTAATCTAAAATTTTCAAATAAGTCAAGCAAGTAACTACAATGTCCTTTCCCGGCACACAAATATGATCAGTATAAATCATCATAAATTTGATCACAGAACTAAAATTAGGACCAAATTAGGTTTAACCTAGGCCAAATAAGTCAATACCCTGAAGGATTAACAAATTTATGGAGGTGTAAAAATCTCTGGATTAGATGGAATAATGATGCAGATTCTGTTTATCCAGCCTTGAAAAAGCTTGAGATGCCACTCCTCAAAAATATGAAATGTATGGGGCCAGCCTGGTGGCACAGTGGTTAAGTTCACACATTCCACTTTGGTGGCTCGGGGTTCGCCTGTTCAGATCCTGGGTGCGGACATACACACCGCTTGTCAAGCCATGCTGTGGCAGGCGTCCTGCATATAAAGTAGAAGAAGATGGGCACAGATGTTAGCTCAGGGCCATTCTTCCTTGGCAAAAAAGAAGAGGATTTGTGGCAGATGTTAGCTCAGGGCTAATCTTCCTCAAAAAAAAAACAAAACAAAAAATACAATGACATGTACAATACATTATTGTTTGTGCAGTTAAATGGAGAAGAGCAGAAAAGATGGAGATGTGGCAAGGAGTCCCAGTACAAGGTTGAGGTCAGTGGAAAAGAGCTGAACATCCCTGGAGAGCTGTCCAGTGAGGACAGAGCTGTCCACGGGGAACAAACTCATGCCTAGAACAGCCTTGCAAAGCTAGTCTGTTGTTTTTTCTTCTTTCAGAGAGAATTATTGTGAAAGCATTTCAAGAAAACAGCATCTTTCTCTTTTCTTTAAGATCTCCAGAATATGACTCCACGTAGCTTCTCCTGGTAGCTGGCACACGATCTAAACCTTCGCCTCTCCTATGCTATGTGAGGCTCCCTATGAACCACGTGGTCTTTAATTTTAAAAGATTGCACGTGACATTTTCAAAAGGTGAAAGGGAGCAAAATGTGACTCAATAAAAAGAGAATCATTTGTATCCTTCAAAGTGAACACGGGTATAAATTAGAATGTTATGTCTTCTAGCACTTCATGACACTCAGAGCAAATAAAACTTTAAAAAGAGTCACAAGTCTCTGCCTATTACACATTCATCGAATAAGGAGCTAAAGAATTGTTATGTTTAAACATCAGATACCTGAAATGTTTTAATAGACTTTAATCCATTCCACAATGGCATTTTCTGTGAAAAAAGAGAATGAGTCTCCTTTCGAAGCAAAATACAATAAACAGAACAAAAAGATTCCTTTATGCTGTTGTTTCATTGATAGCTTTTACACAGCCCACAAACTCTTTACAACGCACTATCAATAAAGCTCAGCTTCTAAATGTCCCCTAGCATGGGGATGGATGCTGAACTATAGACCCTGAAAAAATTGATCAGATTTTGAGATCCAAGGCAGGCTGTGTGATAATCCTAGCTCCCAAGTTGCTAGTCAGTCAGAAATAGGATTTATTTGCAGGTTTCTGAATCTCTTACTGGCTAAAAGCAATGTCTGTGGGCCTAGGACCCTCCATGCCCCACAAGAGGTATATCAGAGAAATATTCGACTATAGATTCTGCCTTATTAGGTTTCTGCACCAAGAGATCCTGCCTGTTTCTCTTGACCATGGGTTAGATCCTTTGTTGAATCTGTTTTATTTCTCAACACCATGTCCCCAACATCCTGCTTAGCTGTATTCCAGGTCTGCTCTGGTTGATTATTAGCTATTTCTGAGTATGGCTAGAGCAAATTTCCAGAGTTCAATAGGCAGAAAGACTATGGCAGCAAAACCTTCAGTGTGAGCTCTAATCTTGGGAGAATGCTACTTGCTCTTTGCCAGATTTTAACCACCACTTTGGGCCTACTCTTGGGAGGAGATAACTTCTCTATGGATTGCAAATGCCAGGAGTCATGGTTCTCAGTGTCACTCTATGGAAAAATCACCATCAGGGTTTGATAAACATGCAGATCCCAGACTCCACAGCTAAAGATTCAACCTCATAGATCTGGACTGGAGTCCAGGGAACTGGAAGCTGAACAAATTTCTGCAGGAGATTTGTAAAGCATTGGGAGAAATGTTGGACACTTCCTTAAGACAGATGTCTCACTTAACAGGTGTTTTGTAAATGCTTGTTGATGAATGAGTATTAAAATACCTACCATAACCATTCATTATTGCTATTGCAAATTATTAAACCAGTAGGAAAGGTTAGTTACCACAAGTATTTTTAAAAACGACTAGTCATTTAGCTAACCATTAACTTTTTTGTAATTCTGCAATTCAAATATATCCTTTATTTTGGAAGTAAATGTATATAATATCTGTGAGCCTAATCAATGCTTCTAAGATTTAATGTAGTCAGATCAACCTGTGTGAAACAAAAATCATCAAGAATAGGTTAAAAATAATGAGCACAGAGGGAAGAAGTGTATAGAATATTTTTAGATTCCTTCAAGGAACATGAACAGCTTTATGAGGATAAAAAAATCTGAATTCTGAGTGTGAACCACTTTTTTGTGGGCATGAATAATTGCTCTACGGAAGAACTGGGAAAAAATGGAATGGAATTCTGGGTGAGAAAACAGAATTTTTTTCCAAAAGAAGCAACATGAACTTTGGCACATTTTCTTCTCTTGCTCTTATAATAAGTTCATGCAATATCTCTTTCCAAAACATGGTTCTGTATACTTGCAAAGAAGCAAAATTGCACTAAAATATTTTAGTTCTCCTGGAAGAATTATTTCTACTCAAGACAGCCTCCTTGGAAGCAAATATATGGTACAAGAATTAGAATTACCCCTCAGTTCCCCTCCCCGGGAGAGCCACCAAAAGCATATTAAAGTCTATGGAGCATCACTTTTCAGAAAGTAGCTGATGCTGTGCTAAGAGTTTCAAAGTATAGGCCAATACTATAGACCAGGAGCAGGAACCATAATGCTATACTATGTCACTCACTGAACTGACCTTCACTTAATCAAGTGACTGGATTAATCCATGCTCTCTAGTTTTCTCTTGAAATTTACCGATTACTATCCACGACAAGCTGAATCTTGTAGCTAGAAGGTTAATATTTATATTCCTGTGCACTCCGGCTCCCATCTGTTGAATTGAAAGGTGCCAGAGTCAGTTTTATTTGTTCCCAAACTTTTTTCTGCGAGTTTTATTGTACATTGCAATTATATAGATTAAATACTATGTCAACTAATGAAATAGGGGTATGAACAGAGAATTGCTTCTAAGAAAACTAATCTAAATGCTTTGGTTAAACTTGAGTCACTAAAAATAATGTAGTCCCATTTAGAGACAAGGTGATGTCAAAGTTGGAAGAAGGTCATAGAAATTTAGAAGGATTCTGCACTCAGCTTGCCTGACAAGTGATTAAACTTCTCCCTCCACTTTAAGGAAATGGATACTGGGACTGGAGGACAATGTGTATGATCTACACAGGAAAAATAATTTGGCAACCCAATCAGTGAACTCACACTCAGAGAAAAGGCCTTATGCCAACATGGAAAGATTGATGAAAGAACTTAAAATACATGTTCTAAGTTAACATAAAATGTTTGGCATACGCATCATTGTACAGGCAAATCATTTGGTTGTGATTCGCCACTTTGACTGACTTTTCTAACTAACTGACCAGCTACCAACCTCGAGTATGTCACAGGACAGAATTCTACTATACTTTCAGCACCACCACCAACAATAATCTCTGTAGGGCCAAGGTTGCAAACTAGCAGCCTATATGGGTATAAAATTTGGCCTGTCGAATTCTAAAAAAAAAAAAAAATGGGTATTTTGCATAAAAATTCAAATCTGCATCTTCTCTTGAACAATTAGATTGGACAACACAGGACTTGAAATCCCCTGTGGCAACAATAGCCACTGCCAAGCAGCAGCTGCCTCCTTTGGAAAAGGCAACAGCTTTCCAGTGTGGCCCAGTCTCCACCTCTCCAACATGCCCAGCTCACCTGCCTGGTTTCCACAGGCATTTTCACTTACTAACCCTGCTCTCAGGCCTTGCTTGTGAGAAGTAAGGAATTCTAAATCGCCTAAGCTATTTGGCAAGAAAAAACACCCTCCTTCCCAACTCTACAAGTTCACACAATACGCTTTTCTCAAGAACCTACCTGACATTGTGAAGAAGTACAAAAACACATATTCACACGCATAGAAGACAGCTCCTATCCTTTCGAGAGCTTAAAATTTAATTTAAAAAAAAAACAAGATGCAAATATCCTACATAAACACATACTAGATACTTATGTTTCCAACCACTGAAAATACACAGACTGAAGCAGACAATTTAGCACTTAAATCTACCCTTCCTTGCTACCCCAACTATGCTAAAAGCCCCTTGAAGAAAACATATAATAAATTACTTTTGAAATTCTCACAGCCCCACCACATAATATATGTTTAATAAATTTATTAACAGGAAATAGTTAAGAGATCAAACAGTGATATTTGCTAATTTTTCAAAAGAATAAAAAAAGCAATGTCTGAGATCCGAGATGGGAGGCCAATTTGTATTGAAAGTAGATGGCATGATGTGTTTTATGAATAGTAAAAATGTTCACCTAGAGGGTCTCGAGTATTGGTTCTATTCAATACTTTGGGAAATGAGTGTGAGGAGATAGGAAATGACAGATCATGACAGGCTTTGAAAGGTAGACTAAAAGATTTATATTTTATCTTGCACGTAGTAGAGAATGACTGAAGGTTTTAGAGGCATAGTGATAACATGAATGCTGGTATTTAGAGAAACAGATCTGTCCACAGTATGTAGTATTGGTCTAATTGGAGAAAGAATATAAGTAGGGATATTAATTAAAAGTCAGTAGAAAGAGCACCTGAATTAGAACAAGGCCTGCACGAGGAATTGTTTTTGTTGTTGCTCTTTTAATTATTTGAAGGCACTTGAACGTAAATATTGGCAGGATTCAGTGACATTTGGTATAGGCAATAAAGGAGAAAAAAACCTCAAAGAATGAGTAGATCTAAAGTTTCAGAGTTTTCAAACTGGTGTCAATGTAGAAAAAAGCTACTCAAAAAGAGAGTTACTTTGAGGGGAGGACAATGATGAATTCAACTTTGAAGAATAAGGTCCTGTTAAAAATGTGAACAGAAACTACTAGCAAAGGGTTGCGGCAGTCAATAATCAGATCATGATGTCATTAGCTATTTCAAACATCAGTGAATGAAATTCTTAAAATCCTACTAATAATAAGTCAAAGAATATAAGATATTAATTACAAGTACTTAAGTTTCAGTGGCAGAACTAAAAGTGGATTGGAAATTTAAGATCCACCTTGCTTTTTCAAAAATATATCATGGCTGAATGAGATTTTTCAGAAGGTTTGTGGGCTAATTTTAGTTACTTTTGAAGACTGAAACAGAATCAATAAAATATGATCATTACAGCCTCCATTGTTATTTCTATTGCCGTGAAGTTTGGGTCACAGCAAACAGGATGGACCAAGTCTATCAGTTGGAATACTATAAAAAATGAATTAACTCCCAGACAATCTCTAGTAAAGTATTTTGGAATCAAAAGAAATACACCTTTTACCTGTAGTTGAATAAATATATATATATATCTATATATATAGAAAAAGATAAATAAGGATACAAGTTACCTACTATACAAATTCAATTTTGAGATTTGAAAGACTAAATTGAAATGTGTAGCTTGGGTCCTCAGGACCAAAAATATATCATTTATAAATTATTTAATTAAACAAGTCTTTATTAACAAAGTCAATATTGCCTGAAAGGAGTATATTTATGCCTTTAGTATTATATCCTCTTAAATGTAGCCTGTAATATATACCTTATCTACAATAGAGATTAGAGATAAAACAGATTTCCAGAGACAGGTCTTTTGAGGTTACAATGATAATAAGCCAGGATGAGATACTTATGCTATTAAAACTGCCTCCTATACTATGAAATAAAAGAACGAATATAGCTCTTTTTTTAACAGACTTTATTTTTTAGATCATTTTTAGGTTCATAGCAAAATTGATCAGAATGTACAGAGATGTCACATATACTCCATATATCCCACAAACATATAGCCTCCCCCATTATCAAAATCCCCCACCAGAATGATCCAGTCGTTACAATTGATGGATTTACCTTGACACTTCATTATCATCCAAAGCCTGTAGTTTACATTAGGGTTGACTTGATGTTGTACATTCTATAGGTTGAACAATTATATGACATGCTTTGTTGTTGTTAGTGCTATAGAGTCGATTTCAACTCCTAGTGACCCTGTGTACAGTAGAGCAGAACCCTGCCCAGTCTTCTTGCGCCATCCTCTCACCTTCAGGTGCTGTATCAGACAATGCTCCACTGCTATTCATAGGGTTTTCATGGCCAGTTTTTTCAGAAGTAGGTGGCCAGTTCCTTCTTCCTAGTCTGTCTCAGTCTGGAAACTCTCCTGAAACCTGCCTACCATGGGTGACCCTACTGGTATTTGAAACACTGGTGGCATAGCTTTCAGCATCACAACGACACACAATTGCCATAGTATGACAACCAACAGTCGGGTAACATGGTTCCCTGAGTCCAGAAATGAACTTGGACCACGATGCTGAACCTTAACCACTAGACCACCAGGGCTGGCTATAATGACATGTATCCAGCATTATAGTATCATACAGAGTAGTTACACTGCCCTAAAAATCCTTTGTGCTCCACCTATTCTGATACACGTTTTTTCCACAGGAATTTATGTGAGGACTAGAGAATTATGAATGTCCAATATTACTTCTTTTTTTCCATACTATTAAAAGATTTTTTGGTGGTGCTAGATGCTAAAGAATTTCATGGAGCACATTGAGCCCCCACGCTTCATCTCCAAAGCCATTCGAAAATGAAATGTTTTTTCAGGAAGCAAATTAGCAAGTAAAGCATTTGAAACACACATCATGTGCTAAAACTCAATGGGATCTGAAACAGCTATCACATTAAAAGCCCAACGCGGACTAACATGAAAGTCTAACAAAGCATGCTAAAGCTTGTAAAATCAATACATAAACCTGATAAAACCAAGGGAAAATAGACTTCCAATTTGAGATTACTCAATATTTTTACAAGAACACAAATTGGCATCTGGTCATCTGGGAAATAATAATTGCTTTGACTTACATAGTGTTTTAAATATAATGGTGTCAGATTAATATGTTTTAGTGTACTTACATGTAAATTAATTTAAGATACGCACCTGACTATGGCCTTCATGGATACATCTGTGTAACTAAAATGAATCCCTGTTTAATCCATGCATTTAGGGGTAAATTTATAGCAAAATAACTGACTCATCTTCTTCCCATGTGCCACTGAGCCTATTTCTGATGTGTATCTCCCATTTCATCATAAGAAAAATCTCCTGCAAATAATGCCCCAACTTCTCACTTGAGAAGTTCAGTTGCTTTTTCGGTACTTTGTTTCAGGACATTCAAAACGAGTTTCAGAAATAGAAGCCACAAGGAGTGTGCTTGCAATGGATTTGTGACTTCTCTGACAAGTCTGCATATCGGTGTAAGTCAGTGGATCTCAATGTCTACAGACACTTGTGGTTGTCACCTGGCTGAGGTGGAGGGAGGGGAAGGGAAATCTAGTTGGTAGAGGGCAGGGATACTGATAAACATCCTACGACGCACAGGATAGGCCCCCCAAAAAGAATTATCCAACCCTAAATGCCAATAATGCCCAGGCTCAAGAACCCTGGTGTAAGTTCTCAAAGACCCCCCTGGATTGTTTCCATAGAGAGCAGCCAGTGCTCCACAAAGCAAGAAGCACAATGCACTTCTCTGCCCCATCGAATGGGCTTACCTACTATTGCACAAATGTGTTGGAGTGGGTGTTTTTCCTGTTCTAAGTTTGAGCTAAAAGATAATTCACATTAAAGATACTGCAGCCTCATCCAATAAAAGTTCCCTTTATGAAAGTCTTAAAGCAGAGCTTCCTATTTTGCTACATTTTTTACAGCTTACTGAAGAGAAATCCATGTATGAGTATGTTTTATAAAAACCCAAGAGGTTTCGTTTCTACTAGCAAGACAAATGATGCCTTGTTTTCAGAATCTGTACCATTTCTTAGTTATGATGACCAGTGTGAAGTTCTCCATGTTCATTGACAGGGAGGTCCATCTTTCTAAAGGGAAAATTTCCTTGAGATAATAATTTCAATTGGTGTTTTTGCTTTAAAATAGACTGCCTGTTTTATTTTGAATGACCACCATAATATAGACAATATTACAGCAATATTACAAAAGTGTAGATGAGAATCATTGTCATTTCTTTTCCTATCTTCCTAATTCTCACTTGTCATTATGTGATGGTTTAGAATCAGCCTTGAGAATATAAAACACGGAGGGGATAAATTGCTCTCTGGCACCCTCTAGCTTTGCCACTTGCCATTGGCCAAGATGCTTCTGAAACTCAATTTCTCATAGGTAAAATGGGAATAATAACGATAGTACCTACCTCATGAGTGACTACATGTTGCAATGAGATAATGCACATAAAAGTCTTAGTATAATGCTTGTGATGAAAAAATAATAAATATCAACTGATACTGTTATGACTGCTATTATTTTTATCATCATCATTACTATGTTGTAACAGGAATCAGAGTTTAAGGTTGAATAGAAATCTAAGGACTTGCTATTTGTAGCTATGCCCATATGGGCCACGAGCATCCTTGAAGTCCAGGATTATTGCTTTTATCTCAACTTCCAGCAAAATTCCTGGCACACAGCCACATCTCTCCAAATTAAAATGAATATTCAAATGACCAGCTAAAGAAGCACCTACAAGCTAGGATCAAGAAAACTTATGAATGGGGCTGGCATGGTGGTGTAGTGGTTAAGTTCTCATGCTCTGCTTCAGAGGTGGCCTAGGGTTTGCAGGCTCGTATCCCAGGTGAAAACCTACACACTGCTCATCAAGCCATGCTGGGACAGCATCCCACATACAAAAGAGGGGAAGATTGGCACAGATGTTAGCTCAGAGCCAACCTTCCTCACAAAAAAAAAACTTAAGAAAGATGCAACTTATTCTACAAGAAACATTTTAAGATTTCTGTTCATTATTAGCATAACAAGATATTTTAATAAAATCTTATTTCTAGAAAATATCTGGGAAATAGAAAATGTTAAGATAATTGGATGTTCCATGAATAGCGGACTCTTGAGACATTCCATCTATAACATGTATGTTGTTTGTGTGTGTACACACACAGAATCCATATAATATACACCCGTATAATAATTTCTGATATTTAAAATTCACTTAAGATTCTTATTCTAGGTGCTCTGAGAAGTCATTTTACTGTTTCATGCAGAGGAATGACATGATAAGAATCAGTTTTACAAAGGTCCCTTTAGCTACACTGTGGAGGATGTACCACTGCAACAAGAACAGAAGCAGAAAGACCAGACAGGAGGCAATTTCTGTTACTCCAAGAAAAAGATGATGGTGGCTAAGACCTGTGTATTTTGTTCAGATAGAGTGATAGATCAAAAAGACAAGAGATAACAAATGCTGGTGTGGGTCTGGAAAACGGGGAACTTTTGTGCACAGTTATTGGGACTGTAAATTGGTGCAGCCACTCTGGAAAACAGTATGGAGCTTCCTCAAAAAATTAAAAAAGGAAATACCTATGATCCAGCAATTTCACATCTGGAAATATGTCCAAAGAAAACAAAAACACTAACACGAAGAGATATCTGCACCCGTATGCACATAGCAGCATTGTTTACACTAGCCAAGACATGGCAACAAGCCACACGCACGTCAATGAATGAATGCATTCAGCAGTTGTGGTAAGTATATAAATGGAATATGATTTAGCCATAAAAAATTAGGAGATCCTACCACTTGTGACGACATGGATGGACCTTGAAGGCATTATGCTAAGTGAAATAAGTCAGACAGAGAAAGACAAATACTGTATGATCTCACTTATATGTGGAATCTAAAATAAACAAAACAAAAAAACACCAAACTCATAGAAAAAGAGATCAGGATTGTGGTTACCAGAGACAGGGGGTGAGGTAAGGAGAATTGAAGGAAGGTGGTCCCAAGGTACAAACTACCAGTTATAAGATAAATAAGTACTAGGGATGTAATGTACAACATGAGGACTGTAGCTAACGTTCCCTGTATGATATACAGGAAAGTTGTTAAGAGAGTAGATCCTAAGAGTTCTCATCACAAGGAAAATTTTTTTTCTTTTCTTTTTACTGTATCTATATGAGATGATGGATGTTAACTAAACCTATTGTGGCAATCATTTCACCACATATGTAAATCAAACCATCATGCTGCCCACGTTAAACTTATACAGTGTTGTATGTCAATTATTCCTCAATAAAACTGGAAAAAAACTAAATAAAGAAATGGGACATACTTTGAAAGGTGATAGACGCAAATGACCAGCAGTAGGTATGGTAAATGGAGTTGGAGGGTAGGAGTGGTTGGGAGAAGTGAAGGAAAGAGAAAAACCAAGGGAGATGTCGGAGTTTGGGCCAAGCAATAGCGTGGATGGTGGTATGATATCCTGCAGAGCACTGGGGTACAGAGGGAGAATCAGGACTCCCGTTACACTGGTTGATCACTAATGATCCCCTCAAGACCAAAAACTCTTGATTCTAATTTTTTGCCCCAAGGAGAAAAGCTGTCTGCTGGATACTGTTTGTTTCTTTCACTTGGTAAAAGCATTTTTGTTGTTGTTGTTTTTGTTTTATTCCCTCTTGTCTCCTCTGCTCCTAGTTAGTGAGCTAAAGGTTTAGAAGGATATAAAAAAAGAGATGTAGATTTCCCATAAATACCTCTCTCTCAGAAAAAGGTCATTGAGCCCAAGAAGAAGAAGGAAGAAACTGCCTTATAAAACTCATCATTAAACTCAGTTTACTTAGTCCCACTGCACTATTTATGACAAGTCACTAAAATGCCAGCCTATTCCTCAGTGAAATGAGTCATTCTGGTTTACAGTTAAGCTTTTCCTTACAATGTTTTTGTGAGTAATGTATACAGGATACATAACAGCTTTATTTTCTCAGTACCCCAAGCATTTATAAAAACCTTGGATTATACAAATAGCAGGTAAACAAGGATACTTTTTGAACAATCTCTCATGGCTTGATTTTAAAAGGCTTCTCCATAAAGGCAATAGGCAGAAAGCACTGAGTTCGTCTCTTGAGCGGTTACTCTAGGGTGCCCATTATTGGATGATGGGAATGCTGAGTTAATGAGCCTTAGAATCACCTCTTGAAACAGACTAGCTAACTTAACCAGACGCTTTCTCAGCATCACTTCTAAAAACTACGTTCACAGCAAACATCAATAATCATGTCAAGAAATGATAATAGAAATGTCTTATAATAAATTGTTGAAGACACATTTGGTAGGCCAATGATCTCAGCTAATCTATGCTAAAAAAATAAATAAAATGAAACAGAACAAAGCAAAATAAAAACAAAGAAAAGCCTCAGTGGTACATCTCTAAATTACTTAAATATTTAAGAAACGCTGAAGTATTCCTCCAGCACTCTTGTTTCTTTGGCCAGTGTAGCAGAAGTCTTAGGCACCAGATGCTTAGATAAGTTATGACACCTGAGATGCTAAACAGCTGAAGTCCCCAGCCCAGGAAACTGCTCTAGGGTGAGACAGATGACAGCACAGAGTGGATAATAAAAAAGCTAAAATCGCTTTCCCATTTTCCAGCTGATGGGAGCAGCAGTGTAAGTCGAGGCTCGTTGTAACACACAGTTGAGACTTGATCAGTTACCCCGATGGAAGCATGGATTGAATCCTGTTATTACATCAGCTCCCTGGTGAAGACGCGCCAATTTTCATCTTACCTGAAAGATACGGTTTTCATGCCACTGGGGAACTCATTATAGGGCAAACCTTTTGCAGTTAAAGTTGCTGAATTAATTATAGGCACAAATCCTAACTCGCGGGAAAAAGATAAGTTTGGGAATCAGATAACATGATGACACTACTTTTTCAAACCCAAACCTATAAATCATTCAAATTATTAAAACAGTGGAGGCTTTGTGAGTGTGAAAGCATAAAATAGTGCCACAGCAACTAAGCCTTGGAATAGCTGAATCAAGTTTCAGAGGGTAGGGGAAGCACTTCTCTTGTGAATCTCCATTTCCCCGAGAATGAAAGATTTATGATTCTTTCACTCCAAAACCTAAATAAAACTCTGCTTAAGAGAAAAATCAGGATAGCAAATAAGTGTGCCAGTAGACTGATTTGTTTTCTAACTTACTATCTACTGGTTCATATTAACTTGATGGTCTTTTGTAGATGATTTCTTTACTCCCCATCAAAACATTTAAGTCACAACATTGCCCTACTACATCTTATTAAAATTCAAGATGAGATACAAGAAGGCCCCTTAGTCAATGTTTTATCCTTTTTCCTTGCAAATCTCTTATTTCTCTGTAGCACTTTTTAGTAAAATGTTACGATATCTTATTCTAGTTCAGGAATCCCTTGGATAGCCTCACTCTTGTTCAACTCTTTCTTTTCTATTTCAGTGTCCTGAGACTTAACCCGGACATGCCAACTTTGGAGACAGTCCAAAGGTGAGTAATAAACGTGATTAAGTGCTTGGGAAATAGGATGCAGAAAGAAAGATGAAAGGCAATATTTTAGATAAAAGAGAAAGCTGCTTTCAGAATATATTCAGCAGCAGTCTTCTAGAGAGATGTCTTGAATTTCAATGACACTTACTTACGTATAGTTCAAAAAGAAAATGAAAGTAAACATTTTAAAAGCCAATCCTCCAAAATTCCCTTGCCTGCGTTTTCAGCTCTGCTCACAGTCTTCATCGCATCTCCTGTATCTTACCTTCCTCTGGTTTCCTATCACATATGGGGAATGCTGGATGCTTTCGTTTTCTCCGCTGCAGTCCAGGAAACTTTTATGTGGTAGAGAATTTATACTCTAGAACAATTGTTCTCAGTCAGAGGTGATTTTGCCATGACTGGAGATAATTTTAGTTGTCACAGCTAGGGGTGGAGATGCTAGGGGCATCTAGTGAATAGAGGCCAGGGATGCTGCTAAACATCTGACAAAGTACAGAATAGTCCCCAACAACAAAGGGTTGTCCAGTCCAAAATGTCAGTAGTGCTCTGTTCCACAAGAATTGGCAGGAAATATAAGGACTAGCTATGCTCTATGTCACCGAGCAAGCTACAGCTCTTGAGGTAGGAACTTTACACAGCTCCTGATGATGCTAAAAATAGGAATACTTAGATGGAGGCTTCTCAGTTATGGTTTAACTGTCCACCCAGGCTCTTCTTGCAGGCTGTTCTCATACCCTTCCCTCCACCACAGCTTCTCTCCACACAGGGTGGGAACACTTTGTGAATGACCACAAGCCTAGTTTTATTGTCTGCAATGCAGCATAAGCGCACGTGTGTGTATGTGTGTGTGTATTTTCAATCCACAAAGTTCAGATGTATGAACCTGCAATTTGATTTTTTATAACTAAGTGTAGGTTCTATCTCAAGCTGCCATTATAGCCAGTTGCAGTGAGCTTTACTGTGTTAATTAAGGGAAAATTCAGTCAATTCAAGAGTATTGTAGTTAATTCCACGGAAATACATACATGGTTCATCCCTATACCTCTTTTCTCTAAGCCTACATAGTAGCATGCTGGCATCAGGGGAGGCATCTGGCCCTTGGTCAGACTCTTCCCTGACTGGTGTCCACTGATGCATCCTCCCTCCCAGCTGAATCTGATTATATAGTCCATTCCTCTTCGCCTGCTATCCCCACTCATTCCATTGGCCACATCTCAGGTCTACTTGCATGCTCTTTCTCTCTCCCTCTCTCTCTTTCTCTCTCTGTTCCTTCTCTCTCCCTCTCTCTCTTGCTTTCTTACTCTCTTTCTCACCTTACTTCCATGCCTTTCTCAAGGGCTCACAGAGGTTCAGCTGTTCAGCTGTGGAAATTCTGGTGAAGGTGTCTCAAGACCAGTCTTGCCCTGAAATCCCTCTCAATCATCCTGGGTTCACTGCTAACAGACAATGGAAGCAGAGACCCACCCTGCCAAGACTGCCTGTTTGCCAGACTGCAAACAGGCATAGTGCTTCCCTACTCACAGACTTCCTAACACATCTGGGCCTCCAGGGGGCCCAGATCCTGATCCCCAGGTGCAAGGCCCCTTTACAGGGACTCTCATCAGCTAGGAACACACTTACGTCCTCTCCAACTTTTTTCCTACCTCCTCAACAGTATTTTTTGAAAGTATTGTTTAGGCCAGGTCCTTGGTAAACAAAGATATGCTAGGGACCAGAACACTTTGTTGATACTTTATAATGTCATCTTGCTAATGATAATATATAATATATATTTATAATACATAATTAAGTTATTATTACTATTATAGCTCTTTCCAACTTATAAAGTATTTTCTCACATATTATTTGATCTATTTTATCACAGATTTAGAGGAAAATTTAAACCATAATTTCTCTCATATACTTAAAATCATTGATTTTTCCACCATTGAAAATAACATTAGTAAATATTTCTCCGAGTTCTGTGGGCTACTCAGTAAATTAATCAAATGTGAGGAAGGAGCTGTGGGAAACTCCAATTTATAGCAAATCAGCCAGAAGCACAGGTGACAACCTGGACCTGTGATTGGAGGCCAAAGTAGCGACAGTCCTATAACTGAGTCCCTAACCTGTGGGATCTGACGCTATCTCCAGGGGGATAGTGCTAGAACTGAACTACATTTGTAGAACACTCAGTCAGAGTCCTCTGAGAATTGGGGAATTGTTTGGTAGTGTTGGAAGAAAACATACATCAGAATTATACACTCACCACTTGACTAAAAGCTCCCCAATAGCAGGCTGCTTTACTTCCTAGCACCTCCTGCAGCACTTCCCAAGCACTCACTAAACTTTTGCCAATTCCGGAAACCCTGTAGATCCAGGATAGGTGTGGTGTGGAGAGGAAGCAGCCCTGGGCCAGAGCCCACCCGCACCTGAACAGGGCCTCTGACCTCCCCTTCTCTAGTCAGGACATAAGGCGCTGTCTTAAGTGTTTATGAGCTACATCTGTTGAGTGAGTTTCATCTCTTCCTATATGAAACCTTTCACCAGAAAATACTATAAAAAATATTTGAGTTTATCTACTGAACAGAATAGATCTCATACACTTTATTTTGTTATGCTAGGAACAGAACCCACTCTCTTGGAACAATAAATACTGTAGATTTCTCTTCCACCCATTTAAGTTGGACATAGAATAAAAATTTCACATTTGAGGTACTACTGCCTTCCTCCAGTCAAAGGTTGTGAATTTAATACAAATTCTTTCACTAACTGTGTTCCACGTATTCCCTTATTTTCTTTCTAGGCCCTGTAAGCTTAGAACAGAGCACTTGTGTCTTTGCTAGTTCAAACAGGTGACTGGTATTTATATCCTTTGTCTTTGTGTGAGAATCTCTACTGATTGCTGAATATGTGGGCTCCCCTCTGGTGTCTTTCCTAAGGGACAAGCACTTATATCAGCAAGAAGGCAAACAACAGTGGCAGCTTCTTGGGCACGGCAGCAGCAGACAGCAGGTGGGAAAATATGGCTTGATTTGGATTGAACAGCACAGCAAAACTTTTGTGCCAAAAGCAGAGCCTGCAGTCACTGAAATACACTTTTCATAGAAATAGATATAAAACTTTAAATAAAAAGTGCTGTAAAGATTCTTTGTATGACAATGACATCATATTCTAGCTATAAAATCTGAGAACATAAACACTTGAATTGACTTACTTGATTTAAAAAAAGAAAAAACTTTTTCCCTCCAGGGGATTCCTCTACTATCATTATCGGTTTTGTACATCCCACAGAGAGCCAAGCTTTAGTTGGGACAAAAAGATGTTGGCCTCTAGAATAGAGAAAGTGGAGCTTCCAAAGGAACCCTACCAGGAGTCAGAACATTCTGGCACACGATGTTGCAATCTTTTTGAAGGCTTAGTTCTCTTTGGCTGTGTCATTCCCAAAAGGTCACTTTGCCCTCTTTAGTATTATATTTATCATTTCCATACCAACTCTATCCACATAAACTGTTTTCTGGAAGGCAGGCTGCTACAGACTGAATGTTTGTGTCCTCCTAAAATTCATATGTTGAAATCTAATCCCCAAATGTGATGGTATTTGGAGGTGGGGCTTACATGGGATATTTAGGTTTTTAAGGCTGCTTATCCTGGTACTTCATCACCGTAGGCCACTTTATCATTGGTGTTATGCAGCTTCTATAGTCTTTTCCTTTACTCACAGCCATTGGTGTTCTGCAGTTCAGTTCTAATACCCGTATCTCTACGAGTCCCATGCCTTTCTCAGTCTTCCTAGACAGCTGTGGTAGCACCCAGGTAGGAAAGCTAATCAAGTGGGGAGAGTGAGAGAGAGGGAGAGGATAATATCTGACGTGTTTCAAAGGTGGAGTTCTGGAACAGAGAGGCAGAGCCAGTGAATAACATATAATTTCTTAATCATCATTTGGAAGATAAAATGTGCCTAATTAGAGAAGGAAAAAAATGAGCAGCAAATTTGATGGCAGAAGAAATGAGAGTCAATGTGAATTATGGGTTAGTTTTCAGGGATGCCAAACCCCAGAAGTCTATCCCATTGGACTACCTCCCTGCCCCTTAAACACCCACACCCAGGTATTTTCAGAAGCTACAGTGCTTTCAACTCTATAACAAAACACTGCTTAGTAGAAAAGGGCACACACATCATTAGCAACTACAGCACGCCTTCATAGGCCAATACAAATCATTATACATGTGTCTACACTGGATCTGACCAGAAATTTCTGAGCAATCCAAAGTAAGAAGAGACCAGTTGCTTTAATTCTCGTTGGTCAGCCTCCCTCCATGGGAGAAGTCTCTACTGTCTGTCTCAGGCCTAGGCCCCAGAAATTTCCTTAAATGCTCTTCGGACTCTAACTTATGCCAGTTGACTAACTTTCCTTCTGCTTTGTCTGTTTATCTTACATTGACTCCTATTTATGAGGCCATCTGCCTCCGTCCTGATGGAAATATCACCCAGTTCTGACCTCTGTGAGTTGATTACATCCTATCTGACTTTGCCTTCTTCTCAAGACTGATGATCCCAATCCACTTTTCCTACTTAGGACACACCCTGTTTTCATCGACAGATGGGAGCTTCTTACCTCTACTATAAATTGATGTACATTGGCTAAGTCTGGAGATACCATTTTCCTTACTGTTCAGAGCACATCTTCATTTGCTTCCAGGATCAGAGTTAGAAGTCTGACTAGGATAAGAATTTTATCTTTGTTGATGGTAGGATCAATAATATGCATCAACTGATTATCACTGTTTCTACAGGGTATGCCACACTGTGTTCTGCACTGTCATTACATGATCTTAAACCAGCCACAAACATTTCCCATTCCAACTTTTCCTACCCTGGAGTGAAGGAGGGGAAGAAATACGATTTCATTAGAACACATTTCTTGGTATTTGTATTTGCCTTTGATTTTTCTAATGGGACTCATGTTTCAGCAAGTGCTGAGGTATTCTCTGAATGAAGATGACTATAAAAGTGTATATAGTTGGAACTAAAAGTTGTGATTTTTACCAAAAAATGACATAAAATTTTTTTAAAAAACTGTTAATTTAAGACCAAATTAATAAAATTATAAAAATCCATGTATTGTGCAAAAATACTGAAATGTGGCTTGAAGGAAAAAGGTCATCTTTGTCTTTGAGGTCAATGAGAGAAAACCTAATAGAAGCAGCATGTCTTCGCAGATCTCTGAAGAAAGGCAGAGGTACTGGTGGATGTCATTACAAGAAAGAAGCATCGATCCTCCTACCTCTCCTGTCCTTCAAATACCTTCCAAAATGGTAGTTGTCAAGTATTCTTTAATTGTTCTCCAGGGACTTATCAGAAAATGTTGTTTTGTCATATATTAGTAAGTCAGTTTTTAAAATATCCTGATATTTTAAAATCAAATACTAAAGAAACCTAAATAAATAAAATCAAATACTAAGATGAAATCCTTTGCTAGGCCATGTGATGGTATAATTTTGAAAATAGTCAGCAACCTAAATATTTCAAATTTTTCAAAAGCTACTTAAATATACCTCTTTTTGTTTTGTTTTGTTTTTTTCATGTGGAACAAGTGTCTCTTCTGTTGAGTTTTGAAACTGAATCAGGACTCTTAGGCAAAACTGGGCATCAGGCTATGGCAAGTTCTGTGTGGATTTTGCTGCCTCTCTTGATATTGTAATGCTCTCACCAGCTCTCTCATCGTGTTTCATGGTTTTACATGTAGCTTGTGTTAAATTTATCTTAATTTTTATTAATAGATTTTTTTTTTTAAAGATTTTATTTTTTCCTTTTTCTCCCCAAAGCCCCCCCCGGTACATAGTTGTGTATTCTTCGTTGTGGGTTCCTCTAGTTGTGGCATGTGGGACGCTGCCTCAGCGTGGTCTGACGAGCAGTGCCATGTCCGCGCCCAGGATTCGAACCGACGAAACACTGGGCCGCCTGCAGCGGAGCGCGCGAACTTAACCACTCGGCCACGGGGCCAGCCCCTATTAATAGATTTTTATCTTTGTCAAGCTGATATTTTGTTTTGAAAGCTCACAAAAATGGCACCTATTCAGGAAGAAATGTTCTTAAATTGATCATGTGTCTGAAGATGGCTGTGGTGAGGTCACTGTGGCTCAAAAGACGTTAAGGAAGATTTGATAGAGCTTATCCAAGGATTTAAGGAATTTTAAATTTTCCAAAACTCTGTGAAACACATATCACAGATATTGATGTTTGAGGATGACTATGTTGTCAATAGACAAAGGTCGTGTCAAAAGATACAATTGTAGTCAGCAGAATTTAGCTTGATCTACTCAGTGCTAGAGGTTTTACACATTGATGGTACAAGGGGCTTGCATGTAGCTACATCACTGTGGGTGTTGACCTTTTCCTGGTGGAGTATGTCTGAAATTGTCCCTTATTCTCTTATTTTGTCTTTCACAGGGACTCAACTTTCCTACTTTCTTCTTTCCATTTATTTTCCTTTTTACTCCCATTCCTGGGCTGTTGAGGACATATATTGGCTTTTCTTATGTTACATAGAAGGAAATGGTAGCTTAATACATTTCCTAAAGTTACTATGTAAGGCCTTGTAAGCCCTATAATACTACAAACAAGTGTGTTCTGTTTTAAAAGTGTTATCTCAAAGGCATTTGAAGAGCTTCCCAAGGGAAATAAACAGGTCAAAAGTAAGCTTTGTGCTTCATTCTCCATAGTCCCTGAAACATGCAGAAACTCAATACTGAATTTTGCTTGAGTGAACAATAAAGTAATTAATTAATGCTAGATAAGCTAGGTGTTAAACATAATAAATAATTCTTGCTTCAAGTGTCTACACAAAAGCATCAGTACTATACTCATTAAAAATCTTATCTATTTGAACGTTTCTAAATATTACTTTTTCAAAGAGGTATAATCACTTTAAAAGAAGGCTATCTTTATCCAGTGCAGAATAATCTTGTATGCGCTATTTGTAAAGGAAGCTATTTAAATAAATGGAAGAGGGAAATTTCAAGCATATTAATAAGACAGCTATAAAAGTCCTTTGTGTGTTTTTAAAGTAAGTCAGTGTATCATACAACACTGTATTTTTTTTCCTCTGTTTGCTGAACCATGACAAGAAAGAATACAAAGGCAGAAAGAACTGGGAGGATCAAATGGACACATTCCTCTGAAATGTAGTAAGTAGTCGTTACTTTCTTGCAAAGTGGTGACTAATAAAATTGAAACCTCACACTGGAAGAAAAGCACAATGAAGAGATGAATTGAAGAAGAGAAAGACCACTGTCAAGGCTGGGATTTGTGTCCTGAAAGGTGAAGTAATGTCTCAAGGGTGAAAAGGGAGATGCCAGTCAAAAGGTACAGAGGTTCAGTTATATGGAATGAGTAAGTTTTGGGGTTGTAATGTTCAGCATGGTGACTCTAGTTAACAATATTGTATTATATCCTTGAAACCTGCTGAAGGAATTGATCTTGTGTTCTCACTACACACACAAAAAATAGTAACCATGTGAAGTGATGAATATGTTAATTAGCTTGATTGTGGTAATCATTTCACAATGTATATGTATATCAAATCATCACATTCTATACCATAAATATATACAATTTTTATTTGTCAATTATGCCTCAATAAAGCTGAAAAAGTAAACAAAAACAAACACCAATTAAAAAACCAGGAAAAACACAAAGGAATAGAAACCCTGAGATTCAGGAGAACTAACATACAGATAATAGGAGGTCCAGGCTGTTTCTGATTTCACCCCTCCACCTCCTACACCCACACATTTCCCACCTCATTTAAGGGCAATTCTCTCCTTCCTGTTACTCAGACAAAATGTTAGAATCTTACCTGACTCTTTCTCATTCCCCACATGGAAATCCTCAGCAAATCCTATCCTATCTATCTTCGAATGTATTTAACTTCAGAACCTGACCCCCTGTCGGGAGCTCTACTCCTGTCACCCTTATCTACCCACTGTTATCTCTTGCCTTGGTATCCATGATACCTGCTAACTGTCTCCTTTCTCCCTTGCCAACTTGCAGTCTATTCTCAACCCACCAGCCAGCATTATCTTTTTTAAATTAGTTCATCTCACTCTGCCATTCAAAACCCTATATCACGCAAAGTAAAAACCTAAGATGTTACAATGACCCGCAAGGCCATAAACAATCTGGCAGCTGTTATTTCTCTGACCTCGTCTCCTATCACTCTCTGCACTGCACCCTAATCATGTTCCATGACCAGTGGCCCCCTAGGTATTCTGTTATGGATTGAATTGTGTCCCTAAAATTCATATGTTGCAGTCCTAACTTCTGGTACCTTAGATTTCAACCTTATTTAGAAATAAGGTCAATGCAGATGTAATTAGTTAAGATGAGGTCATACCGGGGGTAGGGTGGGCCCCTAGTCTAATATGACTAGTGTCACTAAAAAAGGGGGAAACAAAAAAAATTTATGCAAAAACATGCACACATGTGAAAAACATGCACAAGAATGTGATGTGAACATAAAGGTAGAGATTGGGGTGATGCATCTCCAAGCCAAGAAATGCCAAAGATTGGTAGCAAATCACCTGAAGCTAGGAGAGAGGCCTGGAATAGATTTGTGGGTCCACAGGTGAGGCAGCTCCACTATGTAGATCTAGAGGACAGAGAAGTGTAGGACTTGAGTTGTGTTTAAGTATTTATTTAAAACAAAACAAACACATCTCCCATCTGTACTTAAGCACTATCTTCTTTTGCACAGCCAAGTATTTGCAGTTATGTTCTATGTTAGGCATTCTGCTACAAAACAATAAAAACAAGACACGGAGAGATTTTAAAAAGTCTCACAGCCTCTAAAGGAACCAACCTGCCAACACCTCAATCTCGGGCATCCAGCCTCCAAACTGCGGCACAATAAGCTGTTGTTTGAACCACTCAGTTTGTGGTCTTAGGGCAGCCTTGAGAAACCAATGCGTACTCTTCAAACACTCTACGCACACTCCCAGCTTTGGGGCCGATGCCCAGGTTGTTCCTCCTGGCCAAACTCTCCTGAGAGGCCAGAATGTAGAAAGAACTCCTGAGAATCAGAGGTCTGACCTTGCAGCTACCAGAATCTTTAATCCATGCAGATGCTCTCATAGACGGCTGAGGTTTCCTGCAGCCTCATGGAGGCCAAGGAACCCCCCTCCCCTCCACGAGAGGCCTGCCACACGGCCTCATACATATCTAAATGTCTTGTAAGCTTCAGCATTATGTGTCATCAAAAGAACCTTATATCCTTGAACTGCATTGGTAAATCTGTCAGACACATCACTGTCCTGCTAGGACACATTTACGTTACTTAAGTCAAAGATCTTTTTCATTTCCTTAGAGTTACACACAATCATCACACGTTACAGACATGATCAAAGTCAAGACACAAATATTTAAAGGCATAATCTCCAAAGACAAGGGGAGAAAGAAAATCACGAAGAAAGATGATGTGGGTCTGGCCCCGTGGCCCACTGGTTAAGTTCAGTGCACTCTGCTTTGGAGGCCCAGGTTCACAGGGTCGGATCCCAGGCATGGACCTACACCACTTGTCAGCCATACTTTGGTGGCGACCCTCATATAAAGTACAGGAAGATTGGCACAGATGTTAGCTCAGGGCTAATCTTCCTCAGCAAAAAAACAGAAAAGAAAAAGAAAAGATGAGCAACGAGTTAAGTTCCAAAATATAAAACTATATATATATATATATTTGAAACTTTGAAATAATGGCACTTTGTAATCATTTTATTAATATGTTAATTAAAAATTTTAGACATATATTAACATTTGAGTCAATATTTTGGAAAATTACATTACCTACTTGGCTATTTTGAAAGGGAGTGGGTGGATGCGTCTTCTAAGACCTTTTTTAATGCCAGAGAATCTTCAAAGTATCTGAAACGTCCTAAATCTTTTGAAACCTTCTCACTTTATATTTTTGAAAAGGTTACAGCTGAATTGCATATTACAATTTACAAAGGACTTTCCTACATATTAAACCAGTTAAGAATATTTCCCAGCCATAGGAGAGCCATATCTTATACAACACACATTAAAATTGCTTTAACATTATATTACATTATTTTAAAAAATAAATGTAAAATATTTGGTATAATATTAATAAGGCTGTAATATGGATAGTTAATTCCAATATAATGTGCTATTTTTAAGAATAAAGTTCTGTAACACTTTTATTATTTAAATAATCACCCTTGGCTCTTTTAATTATGTATATTCCTTATTTATTTTTAATACAATTGAGAGAGTCTGGCAATTAAGAGTATGTCAAATTCCCCTAAAACATAATGCTCATTCAGTTTAACCATGAAAAATATTTTCATTGAATATAAACCGCCATATGTTCTTTTACATTTCTTTCAAATAGGAGCAGTCATTTTTATCTGCTCCAAATCACTGAGTTGAAATAATGGATTAGATAAACAGGCTGATGTTTTCCAACAATTTTCATCATTAAATGTCCCAGGTACAGTGCATACATCGTGGGCCAAGTACCACTTCTTTTATATCTCCTCCAACTTGTTTATATATCCTTGTCAGCACTTGACAGGTTCACAAACTGAGTTTGGAACAGCATTTTTTTCTGGATGCCTGCAAGCCACATCATCATCACCCATGTACCATCTAATATTGCTGACCTGCTGGTTAACTAATGCAAAAAATTCAGCATATAAGGATGTTTGCATTTCCTCTCTCCTTCCTTTAAGCAGCTCTTATGCAAAATTTGCCTGGAAAATGTAAACCAGAAGTTAACAACATGCCTCCTAATGTGGACACGTGTAATGAGAATGTCTAATCATCTTACTGAGTTTTGTTTCTTGAATTTATGCAGTTCAAAGTCATCTGTGCCATGGTGGTGTGCCGATTTACCTAAGACAGCCTGGGGCTATCTGTCCTGGGGATCTTTTCTACTGGAGGTACAACTGGTTTTGCAATTATAGATTTTTGTCTGTTTGGTTTAGTTCATGGATGATAAGGCACTACAGTGAACTGGAAAGGAAGACAATGGTACCTGTGACAGCTCTCGTTTGTATCCATACTTGAGTCATAAACATCCATAAATCACCAAAATACCATACCCACCAAGCTGATGAATTTAACCTTAAAGCAGCAATCTCCCCATAGCTGACTGTAGATGATTAACTAGTAAGAATATGTCATCTATGAAAGGGAAGAAAAATAGAGACCAAATGGAGATTTGCTAACATTTAGAAAAGAAAAGAAAGTAAGAACATAAGATAGAGAAGGAGGCAAAATATGAAAGTTCTGTTTTCCTATAATTTAGAAAATATTATTAAAGGCCACATAATCTTTAGAATAAATTACTTTTGAAAACTTCTAATCTGTATAACAAAATGATATAAATGAATTGCACCTGACAGCTTACAAAGGGCCTTTCACATTCTATGTCACTTAACATTTTGTGGTACACTAAGAATATTTTATAACATGAAAGAAAACTATAGTAAATGTCAGAAAATTTAGAGATAAATTGAAAATTATTTTAGTAAAATGTTAATGAGGCTACCATGTAGATGTAACTATTTTTAAAAGGTTTTTCTTATTCTTATATAAAGTAATTAGAATTATTTCACAAATTATTTGACATTTACTATTTAAACATGCAGGTGGAAACATGGGAGAGCATCAGCGTCTATGGGAAAGGAAATATATGAAGTCTGAAAATATGTAAACGTATTTAAATTTTAAAGTGCCTAAAATTAAAATTTTTGAATGCCTACAAATTCTACATACCAAAATTAGACAGATTTACCCAGTGAGTCACAGGCAGCACCAAACAACCACAAGCCTGGTCACAACACATGAGGAGAAAACGAGGACATGTTTCCAGTGAACAGCTATCACCCAAAAACAAGGGGGTAGAGATGAGCTGAGCCAAACATGCTCAGGTCCTATTTCCAAAACCACTCATCAGAATTCCTTCCTTCACCTCTAGGTCGGAAGGAGAAGGAGCAGAGCCCAGGAGTGTGAAACCAACGAATAACCTTTCCCTTGGAAAGAAATCTCAGAAGTCTATTGAAAGAGTTTCCCCCCACCCAAATGAGATTTTATTGGAAAACAGTGTTAGGCAGACTGGGTAGCTTGAATATCAGGGCTTCATCATGTAAAACTGGAGAGTCATTATTTTGAGTATAGAGTGTGTTATTCTTACATCGGTTCATTTGATCTTGGATCATGTACATTTATGATGTACTTTACCATGTTTTTGAAATACCAAGTTGAAAATACATGGCTCTTATCCTTAAGGAGCTCACAGATTAGTGTAGGAAATGGATAAAAATAAATATCATGCCACATGGGAAACACCATCCAGGTTTCATGGGTATAAACTATAGTAGTAGTATACACGTAGTACAAAATATGTTTATAAACCTTACCCACATCAACAGGACTCCAGTATTAGGAGTAGGGTAGGATATGGGATGCAGCAACCAAATATGCTTGGAAAGATCAGGAGGTGGAGGTAAGCTAAAGGATGAATATGATATCATTAGCTGAACAAAGCAAGGAAACACATTTCATGGAAAATGAATAACATAGATATAGACACAAATTAAGTCTAACAGACTGGTGTAGCCAACGAACAGTGGGAGGAAGATGTGGATGCAGGCAGGAACACCAACAAGAAGCAATTAAGACAGTTCAAGCCTGGAGGTGTAAGGGTTTGCCTTAGGATGTAGGAGCATGATTGTGACAATGAATGAGGAATATATTATGAAGAAAGAGTTCACAAATGGATTCCAGGAAGGCAAGAGTTTAAGAAGCAAGAGTGAAAATAACAGATGTCCAGCCTGGATGATGAGGGGAAACATCCTCTGTTTAGAGACTAGGTAGACTTTCTAGACAAAATTTACTTAGTTAGTTAGTTATTTAGTTATTAATTTATTTCCGAGGGAGATTAGCCATGTGCTAACATCTGCCATCAATCCTCCTCTTTTTTGCTGAGGAACACCAGCCCTGAGCTAACATCCATGCTCATCTTCCTCTACTTTATATATGGGGCGCCTGCCACAATATGGCTTGACAAGCAGTGCATGGGTCCACATCTGGGATCCAAACCAGTGACTCCCTGGCCGCTGAAGCAGAACATGCAAACTTAACCGCTGCACCACGAGGCTGGCCCCAGGACAAAATTTATTGTGAAATGGCTTTTATATGCATGGCTGGAGGGAAATGGTTTGAAAATAAAAAGTAACAATTTGTTCTTTTGCATAAAGACTAGCAAAGATTAGACAGATGAAAACTAAGGTTCAGACAGTTAAATAGCATGTCAGTACCTAGAATACACAAATCGGTTTCAATAGTTGCTTACACATAATGGAAATTCAATAGCAAGTCATTCTCATGAATCCACATAGGTTCTCCTATATTACTAGGCCAAAAGTCCTCTAGTTTGGGAGGCTGGGTCTGGCAGGAGAGGTCACCCCACTGTCATCCTTGATGAGTCTCAGGATTAATATTCCCTGCTCTCAGCCATGGGCATAAAGTACGAAGACATTTTAATCCATGCTTTCTCCATTTCTGTCACTTTCCATGCTCTGCAAACTGCTGTCTAGCCATAGTCAGTTCAATATCAGTATAATCCAAAGAGACTTTAAAATACATGTCATATACTCTTGAGGTAAATCCCAAATACATTCTTATATCTGCTGAGCAGATGTACAAAGTCTTTACCATTTCCCTTCATTCTCCTCCCCATTATTAGGTCATTCTGATACAAACTCTGGCACTCAGAGTATCTTTTTCTTCCTGATCTATTTATGCTACATCTTCAGCCTATCTGTTGATATTATTCTCCTTTTTTGGAACACAGAAGTCTTTTGACTTCTGGATGTAACTTTTGTCTCTAGAATCATCCCTCCCCCCCCCCCCCCAATAACTAAGCTAAAGGCCTAATCCTATCTTCTAGAAATGCTCTTTCCTCTGTTATATTTTGTCTTTATCATAGGTCTTATCCAGGGCTGTCAGTTTTAATCCTTGAGATCTGGACGTGTAAAACTGGGCTTTCCCTAACCTGAGTTTCCTTGCCTTTGGTCACAGTGCCTCCTAAAGACTTATAGTCCTTATATCCTAAAGACTAACCTCAATATTTTGGGACAGAATATCAAGGATTCTTCTAT
Source organism: Equus quagga (assembly GCF_021613505.1). Classification (NCBI taxonomy): domain Eukaryota; kingdom Metazoa; phylum Chordata; class Mammalia; order Perissodactyla; family Equidae; genus Equus; species Equus quagga. Next base: position 55,478,524 of record NC_060269.1, on the reverse strand, counting down.
CTGGAATAATACATAAGATACTGGAAACAGCAGTTACCCCTGGGAAGAGAAGTAGGGAACGGTGGAAAATAGTTGGAAGTAGACTTACCTCTTTACTGAATATAATTTGTCTTATTTCTTTTTTTATTTTTTTACCATATGCACAAACTAGTAAATCAATTATTTAAATCTAAAAAAACAAAATAGTCTTTATATCTATTTCTGCTACCCTCTGCCATTTTTTCCCCCAGAATAAAATTTTTTCTAATTAAAAAACAGTTTTTATGTTTACCAAATACGATTTCCAAATCTTGCCATCGCAAAGAAGAAATTGACATTGGTTGATCCAGTATGATGTTCTGGACACTCTATGACCTCATTAATCATAACAGAAATCCAAAATTCACAACCCTCTAAGGGAGGTATCATTATTTACACTTTATAGTGAAGGAAGCAAGGCTCAGAGAGGTTTAATCACTTCCCTGAGGTAACACAGATAAGAAGAATTGGAGGTGGGAATGGAACCCTGTCATGCGTGGTTTCTAAGTTCCTGTTTTGTTTTGTTATTCCTACTCATAATAATATCCACAGGGTTCAGCTTCCCTTCAGATAAGCATCTTTTCGTAATATTCTTTTCGAGAAATTTATAATGTATTCTTAAATGTTAACAATTCTCATCTTGCTCCAGCAGTTTAAATACTTAAAAGCCAATAGTTACATATTGCAATGTACTCTTTTTCTCACTATAATCTTTTCCAAAGAGGGACATTTTGCCACAAACATCAACATTTTTTTCCTCTGTGCGGGGCTTCTCCTAGTGGCAGCACCATTCTCTCCCTTCCTCTAAACCAGGGTTTCTCTAGCTCATTACTATTGACATTTGGGGCTGGATACATCTTTGTTGGGAGAGGGAGAGAGCGATCCTGTGCAATGCAGAGCGTGTAGCAGGATCCCTGGTCTCTGCCCACTAGAGGCCAGTAGCACAGCTACACGCTCATCTCAACTTGTAAGAACCCAAAATGGTTCCAGGCATTGCCGGTGGTACCCTCCAGAGCAAAGTCACCCCAAACTGAGGACCTCTCCTCTAAACAAATATTGAACATAAAAGTTAGTCCTCTTAGTTGGTGATCCTCGATGAAAAAGAACAAAACCTGTGGCCACCAGAATAACATGCTCACCTCCATCAGACAAAAGGTTCCCAAGATAGTATTATCCTAACAGCGGAGGAAAGTGTGGTCTAGAGAAGACAAGTATCTTGCTAGACCTCCAAAATTATTACATACTGGAATGGAATTCTAACTCAGATTTAACTGCAAATCCCAAGCTCGTCCTGCTAATTATAAAATGAGGCAGTAGTGCTCTCTAACGGAAGCTTCTTACCCTCATTATAAAGAAAAACCATTTTAGCAGCAACATGGCCAGACAAAATGTTGAAAGAGACTGTCATATGACAGACATATCAATCAATGTAGAATGAAAATACTTGTGTCAGAAATTTCTCTCTATTCTTTGTTTTCTGAATTTTTATTTTATAATTTCTGAAATATTTTAAATAAGTTCTAGAGTTTTAATACAGAAGCTTTATTTTTTATTTGATCTTTTCCTTCTGGATTGCATTATCACCAGAAATCTGAGAGCTGGTTAATAACTCCAGGTGCCTCTGGAAAGACCAGCATCCATCCGTATTTCTTGAAAAGAAATTATTAACTCTTCTCAGTATGTAATAAAAGACAAGAAATTAATAAAAGATAAGTGTTAGGTTGGCAATTGCAAAGCGTAGTCCACCACATTTTCCCTTAAATGACTCAGACTGAGTTGGCAGAGGCTGGGAGATACCATTGAAAAATGAGTCCTCTCCAACTTGACACTTAATATGCTTATCCCAGGAGAAAACACTGAGGCAATGAGTCTGGAGGCAGATCCCAGAGCATGCTCTCCCTGGAGGCTAGTTGTTCCCATCAGCTGCTCCCCATGTTAGCAGTTGCCCCAGGGGTCTCTTCCCAGCTGCCAGAGACAGCTGTCACTGGGTCTCTAGTGCCTCATGCCATTCAGAGAACTGCTTCTCTGTGACTGGAGACTGAAGAGGCTCTCACACCCTCACTAAAAGACAATACCTAAAGACCTCTGCTGGAACCTCCAGGGACCACTGTGGTATATTAAGAAAAATGATTTAAAAGCCCTCTGGGTTGCACAGGGCAGCTGGTGTCTGTAACACACATAAATGCCCCGTCAGCTCCCTTCAGCTCTGCACAGATTTCACTGAGTCCAGTGAAAGTTCTCAAGCACGCCCTTTACTGCTCATCGGCTCTCCGAGCTCCAGCTCTGTCTAACCTCAGGGATTTAACAGACTTACCAATAACCCCCGATTTTTCTTTATATATCCTCTCATAGAGCCCACATGCAAATCAAGCCACAAGAACGTCCCTGGATAACTCACACTTTATCAAGGAATAATATCCAGCTCAAATTTACAAGGAAGAATCACAAGTTTGTGGAAACTAACTCCCAACTTTTCAGTCTGAAACCCTCGCTGGGATAAAGCTAGCTCTCCCCACCTGAGGGCAGCTGAACACAATAGAGAAGCTCTGGCAGGATCTCAAGGAACTGAAGCACCACCTTGCAATAAGTCAGTAAAGCCAAATTCTAGCACGTAACTCTAAGACAAGATACAATCTCTAATTATTCTAATCATTTGTTTTTGCAGAACACATAAGAGTGAGCTGAAGAAATGAGAGTATCTTGAAGACTTAGATGAAACACAAAGCCAAACCCAAGTATCTGTAGCAAGTTAACTCAACTTCTTCTTGAAAGCAGATGTAAGACAAATTTTAAAATAAAGCAAATGCAGTCACTTTGGAAAAATAGTTTGGCAATTCCTCAAAATGCTAAACAGTTAACATTTGACTCAAAAAATCCATTCCTAAGTATACATCCAAGAGAAATGAAAACATATATCCACACAAAAACTCATATGTGGATGTTTACAGGAGCATAATTCATAATAGCCAAAAAGTGGAAACCACCCAAATATCCATCAATGGATAAACAGAAAGGGGTATAGCCATATAATGGAATACTATTCAGCCATAAAAAGGAGCAAAATACTGAAACAGTTGTCTCTCAGTATTCAAAAGAGATTGATTCTAGGAGCCCTGCAGATACCAAAATCCATGGATGCTCAAGTCCCTTATATAAAACAGCATAGTATTTGCACATAACCTATGCACATCCTCCTGTATACTGCAAATCATCTCTGGATTACTTATAACACCTAACACAATGTAAATGCTATGTAAATGTTGTTACACTGTATTGTTCAGGTAATAATTACAAGAAAAAAAGTCTGTATATGTTCAGTACAGACACAACCATCGTCGGCCTTTCAATCTGCAGTTGGTTGAATCTGCAGATGCAGAACTTGAGGATAGGGAGGGCCGACTGTAAGTGCTACAAAATGGATGAACTATGAAAACATTACGCTAAGTTAAAGAAGCAAGTCACAAAAGATTACATGTTGTATGATCACATTTATATGAAATATCCAGAATAGAAAAATCTATAGAGATAGAAAGTTAATTAGTGGTTGCCTAGGACTGGGGAGTGGGTGAGGGTTGGGGGAAGAGGGGACTGACTGCTAATGGATAGTGGGTTTCTTTTGAAGGGTGATGAAAATACTCTAAAATTGATTGTGGTGATGGTTGCACAACTCTCTGAATATGCTAAAAAAATCAAATTATGTAACTTAAATTGGTGAATTGAGTGATATATGAATCAGATCGCAATAAAGCTATTAAAAAATAAACAAAAGCAAAGCAAATGAATAGACAGTCACATCACTTTCATTGAGTCCAGAGGCAAAAAAGACAGTAAACTCTGAAACTTAGTATGACATTAGTTCCATTGGCCATTTTGGAGTAAATATCAAGAGCAATTTGGGCAGATAAAGGAACAATAGCTATGCATTCCTTTATCTTTGTGTTTTACAGTTTTTGAAAGTACAAAAAGAAAAAAGAGGAGTTTGATTATGATCTCAGTAGTATTTTCCCCACACTAGAAGGAAAACATATTTGATCTCAACAAGCTATAAGTGATGTTCCCATGTTTGAAATTAACAAAATGTTTATTTTTATCTAAATTCCTTCCCAATAACTATACCAATAACATTTAGCATACATGCTCACAAAGTCTGCAGTAGTTAAAATAAAAAAGTTCATGTCTCTTACATTTTTCAGAAAATCATGCAATGTTGAGGATAGAATGGAAATGTTCTTTTTAATGTACCCTTGGAAAGAACAGGAATATTATGAAATCAGTAGCGTGTCCATTATTTGTGCAGTCTAAAAGATAATATGAACTTATAACGCATAATCTCAGAGTCTCTCATTCTGAAGTACATTGTTAAAAATGAAAATCCTGCCATTTAAGCCTACGGATCTATTATTGTAATCAATTTTAAATAACCCCATCTATAATCAATTCCCTGTAATACATGCAAATATAAAAGAGATATTTCCAATGAACATAGTAAATTTCTATAAAGAATCCACTTGTCCATATATAACAGGCATAATTATAAGTTTGTAAATATTCCCTTCTAGAACACATAAGAGAACATCTTTGCAATCTTAGACTATATATTAAAGTAATAGCCATAAAATAAAAAGTTGACAAATTGGACTTCATAGAAAATAAAAATTCAAGGGACATCATTAATAACATGAATGCAAGCCACAGACTAGGAGAAAACATTCATAATATACTTATCTCAAAAAGAACTTGAATCCAGCATACAGGAGGAATTCCCACAACTGGAAAATAAGAAAAACAAACAACCTAATTTTCTACAAATGAACAAAAGACTAGGACACTTCACAAAAGAAGACACCTGGAGGCCAAAATAACATGAAGTATTGTTCAATATCATCACTTATCAGAGAAATACAAATTAAAATCACCATGAGATACCAATTGGCACACGCTAAAATTAAAAGGACTAACAATACCAAATGTTAAAACAAGGATGTGGAGCAACTGGAATTCACACATTGCTGATGAGAGTAAAATGATGCAACATCCTGGGAAAATTTTTGACATTTCTTATAAACATCAACCTATCCTGTAATCTAGCAATTCTACTCCTAGGTATCTACTCAAGAGAAATAAACACATATGTCTGCAAAAAGACTTCTACAAAAAGTTTAAGGCAAATTCATTCATAATAGCCAAAAACCAAAAACAACCTAAACATTCATTCCTATGGTACGAATGTTTGCATTGCCCCAAAATTCATATGTTGAAACCTACCCCCCAAGGTGATGGTTTTAGGAGGTATAATCACATTTGGGAGGTGATTAAGTCATGAGGGTTTGCCTCATGTGCAATGAGATTAACGCCCTTCAAAAAGCAAGCCCAGAGAGCTCCCTTGCCCCTTCTGCCATATGATACAAGAAGAAGCTGGCCATCTGCAACCCAGAAGGGGGCTCTCACCGGAACCTGACTATGCTGGCACCCTTATCTTGGACTTCCAGCCTCCAGAACTGTGAGCAGTAAATTTCTGCTGTTTATAAGCCACTCAGTCTACGATGTTTTGTGATAGCAGCCCAAACAAACCAAGACATCCATCAGTAGGAAAGCGGATAAACAAACTATTTCATACCTTATCATTGCTTGCCACTATGTGGTACAAATTCCTTAGTATCATCTTTCAATTCACTAATGTTCTGTCTGACTGGATCCCACTATCAGGTTATCCAGTTTAGAAAATCTGTTTTACATCAGTGTGTCTATTAGTTATTTCTAAAGTTTCTAACTTCTTCTCTTACATATACTTCTCTTCTAATTTTAGTTCTGCTCCTTATTTCATAATTTCTTGTTCTTCTGTGGATGTCACTCCTTTATTTTTTATGATCCAAGACACTTTTTAAGGTCATTATCAAGTTTATCTCTTTTTTAATTTTTATCTCTTTAGCGTTGATTTTGTTGGCCATCTCCCTTAATGTTAGCTTTTCTGGTATATTTTAGTAATTAGGTACACAGACTCACTTGAGAAAGCACTTCTCTTTACCCATCTCTTCCTCCTCCCTCTTCTACATGCTTCCTTAGCTAAAGGTTTGTAATTATCTTTACTAGGTCTCTCCCCAAAGCCCCCAGTCCAGGACTATGCCTTGTATTTGCAGTGCAGGGCTCCTATTCCATGGAATATGGTAGATACTGCAGAGTCAGTTGACAGTTTAGATTTGGTGGGCAGGCTGTCTCTAATCCCTTCTTTCTCCCTTTGTAGGTGTGCAGTTTTATATAATCCATAGACCGAAAAAGGTGCTGCAATTTTTTTTCAGTTTCCACTTCTGAGAAGGGAAACCTCACCTCAGCCCCCTGTTGTAAGAAGAGATCAGTACTAACTGTACACTTCAAAGGGGTCATTTTAATCCTGAGGGGGTCTAGATCTTAGCAGCCCTTAGCCCTACTTACTGCTTTGTTTTCTTGTTCCTTTTATGGTCTATAAATATGTATACCTTGTTTAAATACACATATATTTTTTAACTTTCTTCTTTTTATTTTATCTATCAATTCTCTGTGTTTGGAGAAGGGTCAGTATCAAAATCTATTGGGTTTGTACATTAAGAGGTCATTATTGGCCTTAACTATTACAGCTTAAGTAGATAACACACTTGGCAATCTGTCAACAGAGGAATCCTTTCTTATTAAGCTTCCTGTCCCTAGTGCCTAGTAGAGTGTCTGGAGTAAACTAACGTTTATTAAATATTTCATGAAAGAATGAATAAATGAGCAAATTAAGAAGCTGTTATGGTTAGAGCAGAGTTTTGAGATGAAATGCTAGACCTTTGAGCCAGTTTGAGAAAGAATTACTACCGTCAAGGAAATCAGGCACATATTGGAACTACAAAATTAATATGGGTCCTTGTTTACTTATTATAGGAAAATCCAAACTTGCTATAACATGTAAGATCCATCATATTAAAGCTCTATTTCTCTCCAGCATCATCTTTCCCCAACCCATCTATATTCTTCAATTCCAACATTGAGTCCTTCAATCCTCTATGCCTCTATAAAAGTGATTTCCTCTGCCTGGAGGATCATTCCCTTGTCCACTTGGGAAATACTTCAACATCCTTCATCAAAGAATCTCACACTATCCTCTCCATTTCAATCTGCAAGCCCAAGTACCATTTAACACACTCTCCTCTACACACCCATAGTGCTGTATGTGGTTTTCCATCATAGTTCACTCTATAATGGTTTACATGTGCCTTTTCCCTATTGGTCAGAGAGCTGTTGAGTTCTAAGATCATATGTCACTTATCTTCGTGGTTGTAGAAACTGCCAAGGGGGTTAAACTTTAATAGATGTATAATAAATATATGATGACTGCTCAATGAACAAAGCAAAAGTACTTTGAGATATCTGGTGTTTGAGTAAATGCTTAAAGCATTTATAATTTTTTTGAAATTTGAAGCAAAAGATAGAATTCCTGCTTTGCAATTCATTGAACTGGTGAAACCTGATTCTTTGGGAAGGCTCTTTATTCTGCTATTTGGCTAATGCTTATTGAATAACAGCCAATGCCAAACTTTGTGTCCGGTAAGGAAGAGAATATCATGGAAGATCTTCCCTTGAGTTTTCAAGTCATTGTGTAACTATAAATCCTTGATGACAAATGATGTTGCAATAGTAGCTATTTGTCACTCTAATAGATTTCTTATCTGGGAACAAAGAATTGCAGACAGCGTAGAGGCCAGTATATATGAAGAAATCATTAAATGCTGACTATCTAGCTTTATGCAGATCTTATACTTTGCATTTATATGGAATTTAATAGTTTAAATTCTGTAACACATGATGATGTAGTCTCATTAGCTACAGTATTTTCTTGGGCTATGGTAAGTACCAATTGGATTCAATTAAAAGATGCTGCTGGTGGACTTCATTGGATGAAATCTAAAAATATGTCAAACAGAAGAATGACTGAAGCACAAGCAGAAGCATGACTGTTGAATTAACTTCTATTATTTTACATCCTCGATCAGTGAATAATGACACTAGAGACAAAAACACCTTCAAAAATTTAATTAATTCATCAAATCCTCATACTAGATGAAGCAGTAACATTGTAAGATCTTACAGGATAAATTTCAGCTGCCTAAAGGCAGTCAAGAACATACCCTGGGAGCTTCAAAACATGTTGAAGTCCCCTCTCACTGTGAATTCCAGGCATCAACCTAATTGTCATCAAACTTGCCATTGAACCACCCGTAAGGCAGCATGCAAAAGGAGGCCATATGCAATTGCTTCTCAAGTGCTCTTGAGAGTGGGTTTACACAGTCTAAACTCATCTGGTTCCCTTTTTAACAAAATTAAGCCCTCATTTTAAAGATGATTTGCTGGAGAGCAGTAAAAAGGGTCCAGCTTATCAGGTGGTCTTCAATGAGAGGATTCTTAATTGCCATTAAAATACGACTGTGCTAAATCTAAATCCAAATTAACCATATCATCAATGAAAATTCAAACTCAAGCCACTGAGTCTCTAAGGTTTCAAAAATATTCATAGTTGCCTTTGAAAAATATTTTGATTCTTGTTCAATGGTTCAAATGGAAACTACAAAATATTTTGGAATGATAGTTGGATTCCATTTTTTAAATATGCCTGGTTTATGTATATTCTGATAACGATATTTCTTTCTCCTTCAAAGTGAGTAAAGCCAAGATGAATAGAAATTGAAGGTGTGCCAAATAAATTTGGTTCTCTTAGATTCTAAAGGGATTAATTCAATGAGCATAAATAAAATTTCTGCTTCAAGAATTCTAAAATTTATATAGAACCACAAAAGACCCTGAATAACCAAAGCAATCCTGAGAAAAAAGAGCAAGGCTGGGGCCAGCCCCATGGCAAAGTGGTTAGGTTCACTGCTCTCCTTCGGCGGCCCAAGGTTTCTCTGGGCGTAGACATGGCACCACTCATCAGGCCATGCTGAGGCAGCATCCCACATAGCACAACTAGAAGAACCTACAACTAGAGTATACAACTATGTACTAGGGGGCTTTGGGGAGAAGAAAAAGAAGAAAAAAAAGAAGATTGGCAAAAGGTGTTAGCTCAGGTGCCAATCTTAAAAAAACAAAAGAAGAACAAAGTTGAAGGTATCGCACTCCCCGAATTCAAAATATACCACAAAACTATAGCAATCAAAACAGCATGGTACTGGCAGAAAAACAGTCACATAGATCAACGGAACAAAATTGAAACCCCAGAAATAAAACCACATGTCTATGGAGAGCTAATCTTCCCCAAAGGAGCCAAGAACATACAATGGAGAAGTGTGCTAGGAAAACTGAACAGCCATACGCAAAAGAATGAAAGTAGACCATTATTTTACACCATATACGCAAATTAACTCAAAATAGATTAAAGACTTGAATGTAAGACCTGAAACCATAAAACTCCTAGAAGAAAACATAGGCAGTATGCTCTTTGACATCAGTCTTAGCAGTATCTTTTTGAATACCATGTTTCCTCAGGCATGGGAAACAAAAGAAAAAACAAACAAAAAGGACTACATCAGACTAAAAACTTTCTTCACAGCAAAGGAAATCATCAAAAAAGTGAAAATACAACCTAACAATTGGGAGAAGATATTCACAAATCTGATAAGGGGTTAATATCCAAAATATATAAAAAACTCATAGCACTCAAAAACAACAACAAAATGAACAACCTGATCAAAACATGGGCAAAGGATATGAACGGACATTTTTACCAAAGAAGATGTATAGATGGCCAAGACTCACATGAAAAGATATTCAACATCACTAATTATTAGGGAAATGCAAATCAAAACTACAATGAGATATCACCTCACACCTGTCAGAATGGCTATTACTGAAAAGACAAGAAAGAACAAGTGTTAGAGAGTATATGGAGAAAAGGGAACTCTCATATACCGCTGTTGAGAATGCAAACTGGTTCAGCTATTATTGAAAACAATATGGAGATTTCTCAAAAAAATAGAAATACCATATGATCCAGCTATTCCTCTTCTGGGTACTTATCCAAAGAAAATGAAAACACTAATTCAAAAAGATACATAAACCCCTATTGCAGTTGATTGCAGCATTATTCACAATAGCCTAGACTCAGAAGCAACCCAGTGCCTACAACGGATGAATGGATAAAGAAGATGTAGCATATATATACAATGGAATACTATTCAACCATTAAAAAGGCAAAAATGTGCCACTTGTGACAACATGTATGGACCTTGAGGATACTACACTAAGCGAAATAAGTCAGACAGAGAAAGACAAATACTGTATGATTTCACTCATTCATGGAAGATAAACAAACACATAGATAAGGAGAACACATTGGTGGTCACCAGAGGGGAAGGGGCTGGGGGGAGGGCAAAAGGGGTAAAGGGGCACACATGTATGGTGATGGATAAAAACTAGACCATTGGTGGTGAACACAATGCAGTCTGTACGGAAGCTGACATATAAGAATGTACACCTGAAATTTACACAATGTTATAAACCAATGTGACCCCAATAATTTTTTTTAAATGTCTGTTTCTACAGTTATATGATATTGATCTTTCATATAAGGACATTTTCATATTCAACAAATTTTATTCAAAATATACATTTTTCAAGACCATGATCAGTAATAAGTTTTTCACCTTTTATTATGAAACAGGAAGACTCAAATAGGTGTGTTTCAATAAACTTATGATATCAAGTTATGTCAGAAATTACTTATGATAATAAGCTTAATAATATAGTAGGAAGTAATGTGTCTTCTTTAATTACTGACAGTTATCAGCATAATGATAATAAACAAATAAATGTGCTTGAATAGAATTATTCTAATACAAAGATGACCACACAGCAAACTAAATGTCCTATCTTTGTGGCAGCTTGTACTGGTGTGACGCCTGTGAATTTGACTGTCTCTCATTATTCGTTTAAACTTCAACCCAGTGAGCTCTCCCATTCCGCTGCAAGAGGTGTGAATTAAGATTTAAACAGCAGTCTGTTTCAACATCCATCGCAATGCAGTCACACAAGAGATCAAACACACACAACTTCTTCATACTCTTTTAAGTGAAGGAAATAGACAAGGCTGTCCCCTTGGGAAAATGTATAAGAGATCTAAAACTCAGGAGAAAAAAAAGTTCAGAGGAGGAAAAATAAAATACTGCAAAAAGAAAAATTAGGAAAATGTGGACACCTGTCATTCAAGTCTCCTTGCTAAACGGGAGATCAAAACCTGGATTTTCCTCATTCAGTTTTATTCCATTCACTTGCATGTAATCCAGAGAACACACAGAGCAATTGAATCCTGGGGCACTGCAGCCACAAAGGTTCTGGATGGCCTGACACTGGAAGCATCAGAAAGAAATGACTTCTGCACAGTGGGTAGATTTTTCTCAGGTATTACTTAGTCTGGAAACTGCCCTTTTCCTGCCAAAAAGCCAAGGCTATGTATAACAACCTTTTACTGCCGGTTCAAGAGAGAAGAGACACGAAGCTAAGAGACAGCAGAGCCATATCTGTTAACTGGCGGTGGGGATGGCATTTTCAGAGTCTGCACTGAAGGAGAATAACCCTTTGATAACAAATTCGGAACAGAGGTAGTTAAAGCTATAAAACGTGGTGGATAAAGTCTTCATAATAATTAACAGCAGGGTATTGCATACAGGGAGAATAAAAATACTCTTCTGTCAGGATAAATGTCCTAATAGAAAAATGTAGGACACAGAAGAGGAAATAATATCAGATTTTTTTGCCGGACTCTGCACACCAGGGCCCTGCCAGGCACAACTGTAGTGAGACCGTCCACCTTAAGAATTTTTGTGGACAGACATGATGAAGTGACAATTAGAGAGGCCTCCTCCCATTTTCCAATAAACCCATAACTTCTAAGAGAGAACATGCACTATGAATGGCTCACATCAAATTTCTCACTAATTTGAAGCTGCCAGGAAGGGGGAATTTGGATACTTAGCTGTGTTTACAGAAAAACAAATACAATCATGTGCCACATAAGGACTTTTCAGTCAATGATGGACCGCATATACGAAGGTGGTCCGATAAGATTAGTACCATATAGTCTGGGTGTATAGTAGGAGATACCATCTAGGTTTGTGTAAGGACACTCTATGATGTTCACACAATGATAAAATCGCCTAACAATGCATTTCTCAGAATGCACCCTCATTGTTAAGCTATGCAAGACTGTATATACAACCGTGCTTTTTTGCCCAATTAAGTTTGTAAAGTACAATTCATAGCAAATGTGTATGTAGCTTATTGTTTAGTAAACTAGACTATCTACAATACTTTCTTGCTAGTATGAGTTTAACCTTTTATAAATGCTTCATAAATGTTAAAACCTCCTTCAAATTAGTTTCAGAAGAGTAACTGAACCAGGAGGCCAACCCAACAGACACCTTCAGAACAGATAAACACAGCATCCTTAAGAAAGATGCCAAGTCAGCACCACTCCTGTATGATTCATACCATAGGAGGGACCCAAAGCAGGTCGTTGGTGTCTCTGTTTTCCACCTGAACTTGGCCCAGTACACACCACCACACTGACTTCCTTCAATCCATACCCCTAAGACCTGAAATAATTTAGACAATTTATATTTGCCCTATGCTTTAAAATCATATACTACAACCAGGATCTTAAAATGAAGTTATTTACTGTTGCCGTAAAAAAAAATCCACATAATGTTTGCTACATATCTAGTTTAACATGGGCTTTTCATAACTTCTTTAAAACAACAAGGAATGGACTCAGTATGAACTCACGCCTATAACAGGAATCCAAGTTCTGTTGCCATTTCTATGAATCCCAAGTATCTGTACTCACAATAGTAGATAATAATAAAAACCTGCTGCCTACCTTTTTTTTTTCATCTAAACCACAAAAATATTATATTGCTGCAATTAGATGGTACTTCAGGTTATGGCTAAATTTCTCTATGTGTTTCTAGCACTGCATAAAAATAAGTTAAGCAGACTCAGAGGATTTGAGTGACTGTTAGTCACTTCTTTGTGTTTCTTCTTGCTTTGGTTCTCATTCTAGAACACCTGCCCTGGTTTGCCTCTCCTGTAGTTTTCAGATATGTCTGCTCAGGCTCTTTTGGCTTAGATGTCCTGGCCAGATACTTGTAATTAACTAAATGGAAGGGGCTTAGTAAATATTTGTCATATGTGGGATTAGACTAAGATGGGATATAGGGTTGATGGTTGTGGCGAGTGAAGACAAAATTTCAATAAAATCCCTCGCTAACAGCATTGAAGATAGGACTAATATTTATTTATGGGCCAAACTTTTTTCTAATTGAGGTAACATTGGTTTATAACATTATATAAATTTCAGCTGTACACATTATATTTCAAATTCCATGCAGACAACATCATGTTTACCACCCAAAGACTAATTACCGTCCGTCACTGTACGCACGTTTCCTTTCACTCCTTTCGCCCTCCCCCATCCCCTTTCCCTCTGGCAACCACCAATCTAATCTCTGTCTCCACGTGTTTGTTTGTTGTTATTTTTATCTTCCACTTATGAGTGAAATCATATAGTATTTGGCTTTCTCCATCTGACTTATTTCACTTGGCATAATACCCTCAAGTTCCATCCACGCTGTCGCAAACAGCAAGATATCAATTTTTTTATGACTGAGTAGTATTCCATTGTGTATATATACCACATCTTCTTTATCCATTCACCATTTATGGATACTTAGCTTGTTTCCAAGTCTTAGCTATTGTGAATAATGCTGTGATGAACATAGAGGTGAATATATCTTTTCTACTTAGTGTTTTGGTGTTCTTTGGATAAATACCCAGCAGTGGAATAGCTGGATCATATTGTAGTTCTATTCTTAATTTTTTGAGGAATCTCCATACTGTTTTCCAAAGTGTCTGCACCAGTTTACATTCCTACCAGCCAAACAATTTATATAAGGAAAATGAAAGTAATTATTTGTTTATGTTTTAAAAGTCATGATTTCACTTAAGGTATATCAAACTTCATTTGTAATGCTCTTTGCTACAATGATAAGATTAAATCAATAATTGTCAAAGAGCTTATGAAACAGACATGGCTTACTTATGTTAATGAGGTTACAGACTATGAAAATTCCTAATCAATTTTCATATCCATTTTTCTCTGACAAAATACCTTATTTTTGTCACCTTTGACATTTATCCAACAGTTGCTAGGCACTAAGTACTGTTCCAAGCACTTTATACACAATGCCTCATTTAATTCTCACAACAACTCCTTAAATAGACTCTGACATTATCCCTGTGCTGTTGGTAGAAAATTGAGGCATGGGAAAGGTTAGTGCTTTGTCAAGGTCACCCAGCCTGACATTAGAGAGCTGGGCATCCAACCTAGGCAGTCCAGCCCCAGAATTCACACCGTTAACACTCTACTTACACACACCCTTTCTATACTGTCTCTTTAAGCGACTGTTAAATGAGGAGTAACTCTCAAAACAAGGTGGCCTTTTGTTACTTCATTTCCTGTTGTGAGAAAATCCTGCTTCTCTTCATAGGAAACAGAAAACCATGAGAAAAATTTGTGAGCACAAAAGACATCCCAAGACAGGCTGAAAAGACACTTCAGAAGCCACCTTATCTTAGCTCAAGCCGTTAAAGTTATGTGGACTGTAATTCCCGAAGCTTGGTGTCTCTCTCCCTAGCCTTGCATAAGACCAGGATTTATGACAGTGACTTAGAGCTGTGGTTCTCAACCAGGGGCAGTTTTTGTTCCCCCTACACCCTGGGAACATTCGGCAATGTCCAGAAACTTTTTAATTGTCACAACTGGATAGATCCACTGGATAGAGGTCAGGGATGCTGCTAAACATCTGCAATGCATGGTATAGATCTCCAAAACTAAGCATCCAATCCAAAATGTTAATAGTGCCAGTGACTTAGAGTCTTCCATCCCCACAAACATTCATGGCAGAGGGGTTGTCTGTCTCTGGTGTTGTGGCTCCTTTGGATTGGATGTAGTACATTGTACTAATGAAGTATGCCTCATCTCTCCCTCATTCGCCCAGTCACTTCACATACCTTTATGTGGCCATGGTGAGTGACACGACTTTGGAGTCTAAAAACCTTTCGAAACTCCTTAGAAAAAAAAAATATCTGCTATAATTGTCACATAATTATTGAATTATCTAAGAAGAAATGCTTTGACAAGGAGATATTGTCAAATTAACAGGAAAACAAATTCCATTTACCCCTTGTCAGAAAAAAAAGCATAGAGATTTAGCAGCCGTCAAAGATGTACAAATGTTACTTCCACCTAGCAGTTTCTAAGCAAAAAAAAGAGTTATAGGAAATGCGTTTGACTCCCACTGTGATGCTGGAACAGTTACTGACAGGGAAGCTATGAAAGCCAAACATATCCATCAACTCGGGGAAGGTTACAAAAAGACTTTGCCTCTGCAGAAACAGACTGCTGTGTAAAAAATCCTTGCTGTAGAATACACCAGGTAGAAATGTCCTTGATGACAGAAACATTTCTTGGGGATTTCCCATTTTTTGTACTATTTTCAAGTACAAAACGAGTCAGAAAAATGGAAATAAATCAAAATAGTTTCTTTGAAATGCTATAGTACATATACAAAAGGTGCTACTAAAACAGCAGTACGACGAGCAATTTGCATCATTTTCCTAGACTGAAACAAATTAACAGTTAATATGTCGCTAACTCACATTTTTGTACAGAGGTATGACTTCTCTAGAGCTAGAGTTTCAAATGAAAAAAACCTGACACCCACAGGAGAAGCCACATTTATTTCCTCCTTACTTTTATGTTCTAAGCAATGGTGCTATCAGCACCATCCTCAAAACATAGCTCTAAATTTCACCTTCCAGGTAACGTGCTAACTTCACAAAGAACAAGGTAGACACTGGACGAGTGGGTTGAGGGTCAATGTGACACTGAAAAACTATATACAAAAATGTGTTTGGCGATAGCTGATTACCTGTAGTATAGGTACAGTATAGTCTATACTATCCTCAGTCTAGAATATATACCTTACAGAAGCAACAGTGCTGCCCAGAAATCCTAACCAACATGTCACATGGTTGTTTTTCAGACTTCAGAGATAGAAAAGAATACAGGAAAATGAGCAAAACAGACCATATTGAAGATATGGCTCTAAAATATATAAAGTCTTTTTCCTACACAAGAATAAGAAAGAATATAATCTTCTACAAAAAGGGATGTGTGAAATTAGCATATATAAAATGTTGAGGAAAGTTATCTTCAAAAGACAAATGTTTTCAAAGCTTGAAGAGCAATTCTAGAAAGCCAAAAATCTACAGAATGAGAAACATAACTGCAATGGTTAATATTATGTGTCAATTTGCCTAGGCCATGGTACCCAGATGTTTGGTTAGACACCAGTCTGGATGTTGCTGTGAAGGTATTTTTTAGTTGAGATTAACGTTTAAATCAGTAGACTTTGAATAAAGCAGATAATCCTCCATAATGTGGGTGGGCCTCATACAATCAGTTGAAGGCCTTAACAGGAAAAAGATTGAGGTCCCTCAAGGGAGAAGAAATTCTGCCTGCAGTCTGCCTTTGAATTTGAGCTGCAACATCAGCTCTTCCCTGGGTCTCCAGTTTGACAGACTACCCTGTAGATTTTGGACTTGGCAGCCTCCACAATCACATGAGACACTTTCTTAAAATCTCTTTCTCTCTCTCTCTCTCTCTCTATATATATATATACATATATCTATAATTAAGAAAATCAAAGCATTTATGGATTATCTATTTGGTTCTTTTTCAAATCTGTTAGGTCTTTTTTACATCTCCCTGTTCCCTGAAGATGTTTTCAATCTTGTCTGTTATTTCTTTAAACATAGCTGTCAAAAGTTTCTTTTTTTCTTTAATAATCCTCAATTTCTAATAATCTAATCAATTTAAAAAATTTGTTCCTGGGGCTGGCCCGGCAGTGCAGTGGTTGAATTCATAGGTTCTGCTTCTTGGTGGCCCAGGGTTAGCCAGTTCAGATCCCTGGTGTGGACATGGCACCGCTTGGCATGCCATGCTGTGTAGGCTTCCCACATATAAAGTAGAGGAAGATGGGCAGAGATGTTAGCTCAGGGCCAGTCTTCCTCAGCAAAAAGAGGAGGGTTGGCAGCAGTTAGCTCAGGGCTAATCTTCCTCAAACAAACAAAAAAATTTGTTCCTGCTTTTTTTCCTGTTGGGTCTCACAGATAGTGTGCTTTGTTACTTGTATGCTTAGCGATCGTCTACAGTGAGCTACTCATTTTCCATGAAAAATTATTTGTGAGAATTCTTTGAGACTAGGGTGAATTTCTGTTGGTTTGGAGAAAAGTTTTTTAGCTTTTGGCAAGAAATTTTAAACTCCAATATTTCATTGAATATAAGATGTTGTTGATAGTAGGATGCATTTTGATTTTACAGATGTTTAAATGTGAAAAAAGTAATTACATCGTCGAATCAATGAAATTCAATAAATTTATGGCTTGAAGTTTTACAGACAATGTAAAATATATGAGTTTGGCCTCCAAATCCATGCTGGCTTGAGGTTACAACTTCCCAATGGAATTTCCCATCCCCCACCCTACCCCGCCCC
The DNA here is from genome assembly GCF_021613505.1 of Equus quagga. Classification (NCBI taxonomy): domain Eukaryota; kingdom Metazoa; phylum Chordata; class Mammalia; order Perissodactyla; family Equidae; genus Equus; species Equus quagga. The sequence goes on along the minus strand of NC_060269.1, from coordinate 55,460,888 downwards.
CTCTCAAAACCAAGGCTAAATTCCTACAGTCCTGGGGATTGTGTAGGGATTTTCTCCTTTTCCATCCTCCTAAAGAGGGTGTATGGGGCCAGCCCAGTGATGCAGCTGTTAAGTGTGCACGTTCCACTTCCATGGCCAGGGGTTCACTGGTTCGGATCCCGGTGCGGACATGGCACTGCTTGGCAAGACATGCTGTAGTAGGCGTTCCACATATAAAGTAGAGGAAGATGGGCATGGATGTTAGCCCAGGGCCAGTCTTCCTCGGAAAAAAGAGGAAGATTGGCAGCAGTTAACTCAGGGCTAATCTTCCTCAAAAAACAAAAAAGAGAGGGTATATAACATTCCGGGCCCAGTTTGGTAGGGATCTCCCATCAGACTCTCCAACTTCGGAGAACTTTTACCTAGCAGACAACTGAGCTGTAATTCAAGATTGGAATTGCCTCCCGACTTCCTGAAAAAAAAATGCTAAAAATAAATAAATAAATCATGACGGTAGAGAGAACAAAAGGATCATGAGCAGACCAGTGGTTTTAAAACATTTTTGGAAGATGGAGAATAAAAGCAAGGGTATTTACTGATTTAAAAAAACAAAAACACAAAACATGCCCATCACCCTGCCGGCCTCCGAGCGCGCACCTGACAGCTCCTGCCCCGCCGGCACTTGGCGTCGCCAGGCCCCATGGCCCCCGACCTGGTGACTGCCAAGACCCCAGCCCAGGGACCGAGCCCGCACTACTTCGCCTGGGACCGGGGGGCGCAGCTCTCCAGTGGGGAGGGCTGGTGATGGAGCGGAAGGTCTGCAAAATGAGTGAGTTCAGCCGCAGGACCAGGGGGTCTCCCTGGTCATCAGCCATTACACAGGGCGGGATGCCACGGATCCCTCTGCAGCCTTCCACACCTCAACAAGGGCCTTGTGAGGAAGTATATGAGCTGTCTCCTGAGTGAAGAGCTGTCTCTGGAACAGCCCAGCTTTGAGCCCACTAAGAGTAAAAAGCTGACCGCTGATTTCCTGCAGCTGCGGACCGCGATAGAGCGTGAGGGGGCTCTTGAAGGCCAACCACTTCTTCTTCCTGCTGTACTTGCTGCACCCCCTGCGGGTGGATGTTGCTACCTGGCTCATTCTTTGGGTCTTTGGGATGTCCTTCATGTCCTTCCTTCTCTATAAGGTATTGCTCAGTGCAGTCAGGCCCAGTCGGTCAGCTGTCCTTCTTCAGCACCTCTACGTGGAACCACCTGCTACTTCATTTCCTCATTGGCCACCTGAAGGGGCCCCTGCCTGTTAGTGGGACCACATGCACTTCCACCACCATGCCAAGCCCAGCTGCTTCCACTAGAAGGCAGACATCAACATGAACCCCTTCTTTGCCTTGGGGAAGATCCTCTCTGTGGAGCTTGGGAAACAAAAGAAAAAGCACACGCCATACAAACACCAGGACAAATGCTTCTTCCTGCTTGGGCCTCCAGCCTTGCTGCCTCTCTGCTTCCAGTGGGATATTTTCTATTTTGTTTTCAGTGGACGACGCGGATGGACTTGACCTGGATGATCACCTTCTCCACCTGCATCTTCCTTGCTTATGTGTCATTATTGGGACTGAAGGCCTTCCTGGACCTTTTCTTCATGGTCAGATTCCTAGAAAGCAACTGATTTGTGTGGGTGACACAAATGAACCACGTCCCCATGTACATTGATCACAACCGGAACATGGAGTGGGTCTCCACCCAGCTCCAGGCAACACGCAACATCCACAAGTCTGCTTTCAGTGACTGGTTCACTAGATATCTCAACTTCCAGACTGAGTAGTGTTTTTTTTCCCACAATGCCTCACCACAGTTACCACAAAGTGATTCCCCTGGTGCAGTCCCTGTGTGCCAAGCATGGCAGAGACTACTAGTCCAAGCCCCTGCTCTCAGCCTTTGCCGACACTGTCCACTCAGTGAAGGAGTCTGGGCAGCCTTGGCTAGATGCTTATCTTCATCAGTAACAAAAGTCCCTCCTCTGAAAGGGGAGCCTATGAGCAAAGCAGAGTGGAGCTTGAGGGCCAATGCCACTACAATTCTAATATTGAGAGGGGGTGGGTTTGGGGAGAAAAAGGCCCTCAGACCCCTCAGTTTATCTTCTAGGCACAGATCTAACTCCCAAAGAGGGGTGGAGGAATATATAAGCCCTGGTAGGAAGGATGGAACTATTGGGAAAAGGATGTGAGTGTTTTGTTGTTTCCTTTTTCTCATTTGGCAGATGCAGATGACTGGTGAGCAAAGGAGGGAGCCAGGAGGTTGTCAGAAGAATAAGGAGGATCTACTGGGGTGAGCTCGTCTCACTGGTTCACTTCCCAGTGCGTTTTCCACCCTGCTTGCAAACCTCAGGGGTTTGCAGACTAGAGGGAGATAAAGCACCTGACCCTTTTGAGCAAGATTTAGAAAGGAAGCGTTAGTACTTGGAATTCTACAGCCTGGTACAACACAGTGCCTGGGAGCTCAGCTCACTCTCTAGGCTTAGGTGTGACCTATGTCTGCCTCAGGCTCCTGGGAGAAGTCATTCTTCCACTTTCAGAAGCAGGCAGGGAAAAGGCCAGGACCTTGGTATTGGAGACATCTGGCCCTGAAGGATCCCAACACTATTGATTTTGGTCTCGTGTTCCATCCAGGGTACCAAGGGAGGTCCTAGGTCTTGCCAAAACAGCTGGTAGAGAGGGTTGCTGACCATGAAAAATCCTTTCAGCATTTGATTCACCTCTTCTAACCACCACCCAAGGAATAAAACACTCCCAGGACAAGAGAGTCCACTGCTTGCTCCACAAGCAAGTGAGCAGATGAGCACAAGTGACTAAGTTGGGAGACCAGTCATGAGGAAAACACTAGTTTCAGTGATAAGGAATATAAGGGCTGTAAAAAATTTTCTCTAACCTAAATTAGACCTTTCTCTGCTGGAAACCAGGTAGGAATTTAGGATAACCTCTTATAAAGCTTATCAGTCTAATACTGAAATATCATTTTTTTAGTCTCCTGGTTTTTAAGAGATAAAAACAGTTTAACCCATCTCTAGAGAGTGAACATAGAAATGTGCCCCAGGAGTCTGGCCTTAACTCCCAGGGCTGGTCATCAGCATTCACATCTTCTTGCCTCCCCACAACCACAGCCTTTCAGTCTGAGTGAGTGGATTATTTCCTCTCTAAGCATATTGACCATTTTGGACACTGGGAGGAGAGAATCTCAAACTAGAAGGAAACAGCAGAGCCCTAGGAGAGTTCACATTTAGTTTTAGGCATAAAATCAGGGAGATGAGGTTCTCAGGCATGTTGAGATGGGCTCGAGGCACTACCTATGGAAAGCCTGTCATAATTATTTAAATATTTGTCAAAACAAAGACAGAAAGATTTTTTAAAAACAGATGTGGAAGAACAAGTTGCACAAGAGTTCGAGTCTTTTCCATTTGGGCAGAACTTAGCTTAAAACAAATAATCAGGGTAGAAAAATTAGAAGCAGAAGTGAAGAGTTCTACTTTCATTGGCTTGCCCACTCCAGAATAGGTGCAGATGGTTCCCCATCCCTCTGTTCCTGCCTCCTAAGGTTTGGGTGTGGTGTCACCAGCCTGTCAAGCATCTGATGTTGGGCCCAGGCTGCCCAATCTGAGCAAACCCAGTGAGATTTATTGAGCCAAGTCCAGGTCCTCAAAGCATCTCAACTACTATGGCCTTTTCTCCACTGCCTAGACCAGTGTGATCTCACATGGCCACAAAGGGACACACCAGTGACAAAAGGCTCAGAATGTTACAATAGTAACACAAATGATCTCAAATCCAAACACTGACAGAGGAGAAAATAGGCTTAGAAAGGAAACCTCACCTCCAGTCACTCAGATTGTGACAGAACTAACTTTTGAAAAACTCCAACTTCTATGTTTATCTTTCCTGCTTTCATCTTCCTACCGCCTGGCTAGAGGCAGTTTCTTTAATTAGGCTCAATATCAGTATCTTTTTTGTGTGCGCCAATTTTATTACCACATCCCAGTGAAGTAAAGCTAAAAAATAAAGTTAATTTTGACCAGAAAAACACAAAAAAACAATAAAAGAGATCTGAAGGCCAAGAATCGAAATACATGTGAGAAGATCAAAGCAAACTACTTGGAGTCCTACAACTTCCTAGCTGGCTTCCCACCTGCTCAGCCTAAAATAAGTCCCGTCAGTTAACGAGCCCTAACCCTTTACTCAGAACTGTTGGGCAGGCTCCCTATTCAGGGGAGAGACAATGCCATAAAATTGAAAAATTATTGAATTTGACACTGAAAGTGGATAAATTTTATGATGTATAAATTATACCTCAATTAAAGCTGTTTTAAAAGGTCAATAGACTGATTAAAAACAAGTGTCAAAGCAAAAATTGTACCAAAGTTAAACAGCCGAGGAAGACTTGAAGGTGGTTGCAGTTGGAGAGGCCAGAGCTCATTCTGAACTCAACTCCGCTAAAGTAAAGAACAAGAGAGCTTTTGAGAGCTTTTAAGAGCTGGGAGGATCATAAGCCATCTGTGTTTGTTAATTGGGCTTATCAAAAGAAAAGTAAGCTTTCTCCTCTATTCAGGATCTCTTGTTTTTTGAACTAAGAAATGCAATGAAAAAAATAAATTACTTTAGGCTAAAATGTAATCACAAAATAATCGGGAATTTCTACTATAAAAACCCTTAGTATCCTTGCTGCTATTAGAAATCTGAGTATTTCTCTTATATTATGCAAGTAGAGGCCAGAGATTATGAACTAGTTTACAATGTGAACATATATCATGTCAGCCTTGAAAATTTGATCAACAATAACACTGAAGGTGACGGTTATCAGAAAACTTGTTTCCCTAGTGGATCGGCCTTACGTGGCCAAGAGATACCAGGACCGTGAATCTAGTTAATAGATGAATGTTGAAGTTCTTAAAAATATTAAGAGTCTGGATGGGATGTTAGATACGACAGAGAAAGACATGAATGATAGAAGTGATACTGGCTCAACACAAGGTTGATATAAGGGAAGCCGTATTGTAGAAAAGAAACCATATTGTAACTTTGAATGACGTCTGATTAACTAAGCTGTAACTGTGGACTTTATGGCCCCTTCCAGCTGCTATAAGTTGATGAATTTTTTGTTTTGAGTTTCTTAAGAATGTGATGACCCCTGAGCATAGAGTCTATGCTGATAGCCATCATCAATGACAACTGAAAGATCAGGGTATAGGGCTTTACTCCAGTCTCTGATGCACATCCAGTAAAACAAAAGACTATCAGGAACTAAGACCAGATGTCTGCCCTGACCTGGAGATCAGATGGATACCCCCACCCACCCCCCGACAAGGTGCCTCCCGCAGTGGGAGACTGGCCCCGTGTATAACTGGCCTGTAGTCTTTGTTCTATAAGATGATTCTTTCTGACATTAGTCAGCCATCTTGCCCCTTGCTAGCAAGCTGTAATAAAAAGTCCTTTCTCTCCTACCACCTTGCCTCTTGACTATTGGCATGTCTTGTGGTAGGCAGATGACCTGACCCGCCTTGGGCGGTAACAGGAGTTCATTGGGGTAGCGGAATCCAGGGTATATCAGGACTATGAATCTAGTTTAAAAGGTCAGAAATGGGGATAAGGGAGGAATTCTTACAGATATCCAAAGAATAACTGAAGCAGAAAAGCAAGAATGGGTTTCCAATTAGTCTCAGGGTTCTGGGACCCAGAGGAGTATAAAAGCAAGAATCAAGGCATGGGGTTCTGTCATTCAGGAACTGCCATTCAAACCCAGGTGAAAATCTAGGCACCTGATGAAAGGGACCAAGGCAAAAAGGAGCACAGTTATGTTCTGAGGCAAAGGCTTTTTTTTTTTTTTTTTTTGAGGAAGATTAGCCCTGAGCTAACACCTGCTGCCAATCCTCCTCTTTTTGCTGAGGAAGACTGGCCCTGAGCTAACATCTGTGCCCATCTTCCTCTACTTCATATGTGGGATGCCTGCCACAGCATGGCTTTTGCCAAGCCGTGACATGTCCACACCCGGGATCGGAACTGGAGAACCCCGGGCGGCCAAAGCAGAACGTGCGCACTTAACCACTGTGCCACCGGGTGGCCCTCAAAGGCTCTTTTTTGCCACCTCGGGCAGCAGGAAGGCCAGACTCTGGGCAGACTGAGTTCATAGATAGGGAGGGATAGGTCTCCCTCACTAGGTAGATAAGCATGCAGCAACAAAAGCAAGAAAATTCCATCAGCCTATATTTCCCATGTGTTTACATGAGGCATTCATTCAAGATGAAAATCAGAATAAAATTTCATATTTCACAAACTGACATATGCGTTAGTAGAGGTTAAAACAATATACGTATTTTAACATCTCAGGAAAACAAATAACCTGAGATAACAGAATATTAAAGATAGAAAGACAAATTCAAACATTCCTTATTCTGGTGATTTTGTAGATTAAATGGATATGCTGAGCTATAAAACTGCTGGAATGGAGCTCCTTAATACTTTTATCAAGAAATGTAGCTTCACTTCTTTCAGCTGAAATGTTTTAAACAAGATTTAGCCTAAGTTAAAGTAATGACCAACTGACTTCACTATATTAAATTTTTTTTAAATCAATCCTTGCCTAGAAAAATGATCTCACACTAACCTCTGATTTGCGGGAATTTCTTTTTAATGAACATACCTAGGCTAATAAGTAAGATCCAACAACACGATTTTTATCATCTTATGTTCAGTGGATTTCTTTGCCGATGTTCTGCCTGTGCTATTTGCTAACAACTTCTTCTAAGACTTAGCCTGCAAGTGGGAATCAGGCAGAAGCATCGACTACAGCTCTTTTCATAATTACTGAAACAATGACACAGAAAAGAAGAAAAAGTGGGCCATATTTCCTGTCTGCTTTGTCATTAGATTTGAGGGAACCAAAGATATTGATTAACCTGTATTTTAATCCTGGCTGCACACTGGAATCACGTCCCTCATCCAAATTCAGTTAATAATTTCAAGGCGTGTTACCTGGACGAGGGAATTTTCCTAAAGTATTCCAGGTGATTCCCCTGTGAAGCCAGGATTGACCACTGGGTTAGGAACCCATTCTTAGGATTCAGAGTTTTGGATTCAAATCTGTGTTCATCCTCCTAAAATTGCTTTGACTTTAAGAAAGTCATTTCATCTATCTAAGTCTGTTTTCTCACCTATAAAAGACATCTACCTCTCAGGGTTGATATAGGGGTTAAATGAGGTCATCTATTTAGGTTCTGGAGCCTAGAGGACTGTAAACTCTCAATAAATGACAGTTGGGTTCTGTTTTTAGGTGGAACCTAAAAAAATATTCGTAATAATATTATTAGTTCACTTTTTGATGATACTGAGTGGGAGTATACAGTGGGAGCTTTCATGAAAGCAACATTGACGTACATCCCCCTGTAGGGGAGGAAAAATATGTTTTTCCTCTATCCTAAGTTCTTGACTGGGACTCCTGCAACCAAAGACAGATTAACAGGAGAAAAGCATACAAATTTATTTAATATGTTTTAGGTGACTCAAGAGCCTTTATAAGGAAATGAAGACCCAAAGAAACAGTTAAACTTGGGTGTTTTTGTGCTAGGTTTGATGAAGACTGGAAAGTTGTGGGAAGATAGGATAGGACAAAGAGTATGAGCTAAGTGTAGTAAACTGGGGGAGACTTAGCAAGCCCTGTTCCTTCTGATTCCTCTCTGTGTCCCTTTATCTTCAGAGATAAGGATGCTCCTTTCTTTCAGATATAGGGAGGGTGCCTCTCATGTGAAGATCTTATGATCCGCTTCAGGGGAAGGTCAGAAAGTCCTTCCCTCCCATGTCATTTCTCAAGTTCCTTCAGTTTACAATAATCAGTATGCCAAGTCACCATATTTGGGATAGTGTGTCCTGAACCCCATCACCCCTAAATAAATTAATATTCTCATTTCAATTGATCTTTTTGGTAAGGATAACTTTACAAGCTAAGGAAGTGGGCAGGAGGTGTCTGAAGAGAAGACAGGAATATTACAATGTATACGTTTATGTATACCGGAATTTCACTATTTATCAAAAGAAAAAAGAACAAAACTAAAGAGACCTAAAGAAGTATTCAATACCTGCCTCCAGAGAAAGAGTATTTGTCACACCAGAGAACATGTTTTCACTTGTCTTTTTTAGTGAAATTTTATCGTTGATCTGGTTATAGTGGATAACTTTAAATATCTTAGAATCCAATAAGATTATTAATACTCTTTCAGATAATTTTGACAAGATCATCAATAAATAAGACGGGAAGAACTGAGACTTCAACTGGCATATCAGAAGGCAAAGTAAAAATTCTACACAGAGACAATAGGCAGCAGATTCCCTTATGCGTTGTTAATGCTCCGAGGATTTTTCTTCATTTTGGCTATCTAGAGAGATTACTACTGTGCCCTGCAAGGCTGAGGTGGAAAAGCAGGTTACAGATGAATTAATGTTCAAATCCCCTAAGAAGACTCTGCAATTTGTATTATCTATGTCAACAAAATACAACAAAGAAACATTCTCTGTAAAGTCTGTGTCTGGACACAAGTCATTAAATATCTCCCATGCTCAGCCATGGCAGATAATGCACATCGTTTGTGCATAGGGCTCTTCTTCTTACACAGCAACGTCATTGCATTGTCTCACTTAATCTCAAAACAAGACCATCATATAGGACAAGAAAATGTTACCCATTTTGTCCCTCTGACAGTTGTGACATTGAAAAAGTCAAGCTAATAACACTTAAACTTGGAATTCTCCTGACTCCCCAGTTTAGCAGTCTTGCCATTGCAGAAACAAGAGTCTGCCATTGAAGAGTTAATAATCTAGGAATAAATCCCAGATTTACCCTCGTTCAGGAAGAATTACCCACCATCACCAAGGTGACTCCATTTTAAACTTGAAAGGGTCTACATTCCCGTGGAACAGACAATTATTTTTCTGTGAACTGTTGGAGAAGTTTCCCGTGTATTCCACAGGAGATCATTATTATGCAAACACTTTGAAAAATACAAACCAAAGCCTTAACGGAAACTTATTACCAGCCCAATTAATACAATAAACTCTATTCCAAAGAATTTTTTTCTTGCTTATGCCTTCTTATTCCATGACTCTGGCAATTTCTGAACCAAAACAGTTATCCTCAGTTTCTTCTTGTAAAAGTCCTTTTAACATACATGGGCAAAGTTAGCAGTTACCAGGGTTAATTTTAAAAGTTAGTTTAAAAAAGAAATAAAAAAACTGACATACTTTGATTTCTTTATTTTATCTAAAAACATCTGCATTTGCCAATATGTTGATATAGAACCAAGGCCTTTTCTTTAAGTTTGAGTATGCTGAGTGAAATTCTAAAATATTTTTGTAGTAACCCATGTGTCCCAGTATGCATTTTATTGAAATAGGGTAAAAACCTAAAGACTCCTACAATAATCAGAGTACAACACCTTTTGGAAATTTAAGACCTTCTCCAATCTTTTGTAGTTGTCTTGCCCATACATAATTCAACAGGATTCTTTTTTATTTCCTTTCAAATAGTTCCTTCACAGAAACAATACTCTATTTTTATCTATATTCCATGTCATTAGTTTGTATAATATTTACTTATAATATATAATTACAAAAATATATACAACTGCCATAAATAGATTTGAGAACCAATAACTCATTCTTGGCAAGAAAATGACCCAACTGGAATAGGAAGAAGCATACAGGCTTGATAAAGTATAATCTACTAGGTATGAGCGTTCAGCATATCCTGGCTATAAATTAGGATATGTCTCCAAGGGGATGGAGAACCTAGAGGATTTCAGTAAGTCAGTGTAACAGGGGTGAATTCAAAGAATAGCAATTCCATTTTATGAATATCTTAACGTCAATTAAATGATCACCTGCCTCTCTTAATTATAAACTCCATGAGGACTGAGCTCCCTAAGAAACTGACACTCGGTTATACACCTCACGAACCAAGCTGAAAGATCTGCACTAATTTTAGTAAAATGTATTTAACAAGTGAAATCGTCAGTAAATCATTCAGGCAGTGAGTCTACATGACTGCAAGGCTGCAGGTTCCCATTTTCAAAATCATTTTACATCTCTGTTTTTAAACCACAAATGATGTCATGTTTAAATATGCTTTAAAATTTATGTAATAATAAGTTCGGACTGTAAGGGAAAGCAGATTGACGCAGATGCAGGTTTGTAAATGATCTGGAAACCTTTTAGGACCATTGCTAAGGGAACCAGCAGTGTGGTGTTTAATGAGTAAGCCGTATCTTTATTTTTAAACTAGTGATAACACACTAACTAAGGAAAAAGAACATTGAAATGAAACTGCAGGGAAGCTGGTGATTGTGGTGATAAAAATCATAAGAGGATTCACACAGAAGAACAAGCTAGTCAACTGTTTCTTCCTCTTTCTATTGTATCAAATGAAAAAGAGTTCTCAGGAAGACAGCAGAAACCTTCCAACAGCTGATCAGGAACGCTGAAACACCTGAGGAGGCCCTGCCTCTGTCAGCTTATGGCCTGGAAGAGTGACTAAGCCATTTGTGGCTGTAAATAGGCAGCAGCTACTAGCTATGCGCCCCAGAAAGATAGGGCTTGAAATCGCGATGCTTTCAGAATGAGTTTGCTTTACTCAAGTCTGGATAGAAGTAGCGTGAGACAAATAAGAGAGACATAACAGGTAGAATTTGATGTTTTCTCAGGATTCTTCAACTACTATTTACATTTCTTTAAATCTTACATTTTATTCTATATCATTTTTTTAAAGTTTATGTTAGTATCAATCATTGATTATTTTAATTAACTGTCCTATTTTCATGGCAAAAATCTGAATGGAAATGTGGGCTCTTCTCTGGATCACAGTTGAAGCTGGGAGCCTGACTTTTCAAAATCGTAGTTGAGCCATGACCATTTTCCAGTCAAAAGATTATCCTAATTCCAGACAAAATTATGAAAGTGAACAGCTTCTGGAGTTGCACATCAAGACAAAAACACGGAAGAAGCATCATGCAGATCTTTTAATGATTTGCTAAAATTTTAACTTTCTATCCACATATTTGGAATTATTTGACTAGTCATATATCAGTTGCAGCTATAATCACAAAGGTTAAATGAGGCAATTAAACAAAAGACGAATGGAACTTGTAATTGCATAACTAATAATAAAAAATGTGAGACAATTTAAGCAACTTTGACATAAGACATACAGTCAACACCTCTATTAATAAAAGAGTCATTGTTAAAACAAGCTGTCACAATCAGCTTTCTTATAGAGGCACAGAGAAGCATCTGACAAAAGAGGTTAAGCATCAAAAATAATACTGAGGGGCCAGCCTGGTGGCATAGTGGTTAAGTTTGTGCACTTTGCTTCAGCGGCCCAGGGTTCATGGGTTTGGATCCCAGGCATGGACCTACACATCACTTATCAAGCCATGCTTTGGCAGTGTCCCACATACAAAGTAGAGGAAGGTTGGCATTGATGTTAGCTTAGCAACAATCTACCTCAAGCAAAAAGAGGAAGATTGGCAACAGATGTTAACTCAGGGCCAATCTTCCTCACCAAAAAAAGAAAAGACCCATTGTATTCTTACTAAAAGAATATCAGCTTTAGCTGGAAATGTAAAATAGGTATCATGAAGAGATTTACAGATGCCTCCATCATGAGGAACTGCATTCCATCCTAAGACATGTCTTCAAAAAGTTCTTCTAGTTTTATTAAACGAAATAATTTCTCATTTAGAACACACTCTTTGATCCTAATTCTGCTTCTTGAATCTAAATGGAATATGCAGACCTTCCAAAACACCCATCTCACATTCACCTCCCTAACCACACAGACACACATACACACACACACACACACGCTTCATCAAATTAAATGCCTCCAATGTCCCCTGAAGTTCTTCTATGGCATGGTACTATCTCCTTCCCAGTCACTCCCTTTAAATATCCTCAACTTATCATGTTTCTCCTAACCTGTGGCACTCAGGCTAAAAGCAGTCAGGAAGCAGTGACCTGACACCCAAAAAAGAGAAGGGCATGCTGCCCTCTTTTTCTGAACTACATTTCTATTATTTTAGCCAAACTTCCAAACTTGTACTAGCTTCTATGACAACCACATCAGACAGATGATTCATATCAAACCTATTGTCAACTAAAATCTCAGTTCTTTGCAAAAGCAAGTTCTGTGCCATGACTCCACCTCTTAGGGTGTGAGGCTATAAGTGCAGGATCTTATTTCCATCTTCAACAAAGTAATCTTATTAGATCTAACACAATATTACAATCTGATAATTTTTAAATGGATCCTGATGCCACTGTGCGCAATAGGCTCACTTTTCTTCCAGGCTACACATTATTTTTTTTAAAGTTTAGAGTATTTATAAATATGCATTAAATACATTAATTTAAAAAAATATATTGTAAAAGAACAAAGACACAGCCACACCTTACAAAAAGAGATTTTTTTTCTTCTTGTTGACAAGAATTTATTAATAGGCATGATACAAATACAGACATTTTATTATTAATCTATCTAGAGATACTGGCATCTAGCTTATATTTCTATAACTAATCCACACATATATCAGAGGTAAGTTGCACAACGTCTTGATAAAGTCAAGATCTTAAGTGTACATGTTTTGTTCTGATCTATTAGTGTAGTTGTCATGTCAAAGAAAATAATGAGGTAAGTGCGTTAATTGGTATTCATGAACCCACAAGTAATTGCCGTTTTCTCTCCAGGGGAGTTTGGATTACGATTAGCGGGATACTGAATACCTGAAATGAAATAGGGAGGGGGTGCTTAGGAATGGAAAGAAAGAAGAGAAAAAGTAAATAGGAGTAACGAAAGGTAATCTCATCTACTTTGCCATTTCACTACGATTAGCTCCATTTTCCTACCCACGTCCATAGGGACAAACAGAATCCTATGCATAAAAGGTGTTCTGTCTTGAAATGCTAACTTCATCTAAAGTTTAGTAAGAATATTAAAATTCTTCATGAATCAATCATTTGTATGAATTGTGAAGATAATTTTTAACAAGGATAATGTCAACAAGTTTTGTTAGCTTCACCAGAATGCATGCACACATACACACATATTCAGATAGTTCTGTTATCTCTAAATGCAAATAACAAAAAAGTTGAGCTAATCTTTTGAGACCTTTAATCAAACAACATGATATATTTTTAATGACAGAGCAATATTCATGTGGTAAAAGTAATAAAGCCTTCAGTTTGAGAGTTTATCTTTCTCTTTTTAAAACCTAAGCCAATAAAAATGAAATAATAAAGAAACAAACTTCTAATGGCCTGTAGATAATGACACCCCCGCTAAGAGACCAGTTTAGTATCCCGCAGTTATAACAGCTGCCATTTGTCAGATAATTGCTTATGTTATTTCCCATCTTTGCATTAAAGGAGAACACTTTATTTGCATTTTTGACCCACTTTGTTTTCATAAGCAAAGTTGGCCTATAAGAATCTTTGAAATACCCCATCCAATTATCTTCAGTAGTTGGAGGAAGGAAAAGAAGTCCAAAGAAACCTCAACAACATAAAAAGAGATTTGTTGCATATATAACAATTTTCCATCTTACCCCTGGAAAAAAATAACTCATCTCCTTCAATGTGCAGGGAAATAATCACCTGCATGCTCTATTCTCTTCTCAAGATTCCACATTCACTTTCAGTTCGCAAATCATTCTGCCCCAAATAATTTGACTCCAAGTAGCTTTGATCTTTACACCTTTTTAAAGATCTTTTGGCCTAGACTTCAGCCCAGTGAAAAATGTGTCAAAGATTCACTCAGTGCATGCAGAACTCAAAGAGAGAGAAGATGCTTTCTGCCTAAGTTTTCAAAATCTCCAATCACGAACACAAATACATGGCACCGTGGCCTATTTCACCTAATACTGGACCCTCCGTTGGCTATAGTTCTATTTGGCCATCTTTTGATGTGATTCTAAGCCAATCCTATGTCAAAGAATAAGTGCAATGGACAATTTAAACAAGTAAGGGAGATTTTATTCAAAACTATTGCAATAGAGATCGAGACTATTGCAATAGGGAAGAGAGATTGAAGTCAGCTCCACAGAAACCAAAGGTGGGAGAGTTTTCAAGCCTGAGTTGAGCTGGTGGAAAAGTACTGGAGGATACGGAGGAGGGGAGAGGGAAGGTTGATCAACGTGATTAGACTGTCCGTGTTTGCTAATTGACACTTATTGAAGTTAGGCTTCTATCCTCCCACAGAGCCTGGAGATAGGTGCTAGGAGCCTTCTCTTTCCTGATGATTATATTTCAAAAGAATGACTTCCAGGTCCTTAAGAAAGGCATTCCTGGTTTGTAAAACTGGCAAGAGGCTTTTAAAAATATTTACATCTTAAAAGGACAGAGAAAGAATTTACAGTTGTGAGTTTTCTGAAGTAAATGCTCTAAGAAAAGAGAAATCAGAGGTCCAGAGTTAGGAAGAAACTCAAAGTTTAGGTTTCTAAAGTCTAAAGTTTAGTCAAGCTGAGTGGAAAACTAGGCCATCTTGCTCACCTATCACAATTAGATGTGCAGAGCTGATCTGCTCTGGAGGCAATCTAAAAGTCAGGAAGTAATGGGCATTTGGGCAATAAGACGACCAAGAGCAGAAAGCTACAATCCATTCTCAATCATCTTCCTCACATCCCTGGCCATCTTTATAGAATACCCACTAAGATCACCTCTTCCTGGAAATCATAGATTTTTTTCTTACCACTTTTTTATTTAATGATTATTATATATTCATTAAATAATGAGAAATGACACCATATTATCAAGGACATCATTTCTCTCACACCCACTAAAATCGCATCCTCGCCAAAGGCAGAAAAATATGACTAAAAAGCTCCCTTTCCCCTGCATTTACTATAGTCTTATAAAGCTCATGCAAAAAGAAACAGACCAATATCTAGCTTTTCCAGAAGGACACAGAAAGGGCTACTAAGAGCTGCCATCTGGGTGTCTGATGCCACTCTAAAGACGCACCATGACCCGTAAAGCCACAAGCCACATACCAGAGAAAGCTATATAAACAGGTAATATTCAGCAGGGTAGTTCTCAGTACTGCCTTCAACTCACTCATATATCAAGCTCACCTCTAATTACCCTATTCCAACCTTTGTTTTATGGCCTGCCCTTCCAGCTAGTGTAGGGGTTCAGAACAAGCCTCCCCAAGATGTGCCACTCTGATAAGTGGATTATATTGAGCTGAAGACAATCAAGCCCCAAAAGGCCCAGGAGGAAACAGTGAACTTCCGCCTTACTGCCTAAAAGAATTTAAAGAGAAGAGACCCGTTCCAGGAAGAACTATTACCATAGACAGCTAAAGTAAAATATGAACTGGATGTGATAGACAGGAAGGAACCTAGCAAGGTCCACTTGATCAAAGTCCCCTCTGTGGCCTAGTGTCTCAGCATGGCCCAACAAACATTTATTTACTAAACATTAGCTCTTTTCATCTTCCTGTGAATTATATTCCCTTCCTTTGAAGTCTCATACTTCTACCTCCTTCTCCTTAGTTTAGGATGATATATGTATATATATCTCATTTTACCTGACTGTGCTTGGAATTTTTCAAGCTTATGTGAATTTCCCATGCACATGTATGAAATTTGACTTTCTCCTGTTAACCTGCCTTATGTCATTTTAATTGTTCAACCAAGCAGGGTTGAATCATAAGAACCAAGAGGGGAAGGGGGGAATTTTCCCCTCCCCATCAGTTTTGATGTGGTCAGCAGGATACACACTGGCTGGCAGGATGCTCTCTTGCTAGAATAACTGTTTTCTCCCCCAGGACTTCTGGAAATGAAGAGATCCTGTGTCACCTGCTGAAAGCCAGCAAGAGGTAAGATTTCTTGCCGCATTAGCTTTTCAGAATCTCTATATGTAGGGTCCAGTAGAAGCAAATGGTAAGAATTTTTTCCTCTCTCTCTTTCTAAATTTAGATTAGCAGGAGAAAATATTTGTCAAGTTAGTTTCTCGGGCGTTAGTGACTGGTAAATTTGGGAGTGTACTCTTGGCTTTATTGATCCATTTCCTCCCAGGGACGGTCACTGTTTTTCTTTGTCTCTGTCCTTTGTGTCATTTGTCATAAGGAGGAAAATCCATAGGGCAGGACACAGGTATAGACCCTATAAGCCTGCCGTCTGAGCTGGCTCCACAGACTGGTGAGGTCATGGTTCTCATCAGGTTGGCATCTGTTTGACAAACTTTGCTGTCGGTTAATGTGCACATGCAGTAAAAACTGTCCCTAAGGGACATCTTGAAAGCCAAAGCCAGAAAGTTGATGGGTACAGGTTGAGCATTTAAGAGCCATTAGGGAGCTCACCAACTCAAGAAAGCTCCCATGATAGGGTAAGTTGGTCACAGAACAGATTAGATTGATACTAGGTCACCCATCAACCTCAAGAAAACTTCCATGCAACAAGGTACACTGTGAAAACAACACACAATCCCCAACCCTGTGGCATATACCTCCTAGGTATTAGTTTGGCTCCAAGAGACCCAAAGCTTAGCTAAAGCTGTTAATATGCATATTAAAAAAATAAAAAGAAAAAGAGGATAAGGTTTTCCCTTTCATCTTGTTCTATGTCCTGAGAGCTTGGCTTTATGACTAGTTATTTCCAGTCTCCACCGTTCTGAAGGTACATTTACCAGGAACACCTTGGTGGTCAGTCAAATAGACTGGAATTCTGAGGCACAAAATCGCAAACAGCACACTTTGTCCAGCTGTATGAGCTGTTAAGGGAATTTGTCATAAGGAATCCCAGTCCATAAGGGGCCTTTGTCATCTCAGCCTTCGTCACTTAGTGCTAGAAGAAGTCCCATTCCAGTAGCACCTGCCCAGTGTCACACATTAGCGGGTCTGTGACTGGAGGCGTCCCATGCTCTCGTGGAAGACCAGAGATGCCATTTTCACTACACTATCTTTCCCACCTGTGTAATAAAGGTCTTTGCTTTCTCTGACTATTTTTGGAAATGATTATTTTGGATCTTGGGTTTCATTATCTGTGCCCTCTCCAAAGATGTCTCTCCCATCCACGGTAAAGATTTGTTCTAAGCCTGGAAAGTTACCTCTGAGTCTTTCCATAAAAAGGCTTACTGGGGTCCTGCCCAGTGGTGCAGCACTTAGGTTCGCATGCTCCACTTCAGCAGCTGGGGTTTGCCGGTTCGGATCCTGGGTGCAGATCTACACACTGCTTATCAAGCCATGCTGTGGCAGGTGTCCCACATATAAAATAGAGGAAGATGGGCACAGATGTTAACTCTGGGCTAATCCTCCCCGGGGTGGGGGAGAAAGGCTTATTGAGGGCTCCCTGGTGGCGTAGTGGTTAAGTTCTCATGCTCCGCTTCAGCAGCCCAGGGCTTGCAGGTTCAGATCCCAGGAGCAGACTTAGCACTGCTTGTCAAGCCACACTGTGGTGGCATCCCACATAAAATAGAGGAAGACTGGCAGAGATCTTAGCTCAGTGACAATCTTCCTCAAGTGAAAAGCACAAGACTGGCAACAGGTGTTAGCTCAGGGACAATCTTCCTTACCAAAAAAATATATATATATTTATTGGATTGAGTCACCATTGGAATAAATATACAAATGGCAATCCTACTCATCAATGGCCAGACTATGGATCTTTTGAATTGGAAAACCTCCATATTTAAAAAATATTTTAGAGAACTGTCATCACAAGTAGCTGCCTTATTGGTATCTAAAGGAGGTTCAAATTGAAAAAAAAAAAAAAGTATAATGGCTAGCCTCAGGGAATCCCTTAATAAAATGAAAGAATAGAAGTCAGACTTAGAACAAACATTAAAAATCAAAACTCAGAAAAATTCCTTTTCCCCTCCATCATATACTCCCCTATATCCACAATTCCCTGTCCCCCCAGAAGATCTTTTGGATCTCTAGGTCCCCTGTCTAAACTGCCCTCTCTCAAAACTCAGCTCCTCCTCTGGTTCCTCAGCCAGTTCCCTTAGATCCTAAAACCCTAAAATCTCCAGAAAACGTCCAGCTGAGTATTTTAACTTTCCTTTCTTTAAAAGACTTGCAGAGGACACTCAAGCTTGACCTCCAAGCTGGGGACTTACAGGTCACTTGTGTAAATGCTGAGAGCCAGGGAGTAAATTTAGCAGAAGCAGCCAAGGAAAGGCAGGAAGGCTCGCTTTGCTGTCGCTTATGACTCCTACTTTCCAGGGCTCTGTAAGCCGGCTCTGCCAGCTTCAGGTGTTTCTATGCAGTGTCCATTGCAGATGTATCCTGGACCCCCCACCGCAGAGAATTCATGTCCCTGGACAGCAGCCGATCTTTTAAATTATAAAACCCTCCTGCCTCCATTGTCAGAAGATGCTACAAAATTTAGAGAAGAGTTAGAAAGGTTAGTGCTATTCGTAACCCCACTCACAGAGACTTTGTCTACTAAAAGGCGTTCTTCGAGCCCACGATTATACTGTAGTTATCAGACAGACCAGACAGCCCCCAGGAGAAAATCCCCCTCACAGGGAAAATCGATGGCCAGACTGTCTCCCAGGCCCTCCTGCAAATGACCAGGAGAGGACTCTGCTGGAGGCTGATATTCAAGGTTTAATAGGAGCAACTCTAGAGCTGTTTCCTTTTAAAGTTAATTGGTCAAAAATTGAATTATGCGCTCAGAAAGAAGAACATCCAAAAGCCTTTGTTGAAGGTTTTATAGAAACTTTCAAAGGCACAGTGCATTCAACCCGGAAGCCCCAGAGCACAGAAACCTCTTAATATCTGCTCTAATGGGAAACCTTCACCCCAATATTAAAAAACACATTCAAAGTAGGGTGGTTGGTTGGTTGGGGCCACCACCAAGAGTAATAGTGGAGGCTGTGACATAATTCTATGAAAATAGTCTGCAGGAAAGCAGAAGAAAAGAAATTAAAAGTAACCATTCTTGCTTTGCAACTTGAATCTCTAGAGAAGCAAAAATATGACTCTGAGAGCAAAATAAAGCCCACTCAGAGGCCATCGTATTTTCCTCCAGACAATTGCAGGTACTGCCAGAGACCTGGACATTGGAAAAGAAATCATCCTACGCTTAAGAAAAAGGAAAGTTTAAGAAGCAGTGCCCCCAAGCCCCACCCTCAGAAGGTTCACTTTGCTCCCCTGAGGGACAATTCCCCCAAAATGATGGGGTCAGTCAATTCTCAGTCCCACCCTTGAAGATACCATTAAACTTACAATAAAAGATTGGGAACTGGATTTCTTAATTGACACTGGTGTGACTTTCTCTACTATCCATTCAAAGGATTTATCTCTACCTGTCATCTCTGATTCTATTCAAGCTGTCAGTCTCTGGGCAACCAATTTCATCGCCCATGTCTCAGCCCCCCTAATATCTGTAGATCCCCTTAGCACTCATCATGCCTTTCTAGTTTTGACTGCTCACCAGCAAGCCTTCTTGGCAGAGATTTGTTATGTAAATTTAATGCCACTATAAGTTGTAATGAAAAGGGCATTTTTATTTCCCTGCCCTCAGACCAAACCCCAAATCTCCTACTTTCCTTACTAGAAACTCATCCTGATTTAAATTCCTCTGAAGAGGATGAATCTTTAAAAGATGCTCCAATTTGTCTCTGAGCTACACATGCAAATGAAGTTGGATTGTTACTGAGAGCAGAAACTGTACACATCACTTGGAAAAAGAATAAACCATTTCCATCAGTAGCCCAATACTGATCTCCAGAGATGCAAAATGAGGAATTGAATCTATAATAGACTCCCTTTTGCAACAGAATGTACTAGTTTTTACTTCCTCATCTTGTAATACTGCAATCTTGCCAGTGGAGAAAAAGGAAAATTTAACTCAGGTGAGAATCAAATCAATAGATTTGTACAAGACCTGAGAGCCATAAGCTCTTTTGTAATTCCTCACCACCCTGGCGTCCCTAATCCAGCTGTTATCCTGACCTCAATTCCTGTTGATGCAGCGCCTGATTAATTGACCTCTGCTCAGCTTTCTTTTCAATCTCATTGCACCCTGACTTGAAATTTCTTTTTGCATTAAGAAGACAATTAACATTAACTCATATACCTCAGGGATACTTTGAGTCTCCCTCGGTATTTTCCCAAATCCTTAAGGCACACTTGGAGTCTACAGCCTTTAGCCAAGGCTCCACACTTGTTCAATATGTTGGCAACCTTTTACTCTGTAACCAGACTAAGCAGGAAGCCCTTACAGACTCACTCATTCTCCTGAAGGCACTAGCTGAACAGACCATAAAGCCTCCAGATCTAAACTTCAGTGGGTACAAATGACCATTACCTACTCAGGACACAAGATATCACAAGGCATCCAAAAGCTCACCCCAAAATATCTTGAATCAATTTTGTCCATCCCTCTCCCCCAAAAGAAAATACAGTTACATAAATTTTTAGAGGCAGGTGGCTACTGCTGCCAATAGATTCCTAGTTTTATAGCCCTTGCTACACCTCTATGTGCTCTCCTCCTGACATCACTCCAGAGCCTATGTCCTGGCCTTCAGAGGCATTAACCTCCTTTGAAGCCTTAAAACTTGCTTTGCCTATACCCCTAGCTCTTGGCTTGCCTAATTTTGATAAACCTTTTCACCCATCCTGTTATGAAAATAATGGGATTGCTGCAGGCATTCTAGGACAACCTTTTTCCTCTCAAATATGTCCTATAACCTATTTCTTATGTCAACTAGACCCATCAGGTATGCCTCCATGCCTGCATGCAGTGGCTGCAGTTGCCACCTTGATTGACAAAGCCAGTACTCTTACATTAGGCTCCCCCATTCATCTCTCTCTTCCCCATGCTGTGTCTGATATTTGCAAATTCATAGGACACAGCACCTCTCTACAAGGCAAAGACCACTTATGAACAGGCTCTTTTAACTAACCCTTCCATCATCTTATATCACTGTAACACTTGAAATCCAGCTACTTTATTACCCCTCCCTAAAGATGGAGAGCCCCACTCCATTCCACATGATTGTTTTGCAACTATAAAAATGGTTTTAAAGCCACAAGAGGATCTCTCAGATATCCCTTTAGATGACCTAGACTTACTTCTATTTTGTGATGGCTCTTGTAAACGAAATTTCCAAGGAAACATAATAACTGGCTATGCCATACTGTAGTCTTCCCACATGAAATGCTTGAAGCTTATTCTTTGCCTACTATAAAATTAGCCCAAGCTGCTGAACTCATAGCTCTTGCTAGAGCTTGCACATTAGCGAAAGAAAACACTGCCACTATTTACACAGACTCTAAATATGCTTTTGGAGTCTGCCGTGCTGTTGGCAGAATTTAACAATCCCATAGATTCTTAATTTCTACGGGTTCTCCTATCGCTAGTGGACATATAATTGCTGCCCTATCACAAGACATTCACCACCCTTCTAAAATTGCCATTGTTCACTGTTCAGCCCATACTAAGGAGACAGATACTACATTTTTAGAAATGATAGAGCTGATGGGGATGCTAAATATGCAGCTCAAAATGGACCCCCTTAAATCCTTTCTCTATCCAATTTTTAAACCTGCCTTTAGCCCTGACTGATATTATTAACCATCAGGCAAATGCCTGACAATCTGAAAAAGACAAACAGATACACAAGCGTCCCAAAGAATGATCGGATGGATTATACATTGGACCAAATGGATTTCCTGTAGCTCCTTTTCTTTTGACCTTTTGGCTCGCATTTATCTCCCACCAATGGGATATATGTGCAAATGAGGGATAGTTAAAGAAGTAAAAGACAGTTCTACCTTGGCATCCACAAAATTTCTGAGCTGGTTATTTCCCAGTGCACTACTTGTAAATCTCGCCAAATTTCTGGGAGAAATCAATATACCCCGGGAAGTCCTTCCAGGCACACATTGACCTTTGCAGCTCTCCAAATGGACTTTTATAGATTTGCCCCCAGCCTTAGGCTATTCTCGTTGTCTGGTTATCGTCTGCATGTTTAGTGGATGGACTGAATGCTACTTGTGCAAACGCTACAACAGTTGTAAAGAAATTAATAACTGAGATTATTCCTCATTTGGCATTCTTTTATGGATTGAATCAGACCAAGGAACTCATTTTATACCAGAGATAAACCACTTGCCTGAAAAGACTCTGGGGTACTCATTAAAATTTCATACGCCATATCGTCCTCAATCATCAGGGCAAGTAGAACATAAAAATCTAGACATAAAAAGGACTTTAGGAAAGATCTGTCAAGAAATTGGACTTAAATGGCCAGCAGCTTTGCCCTTGGCCCTTATAAAGATCCAGAATACTCCAAATAGGAGACATGAATTGACTCCTTTTGAAATAGTTTTTGGACACCTGAGGCTGACTGGCATCTCTAAACCTTCCATTCCTGAAATAAGTGAATATTAGGGGAATTTAAGTGAACAATTTGATGCTATGACTAGCTATATACAAGACTAACTAGTAGATTTGAAGCATATCACCAACAGCTAAAACACTGACAAGCCTCACCATCCCTTTCAACCAGGAGACCGAGTGTACATCAAGAAGAAAACGTGCTATCACCTCACTGGGAAGGACCTTATGAAGTACTGTTGACCACATACACTACCATCAAAAAAGGAAAAGTCTTCCTGGATCCATGCAAGCCATGCCAAAATAGATCCAGAACACCGTTCTCAGGACAACTTGGAGACACTCCCCACAGGTGAGGTGAAACCAAGGATTTTCAGGGCCAATTTCCAGGCCCTGGAAGCAGCCAGCATCACGAAGTAGAAAAAGATTATGGATCAAGAAACCTCACTTTCACCTATTCCCCCACCCTCCACTTTTAAAACTTCCTGTATACACACTTAAAAAGAAAAAAAAACACTTCTTATTAATGAATATTTTTTCTCTCCACATTTCTTAATCATTTATGAGAAAGCTGATTGGAGAGTGCTGGTCTTTATCTACCCTACTTCCTCTAGGTCTCCACGATGGACTCTTTCAACCTGTGTCTTGCTCTACTAACCCTCTCTTTTTCAACAGGTTAGGAGCAGACCAAACACCCCCTTATGCCAATTTGCCAAACCCTGGCCATGCCAACTAATCAATCTGACTGTTGGTTATGTCAATATCTAGATAGTGCAAAAGAACCTGAACTAGTCTTTATTACTGCCATTGTGAACTAAGTACAGAAGATGGACCAGCGATGGTATGGTATCCACGACAAGGAGAACATCACTCTGCTCCTTCTTCTGGTGAGTCATTTGGGCCCCGGAAATCCTCTATAGAATGTCAAGGACTATCCTTTGCCCAGATAAAAATAATAGGTGAAAACTTTTCCCTTTGCATTGAACACAAACATGATATTGGACTTTTCCTGGGTGACACACCAAGACAATGTTGCAGTCAAACTCTGTGGTTTGAATCCACAGATGGCATCTTCACACCTCTTAAGGAAGTTGTGACTCTAGCGCCACGCTCTTCAGCATGAACATCTGCCAAGTCACCAAATGTTCTGGATGGCTCACAAGTCATCCTTGTATAATTTGGAATATTGCAGCTGCCCCCATAGTTAAGCTACCCAATACGACAAACTATATGAGTGGATCAAAAATCGGGACTTACTTGGTCAAGTGACAGAACCAACTTTACAGCTGTCAAAACCAGCCTGCAGGTCTCCAATAACAGCTATTTTGCAATCTGTTCTGCTCTTATGAAGTACTGTTGACCACATACACTGCCATCAAAATAAAGGAAAAGTATTCCTGGATCCATGCAAGCCATGCCAAAATAGACCCAGAACATCGTTCTCAAGACCATGGAGCACATGGAAAATTGAGGTGCTGGGACACTAACAGTACCAATGGCAATGGTCATGGAATACTCCAGACCTGAGAATTACAGGTTCAATTCTAACCTTGTCTGTAAACCACACTGGTCTTTTTATTCTATGTGGCAACAAAGTATATAAAGGATTCCCAGCTAAATGGTCAGAACAATGTGAACTCCACTACCTGGCTCCTTCTATCACCAAATACTCCACCCTAAATGCCAGCCAAATTACAGACCTGGGATCCTTTGTTCATAAAGTTGTGCCATATAAACGTGCCACTCAAGAAATTGTAGAGAATCCACTTGCATGTCACAATTCCAAGTTCTTTTCAATGTTGAGAGTCTCATTCCCCAGCTTGGGAAATTATGAATTTGAAAAGGCGATGTTAAATCTCTCCATAGTAATGGAACAAGAGTTCAATGCCACTATGCAAACTTTGAAAATACTCCAGTCAGAGGTTACCAGCCTACCCACTATGGTACTCCAAAAACAACATGCTCTGGACACACTGACTGCCCAGCAAGGAGGAGCTTGTGCAATCATTAGTGAAAAAATATTGCTTTTATGTGAATCAAACAGGGCAAGGAGTATCTAACTTACATCTATTAAAAGAGAAGACTAATACTTTCCAACAGATAAATGAAGCAAAAACATTTTATTGGATTGACCAATTCCCAGGATGAGGGATTGACCTATTCCTAGGTTTAATAGGGAGTGGGGAAATGTGCTCTGATTTGTTCTTTTCTGATTGTTCATTCTCATTCTAATCTATGGTATTTTCTCCCTTTGCAGATTTCTCACCATTCAGTTGCTAACCCACTTTTCTTTCCCCATAGTCGCTGGCTCAGCTTTTTGTATGTGAAATTTCCAGGGATGTTTCAGAAGAGGAAACTGTAGAGGTTCAGAATGAGTCTCCCCAAGAAGTGCCATTCTGGCATGTGGATTATTTTGAGCCACAATCAAGGCCCAGAAGGCTCAGGAAGAAATTTTGAACTTCCCCCTTACTTTCTAAAAGAACCTAAAGAGAGGGGACCTGTTGCAGGAAGAACGATCACCATAGATAGCTAAAGTAAAATATGAACTGAGTGTGATAATCAGGGAGAAATCTAGCAAGGCCCACTTGATCAAAGTCCCCTCTGTGGCCCAGCATCTCAGCATGGCCCAGCAAATATTTGTTTACTAAACATTAACTCTTTTCATTTTCCTGTGAATTGTCTTCTCTCCTGTTGATGTTCCAGACCTCTACCTCCTTCTCCTTAGTTTTGTATGGTATATATATCTCATTTTACCCAACTGTCTTGGGAATTTTTCATGCTTATGTAAATTCCCCATGTGTACATATTAAATCTGATTTTCTCCTGTTAACCTGTCTTACGTTATTTTATTTGTTCGACCAGCCATGAGAACCAAGAGAGGAAGGAAGGAATTTTCCCTTCCCCCACACTAGGTAACTCATTTTATGGAACGCTCCACTCTCCACTCATCTTCTTCACTCTCCACTTGATGAGGCCACCCTTTTCTTGGGGCACCAGTTCTCTGGAGGCGTCAGGCTATTTGATAACTCTGAGCCACTCCACTGCTGGAATCCTTTCATCCCTCTTCATCTGGCCAACGTAAACTCGCACACTCAAACATCTGTTGAATTAATTGAAAACGTATTTTAAACACCTCCACATTCAAGGCTTCATGAACAGCCCTAACCAGGTACAAGTGAATACCCTGGCCCTATCTCCTTCCTGGCTCCAGATGTAGTGGGTTAGACCAGTTTTTAGAGCTTATTATACTTTTCTCTTTTCAAGAGGGTGTATGGTTAATACCCTCTTAAACATAAAAAAGGAGAAAACAGTACTTGGTTAATATGTTCTAGTTAATATGTTCTGTAGGATTAACAAATCCTGCATCATTTAAACTCATCTTTCCTTTCAGCACAAATATTTACAAATACACATTTTTGGACAATTCAGATGTAACTAATAACCATTACAACAAATTAAAAATGCAGAAAATTAGCAAGATATCAAACACAATATTATTTATTTTTTATGAAAAATCAACCTGGGTCTTTTCCTTTCTCAATTTGCTTTTGGCATTTGAAGCTACCATTTATTCTGTTTGAAGCATTATAGACTTCATCTACTCAAGAACTGTTTCCAAATACACTCTGCTATTCATTCCAAGATATCTTTTTTCCTACTCTGTTTGGTCTGTTATGGAAAAACGAAAGAACAAAAAAATAGTGAGATATTTCTCCATGTTTTGTAGTAAAGCACACTTTATAGAATCTAAAAATTAGAAATCTTATCGGATAACTTATCTGAGCGTAGCCCATCCAGTCCCCTGAGAGATGATCATCCAGGCCCTGTTTGAAGATATCCAGTAATGTGTGTACCTTCCCTCAGGAGGCCCAGCTGCCTGGTGCTACACAGCTCTCATGATTTGAAAGTCACCAATTTCGAAGTGAAGTCGGCCTGCATTGGCTTCCCGGTTGAACTGATTATGTGAAATCATCTAGCATATTCCACTTTGGTCCTCTTTTTACAACCCAATTTCCTACATGACATGGATTCCAGATGCATCTCCATTTAGTCGGTCTCTTCATGGATAGCCCCATCTTTGTTTTTTGGCTTGGTTGGATGAAATTTATTTTTAATCTGGTTCCGAGAACCAAACCCTTTCTTACACAACTATCAGTCAAATTCAAAGCTTTTGAATCTCCACTTACAATTTACAGAAAGATTTTTGGAATAAGAGGGAGAAAATTAATAGACAGGGATGTTTAGTTCAGGGATTAAAATTTAAAAATGAGTAACTCAAGACACATGTGATTTCTACCTTAGGTTATATTTCTTTGATTTTTCTCTACTATAACTCATTGCAGCTTGTTCTCAATTTTCAAAAAAATCTTAGTTTCAGAATGAAATTAGCCCATTGGTCAATAGTAAGCTACTTATTTTGTGAGGCACAGAGGAATCTGCTCCACGAGCCTCCTTTTAGAAACTTGTCAACCCTATTGAGCTTAAGTTTCTCTTTTTCTCCTTTCCTTTTCTTTCTTTCCTTCCTTCTTTCTTTCCTTTTTTTCCTTTTCTTAGTTTTCTTAAATAATTAAAACAATTAAGTTTTGAGCATGTTTCTTACCACTAGACATCTTCTGATTATTAGCAAGGAGGTACACAGTTTTGCCTCTGAAACTTAACAGCCCCAAGTGACAGTTCTTTCATTCCACAAGCACCTGTTGACTATGCCCTGAGGACAAGAAAACCAATCTTCGCAAATCTTTTCATTTATAAAGTGTTCTGCTAGATTTGATCAGGGCATCATGGATATATGGAGCAGGGGCCTCAGAATTAACCAGGTAATCTAGAAGTTCCTGGAGCAGGTCTATACTGATGCACAGTTTTGAGGAAGAAATGAGAGAGATAAAGACATGGGAAAGGGGTGTTCCAGGCTGAGCAAAGCTCTCTTATGGTCCGCCTCCCCGAGGAAGGGGTCTGACCTTCAGTTTAAGCAAATCGCCTTCTGTTGTTACATTTCCCAAATCGAAACAATGACACTACCCACTATCTATCAGGATTTTAAAGTGCAGGAATTTATCAGTCCTTCTTCACCATAGCAGAGGATTTTGACACTCATCGGAGAAATCAACCATAATATCCACAACATTGATGAATAAATAGCCTCTAAGATAACTGGCATTTTAAAAATAGATTCTACTGAATGTGTTTACTATTTATTGTCTTGGATATCATATGTCTATGCCTTATATTGCTAAATCAACAGAAAGGAATATACCTAGACTTTAATATCTTCTCTTCCTGTAGCATAAAGTCAAGCAAGTTAAGATTTAATGGGGTGCCCTACTTTTATAGAGGATCTAATTAGGAAATGTAAATTTGAACAATATACCTTTAAAACATGATCACTAAAGACTTGCCTACTACACAATTCATTGGCTCCCACAAGAACATATATTCCAAAAAGGTAAACCTCCACACACAAGTCTAGGTATTTTATATTATTAGGTAAACTAAGAATTACGCTACCCATTATGTTTCTCTTTCCCATAGCTATCAAAGCTGACTGCAGTACCCAACTGCAGGAAGGTGCAGGATAAAATTAATATTTCACTCATTTTAATACATTTGGTGCTCCTTTTGTATTCGTTATTACATGTTTTTAGTGTGGAAAGAACTCTTAACATGAGATCTACCCTCTTAACAAAATTTTAAGGGTATAATACGCTATTGTCGATTATAGGTACAATGTGTCAGTGTCACAATCCAGTGTACACATCAGGATAGATGCGGAGAGGGCTGATGGCCACTCTGAGTTTATTATAACCAGCGTTTCAATATATACATAGCTTACATCTGTTAAACATACACATGTGTTCTGGATGAAGTAATAGCGAATGCCAAGAATTCTTAGCAATTTCTCAAGGAGCCCTCCCTCGGCCTCTGTTTTGATATTATCATGTTATTGCTGTCCTCATATATTTTTATCTCGGAGCAGGCAAGATTTCCTAGGCAACGGCCCCTCCTGCTCCCAATATCTATAACATGTCTCCATCTGTGCCCCCAGGCGACCATGCCTGTCTTAGGTTGCCCCGCCCTGGAGGTCTTACCCGTCATTGGCTGATGGGCCTTCTCACCTCTGGGTCACAGTTTGTTGGCAAGCTTTTTCCAGTGATTATTAACCCTTCCTGCGTCAGGGGCGGCTACACAATGTTGTAAGCAGATCTCTAAAGCTTATTCATCTTGCTTGACTGAAATTTTATGCCCATTGATTAGTAACTCCCCATTCCACCCTCTCCCCAATGCCTAGCAACTACCTTTCCATGCTTTGATTCTATGAATTTAACTATTTTAGATATCTCATGTAAGTGGAATCATGAAGTATTTGTCTTTGTACCATTGGCTTATTTTACTTAGCATAATATCCTCAAGGTTCACCCATTTTGTTGCATACTGCAGAGGAAGTTTTATATAAACTTTTAATTGAAGTATATCACACATTTTAAAAATCACACAAATCATTGATATAGAGCCTTGATGAATTATACAAAGTGATCACAAAGTGAATAAAGTAACAACCACATAGATCAAGAAGTGGAATCTGACTAGCAACTCAGAAACGCCCCATATTTTCCCTCCATCTCAATCACTATCATTTATTACAATAAAGGTAAGTACAATAAAAATAATTAAAATATAGTATCCCTTTCTTCCTTTTCTTCACCCACTTCCCAAAGGTCATTTGCTGTAGTAAAATCCTGGGGTGCTTTAATATGGAGGTTGACTTCAAATTGGAATTTCAATGCTTTGAGGAAGTTGTTTAAGATCTCATTTGAATTCTTTAATTACTTTGTACAATTTTATTCTTTAACCTTAAATGTTGTGTCTGGGTTTCTTTTCTTCGTTTAATTTTTGTATTTATTTTGGCTCTTTTTTAGGAAGATATACAGAGAGGTTGAAACCCACAGCGACATAAAAGGAAATGTGAGATTGAAGAAAAGGTAACAAATACACTTTTAAGTGTGAAATATACTCCGTGTCCTTCAACAATGGAAACTTTTCATGGAACAGGTTAATTGGACATCCTGTGGTGCTGGGGTGCTGCAGTTCAGAAGAACTTCTTCATCCTGAAAAGGATATAACTTGTTTCTTTGATATTTTCTATCTGCCCTCATCATGCATTTCTGTGCGACTTTTCAACAATAAATGTTGTCTTCGTTACATAGAAAATAATACATACACATACATGTCAGTGAAGGGACCAACATAGCTGCTTTTGTTTTTTCTTTGCACAGCAAATATTATGGATTTAAATCTTCAAAGAATAAAATGATACATATATTACAATATAGGTTAGTACAAGAACAAAAATAATTGGCATAGATTTTAATAAAGTGTTATGCTTGATTAAAGAACTTAATGCTCGCATACTCTATTTTGCTTTGTTTTGTTTTCTTTTGATGTAGAAAAGAGCACTTACTATGTACCAGGTACTGATCTGAGTACTTGAGAAGCATTGTTTTATTTCTTACAACTGCATGAGATACATATCATTACCCTCATGTCTTTACATTATCACTGAAGTTTCGCCTACTATACAATTCATTGGATCACACAAGAACTTATATTCCAAAAATATAAACATCCACACACAAATTTTGGTATATTATTTTGCAGATTATGAGAAGTATACAGCCATTATGTTTCCTTTTCCCACGGGTATCACAAGCTAACTCCTGGAAGGCGCAGTTTTCACAGAGGCAGAGAGAGGTCCAATAACTTACCCAAGATCACATGCTAGGAAGTAGAGTAACCAAGATTTAACTGAGACTCCAGAACCTTCGGTCTTAACTGCTAAGCTATAAAATCTTAGGGGAGCTTTTACTAATTAGCATATACCCACCAATAATTTCTTAAAACACTTCCTCATGTGCATGTATCTATGTTTATAACATTATATGTATGTTTTATATCTCCAAACATATTAACAGTTTTGCAGATATTTATAGACCCAGATTTTAATTCTGAAGTTTCAGACATGCCAGTTAGACAAGTTCCAGAAATGCGAACTGTGTACTGTGAGGAGTGGCGGGATAGTCTCAGGATATCCCCCAGGAGTCTGCCACACTGCGCGGAATTTTGTTATTGGAGACCAATTCTCATGGATGAGTGACTAATTTTTTAACATGCAAATATCTCCAGAAGGCTTAATGCATGATCCATCCTTTCAACAAATACTTATCAAGTGTTTATGTGCTAGCTACAGTACTAGGCACTTGGGACACATCAATGAATGAAATCCACCCTCATGCAGACTTCAGAGAGAGAAAATAAGAAAAATATGGTAAATAATATGGAATTTGAGAAGATGATATATGCTTTGTGGAAAAGGGTAGAGCAGGATAAGGAGGATTTGGAGTAGTGGAGCTGGGTAGGGTGGGGACAGATCACAATCTTCAATACCACGGTCAAGGTAGACCTCTTGAGAGGTGATATTTGAACAAAGATTTGATGCAGGAGGTGAGGGAGTTAAGCAAGAGGATGTTGGGGGAGAAGGGGTGTGGACCAGGGTTCATGCAGAGATGCCAGACAGAGTGAAGGACCTGAGCACAGAGGATGCCTAGTAGCTCAGTGTGTTACAGAAGAAACAAGTATCTCACTGGAAATTGTGAGGGAGGAGAAAAACCGTGGGATATCTGATCAGATAGAAAGGGGATAAGACTCTGATCATATAGGGCCTCGTCGGGCATGGTATGGATGTTGGCTTTTACTCTAAGCGAAGCAGGGAACCCCTACAGGGTTTTGAGTTATGTGAACCAATATTTTAAAATGATCATTCTGACATCTTTGCTGGGAATAGTCATAGATGGATGAAAGTTGAAGCAAGAGACCCTGTTGGTATATTTATTGCCTAATCCAATAATCCAGGCAAGAAATGATTTAAAAAATTTGACAGGATGGTAACTTAGAAGTAGTAAGAAAGAATCAGATCCTGGTTATATTTTGAAGTTTTATACAATAAGACTGTGTGATGATTGGAAATAGCGAGAGAGAAAGAGGTGTTAGAGAGGTACTCCAAGGTTTTTGAACAGAGTTATTAGTAGAATAGAATTCCTATCAAATGAGTTCGTAAATGGCTGCTTGTGGAATAGGTTTGGATGGGAGGGGAGACCAGAACTTAAGTTTGAACATGCTGTTCTTGAGGTAGCTATACATTCCAGTAAAGATTTCAGTAGAAACATGGTTATATGAGGCTAGAGTTTGGCAGAGAAGTCCAGGTTGGAAATATACATATGTTGTTAAATATTGATCATTTCTACACATGTAAAGGCAGAATAATCAGAACAGGAAGTATTTCCCCAATAGGTGTCTGAGTAAGGTTGGCAATTTCAATGAGTTTTGGGTGTAGGAGGAAGGGAAGTTAAGAAAGGGGGTGTAATTTTAGCATATTCAAAGACCTCTGAAGCCCATCCAAAGGCAAAGTCCTTTCATGTGCCTTTATCTCAACCCTAAAAGTCCAATATTGTTACCTTATTGCCATTCTATGGGAAAGGTCAAGAAGTGTAAAGAGGTGAGATGGCCTGGCTAAAGTTGCACAGTAAGAAATTTAGCCAAGACTCGCAACTGGCTATTCACACTTCTCTCCAGTTTGATTTTTTGTCTCCATTCGAGCACCAGGAAACTAGAAGGCAAGATACAGGGGTTCTAGAGAAACAAACAAAAGGGAGATGAAAGGATGCCTTGGCCAAATGTACGTATCTCATTAACTTACCCAGCATCAATTTCTATGCACTAGGAGATATCGCTGAATTAGACTGGGAAGGCTCCTTTCTCTGTGGATTTACGTGAAAGACATGCACCTAAATCAGTTTAGGCCAATACTAAATAAAGGTGGGAACAACGTCTAGATAATTTATAGAAGTCGTTTCTCATCTATAATCAATGAAAACTTACCGGGTAGTTTCCTCAATTTATATTTCTAACGGGAAAACTGCCAAGTTTTTAAATTCTTTTACGTAAGCATTTTTTTTTTAACAAAGAAAGTAATGCCAGTGATAAAATTATTTTCCTTGGATAAGGTATGACCTATGAATTTCAATGGTCAATATACTGTAGATTCTTTCATATTCCTATATATTTTCATACAAAGCCAGCTCAAGTTTAGATTAAGAATGAAATATATTTTATGAATAATGTTACATATCATATTTCTGGGAATCAATTTTTACTTAACATCATTTTTTTGTATATTATACCCTTTCAGCTTTCATTTATATTTTCCAAAATAGCAAGAGGAAAACAGAAAGACTTTTTTTCATTTTGAGGAAAAAGTAGCAAGTTAAGGTTTGCTACAGAGCACTCTGATTATGTGTATTTAATATGATTGATGGGAAACAATATTGAAAACAAGAAAAAGTTTTGTTAAATTATGAAATTGTCTTATTTATGTTTCCATTGTCAAGTCTAATTACTTGTTTGTAAATATTCTGACAAAACTAAGGCCATTAGTATCTGGGAACTTATTATGTTTAACTTCACCACTAGATTTGATTTAAATATATTTTTCACGTTGAAGGCAGAGGACTCATTCCATACCTTCAAGTGTCAAGTTATGCAAAAGTATAAATGAACAAATCACTTTTCTCCCCATAGAAATATAAACTGAACACTGAGCTGTTATTTCTGTTTTTCATTACTAGGGTATCAGCTGGTATTCAAACAATAACATATGTCACAAGAGACTTATTATTGAAAGCGATTGCTGAACTGAAAATAAACTATAAAAACTGTAGATAGGACACAGGAAAGAAAATAATTTTTGCAAATTGGTTTACAAAAGAAGTGAGGTCCACATGACCACCATATGGATGTTACCATACACTGGAAACTGGCCCCAAGGCTTCCTAAAACTCACATTTAGACCTTTGCTTTTGGTTTGGCAAAGCAATGGAGATGATAATGGGGGAGGAGAAAACTTTAAAAAATAGAAAAAGCATCAGATAAATAGGGAAATTAGCAATCCAGACAAGGAGATTGCTATTCCAGAGAATTCAATATAAAGTCATAGAACCAGAAGGAGTTTTGGTGGTTCCCTCTGACAGGTAAAGGACTATACCTTCACCAATACTCATAATTCAGAATCTCGTAATTCAAACTCCAGGGAGTTTCTCTAGCCGTCCCTACTAGAGCTTAAATGTCTTCCTTTTAGTTAAATCCAATACCTTCTTAGAGAATCTTTGAAGAAAAGTGGACCCAAATAAACTACTAATCTTCTTCCATGACCTTCAGTATATACCAACACAGAGTCTACAAATGGCAGGTAGTCAACAAATGTTTGTTGAATGGCTAAGTAAATTAATTCATTTGTGCCAATAATAAGCAAAATGGTATCAATTTTGGAGGAGGAGATATATTAAAAGACACAGGTTTACTAAGTGAAAGAATTTACTAGATACTATTACAACTGTAGAACAGGAAATTATAAAGACAAACATACAAAAATTTAACATTTTTGACCTAGAGATGTTAGCAGTAGTTAAATTGTATTCAATTTTTTATTTATATATTAATACATAATTTCATAAATCAAGTAAGTGATAATTTCTGTTTTCTAAATTTTAAGACAATAATTAATATTGTCAGTCTAACTTTTGTATTACTTTGGTTTTATTTTGTTATCTTTGAGTCAAAAAATGTTATAAAAACAGTATCTCTTCTAATCCCGTATAAAACTATAATCATTGCAAAATAGGTATCCTGTGTTTAATACTATGAGTCTTTATACAGGTACGTGTGTAAGAAATTTCTAAATGAAGCTATGTACATTAAGAGAATTTCTGAAAACATAAAAAACTTCATTAAAAAGACATTCCAATTTTCAAAGAAACATTTACCCTCAAAAATAAGTGCGGTGCATTTTATTCAGTAAATGCATGTTGAGCATTCACTATGAATCAGATCTATCCAAGGCACAGAGGATGCAGTCAGAGCCAAGGTCAGAGGTTTCCAAACTTTCTGAGTTCATGATAGCCTTAGCATCTTCATCATTTCTTTTTCATGGTGCCAAAAGGAATCTAACAGTTCCCTTCATCAAGTAGTTAGATCCAAACAACCTAAAAAAAATCATGTTTAACAAGAGAGTCTCAGTTTTAAAAATTAATATATATAGATTGAAAGATTATAATATTTTTATTTCACTTTTAAATAAGCCCAATTATTTACTAATAGGGCCTTCATTACTTCTCAAGTTTTTTCAAACTTCTCAAACAACTTCTCGAGCCTTAGAATCAAACCTTGGACACCACCACCCAAATTTCATGTTCCATGTTGATTTTCACATGGTCCTGGTTTCTATCGCTGCAATGGCAGAAAACCCAGCTTCACAAAGATATGACGTCATCAGAAGGACTGTAGTGTGATCGAATATTGAAACTGTGAACCGTCTTTGAGCTAATAGTTCACACAGTGTCTGAGAAACATCACTGTGTTTCCCTCAAAAATTTAAAATATCCCAGAGTGCTCCTGCGAGTTCACTGTGGTGCCACAGTTAGGGAACCACGGGTTCGGGTTAATAAGCAGTTTAGTGTTAAGGAACAAGATGAAACACAAGACAAACAATTTCAAACCAATCGGAGAAGTGAAGCATTATAAGAAGACAGTAATAAGAGCAATGTGGAAAGCTGGACCAGACTTTATAAAATATTAGGTTAATATCAAGGCCCTCTGTCTTTTCTTTAGTTTATCAGTTCAAGAGATTTTTAGGCAAAGGGAATAGATGGAAAATCAATTGGAGGTAAGGAAGAAATGGGTTTCTAAAATGAGGGCAAATATATGAACAATCATTTAGTCATTCAACTATATCTAAGCATGCCCTGTATGGCCAGTAGACACTAGATGCCACAGCAGGATAAAAGAGCAGCATTCAACTGTAAATGTTCTCCATCTCTTACCATCTCCCACACATCCCTTGGATACAGCAATTCTGTGGTGGCACTGCAGTCAGAATGGTGCCTGGCATGCAGTACATGCTTAATAAATGCTTGTATGTTAATTAGAAGAGATAGAACATATGAGAATAATTTAAGAAGTCATACGTGCAAGATATCAGTAAGTGCATATGCATTTATTTATTATTTATGTTCAGCATGCTTCCAAAAAAGGAAGCATACATTAAGATGCCTCACATATCCAATTGACGGCAGAAGATCAAAAATTTTGCAGCTGGAAGAAATAAAACAAATCTATTGAATAAAAACTTAGCACAAATATCTTGAACAGAAGTTGAGAATGTGAATTCTGTGAGTTTTTTTTTAAGGACGGTAAAGTACTTAACAGATCAGAATTTTATCTACATTGACAAAGTGGGGAACAACTTCATATGCCAAGTCACAGAGCAGCCTATAGTGAGGTGAATGTGTATCTGAAAGAAGGGGACATTATTTTCCTTGGCAAACCCAGCCTGAATTTAATTATGCAGCAGTGGGCATATGTGGTAGTAATTTTCCCAGTTGTACCTCTCCACCCATTCATACCACCCATTCATACTGACTTAGTGATGGTTCTGTCTGGAGGAAAAACTCTACTCTCTTAGGTTCAGTGACAGGGGGAGGGGCCTTGGAATTAAACTGACAAAAGACAGATTCGCAAGAGAAAAGATAAATTTAATCATGTACATGGGAGTTCACAGAAAAATGTAACTCACAGGGTCAGTAAGAATTTAGGGCTTATGTACCATCTTAATAGAGGGAGGGGAAATGAGAGGGCACTTGTGGGAAAACAAACGACTTTTTTGGAAAGATAAATGGGCCCTTAGGAGAACAGATGGGAAGTATGACAAGAGTCTGATCACTTAGGTTCATTTATGAA
Source organism: Equus quagga (assembly GCF_021613505.1). Lineage (NCBI taxonomy): Eukaryota > Metazoa > Chordata > Mammalia > Perissodactyla > Equidae > Equus > Equus quagga. The sequence goes on along the minus strand of NC_060269.1, from coordinate 55,424,692 downwards.
TCTTCTTCTTAGCCTATGAATCTGAACCCTGAAACTACATCAACTCAAAAGTGAAACACCATCCCCCAAAACACACACACACACAGTATTTGTATGCATAGCCAACTTTAATGAAGGTCAGAGAGATAAAGAGTGAACACCAGAGAAATGCAAACAATTATTAAACCTCCCTAGTGAACAAGTGCTTCTGACACCCTCCCCACTGGAGACTGTCCATCTGTTAAGGCACCTCCCAGTGCTGATTTTCTCTACGTCTTGCCACCCTTCCTAACTCCACCCATCTCCACCCTCCCAGATTCCCCCTGGAATTACTATTCTTTTTCTTGTTTATAACGTAGATTAATCCAACGTCTCCAGGCCCTACTCTCAAACTTAGATCCAAGCTCAGGTTTGCCAACAACAAAATCCATCAGCGTACTCAACTGAACCAAAAGTGACATTTATGTAATCAGTAACACAAGACTGGCAAAGGGCCCCCCTCCATTTTTTCTTTTTTCTTCTTTGAAAGATTGGTACCTGAGCTAACATCTGTTGCCAATCTTTTTTTCTTCTTTTTCTTCTCCCCAAAAAACATCAAGGACATAATTGTATTTTCTAGTTGTATGTCCTTCTAGCGCTGCCATATGGGATGCTGGCTCAGCATGGCCTGATGAGCAGTGCTAGATAGGCAACCAGTATCTGAACCAGTGAAACCCTGGGTCACTGAAGCGGAGCATGCGAACTTAACCACTGAAGCTCCAGCCCAGCCCAGCAAAGGCCCCTTTTAAAAAGAGTTCATATTTTAACATCCATCTCAACCATCTTCCCCTTCCCCCCATCATCTATATACTAAAGTATACCTGAAGTCCTGATCAGTCAAACGTTAGTATCCTTCTATCCTGGTCTGTGGGCCCTTTTCTACACTGCCCTGTTTCTCAGCCCCTCCTCAACTCCAATGCCCCGGCTCCCTCAAGAAAGTAAACTCAATGTTCGGCCTTTCTCAGCCCCATCACTCTTCAAATTCTACCCCTGCTTACATAGAGGGGCAAAAAAGTGAAGTACAATTAGGAAAAGAAAATATTCATTCATTGTTAAAAACACTAACTTGCAATCTACTTCCTTTTTCAAGAGAGGAGAAAGTGTCAGGTTGTCTGAGTGAAAAGAATCAAAAATGCAATCTGAGAGATTCCGTGTGAGCATATGAAATTATCCTAAAATCCATTTTAATGAGAAGCTCTCAGTCTCTGAAATATATGCAGTTTAATCGCCTGCTTAGTTTACTTTTAATAGGAATGCACAAACAATTCCCTCTACTCTTATACTTCTAAATTAATAAAGATGCTTTTTCATCTGCTGTAAATGTCCCACAAGACAAGGTAAGTATTAAACGTGTGTGAGCTGATACCTGCGAACCCGACAGAAGAAAGCCGAGCCTTTTAAGAAATGAGAAAGGAGATTGTCATGCAGTCCTGGAAAGAAAATCCTCCTTTGCAGATAGGTGAGGTAATGGTCACTTTTGCTCTCAGCTGGAACCAGCTAGTACTTGCAATTCATTATGCAGGCAATTACCAGTAATAAGAAGTTTCGCCAGAAACACAGCCACTGCTTTTCAAGACTATTTTAAATTATAACAGCAATAGTTACCTGTCAGCAAATTACTAACAGATGAGTGGCAACAAGAATATATTAACATGCAGAGTTTAAAGATAAGGGAATTTTATAAAGTTCTTTCTTTGTTACATTCTTGGGAAAAATCAATACACCATGCAAAGAGAGACAAATGGATCAACAGCAGTGATTATGGTGCATACTGTTCTGACTTACGTGTTACTAATCCATAGATTTATTAGTGTGATTTGAAGTACCACCCACTCCCCTTGCAGGAAATGGTTTAAAGCCAGAGCGCCGGAAATACTTCCACGTTCTTACATTTTCCTTCCAATACAATGCTGCCCTCCTATGGAAACAGACACAAGCCCCCTAGCCTTGCATCCTGAATTTCTTATTACCAGATGTTTCAGGAAAATAGAAGAATTTTAGAAAGTTGTAAGAAACAAATACAATGTACTACAATACCATCCCTGAAATCTACCTTACCTTCAAACTTAGTAGAGAATGCCGTTAACATTTATAAAAAATGTGTGGTCACAAGAATTCTGAAACACGCCAAGACTATTACTGCTATTGAGTAAATCTCTATAACTAGGCTATCATCAACATAAAAAGGCTTTTCAGTATGCCTCTGATGCTTATATTGCAATGAGGTGGTTTGAAATATTATGCTATTCCTACCAGATCAATTTCAAAGAATGTGAAGTAGAAAGCCCATCCCAGTAGACTTCCAAAACAGCAATATTTGGAGTTTGAAATATATAAGATTGCAGGCAAGTAGTCAAGTGTGTACATCATGTGCAGTTTATGTGGATAAAAAATCATAACAAAAATAGAGTGAGATGAGTGCGTTATAGGACATATCTGTTTTAGTTCTTGTTGTATGATATATGCACTTATTATCATAAGCCATAAGATGCAATGAACACATCAATCACCTAAGTAGCTTAGATATCACACACAAAATGCTGCTCGTGCTATAAAACAAAATAAAGCTATTAATTTCTTTGCCTTCAGCCAATGAGCCAAAACCATGAAAATGAATTGTCATTGTAAAGACTTGCTAATATCACTCCTCTAATATTTATTAAAATATGTGAGAATGACAAGTCTAAACATATGAACTCTTGATTTTCTCTACACAGCAGTTGGCCTCAGTTGATTCCCCTTCACTGAGCTTTTTTCTATGTCATAAATTCTAACATGAGAAATTTAACTCCAGGAAAAAAAAAAAACAGCCAAAGTCCAGGATCAGTATTTATGATGTATATAAATCTGAGTCACTTCAGCATCACTTGTTCATGTAAGATGAAGAACAAGTTCTTTGGATTCCCACAAGTCTAACCTAGTGCTATTTCCCTTAGGATCTAATAAGACCCAGGCATTTTCCTGCATTATAATGACTCCGTCTCCTCAATAGCAGTGCATTCTTTGCTGTATCTCTGAAGTCTACTAAAGTTTATGGCTCTTTTACTAATACTGTGATAAATATTTGGTACAGCATAATAAAACAGCCTACAAATTATCATTTTACCTTCTGCTCTGCATAACTAAATAATCAGAATTGCAATTTAATTACTTCCTTTAGGAATACAGGCTAGCCTTTTGTCAATTTACTACTCCTTATTATTTTCAAATGAAACAATAAACAGTTTGAGATGAAGGACTTTGAGTGAAGAGTTTTTAAATCACCAATGTGAAGAGGCTAAAAATAGCAGCAGTAGCAGCAGCACTTGCCATATAGAGAAATACAGATGGATACTCAGATATCTGTGGTTAGGGTACATTTTAAGAAAGTAAACTAAGAGTATGCTCACGTATAGATTTATATCAAATGGTTTTATCAAAAATTTATTTCAGGGCTTCAAGTTCAAGAACAACAGTAAGAGTAGCTAATAGCTATCAAGTTGGTCTGTTTCAGGGTCTCTATTAGGAACTTGATAACACTACCATATTTAATCCTCAAACAGCCCCATGAGGCAAATGTCATTACTGTCCCCAAGTTCTAGGTAAGGAAAATAAAACTTAGCAACTTTGTTTGAGAACAATAGATTGTTATTATAAGGGAGAGGCAATTATAATTATCACTCATATGGTCTTCCTGTTCAGCTTCCGTGGATTCATGTCTATTTCTTAGAAAGAGGGAACCATGTAAAGGAGTAGAAGCGAGCATTCAAAATATCCATAAGACACCAAAATCATGTGGCCATATTTCTTTGAAGCCTCTAAAAGAGGATCATAGTCCAGTATGAGTGGGGGGCACTATTGGAGCATGAAAACTAAAGAGTTGGACTGTACTCCAGAAATCCTACATCTAAAATGGAGGAGAGAATGGGAAAACATGGGCATACATGAGCACCTCTCAGATGCACCCATCAACTATGTCAAGCCCAACCAGCTCTGCAGAGTCAGAATAAGAGAGGAAAAAAATTGCAGCCACCTGTCCATCAGGACAACTGATAGGCCTTCTTGGGAGTGTGACACAATTTTAGAAGGACTCCCAGAATTCAGGGGAAGAAATTCAGGAAGCCGAATTTCTCACGGAACAGGTGGACATAAAGCTAAACAATATGAATGTTGTTTCTTTTATTGTGACCTCTTCCAGTCTCTATTGCTGAAAAGCAAATCACCCCAACCTTTTGACCAGAACTTCCATCTCCCAGTAATTCACCAAAATGACAACAAAAAGAAAAGAGAAGATGCACCAGCTACATACTCTCTAGGCCTTTTGGAAAACATGGAATTGTTCCCTTGGCTACTCACAAGTGCATCTACAAGAACTGTAATATTGTAGACATCAAGAGAATGGGAACTGTTCACAAAAGGAATGCCCCACAATCGTCACCGTGGCAAAACTGGAAGAGTCTACAATGTTACTTAGGATGCTGTTGGCATTGTTTTTAAACCAACAAGTTAAGGGCAAGAATCTTGCCAAGAGTATTAATGCACGTATTGAAAATATTACACACTGAGAGCTGAGATAACTTTCTGAAATGTGTGAAGGAAAATGACCAGAAAAAGAAGGAAGCCTAAGAGAAAGGTGCCTGGTTCAACTGAAGAGTCAAGCCCCTCCACACAAAGAGCCACACCTTGTGAGAACCAGTGGAAAGGAACTTGAGTTGCTGGAACCTATGCCCTAGAATTCATAGCATAATAGGTATAAAAGAATTTAAAAATTCTGGATTGTAAAAAAAACCAAAATCACACCAGAATCTATTGGCTTAAAGCAATAACAATCATTTTATCTTTTATGATTTCCATGAGTCAGGAATTTGGGAGTGGCTAGACTGGATGGTTCTGGCTTTGGGTCCATTTTGCAGGTGCAGTAAGACTGTAGCTAGAACCAGAACAGAGAGGCTGGAGCTGGAACAACTGGAGACTAGCTGGCCATCTCTATCTCTTCATGTAATCTTAGGCCTTTTCCATATGGCCCCACCATGTGGACTAACTTGGATTTCCTCATAGCATGGCAGCCTTAGGGCAGACAGATTGTTTACATGGCAGGTGAAGACTTCAAGAGCGAATTTTCCAGGAAGAAAGGTGGAAGCTGCTTCTCTTTTTATGACCTCGCCTCAGAAGTCATGCAATGATAGCTTCTGTCATATTCTATTGGTATAAGCCAGTTGCCAGGCCAACAAGATTCAAGAGAAGGGAATTTAGACTCCTTCTTGGTGGGAGAGTGGTGAGGTTCTAGAAGAGCCCGAAGAATGGGAGCTATTGTTGCTATCAGCTTTGGAAAATACAATATGCCAAAGGACATCATTATTACCATCAAAATTATGGTGGCCAAAGATATATGAGTCACGAATTAATGAATAAGGGAACCGTGGAATACATTCTTATGATTTTCTCAATAATTCCCCTTCTCCCTGTTACCTCCCCCATTTCTTCCACCATATTGTATAGTTGCTGCTATGCAGGACACAGCTGATAAATTATTCTGATTCATCTTTTATCCAACTTCTATTGCTTCTCTTCTTCCCCCAGTACTCTAAGTGTTGGAGTACCCTCAAATCCCAAATTTTGTCCTTGTTCTCTCCACTCCCTACTCCATACTGTATCCCTGGAAACTTCATCTGCATTTTCTCTCACATGGTCTTAAATATCATTTTTATATAGCTGACACTGAAATATATATTACTAGCTCTAACCTTTCTCTTAAGCCCAAGGTACATATTTCAATCTCAATACTGAATATTTCTAACTGAATGTTCCAGCAATATTTAACATTCAAGATATCCCCCCATAAGATTTTTCTTCTGTCTTTCCCTCCTTATTGATGTTAATATCACTATAATAATTCAGAAATACATACTCTAGAAAGTTATATAAGACATTTCCTCTATTTCACTACCAAAACCTCGTTTAGTCAATTTCCAAGCCCTGGCATTTCTGCCTCTGCAACTACTCATAGATTTGTCCTCCACTGGTCATTTCTATGGCTACCAGAATAGATAATTTCCTCCTTTCCAATACCTGATTAATTGTAATTTGCATTTCAATGGTTTGCTACTACTAGGCTCTCCCCATCCAATCCATCCTACTTGCTGCCATCAGTTTAAAACATTCAAAAACACTGTATTCATTGAGTGACACTACACCTCAAAATTCTTCTACCTTGTCTCAGCCATAAACTCTTTAGCATAACCATTGTCCTATGTTCAACCTTTATCCTTCACTTCTCCCTTCGTACCATCTATGTTCAAAAAAATAATAATTTTATGTTCCCTGGACTTGTTCTAAATTCTCCAACCACAATACCTATCCTTAAATCATTTCTACCACATTTTATTGCTACTTCAAAACTTCTGTGGAAATCCAACCAATGCTGCCACTTACATTTCAACTGCCACCTTCTCTGTGACTCCTTCCCTCAAATAGTTAACTAGAAATATTTTTTTAAAGTTCATTCTCTTTACTTATTTATTTTATTTTATCTTATTATTATTTTGTGTGTGTGTGAGGAAGATTGACCCTGAGCTAACGTCTGTTACCCATCTTCCTCTTTGGAAGATTGTCACTGAGCTAACATCTGGGCCAATCTTCCTCTATTTTACATAGGATGCTGTCACAGTGTGACTTGATGAGCAGTGCTAGGTCCAAGGCCAGGATCCGAACCTGTGAACACTGGTCCACTGAAGCAGAGCGGGCAAATTTAACCACTGTGCTACCTGGCCAGCCCCTAGAAATAATATTTTGAACTAACTCATTATTCATTCATTCATGTATATATTCAAGAAATATTAGTTGAGGGCCTACTCTGTGCCAAGCTTTATTCTAGCACTGGGAATAAGCCTAGAAAAAGAGTCAACGTTTTGCTTTCGTGGAGCTCACATTCTATTTTGGGACAGACAGAAGAAAGAAACAGATCACAAACAAATAAACGAATTAATACAGAACATAATTCCCAACAAGGAAGGCTATAATGAAGAGAACAGGGTGATGTGACAGTGTCTGAGGTTGGTGGAAGAACTACTTTAAACAGGGAGATGAGGGAAGACCTCTCAGCCGAGACTATATTTGTAGAGACAAGAAGAAGCCAGCTGATTAAAGATTATGGTGCCAATGATTCTAGGCAGAGAGAAAAACAAATGTGATGATGGCTCTTAGTCTGGACTAAGTTTACTATGCTGGATGGAGAAAACAAATGACAACATAAATGGAGAGTAATGGTTAAGGAGGAGAGGGTTATAATGAGAAGTTAGGGTCACAGGAAAGTGAGTTAGCTTGCTAGAGCTGCCATAACAAAGTACCACACGCTAGGTGGCTTGAACAACAGAAATTTATTTTCTCTTAGTTCTGGAGGCAAGAAGTCTGAGATCAAGCAGGGTTGTTTCTTCAGAGGTCTCCCTCCATGACTTGTCAACGGCTGTCTTCTCCGTGTCTTCACGTGATCTTCCTTCTGTGCATTTCTGTGTCCTAATGTCCTCTTCTTATAAGGACACCAGTCACATTGAATTAGGGCTTGCTCCAATGACCTCATGTTAACTAAACTACCTTTATAAGGACACTGTCTCCAAATACAGTCATATTCTGAAGTACTGGGGGTTGAGACTTCAACGTATGAACTTGGGGCGGCGGGTGGTGATGGACACAATTCTGCCTATGACAGCATGGCACACGGACTTGTAGGCCTCTGGAAGGAGTGTGGATTGTATTCTAAATGAAAGGAAATCACATGATGTGATTTACTTTTTTTTTAAGGAAGACTCTGGCCTCTATGTAGGAGTTAGATTCTAAAGAGATGAGTAATAATACAGTGAGACCAGTTAGTAGTCTATTGCAGACATCTACATGCGAGCTGATACAGGCCTGTTTGCCTCAATCCTTACCTTTGCCAGCACAATCACATAGCACTGGTAAACATACCAGAGAGAAACCAAGTAACATTTCTTTACAAAGGTTTTCTTCTTAACTATTTTCAGAAAGTTGCTATTTTGTCAAATAGGTAATAACAAATTTCAAGATTATGTAAACAATTGGTACTTTAATAAGCATATAACTTCATAGTTTTTCTGAGCACCATGTTTCTACATCTTTAAAAGAGAAGTTTAAATTAAACGATCTAAAATGTTCCCTCCAGTTCTAAAACTGTAGATTTAAACCAGTAAAAAAAAAAAAAAAAGATAATTCTCCGAATGTCAAATCCAAAAGTATTTGAGAGGTAGGATATGAATATTTTAATCAGTTCCATATCAAATCTAGAAGTATTGGGCCAGAATTTCAAAGATAACCTTGAATTAAAATGAACACCTTTCAACAAATCTGTAGAGAATCATTATAAACCATTGTTTCAGTCTCTCAGAAAAGAGGCTTTTTACAGCTTTTTAGTTATCATTATTCAGCCACTGAATCTAAAATGGGTCCATCAACCTCATCTCTCAACACATCAAAGGCTGTGCCTGTTTTTAGACTTATTTCTTGTCCAGACCATTAAAATTATATTCACAATCATAGGCCTGAAATCGTGACTAGTCACACATTTTTTAAAACCTTCTCATAAAGGCAAATTGCATCCTTCTTCCAAACTTGTCCCTCTGTCTACTAATGGTGCTGTGTTCTGAGGAAGCCTCCCCATTCTCAGATGACTCAACTCATCCTTACCTTTATGCCTTCTCAATTTCTGATTTCATCAGCCGACAAAATTGAAAGTTTTGTTAAGAGTCTGATTAAATACAATTAATTCTAGTAAAAGCTGAAATTTTCAAGTCATTAATTTCATTGGCCTAAAGAAAGCTTCACACCCAGTAAGTAGTTCTAAGCTGAGGAAAAAGCAAAGAACTATTAACTGCCCCCTCCCATTGGCATCAGCCATTCTGCAAAGCCAGAGTACAAGAACACTAATCATATCGGTGCACAGATGTGTCCTGGGGTAATTACCTGTCTCACATATTCATCCCACCTCTGTGTAAAGAAGATTTGGCTGGTTAGGCAACCCCTCTCCACCAGAAAAAAATACTAGTGGTCATTTATTCCTCAACCCATTTATCTTACTATTAGGTATACTGACAGTATAAGGCTGTAAGTTAACATCAGCTTTTTTCTGTTGTTGATGCAACTGTATGCACGGGATTCCTCATTGCTGCCCCACACCATCAGTCATCGTTATGTTTCTTGAAGGACTACAGCCCAGAAAATGCTTCTACCACACGCATAACTTGATTCCTAGTCTGAATTCCTGCCCTGCCTTCTCTTCTCATCTGGTCAATCGTACTAGTCTCCGTAGGGGAACTTCCTAAATCCAAGAGTAAGTTCTAAGCATCCAGCACCCTGCTTATTGTCCTCTGAGCCCTAATCTTTGTTTGTAGCTCTGTAGTGTGAGAAATATCTCTCAAAAGGAAAAAGAGCCCTCAAAAATCCAATGAGAGAGTGATAAAGAGGGGAACCCTCAGCCGAACTTCTCCATAACACCCACAGTGTCCTCATCCCATACCTCCCAACCTTCCTAACCCCTCACTTTTACCAGAGATTCATCCTCACTCTTATGATATTGACATTTGAAATGGGAAAAGTAGAAGGGAAAGATTTCAGCTCCCTCTTCCATCACGTACACACATAAGGATAGGGCACGTTTTACCCTTTCCCTGAATTTTCCCATTTCTATTATGATAGACATATTCACAATTCTTCATCCTGTAAATATTTAGCCTTATTGGCTTCTTAACACTTTCCTGGTACTTTATTGACTAAAAGTCTTCAATGTCTATCAAGTCTTCTCCCTGAACAGGTTGAAATGTATATAGTGAACATAGGACCAAGAGTCATCAAGCCCTTTAAAGCTCTGTGTCTAGAAAACTCAAGAGCCATAAATTCTACCCATTATAAAACTACTGGTTAATTCAACGGAAGGGGAAAGATATCCATTTAACCAGCTATTTAGCACAATGAAATAGAGGGATGGGAATATGATAAAGACAAGGACACTATCATTTACTAAGTACTTATCATATGCTGGAAGCTGGGATCAGTTTTTATCACATTATCTTATTTCATCTTCAAACAATACTAAAGCAGGGATTACTTCATCCTCATTTTACAAATGAGGAGAATAAGGTTTAGAGAAACTAAGGATCTTGCTCAAGTTTGCATAACTAATTAGGAGCAAAGATGAGTAATTAAACTCAGGTAACTTGGTTGTGAATTTGTACCCCAAATACTAGCAAATAAAGGGGCACTTATATTAATATTTTAGAAGTACCCAAGGAGAGCTTTCCGACTGCATTTTCTTGTCTCAGTCTTCTATCTGCCTACCAGTGTTGGTGCACATCCTTAATAAGCCCCATTCTGAAGGAGCTAAGATTAACTAAACCCAGCCTCTTCCAGACAAGAAAAAAGCTGCCTAAATATAGGACATCACTGAGATAAGAAGAGTAATTACTGAGTTCTTTCCTAGATGTAAGTTTGCTGAATACATGGATGAGTGAACTGAATGAAACTGATTGAGATTCTCTGAAACAGTTAATGTACATAATGAAAAATATGCTTTGAATCAAAGAAAAATATTATCTTTCTCAAAGCTATCCTTCCTTGCATAGCTTCTTCTCCTTTTCCCAAAATAGCTCAGGAAGCTTTCTCTTGCCCTCCAAGTCAGGGAGAAAGAGCAGTGAATTCTGCTTTCTCAACATTCCTGTTACCTTCTTTGAGGTTTAAGGGTCTTACCCATTCGTGCTCTAGACACGACTCTCCAAGTCAAGTACAGAGGACAATGTGTACCATGAAGGAATGTCTTGCTGTTGGAGTGCAAAGAAAAGTTGTAAATAATGGTGTAACATGATACCTTTTGCATTTTAGAAAGACATGCCTGGCCAGAAGAAGGGCAATGATTTGGAGATGAAAAAGGGTGAAAACAGAAAGGCCATATCTGACCTTCAGAGATCAGGACTTGTGTACAGATAGTTTATTTTGGGAAGTGATCCCAGGAAACAGTAATACGGCCACTAGAAAAAGAGAAATAGGACAAGAGAAAAGGCCAATCTAAGTATGCGTTATTGAGTAGATTACCACTATGTGCTACTGTGACTCAGTTCTACTGGTTGTCCTCTGAGGTATTGGGTAGCTTCCCCAGAGGAATGTTAATTCCTTTGTACCTCCATGTATGTTCATGAACCAGCATGGTTGACCAGACTCCTGCAGGAATTCCAAAAAGCAGCAAGGAAGTCTCAAGGTAGAAAACAAAAGACATGTGGTACAGTTAGGTGAGGAGATATCAGACTACACTTGCATGCAGCTAGTTGCCTCGGTAAGAAGAGGAGCAAACACAGTGGGCAGAGTGGATGTAAAATGAGCTTTAAAAAAATGGTCAACACGATCTGCCCCTTGCACTTCTTAGAACTTCTTGTGCCCTAGCTTAAGTTCAGTTCTTCACAGAGCCTTCAAGTTGGTATGTCCAAAATCTTTACAAAAGATTCTACAGGGCTTAGTGGAACAATCTCTGATACTTCAACATAGAACCAGTTGTATGCTATTCATTTCAAATTTACCCTCAGCCAGCACTTTAATCTTCAAGGAGCTGACCATAATTACTTTACCCTTCACAATAGTAGCTGCAACTGGCCATATGCAATTATCACTGTTCTTGTGGGCACAAAAGGACACCCCTGTAAATCCCCTAGTTGTTAAGGAAAATCCTTTTTGCTCCCATTGTGTAGCAGCCAACCCTAGATCCTCATGGTAATCAGTATCAACTTTTTCTGTCTTTCTCTGAAAAACCCAGCTGATAGGTACAAATTCAGATTCTGCAGAACCCTTATCACTACCCTAAAATGAGTAAATGGCAATTATACTTCAGATTCAGTGAAACTGCCACCTCCACCTGTAATTGGGACTTTCCATACAGCAGAGTTTAAGATTATAGGGACCCAAAGGATAAATTCTGAAAGTTTGTCATTGGAAGTGATGGTTGAGAAGCCAAAACCTACTTCAGCCCCCTGGATCCTGGACAAAGCACCATATATCAGCAATATAACACAATAGAAAATTGTTTTTCCAATACCGTATGGAGCTTTTTTTTTTTTTTAAGATTTTATTTTTTCCTTTTTCTCCCCAAAGCCCCCCAGTACATGGTTGTATATTCTTCGTTGTGGGTCCTTCTAGTTGTGGCATATGGGACGCTGCCTCAGCGTGGTTTGATGAGAAGTGCCATGTTCACACCCAGGATTCGAACCAATGAAACACTGGGCTGCCTGCAGCGGAGCGTGCGAACTTAACCACTCGGCCACGGGGCCAGCCCCTATATGGAGTTGTTTTTGACCTGGCACCTTAATTAAGCCTTTAATGCACCATTCCATCATTTTATTAGGCCAGCTGCTCTAAGTGATGTCATATGTGGTTGGATCATTGACTCTCATGATATGTACCCATTGTTGTACCTCTTTCAGCACAAAAGAGGTCTGAAGCGATATTATACGGGATCCCATATCAGTAAATCAGGCATTCTGTAAGCCCTTGGATGGTATTGCTTACAGAGACACTTCAGGCAAGGAAGATAAAACCAGATACAGAATAAGCATAAATTCCAGTGAAAACAAAGTGCTAACTTCTCCAGTGGCTAAACGGTGAACTTCAAGGGAAGGTGCAGATAGAAGGCTCAGTGTCAGTGACAGCTGTGGCATATTGGGCATTCAATAATGGCATAGTTCAGATACTGTTGGATACATTCGTGGCCTCCACCACTGCACCCTTCTATTCATGGGACCATTGCCCAAGTACTGGGAAGGCTGAGGATAGAGGCTGACTGATATTCACAGAACAAATGATCCTATCGTCTTACGTATCTGATTATTGAGTACCTCCTCTGTGGTAGTTGCTCTCAAACAGACATTAATGTGAGACGCACAAATCTGTTAGTTGATCATAAGGAAACCTGCATGAGTCCATAGGTGACAGCTGCAGAATAGGCATTGGTGCAACAGAGGAAAGTTACAGGGAGTCTGGGACACCTGTCATGCACCTTCTTGTGTCCTCAGAATCTTCTTGTACTCATTCCTGAATGTACCTTTTGTATTATACAACATGCTACTGTTACATATGATCTTATGATACAATGGATTTGGAATTACCTAGGTAATGATGGGCAACACCAATTTCATACTCATTTGATGTCCCATGGTCAGGTGGTCAGTATACTAGGACCTAGCAGTATGTCAAGAGATGCTTTTTAAATACCAAGCAGTAGTTCTTTACTGCAGAAGGTATGGTCTTCTCCAAAACCTTAGCAGACTATGCTGTGACTCATCACACCATATCCTTATCCATTATGAGTACCTCTAGCACTGCCTTTTCTGTTGAGTTATACAATCTGGTTGGCTGGGCAGCTTTCTTCACAACCTGGACTTTCTGCAGAGCCTTCTCTCGCTCTGGGCCACACTCAAAACTGGTGGCTTTTGAGTGACTCAATAAAAGGGTAAGAATATTATTCTCAAGTGCAGGATATGCTACCATCAGAATTCAAATAAGCCCACCAAACATTATGCCTCTGGTAGGAAGTACAAGATCCAACAACTTGTCCTTTAGAGGCAATGTCTAGGCATGCCAAAGACAGCTAGACATCTTAAAATACCACTGCTCTGGCTGGATCCTGAATGCTCATAGGGTTTATCTCTTAGACTCTGGCACATATGGATATTACTAAGGTACCCTCAGAACTTTTCACTTCTTGCTTACCAAATCCAATTAGCATGTTGTCATCAACATAGCAAAGTAACATGATATTCTGCAAAATTTTAAGATGTTCAAGCTTCCTGAGGAGTATACTGCTATGGAATCTTGGGACAAGTTGGTGAATGTGTATTACTGTCCTTCATATGTAAACACAAACTGCTTTTGACCCTCTTAATTATGAGGACTGAGAAAAATGTATTTGTCAGACAAGCTGATACACATCAAGTTCCAGAGTCTGTACTGACTTGTTACTGTAAATACTGTTCCACATTTGGCACAATAGTTGTGGTTGGCACTACTAATGGGTTATATTTATAGTAAGCCATTGTCATCTGCGACAATCCATTTGGTTTTTGCACAGATCAACAAATAAATGGAGTGTGGACACAAGAGCAACCTTCTGAGAAGGTTGTAATACGTGCTTTAGAATAGTCCACCCAAATCGGGAAGAGGGTAGTGATTATCACCAACACCCATCTGGATTGGTCAAGTGTTGCACAAAGGGTGTTAACCGCTTCATACTTCCAGGTCTTCTCATTCATCAGAATGGATGAGTGTGTTCTCACAGGCCTCTCAAATAACAATGGCAGAGAGGATCTAGGGTAGATTCGAGGTACAACTGAGATGATATGGATGCTTGCAACTGAGGGTCACAACGATAGTTGGAGCACAAATGTTGTTCAAGAAAATATGAGAAAGTGCCTAAAAAATGTCATAAGCAGTCAGTTGGCAGACTGTTGTAATATTCTAGGCATGACTCCATAAAAGTCTAAACTGAGGTAATGATGGCAGATAGGACAAAGGGGGATAGTTTCAGTAGATAATTATGAGAAAGCTGTCAGAGAGGCAAAATAAAAATTGACTAATATATCATTTCCTACATATTTGCCTTCAGACTTCAAGGTGCCCTGTCATGAAATAATTCCTTGGAAAACTAAAAGTTGAGACATGCTGGTTTGTACTTAAGTGGTCTTCCTTCCTCTAAGATTTTCATTCTAAAATTCAAATTCCTAGATCTAGATATTATCTATGCTACTGATCCCCAGGTACCAGAGAGAAAAGTCCATACCTCAGTGTTTGGAACTAAGCCAATTTAATTTGGACAATTCTGATATTTTTCTTTTTGTTACATTATAATAAAATGCTGATTAGTTAAAATAGAGCTCAAATCAATGAGTAAACACCACTTTAAATATAAAAAGAAATGAACCTAACTTCTGGCAGACTACAAGTAGATGAGAGCTAGCACCATGGTGGGCTCCTAATTCATGAGAAAGTTTCACAGGTGGTGTTGACGTCTGGGATTCTTTGGACTTGTGGTCTTTTAAAATCTTTCTTCTCTCTTCAAATATGTGTATCTATCTACGTTTATTGCCCAAGAATAATTTGTGAACTGAAAATCTATCCCTCAGATTTCTTTTGGAGGGCCCAAAAGGATTTCCGAGTACACGTCAGCTGCATAATAGCAGAATAAATTAATGATGGATGGACACCATTCTTTGTCCTAGAAAAAGAGTGAAAGAAAAATCTCAAAATGTTAAAACTGGGTCATAAACAACATTGGAGTAAAAAACTTGAGTTGTGCAGTTGTGAAAATTAGAAGTTGTTTTTCGTATATAGTAGGGAAGAATTGAGCCAAGGGGTGGAGTAGCTTGTTTGAACAATGTTCCAGGAGAGTTCACTCTACTCCCTCGTCAACTGCGAACCTACTTCTTGTAAGAGGGTAGAAAACAAACTTTTTGAGTAATCTTGATGTGTTCTTACCAATGTCCTTCAAATTCAACAAATTTAAATCACTGGAGATAGTAACAGAAAGAGACTCAAAAGTCTTAGACAGTTCTCTGAGAAACTATAGAAATCATAAGTAATCAGAATCTGGTCTTTTTCCCTAAGCCTCTGGTGATTTATTACAGTTTTATCAAGCTTTCTATATTAAAGCTAGCCATTATTTAAACTTCCAAAGAATATTGCTGCAACACACCAATAATAGCATTTTAGTACTTTTCAGAACACAACTTGACCTTCCACAGAGTTGTGATGAAGAAGGCAGGATGGCGTGTTAGCACATGGTTTCTGTATCCTACTTCATGTCAAGTGCCAATTACTTTTAATTATAAAAAGGCATAAAGAAAGCAAATACTTGTCCTATGTACATGTTTTCTTCTACTAGCTTTCCTAATGATCACTAAGGAAGAGACCCAATACTGATTAGGTAAAACACCATGAAAATTATTAGCTATTATATTTATAATAATCCCAAAACACATTTAATAGCCTCTTAATTTTCCTCTCAAATATTCATCACATAGATTCAAAATTTTTATACAATTTCTACAACCAAGATAAAGGATACAACTTATAAAATTGCAAAATGCCAAAATGAATGCCTTGGAATTTAAAACATAAGGATGTTATTATGTCACCTCATAGATGACAAGCTAATTCCTGCATAAACTAATTACTCCTAGGTACCATGCATACAGTTAAGCTACCAAGTAAGACTGCCTGATATCTTACATACTGGCCAATTGGCCAGGTTGTTCTTAGATAGCTCAATCTTAGGACATTAGCACATGGTTCATTCAAGGATGCACTTTGTAAAAGAAAAACAAGGTTTGTTTGTTTAATTAAACACTAATGTTTAATATGAAGCTAAGTGAATTTAAGAAACTATATTATTGTAGGAATGAAAAGATAAAAGCAACGTCTTTCTCTTCACTCAGAGTTTCAGCTGAGGTCCCCAAAACTCATAAAAATGAATAAGTACCTTTATGTTGTAAAGAGAGCTACCAAACCTTTAGCTGTAAGACTTACCAAAATATAGCAAAACTGTAGCTTTGTTTGAGTTCCTCCAAAAGGAGAGTCTGAGAAAAGGACTTGTACTGAGGAACGACAAGAAATCAGGAGTGAAGCAGCAGGGAAATTGAGACAGGGAATGTGGGAAAGCCAACTCATGGCACATTATTGAGATTGCTGCCATGGTGACAGGGACTCCATTCTGCAGGAACTTGAGGAACACATAGAACGCCTTCCAGGATGATCCACCCAAAAGAAGGGAGTCGTAGGCATTTATCTACTTGCTTACCCATTGGTTGAGTGTTGCTTGCAGGGCTAACTGCACCACATTTTGGGAACCTACCAGTGGTCCAAGCCGACTCTGTTTTAGAGAAGGTCCTGAGACAGAAATTGAGAGATCCATAATAGATGATTGGGGTGGGATGACATCCATATTCTTAGTACTGTCCACCAGAGCCAAGACTGAAATAAAAAATGAACAAGGGGATGAGAGGCAGTGCACCCAAAGCATCTGCTGCATTGGTTCACCCCACCCTGAGCCTTCTGAAGAGATTCAAAGTTTTAGGGGAACTGATCACAGGGAACAATTCCTTAAAGCAAAGGAACTCAAAGTACTGTGACATTTCCCTTTCTATTCCCATAGGGGAAGGTATAGGGTAACTTTTCGTCCCCCAAGGTCAAGGAGAAAGCTTAAAAAGAACTCCTCTAAACGCCTGGGGGATGTTTGCAAGAGGGGAGTCTTGCATCTCACTGTCATCAGGCATCTTTCTCCTCATCTGAAAGAAGTGTTTAGGCCCACCTCTGCTGCTAACAGAATAGAGAACCAAAGAGTTTCTAGATCTTAACATATGTTCCCTTAAATTTACCTTCCTCTCACCTGGAAATTCTGAAGTCAGGAAGTTAGCTGGCGTAGTCCACATGTTGCAGAGTGAGAAGAGAATGCAGTTATTAGATCAAAGTGCCCTTCTATCATTTGATGCAGCAAGATTGTATGAGTTTCCACTGGCCAAGTAGACACTTTGTGTAATAGGCTAGGATGGTCTTGAAAGGATGTTGCACAAGATAGCTGCCTGCAGGATAAGGAACCACAGCAGCAAGGGGCTGTGTGGGATGTACCGCCGGAGGGCAGCAGCTAAAGGAAGGCCAAAAGAGGCTGTCTAAAGAGTGCATTTTCTGGCTTGATATGGCAGACTGCTAGTTGTCTTCACAAATTTCCTGTCCCTCTTGCTGGACATATGGCTGCCAAGCTACAGATTATATTTCCCTGCTTCCTTCCACTAAAAGTAACCACATGAGTAAGTTATCATCAGTGCAATGGCAGCAGAAGTAATGGGCACAGCTTTGCCTCACTTGCTAAAATGAAACCATTTGCCTTAGATTTGTTTCTTTCCTCTTTCCCTCTCTGAAATCGACGTGTTCATGACAGCTGTTTGATCACGCAGATAACAGTGACACCCTAGATGATGGTGGAACAATAAGATGGAAGGAACACGGGTCCATAAATGATCTTATGAGGCAGAACTGAACTGTTCAGTGAGAGAATAATAAATCTCTATTTTGTTTGTCAATAGTTCTCAACATTTTTTCATTAATGCCCCCTTAAGGAGAAAAAATAAATTTGTGTAACTAAGTAATTAAATTTTTAATTTTAAATCAATTTCTTTCTAGCAAGAGAGATTAAATACCAAGAAATAAGATTTTGTTGAGCTTGGAAGACACAAATCTCTGTAATAGCTAAGACTTTTTTCATTCCGCCTTTCCCCAAGAACCAATTTTCACTACTATTGAGAATGCATGATTTAAACTACTGTATATTTGGTCTCTTTGTTACAGCAGCTTAACCTTTGCCCTCACTAATAAAGTGAGAGAACTGAGTAGGGGGGAAGTCCCTTCCGGGTTCCCCTCAAAAACCACTATTTATAGCCTATGAAAGAAGATTTGCTATGACAAAGGTCACTAGAGAATCAAGAGAGATTTATAAACAGCAGATAAAACACCAGGTAAGTAAGTTGGGTATTGTGAACCAAAGGTTTATATCTCCCTGAAATTCCTATGTTGAAGCCCTAACCCTCAATGTTACTGTATTTGGAGCTAGGGCCTGTGAGAAGGTGATAAAGGTTAAATGAGGTCATAAGAATGAGGTCATAAGGATAAGGTCATGCCCTTATAAGAAGAGCAAGAGACATCAGAACTCTCTCCCCCCACCGTTTGATGACACAGTAAGAAGGCAGCCGTGTGCAAGCCAGGAAAAGAGGTCTCTCATGAGGAATCGAATCAGGCAGCACCTTGATCTTGGACTGCCCAGACTCCAGAACTGTGAGAAAATAAATTTTTGTTGTTTAAACCACCCAGTCTGTGGTATTTTATTAAGGCAGTCAAGCAGTCTAATATAGTGGGCTTAACCACATTTTCTCTCATCTTTCCTTTCCCCCAACCCCACTTGGAGGAGCCAGAAGCAAGAGACAGGGGAGTGAAACCAGGAGTTTATCAAGACAGTCTCTACTCCCCTTAAGTGAGAGAGCGGACTGGAAAAGCTTTCAACTGAGAAGAAAACAAGGTTTTGATTTAGACTGGACCGGGCATTTAAAAATTTAAAAAGGAGTGAAAAGCTATGGGTTTCATACAAGATGTCTCCCAGAGGTGACAGTGGGATATCTACAAAGCCAATAGAGGCAGAAAAATAAATCTGCTTCCTACCTGTACTCTACCAAATTTAGTTCACCCAATAAACTTAATTATCCAATATCCAATTAGAAAAGCATAGAGTCTGCAAATATGTAAGAACAAATGAAACAACTTCTCCCCCTAATCTTTGGCTGTTATCAACTCTAGCTTGTGTATGTGTGATTGTCCTTACCTTATTTCAAGTACAACTTTTACTTCCTTGTAGATGCCTACTAGGATTCTAAAGTCTTTTCCTGAAGCTAAATTACTTACTATACCAATTATCACTTTGCAACTACTAAAAAATTTAGAATCCTTTGCCACAGGGGCTGGTCACATTCTCCTAGCCATAGATTGTCACATAATAATTAACTAATGAGATTTTCTATAAATAATAGAGAATGGTTAGCATCTGTTCTTCTTTATGTATTGAAGTCTGAGTACCTCAAGATGATAGAATTATGGGCAGCATTCTTTAGAATAATATCTATATTTTCAAATGTAGGTATTTAAAATATTGGTAAAATTTTTTCTTATAAAGTTTCAACTCAAAAACTGTTGTGATATATTTCCTAATTGCAGAGGGAGAGTTGCTGGGTTTTTTGGGGGTTTTTTTGGTGAGGAAGATTGTCCCTGAGCTAACATCTGTTGCCAATCTTCCTCTTTTTCTTGAGGAAGATTGTCCCTGAGCTAACATCTGTACCAATCTTCCATTTTGTATATGGGACTCTGCCACAACATTGCTTGATGAACAGTGTATAACACCTGGGATACGAACCCATGAACCCAGGGCCACCAAAGCAGAGTGCACAAACTCAACCCCTACGCCACTGGGCCAGCGTCTGAGTGTTGCTTTTTAAAATGTATTTTTAAAGAACATTTTTTTTTGCATTACATAGTGATTTCTTGCAAACTGCCATTAGTCACAGAATTGGACATGTTTTCCTCCACTTATTTATTTCCCACTAAAATTTAGTAATATTATTCTTCCTCTGGAAAGTACAGGTGGTAAAGGAGTAAGTAGAATGAAATAATTAAAGGAATTCTCTGCTTCTCTTTCCTTAGGCCCCATCCCAGTTCTTACAAACCTAAAGGCCTCTCTAAGCATAAGATGTCTCTAGTTTTAAATGAGAGAGAGCAAGGAAGTGATAGAGAGCAAGGAAGGACCATTTTTTAATAAAGGTCTTAAAAAAGCCAAAAACATCCAACTCAAAAATGCCATCTAAGAAAACATTTAGATCTCAAAAGCTCACAAGCCCAAAGAGATAATTAATAACAAGAGAAAAATAATGACCCATCTACTACGATTCACCTAGGGTTTGCATCCTCCACAGTCCTCATATCAAAACCTCCCACACCCTGAATGTTGTTTTCTCCGTCCCAAAAAGAGGTGCATATCCTCCTATCTTCTCTGTCTTTCCTGTCCTGTGTTATGAAATCCTGTTTCCCGTCTCCATAGTCACTCATTCATCTGCTCTCCATAGCTTTCCCTAGCTTGGTTGCCCTCGATGTTTTCTCCTAGGACTCAACTGTCAGAAGGCTGAGGTGAAGGAGTGGTGAATACAAGGCAAACAGCCTAAGGAAGGCAGTAGCCTATGGGCTCCTCAAAGCTGAACAAAGTCTTATTTGACCCTGTTCCATAGCCCTATCAGGCAAGTACTAATTGGAGTAGTTTAGATTCACTGTGTTTTGTTTTTGCTTTAATTGAGTCACTGATGAAGATAAGGAAAAGAAAATTTATCTTCCCCCAGTGATAGATCACTATCACAGCATGGGTCCTAAATGTTCACTGTCAGGTAGTCAGATTCCTGGTGGGGAGATTAAAACTCAAACTCTTTTCTTGCTCCCACCTCACCCCAAGCCTGGCTAGTTACCAAGGTTGCTCCACACTCTAGCCTTGTGGTTGACTTCAGGGGCTGCTGAGAAGGGCAGAGGCTGAACAGTCCCAAACCACCTACCTGCTCCTTGCTCAGTAGCCTCCCCGCATGGCTAGGTGCCACCAAGAAGCTATCTTGGGTCACTAGATAGACCTGCCATTTCCAAACTAACAGCCTTCTGAAAAGCTCTCATTTAGATGAATGAAGTAATTTATAAGCAAGATAAGAACGACAGAAAGAAAGATGGGATAAAGAGTGCTGTTTCAGCCCTTTCACTGAGGTCCAGTCTATACAGCAATAGCCTGCCTTGTCAAGTGCTCACTACATTTACTCGGATAAGATGTTACCCTGCACTGGAAAGTACTGGAAGTTTTTTTGGCCCATCGCCATTCATTACCAGGAAGAAAAATCACCTTCTTATTTGAGGTTCTTTTTTTCATCATGGCCCATTGGCTATGACTGATGTTGCTTTAAGCAAAGTAGTTAAAACTGCTTAACCTCAAATTCTCATACATAGAAACTGCTAGCTACAGTGAAGATAAAACCCAGAGGAGGCAGAATCGTGACAGGACAATGGGTGCCTTCTTCAAACTTCCCCTTACTGTCTTTCTAGTATCTACAGATGTAAGACCCTACTCTCAAGATAGTTTTTTATAATTCTCATTACAAAAATGTCCAGGAAATAAGAATACTACACTCATATGCCTTGAATATTGCTAAAGACCATTGACATCAATTCACCTTTTACATTAAGATCATACTAAAGAACAAAGATATAGAACTTATTTCCATTATAAGTAATACATATTTTAGATTTCACTTGTCAGATCTCTCATTAAACATGTCTTTAAAAATCTAACAGTATCATTTGATACTTCAATTCTTTTTTCAATACTGTTCCAATTATTCTTAAAATAATTAGAATATGGTTCACTCATCTCCTCAGCAACTATATTTTTCAATCAATTTTTTATACAAAGTATTCTGCGATTTTTCTTGAGTAAGATAATAGCTTCCATTACAGCAAAGTCGCTATTTCTCTCAACACGCTTGAACTTCATATGAAGGTGGAACCAATGAGAGTAGGATGCTCTCTGCAGTTTATTAACATTTAGCAAGTTAGACATCATTTATAAGATGGTCCCCCCGGCATCTTCCATTAGTCCTGTTACCACAATTGCAAAGGCTCGTGGCACATACAAGGGGAAAAAAACTTAAAGGGGGATTTACTTAAAAATTAGCCCAAGATGCATGAAGTAAACAATTTTAAAAACCCATAAATAGACAGCTAGCTAATAGTTATTACATTCAATAATTTAGCATGATATGCATGACGGTTTTGACCTCGAAAATAATTTAGCGCCTTGAGCCGAGATTAAATGCAGAACATTAATTTTTCCCTCTGGTTGTCAAGCCAACCAAGAGACCCGTCAAATCCATTTAAATAAAGCCTGCATCATGTAATAATATTAAAGGGAATAAAATATTAATATGGGCTGTGGTAGAACATTGGCCAAAAGAGCTGCAGTGAGGTGCCTTTAATTTATTACCCTGACAATCTGTCTTTGTACTGAAACTAGGAGTTAAAACACCATCTAAGAATTATTTTTCATGCTAGAAGATGGGCCCATTTAGAAAGGTTACAAGTCCTCCAAATGCTGAGAATTTTTAGTATCTCCGAGAAAAGAAACTCATGGGTTTCATTTTAGTGGTATTAATTGGAAGAGATAACAAAGTACAAAAGCCAGGAATCTGTTGTAATGAAAACGAAATTTTAAAAGAAAAAGGAAGAACCTAATCCATTAAGTGAGGCTTGGTGAGCTTTCCCCCATAATAAAAATGTATCTAAATCAATGTCTTATTTGCATGCCACATACACCAAGATTACTCAATGCCTCTTCTATCAAACACATTCTGATTTTTATCTCTGAAGATTATGTGTTTCTGGATCATTTTCTAATGAATTGCTCTCTGAAGGGTGGAGGTTTTAAGTACATATGCTGGAATACTATATTCCCATTCTGAAGATGATATCCCGGTAAGAACCACACTTATTCCTTTTCAAGATTTTGGACTTATGAGTATGAACGTTAGAGATAAACAGTGTGAGAACATATCTACGTGATTTATCGTATTCAAGTAGTTGCTTTATCAATGTGAATACTCAGCCATTCATTTTCCTAAATGAGAAATTTGTGCAAATTTTTTTCAAAATAAGTTTTGTTTAAAATTTATTCTAAACACATCAAACATATTCTTTCCTGCTAATCACATTGGTTTTCCAGTTAGGTCACAAACAAAACGAAAACCGGAGGCTGTATTCTTGCTTCCCCATTGTCCACCCCACAGTGCAGTGCTTCCCCCTTTAAGTCGAGCTTCCCCTGACTTCAAAGCTTCCTCTGCGTGAGGGGACCAGACATAAGACATAGGGAGAAACAGAAATCTGGCCACAGGAAAAGAACCTTTTAAAATTCTAATCAAAGCATTGAATTCTCCAAACAAGGCAATTGCTCAGTAACAATCAGATCAGATGTGAAATCACAAACGTTAGAACAGAAGTCAGACAGCTTACTTTCATGTGGAAAGGAAAAAAAAAAACACAGCTATGACACAAAATCTCACAGCAATGACAGGATCAGACTCTAAGACAACCACACATCTCTCAGGCCGACATGGAGTCACTTGATAAAATGCAATGGACACCACTCTGATGTCTGAAAGTGTCGTTGGAATCTTCTAGGCATAGAAAGCCACTTGTATCCAAAGAGTCAAAGGGCCAGCTGAGTTCCTCATCTCTGAACTGACTACGTTTATTCATATTTTAATTTTTACAAAATCAGCTCCCCGAATTAACTAACTTGATCTGCATCTATAATATAGCAGTGGGTTTGTGAAATAAACACAATTTGAAGGAAACCCAATTTTCCCTTCACATTCATCTCTGGTATGTGCCTGGGACTCAGGAGGCGTCCTTACTGCACCACTTCTAGGGCCCTGTCCCCCTTCTGCCACAGGATCCCAGCAACAATCATCTCTGTGAGGCGCTACTTGTCTTTTTCAAAGCGCCGTGAGAGAGGCCACAATTAACCCAAGAGAAAAGACAAAGACAGATGGATCAAGTTTAAATTATTCGCCAAGATGAAAGCAGAAAATCATAGGACAATTCAAAAAGTAGCTCTGTCTCTAATGGGTCATTAATTCATGTCCTGGAGCAAAGATAGGCACAGAGAGGTTTATGTATGACTGTCTCCTTGGGCTGGCATTCTATAGAATTATCAAGCTGAGTGTATGCTCTTCCTAGTATAGCTTCCCTTACAAACTTCCAGACAGTGCTCATTGATAAATAGCTCAGAACATCTTTTCTAGGCTCAGAAAGTCCTAATGAAAATTATAGTTGAAATATTTGATTGTTTGGGGTGCTTTCCAGGAGACTTCTCCATCAATCAATAAATATTTATTAAGAACCTAACACTGCTCTTCCCAATATAAGCATACAGGTGTAGCATGCACAACCACTGAATTCAGAGACCTCATAATCTGAAGCGGTGGAAGGGGTAGGCTTCACAGAGAAAATACAGAATGCCTGGTTAAATTTGAATTTCAAATAAACAATGAGTCATTTCTTAGTATAAATATGTCCCAAATATTTCATGGGACAGATGTAGAGTAAAAATTATTTGCTGTTTATCTGAAATTCAGAGTTAACTGGGGATCTTGTATTTTTATTTGCTTAATCTGGTAATCCTAGGAGGGGACAGTGATAGGAAAGGGAAAAGATGGGAAAAAGGTACTGGCTTATAGCAGCTAAACAGGAATAATGCCATTTATGGGATGCCTGCCTGTGCCAAGAACTAAACTTAAACTTAGAAAAGAGGGTGTGTATGGGCAAATGTGTTTAACCAAGGCTTAATATGCACCAAAATAAATTATTTTAAAAGAATAAAGCAGTACTATGTGTGAATTATATGTGACTTTATTAAGTAATTAAGTTGTCATTTATCTAACAGTAGTATGTGTAACAGACATCATCTTGCTTAATCATTAAAAATTCCTCCTCGCGACTATACCAGTAAACACTTTTCACCAGAGAGCTAGAGTACCTTAAAAAGAGCATCAACCCATATACAGAGAGACGATGATAGAGAATTTCTAGAAGTGCTCACAAGAAACAGGTAATAGAGGAGGACCTGAGGAGGGAGTATGGAGATTAGGAGGATGGAATGTGGGGGTGAGGGGGTTAGGGGAGGGCCTAGAATGGGAGGGGTCAAGGCCAGCTTCATGGGCATGTGACTTGTGCAGTCACACAGGACCCAGAGTTTAGAAGGTCCTGCACTTGGTTTGAGGCTCTGCTGCCATCATCTTGGAATTCTTAATAATTTTTCAACAAAGGTTCCCACCTTTGCATTTTGCACTAGGTCCCATAAATTATGCGGCTGGTTCTGGGAGGGAGTTTCTAGGTTCTCTAGAAAACATAGCCTGAGGCAAAAGCATGTGTGCTATCACCATCTTGAGAAGTATACTCTAGAGAAACAGCAGTGAGTGCAAAAGGGGAATTACATGGGGAAAAAGGAAGAACATATGGAGAACTGTCACAGAGCTGGCCTCTATGGCAGCAAGTGTAGCCAATGCCTTAATTTCTCAGGATGTCTTCTGAGAGGCCATATAAGTACTATATCTCACACATATGTGGGTATTGATGGTTAGAAGAGAAAAGAATTTATCCTTGGCTTCTCTGTCTTCAGTCAAAATCCACCATGATGAGCTATAAAATCTTCTCACTTAAAGCTGAGTCAGGGGTTTCTATATGCAGCAACCAGGAAAGCTGAAGCCCCATAGGACCAGTCTGACCAAGGCATAGCTACAGCGTCCCTCTCACCCATCAGTAAAGCACAGAGGGCTTCTCATCTGTAGCAGCACCTGGGAACAGTGCCAGCGTTGCTGGGGCACCCCAGCTAGAAAGCAAGCCCAAGCCACAAGTTTGGAATAGTCCAGAAATGGAGTCCCACACAAACACAAACCCATGTCTATCAACTGTAGAACAGATACATTGTGAGGTATTCATACAACAGATTAGTATTAAGCAATGAAAACGAGTACCACAGCTACTCACAACAACATGGGTGTAGCTCACAAATAATGTTGAATTAAAGAAGTCTGACACAAAATATTACCTTTTGCATGACCCACTCCTAAAAGTTCAAAAAAAAAGGTAAAGTTCAAGTATAATTTTTAGGAATCCATAGTGAGATGGAAAAGCTATGAAGTGATTACCATGAAAGTTGGCATCGTGGCTCATTTGAAGAGAAGGGAAATGACAATGATTGGGAGAGGGTACTGGGGGCACATCTGGGTTTAGTGATGTTCTCCTCATGGTGTCCTAGAGCCAAAGCAAAGACGACAAAATAGAGGGTCAACTGTTTCAAATAATACTGATAAGTAAAGTAAGATATACTTTACTTACAACCATTAGATACGACAGTATGGTGGTCAGTGGTGATCTTGGGTTACTTGGAGTGAAGTCAATAGAGAAAGAGAGTGGAGAAGAAATAGGAGACATCTAGTATAGAAAACTCTCTTAAGAGGCTTAGTTGTAAAGGAAAGGATAGATATGGCCCTGTTAACTGGACCTGAGAAGGGTTTTGTTTATTTTTTTAAGGTGTGAGGTGAGAAGTATGAGTCTGCTTGTATACTCACGGGAATTACCTAGTAGACAAGGGGAAACTGACAGAGCAGAGAGAGGGAAGGATGGCTAGGACAATGTCTTTGAGTAAGCTGGAGATGATGGAATCCTGTGCTTAAGCAAGGGGGTAGGAGGAATGTAGACAATTCCTGTCTGGTTGCAGAAGAGACGGCAGAGTGTAAGTGCCCAGATGAAGGTAGCAGGTAGCTGTTGCCGGGAGCCGTCAGCCTACAAGTTAAGCCTCTGCCTTGTGACACGGTCCGGGAGAGAGATGAGGGGACACACGGCGACCCTCAAGGGAATCTACCAGGCTGCCCCTGCAACAAATCTCCCTGGTACTTCTGACTTTCCTGCTTCTGCTTACTCTGTTCTGCACCTGGGGTTATTTCAGGGGAAGTCAGCCCGGTCCTGGGAATGAGAATGAAACAATGCAATATTCTAGGGAAAGTTCTGGGGAAAAACATCTTCTAGGGAAAGAACATTCTGACCCGTCCTTTGGTCGGGTGAAGCGATGGGAG
The DNA here is from genome assembly GCF_021613505.1 of Equus quagga. Lineage (NCBI taxonomy): Eukaryota > Metazoa > Chordata > Mammalia > Perissodactyla > Equidae > Equus > Equus quagga. The sequence goes on along the minus strand of NC_060269.1, from coordinate 55,397,408 downwards.
TGGAGAGGGAACAAAGAAATCTGTGGCCCCCACAGATCTCTCTAGGAGGATGGTGGTTGCCACGGCCCATTGAGTCAAGAGGCCGCTGGGGGTGGCCTCCTTGAAGTAAAGAATTACAGAAGCTTGACTCCCCCCCGGCCTACACACAATCAATTGCTCTTAGGACTATTGTCTACCTTGCAATCAATTACTCTTAGGACTATTGTCTACCTTGCAAAAACCCACTTACGTGAGCCAAAAATATGTACTGGGACTGCTTCATGAAATCATCCTTGCATACCCTGAGCCCTATATAAATCATACATACACAAAATAAAGTTAGACTTGGACACCAAACTCCTTGTCTCACTGCCTCCTCCTTCGCCGACGCCATCCATCCCTCAGGAGACCCTGTTCGGCTGGGGCTGGACACCGGCAAGCTGTGGTCATGGGGTAGTGCAGAAATTCTTTCCTATTATAAAAATAAAAGTTGAAGATGGGAATGAGAATGGGGGGAAAATGTTGAGAGTTTTGAAAATAGAGAATGTATGAAATAGTCATCTCAGAGAAAGCAGAAGAATTAAAATACTAGGGAAAAATAGTATGATTGCCAACAGCACTGAGGACCCACTTGAGATTCTGGACCAGGATATAAATTAAATACAGACAGCATGGCTGTGTACGTTTCTCCAGCAATTAGCAGATGCAAGCATAATCTTGTGGAAAGTAAAGGAGGAAGGACAGATGACTGCTAAAAAGGTAGAAAATTGCATAGCACTAGAGCCTCCTTTCCTGAGCATTCTCAAATTAGGAACGGAATTTTGGACTCAATAGTAGCAATTAAATATAAAAACAAGAAATCAAATCATCACCTAAACTAATATAAACTAGACCAGTAAAAAGCCACACCTTGACACTAATAATTTTTATAAGGTAATATAATTTAATGACATTCAGATATTATTGCAGAGTGGTTGCTAATAGGAGCTAAGAGTTCCAGGAAAAAAATCTGGGATCTAAGAGTACAGCACATCGGTTCTCTCACTGATTTAATTCATGATTCCCAGCATCTAAGGAAAGGATTTTGTTCCCATCTATGGAACAGAAGACTCGTAAATTTGTTCTTATTTAGGTAATTAAGTAAGCAAACAAAGAAATATTTAGCAGTTTTCTATTTCCTTGAATATTATTACAAGGGCTGTATTTAATTTAACAAAAGAACACACATTATAAATAATAGTAGTGCACGTTTGATTATGGTAAATATTTTAGTAAATGTAAGTAACTGCCACACCTACTAAAGGTAGTAAATTCTTTAAATGCTGGCAGTCTTACTCTTTCTGCATAGAAAAATAACCACCAGTTTTTCAAGCTGATCTTATGCTATATAACGTTTTCAAATATCTCAGTGTAGTTGCTCTCCTGCTTGTACATGAAAACTACCACATCCAACATGAGAGAAGAGTGCATACTCCTGAAGAGAAAATGCAATCTGGATCAAATTATTTTTTGAAAAATTACTGGATATGTTTAATTTCATTGAAAATGTTTAGATTTCAACGAAAAACGAAGACTTTTTCTTGGACTTACAATACACTATTTTTAATGAAATATATTCTTTACCTTTTTTTAGTATAGAAACACTGAAACAATGAAGATTTTCTTTAAAACATCTTATAAGATAGTTCTATCATTAGAAGAAGGAATATAAAATACTTCATTCCAGCAATCATTTTAGTAATCCTGATTCAGGTATTGCGAATCTGTTTTTAGAAGCCTAGTTAGAGATTTGTTAAAATCTCAAGCTGAATTCCTTGTATTAAAGTTTCCAGGATCCAATGTCAAACATTTTGCTATATCACTCTGGTAATCTGAAAAAACAACTGTCTTGTTGTGTATCTGTGTGTGTCTATGTGTGTGTGTGTCTATGGGTTCTTTAGAGGAGGATAAAGCACAGCTACTGGCTGAAATATAGATGATTGTGTAATTTACCATCAGGGAAAGGACAAAACTAGTATAACTATACATATTTGCAATAAGGGTTGCAGGACTGGGTCATTTTGCTGACAAGCATTTTTATAAAAAGAAAAATATTATTTCAAAAGGGTGTATATATATAAAATATAGCATCATTAAACAACACATGAATTCTTTCAAAATAATTTTCCATTTTAAGACTGGTTAGATAATAAATGCTGAGAAAAGAAAGATAATTGGTATCTAGAGCACTATTATATTTTTAAATTAAAATATGATAGAATTAATGTTCCTGGTAAATAATGGCCAGATAGTCAAAAATGAACTTTCATTAAATGAATACATCTGATTTTATGCAATTCCCTATTCTGAATAGGTTTTTTTTTTTTTTTTTTTTTTTTTTGCCTTGTAATATAAAGCATAACATGAAGTCACAGCCCAGTATTTTGGGTTAAGACAATTTTAAAAAGGAGTAATGAAAAAGAAAACAGTCTCAAATTCACAGCAGCAAGAAGACAAAGGAAGGAGAGAAGTTTTGCACTATAAATGTTGGGCAACAGAAGCATAGAAAGCAAAAGAAAGCAGAAATTCAGAGTTTTTTTGAATTTTAAAAATATTTGCATAAACCGTGTATTGTATTACACCTGAGGTGTTTAGGGCAGTGCCACATAATCAAATACATTAACAAGTCCACAGCAAAAGCTGTGACTATACACTATATGTATGGTAAGTGAAGACCATAAATAGCCTGCAGTATAAGACTTCATGTGATCCTCATTCTCCAAAAATATTGCTAAGGAAAGAAAGTGGGTTGAAAAAATCCTAAGAATGGTACTAATATCCTCCAATTTGGAGAGACGCAAACTGAAGAGGTGAGAAGGCAACTCTGGAAAAGAGAAGGGAAGACTTTGCATAGTATCAGCCCCTACACAATCCTGGGGGATCCCAGAGAGACAAGAACAGACACTGCGGCCAATCATCTTCAGTAGGAAAACATAATGACTGTTAACAGAAGCAGGCCCTAGTAGAAGACATTTGTAGCATTTCATGGAGAAAGCCAAATCCACGTTTTCCAGAACAAGGGTTGCATATCTCCTTCCCCTACCCGTGAGCCCCTGGGCTCCAGAAAGAACGATAGAACAGACAACCAGCCCTCAAAATGTAGCACCTAAGTTAACAAATCAATCAGCTCTCCAAATGAAGGGAAATATGGCAAAGAGAATTTACCTATACTATGTAATAACAAACTTTGACAGAGCACTCTGTCAAAAATGAGCTGGATGAAAATATACGTCATGAAAGTAACGCCAAAAGACTACAGCAAAAAAAAACTCAGTCTTAGCATGTGAATAACAGATGAAAACATAAAGAAAATATTACTCAAAGAACAAAATTGATTCCCCAGAAGTGCTTCACACTGTAAAAGAATATAAGTTCAATAAAATAAGAGCTCAAGGACAAAATGATAAAACAGAAAAAGGGAAGTTGAAGAGCTAAAGGGAAAAAAATCAGAACAAAAAATCTTCAGCATTTTATTAATAAATAAATTAGAAACAGGAAAAAAAAATTAAAAATTGAAATAATAGCATGGAGAATGTATTGGAACAACTATAAATGAGGAGAGATCAAAAAGGCAAAAGGCTTAAAGCAAATTGAAAGAAATTGGTAAACGCAAAGAGCAGATAAATGACATCCTTCATTTAAATAAAATAGAAAAAAGTACACAGAGAAATAATACAGAAGCATTTCTCTAAATTTAGAACAAAACTGAAATCAAAATTTTAAAATATACCTTCTAGTATTAAAAAAGGTTGCAGAATAATCAAGACTGATATATTCTCATTAAGTTATTAAATTTCGAACATAAAGTGGAAAAAATGCATGGCCTAATATTATAACAACAACCTACTAGTTACTCAAAGAGAAAATAAATTGGCAGACAGTCTCAAGGATGTGGGATCACTGGACTTTCTCGAATAAATGATGGTCAAACTGATGAACAAAGGAAGAACCAAATACGAAATTTGAGAGTGAAGAAGCTGCCTTAAAAAGATTAAGAATCAGCATTGAATATAAAATAGACATTGAAACAGAATGCCCAGGAGACGATGGTTTTAAAATATAATACAAATGTTCTAAAAATTCCTAACAAAGTGAAAATAATATAAGTCAAAATCAGGAGGTTCAAGAGCAGGAGATGGGACAAAGAATCACGCTGTTAATCACTTTAAGCTTCAAAACAGAGTCAGTCTATACAATCAATTTAAAAAACCATGTTATATAATGCAGTAAAAAGCAATTCAAACTTCTTAATGGATTTCATAATTTTCTTTAATTAACATTAGAATAATGTTGGGAGCTAGTATCTCTTCTGGTGAAGAAATTTTATCCTATATCTGAAATCTGTTGACTCTAGCAATTTTGCTCCAATTTCTTTTTTCAGTTAGGTACAATTAAATACATTTTACTTTAAAAAGAGCATGATTCCAGTGTTATTAAAGTATTCTATGTCTCCTATGTGAAATACATATAATACCTACATTTATGAGACATATGGAGAGAGAAAAAGATGCACTTTTCAGTCTGCATATATTTAGTAAGATGTCTAAAATAATTATTACTAATGTTAACATTGCAATTTTATATTCTCTTTTTTCTTTTCTTATTTGAGGAAGATTAGCCCTGAGCTAACATCTGCTGCCAATCCTCCTCCTTTTTGCTGAGGAAGGCTGGCCCTGAGCTAACATCTGTGCCCATCTTCCTCTACTTTATATGTGGGATGTCTGCCACAGTGTGCCTTGACAAGCTGTGCGTAGGTCCGCACAGGGATCCGAACCCAGGATCCAAATTGGTGAACCCTTGACCACTGAAGCAGAACATGCGAACTTAACCACTGTGCCACTGGACCAGCCCCTGCAATTATTTTAAGTTGTGGAATTTAAGGATTTCTTTCTACTTTTCTTCGAACTTGTCCACTTTGCTTAAATGTCTTAAAATGATCTGGTATCACTTTTATAGTATCAATAGAAATATTTGCTTCAAAAATTTTTTAACTATAGTGAACTAAGCTGGGACTTCAGCCAATATTCTGAACAATACAAGAAGAAAAATACTCACGAGTCATCTAAGAGGTCATTTTATATCCAGTAGTTATAATGAATCTGGGCTGAGTTTTCTTAAATCTTTTATCATGCTTCTTATAAGCAATGTTATACATTGGTTAATTTGATGACCAAAGATAAGGCACAAAGTCTTTGTATTAGAATAAGATTTTTCTCCTCAAAAATCCAATGAGAATTCCCTTATTAAAATAAGGGAATTGAAACCACATTCTCATTCTGACTAGTATGTTGACCAATGCAGCCACTATTCGTTGAGCATCTGTCTTGTGTTTGGCTGTACAATATGTGATTGATCTGGATGTTTCATATCCTTCATCATTAATCCTTACCAAACCACTAAAACTGAAGTATTAGCATTCCCAAATTTAAAAATGAGTAAAACTGGACTTAGAAAAGCCTGAGGTCACAAAGATAAGAAATGCTGAAACCAAAATTCAAAACCAAGATCTGTTTGCCATCATCACCATCCTCAGCTGGAATCTTGAGAACTTCATGCTTACTCTGCTCTATAGTGTAATCAGTGAGTTTACCAAATACCATCTCTGAGCATTATTAATTCTGCAGACCATACTCCATGCTGGTGGTGACATCTATTTTCAGAATGAATTCTGTTGTAGTCTCTGAATATTCATGTGACTAAAGTCTGATTCAAAACATGGTTTACTGAGTCTGATTAGCAAAGCATAAGTCATGTGCCCATATCCTCCTCCATAAAGAATTGTATGGCCCTCATTTTCAGCTTCTCTGTTGGGTGTGAAATCTACCTCTTAAAGTGTCTAAGTCTATAATTGCTGGAAGAGGCTCAAGTTTAGCCAGCCAAAAATGATAACTGCCCAATATAGTCCTCTCCTTTGGCTTCTCATAATTACATTTTTTACTGGTATGGTTCAAAAGTGGTACTGCAGAGTATTTGGGAAAGGACAATTCTTTTAATAAATGGTGCTGGGTTAATTAGATATACATATACAAAAAAAAATGAACTTGTCCCCTGCATCATGCCTCACACACACACAAATTATTCCAGGTGGATTGTAAGTTGAAATTTGGAAGCTAGATAATAAATTTACAGGAGATAAGATAGAATAATATCTTCATGTTCCTGGAGTAGGCAGATACTTTTAAACAGTACCCAAAAATCACTAGTCATAGAGTAAAGGACAATAAAGTAGACCATTTAAAAATTTTGGTTGATCAAAAGACATTACAAAGCCACAGAGCATAAGATGATTTTTGCCATAAATATATGCAAGAAAGGGTTCATATCCAAAGTATATAATGAATTCCTAAAACTCAACAAGTAAAGGAAAAACATGCAAATAGTAAAATGGGCAAGAGACCTGAATAGGCACTTCACAAACACAGATATCCTAATGACCCGTGAGCAAAAAGTGTTCACTCAGGAGCCTGGCCCGGTTGCATAGCAGTTAAGTTCACGTGCTCTGCTTCAGCACCTAGGTTTGCCAGTTCTGATCCCGGGAGCAGACCTACACACCCCTTATCAAACCACGCTGTGGCAGGCATCCCACATATAAAGTCGAGGAAGACGGGCATGGATGTAGGGTCAATGTTCCTCAGCAAAAAGAAGAGGATTGGTGGTGGATGTTAACTCAGGGCTAATCTTCTCCCCTCATCCAAAAAATAAAAAGTGCTCAATCACATTAGTCATGAGGGAAATACAGTATTTTTTAAAAACAAGACCACCACACACCCAGGAAAATGGTTAAAATTAAAACAACTGATGATGTCAAGTATTGATATGAATGTGGAACAACTGGAATTCTCAGACATTGCTGATGACGATGCAAATTTGTAAAATCTCTTTGGAAAACTAGTCAATAGTATTTACTAAAGCTGAACACATACATATCCTATTTCCCAACAATCCTCCTCCAGTACATACAAAAAGAAGTATGTAAGTGTGTGTGTGTGTGTGTGTGTGTTCACCAAAAGAAAGACAAAAGAATGTGCATAGCAGCATTATTTATAACAATCAAACCTAGGAACAACCCGAAAGTCCATTGATGGTAGAAAAAATAAGCTGTGATATATTCATCCAATACAATATTATTCAGCAAAAGTATGACTATATACAACCCCATCATGGATGAATCTTACAAACATAATGTCAAGCAAAAGAAGTCAAACACAGAAAAGCATATCTTGCATGATTCCATTTATATATTGTTCAAAGCAGGCAAAACTAATCGGTGGTGTCAGAAGACAGAATAGTGAGTACTTTTAGGCAAGGTAGACAGGAGTGGGCAAAGGGATATTTCTGGGGTATGAGTAATGGTCTACATCTTAATCTGGGTGCCAGCTATACAGAATTTTTTATTTTATTAAAATTCATCCAGCTGTACTTTTGTGATTTATGCACATTTCTATAATAAGTATGCTATATTTCAACAAAGTTTACTCTTTTAAAAGACTATAAATACCATGTATGATAAAGCTTTGAAGCAACTAGAACCCTCATAGACTCTTGATGGCAACGGAAATGGGTGAAATTACTTTGGAGAACCGTCCAGCAGTAACCGCTAAAGTTGACCATACACGTACTCTAACTCAACAATTCCACTCCTATGTATATGCTCAATAGAAATATTACATTTGTGTACAAAAATACATGTACAAGAATGTTCATAGTGACATTATAATTAAGGGCTAAGAAAACCAACATGTATATGAAAAGGGGCTCAACAAATCAATACCACAATGAAATATAACCTCACACCTGTTAGAATAGTTATTATCAAAAAGAAAAAACACAAGTATTGGCAGGGATGTGAAGAAAAGGAAACCCTTGTGCACTGTTGGTGGTATTGTACATTGGTGCAACCACTATGGAAAATAGTATGGAAGTTCCTCGAAAAATTAAAAATAGATCTGCCATATGATTCAGTAACTCCACTTCTGAGTATTTATCTGGAAGAAACAAAATCACTAATTCAAAAAGATATATGCACCCCCATGTTCATAGCAGCATTATTTACAATAGCCAAGATATAGAAACAACCTAAGTGTCTATAGACAGATGAATGAATAAAGATGTGATGTATATATATAATTGGAATATTATTCAGCTGTAGAAAGAAGGAAATGCTGTCATTTGCAACAAGATGGATGGACCTTTAGGGTATTATGCCAAACAAAATAAGTCAGACAGAGAAAGACAAACACTGTGTGATCTTACCTATATATGGAATCTTAAAAAACCCAAACTTATAGATACAGAGAATAGATTGGTAGTTTCCAGAGGTGGGGGGTAGGGAGTGGAAGAACAGGTGAAGGTGGTCAAAAAGCACAAACTTCCAGTTATAAAAGAAATTTGTCCCGGGCATGTAATGTACAGAGTGGTGACTATAGCTAACAATACTGTATTGTATATTTCAAAGTGGCTAAGAAAGTAGGTCTTAAAAGTTCTCATCACAAGAAAAAGCAATTTTATAACTGTGTGGTGATGCATGTTAACTATACTTATTGTGGCAATCATTTCTCAATATATACCTGTATCAAATCACTGTTGAACACATAAAACTAATACAGTGTTATATGTCAATGATATCTCAATTTAAAAAGAAAAGAAAGGAAGGGAGGGAGGGAGGAAATACGTATAGTAATAGATCCTAAAAGAAATAGAACGAGTCGTCCAGCAGGTCCTCGCCCCGTTAATTCCTGTCCCGGAGCTTCGTCTGACGCGCCGGCTAGCGAGCCGCCGCTGCAGCCCTCTCTCCCTAGCTCCTCTCCCCTCTCGCTCACTTAGCCAGGAGCTTGAAAGGAGGCGGCCCGGGGACGTCCCAGACCCCCTCTGCTCCTGCCCATCGCAAGTGCCACTACCGCCATGGGCCTCACGATCTCCTCCCTCTTCTCCAGCCTCTTCGGCAAGAAGCAGATGCGCATTTTGATGGTTGGATTGGATGCTGCTGGCAAGACGACCATTCTGTATAAACTGAAGCTAGGGGAGATAGTCACCACCATTCCTACCATTGGTTTTAATGTGGAAACAGTAGAGTATAAAAACATTTGTTTCACAGTATGGGATGTTGGTGGTCAAGATAAAATCAGGCCTCTCTGGAGGCATTACTTCCAAAATACCCAGGGTCTTATTTTTGTGGTAGATAGCAATGATCGTGAAAGAATTCAGGAAGGAGCAGAAGAGCTGCAGAAAATGCTTCAGGAAGATGAGTTGAGAGATGCAGTGTTACTGCTTTTTGCAAACAAACAGGATCTGCCAAATGCTATGGCTATCAGTGAAATGACAGATAAATTAGGTCTTCAGTCTCTTCGTAACAGAACATGGTATGTTCAAGCCACTTGTGCTACACAAGGAACTGGTCTGTATGAGGGACTTGACTGGCTGTCAAATGAGCTTTCAAAACGTTAAATGAAACTGGATTCTCTAACCAAGGACATGTTTGATAGAATTGGTCTAGGCTTGTTACCACAAAATTAGTTTGCATCTTGGTTATTAAACAGTATCTGGGACTGGTTTGGGCAGAATATTACAGCGTTTCAACTTATTTTGTTGCCAATTATTGTTTACCAAGTATAATGTTGCTGTTTAGCAATATGCTTGGTTTTAAAGAAATTGTCCTGAACTTGGGAAAAAAAGTGTCCTCTTAATTTTGCTTCCCTTAAGCCTAAATGCCTGGACATAGCTATTGTGACACCTTTAAATAAATCTGTTTTGAATGTTTTTTGAGCCCACAACAAATAATGTTTTAAAGTTATCCCCTTGCTACTTTACTGATACCTTTATCATTCCTGGGACAGTCTGCTGATTTTAAAACATGTAGCATTCCATTTGTATTTATTTTTCTCCCTTGCCAAAAAGATTTTCTAATACTGCTTGAACCAGCCAGGGAAATGCTCCAAAACACTATTCAGATCTCTTGCACTGAGGAACTTATTTTTTTCCCCCATTATTGACTCTGGCTTCCATCAGCCAAGCTTACCTTGGTGTGGTTTGGATTTGATAGCTAATTAGCTTTGTGCTGGTTGCGAAGAGTTCATATTGAGATAATTTTTAATATTCAGCAGATTGTCTTCCTTTATATTATATCTTTTTTATGTTGCATGTTGCTTTTGGTATCAGCCTGACTCTTTGCCCAGTATATGATAGTTCTGCTGATGTTTTATTGTTTATTGGTGAACATATCTTCATTAAGAGTTTTTGGAAAACCCATCAAACTCAGTAAGTTTTCTTCATAATCCATTTGGAATTATTCCTAATAAAATGATAAAATATGTAATTGTGTGTGTTCTTATTGAGTCTTGAAAATGTTTGAAATAGATTTTCCTATTTAGCAAAGCTGATTTACATATTTTACATACTGTGAACAATAATGCAGATCCCAGAGAGTTTACTAATTGTTTAAATTGGAAATAAAATATGGGTTGCTGTCATGTGTATAACAAAGTGGGGTGCAACTTCAAAATTTTAGTTTTCTTCGATAAAATACCATTTTGATGCTGTACATTTCTAAAGTCAGATCAAGAGTAAAAAGCTGTAATAAAATGAATTGCCCAAAAAATATGTATGCATGTGTTTGTTTCACAGCTAATGGTAGTTTAAAAAAAAAGAAATTCAGGTGCTGTTTGCATGGCAGAATATAGACTGATGTGCTCTCCTACATAGAAGAATAAAATTCACAAGTACTTTTCTTTTTAGTTTCACAAATTTCAGAACTTCTGCTGAAAGCTGCAGGTGACTAATTCTCAGTAAGGCAGTAAAGGTATATACCTCATGAATTATATCTATTAAGTTATTAGAGACTCAGCTGGACAGTCTTATAAGTATCTTAGTTTTTGTCTATAATGTTTTATGTATTTTATAAACCTTGCTTTTTTATGATTCTTAACTGCTTGTATGGATTGAGATAAATTTGTGGATTAAAATTTTCAAAACTAAAAAAAAAAAAGAAATAGAACAAGAAGGATGGAATAAATAATTTTGCATTTAGCTAAATTTATTGATATGAGTGCACTTACAAGTTTCTGGATTAATATTTGAGGGAATTACATAGATATTGTTTGCTTGGCTGATTGACTGGAACCTAGACTCAGCAGTGGCTGCTGCAAATGCTCACCAAATGCTCCTCTGATGATCTCCTGCATCAGTACGTAGCAAGATGAACCACCCTGAGGCTGTCAGACAACCTGTTTCCTCTGCCAGCCCACGGCTTATTCAATGGGCTCCTGGAAAACATAACTAACTCCGCCAGAGTCAGAGTCTGTTGCTTGAAACTAAGAACTCTAATAGAACATGTATCTTTAATTTTAAAAAGTTAAACAACAGGTGTATTAGAGTGTTCCAGAAAAACAGAATCATTAGAATATGTATATACAAAGAAAGATATTTATTTTAAGGAATTGGCTCATGCAATTATGGAGGCTGGCAAGTCCAAATCTGCAGGGTGGGCTGACAGATTACAGACACAGGAAGAGCCACTGTTACAGTTCAAGTCCCCACACCCCCCACCAAAAAAAGAGCTACAAGAAAATCCAACTGTCTATTAACCATACAATGGAATATTCTATAGCAAAGAAAAATGTACACTCATTAAAATTCTATACGCTATTCAGAAATGAAAATGAATACATTACTGTTATATATGACAAATCTCACAAACATAAGGTTGAGCAAAGGAAGCTAGAAAAAATAATTAAAACAGTAGGATTCTACTAATATAGAGTTCAAAAACAAGCAAACATCTACGCTTTTAGAAGACAAGGTAGTGGTTAAATTTGGAAAGAGTGATAGTGTTGCCGATTGGGAGAATTTACGAGGAAGTTTCTGAGCTAGTGGTAATGTTGTACTTTTTGACTTGGGCAGTGTTTTCTCAAGAGTGATAATTCATCAAGATTTGCACATTTAGTTTGTATGTTTTTCTGTGTGTATATTGAATCTTCATTTAAAGAATTTACTAAAACAAAACATTTTTAAAAATCTTTCTTCCTAGCACTAAGCATCCATTTCCTTAATAGACAAAAACATGTTTTCCCTTTCCCCAAAGGGAAGCAACCCAAGGCCTCAGTTAGGCATCCAGATCTAAATCCAGTATCTCTGGGTTTGTCTACTCCTCCGGTAGATATTTTACAAGCCTTTCTCTATATTCTGCAATTTACAATCTAACTTGTAACATTAACTGTACCATATAAAGTAGTATGGAAAAGAGAGGGAAAAGGAAAACAAATTATATTTATAATAACTTCTAAGTTATAAATATACACACTAAATATCAAAGAAAGTATGGCAAGGTGCTACAGTTCTTATTTCAGCAACTGTTCAGGAAGTCAAATTGATATTTATGACTTTCTTCCCGCACAATCCATTACATATCCCCTCTGCTTTCAGCTAGCACCCAGCTTGTCAGGGTTCTCTACCCAGCTGATTGACCCAAATCTTCATTTCTGAGGGATCTGAGCCCATGGAAACTAGGTGTGTAAAGTCTCCTATCAAATTTTATCCCTGGACATAGCAGTACTAGGAGGCATCCCAGTGGGTACCCCTGATTCCATCCATATCCTGCCTGCCCTCATTGTGTGAAAGAAATCCGATTTCCCCTTGGCAGTCAGAATTCATTATCCAACTCTACACCATATTTCTTTCTATATCTGCTCACCCAGCGACATGAGAAGCCCAAAATGACCAGGTGCTACTAGAAGCTTCTAATTGAAGGGGACTTTCTTATGTTCCCCTGTGGAAACAAGTCTCCCTTGAGCTCTAAGAGCTCTAAACCAGAAGAATTCAAAGTCATGGAAATAGGAAGCAAAATTTTTGTAACTGGGCTATTTATTGTAAGACTGAGAGGTCTCATTCATATTTAACACCCTTTATCCCCGTATCCATGTGTTCTGACTAAGGGAGGAAACCCACTATGATTGGTCATTGGCTGAGAGCAGCAAGCATATCCTCTAGGGAGCAGCCCAATTTCTTAAGACTTTCTTTCTTAACTTGTGCTTTAATAGGCTTACCATCACCTTTGAATCCCAGGAGCCTCATTCCCTTGCCCTACTTCTTTTGGTGTAAAGTGAGTTCCTCAGTCAGAGAACTGTTGTTTGAAATAACTTAATGCATAGTCCATGTGAGTTATGATGCTTTCAGCTGCAGTTAACAGAAGACCCAACAAAAACAGTGGTGCAAACAGAAAGCACATTTATTGTATCATTTGACAACAAGTTATGTGGTAAATTTGTTTCAAAATTGGTTAATTCCATAGCTTACAAAGCTCTTAAAGGTCTTTCTTTGTTTTTCAGTTCCCCCTATAGCAAAAAACCACGTTCACCTTCTGAAAAGAAAAACCTCATAAGGTTAAATGAATTAAAACACGCAAAGCACTTAGATTGATGCCAAGCATGTAGTAAGTACAGAGTAAATGTTCACCAATATTTTTATCATCATCATCATCATCTTTACTATTATTCCTAAACCACTCCCTGCCAAGGAAAATGGAAACATTGTGATTATTCCAGAGCTCTAACCTAGCACCAGGTAGAGGTCCAGATTTTTAAGAGAAACATGGCTGCCTGATTCCTGCACAAATCTTGGTGCCAACAGTAAGGAAGAAAGTCATATTGGGCACAGTCCTCTTATTATTTGCATGGCCACAAAACTACTTATATTCATTATTTGGTTATATAATGTAATAAGTTAATTTCTCTCCAATGTTAGAAGAAGATTAGAGTTAACAAAGCTTTAGTACAAAATGCCTGATAAACAACCACACAGCTTATAACATAATACCACACACTCAAGGGATGTGAGCTAAATAATCATAATATTGATCAGGTAAGAAACTCTGACTTCATTTCATTTTCTCCACAAAGAAATCACTGACAGCTGTTTTTGGAGTAGTATAATGTTTTGGAATAGCACAGATTTCAAGTCTGAGTAAAACAGATTTCTAACACACTATGAACCTACACATCTCTTATTCGAAAATGTCTCTCCAGTTTCATCTGACCTGTTAAGAAGTATACTACTCATTGTCTCACAGTAGTTTCGGGACAATTATTGATAAAACAAATATCTATACTGCCTGAGGTCACGTGTTTGCGATCAATAACAACAGGCTAATAAATGCTCTGATGTTTTGATCATTTTAAAGATGTGGTTGGATCATTGGGAAAAGTGATATTAATGATTATGCAGATTTCACACAAAGCAGATGTCAATCAAAAATTCAACTCACTGATCACATGGAACAAGAGCCTAACACCACGTGAGCCTGCTTCTGTGTTCTGTTCCTTGCTTCTTTATAGAAGATATGACTTATCTCCTAATTGCTTAGTTGAAACAAAATATTAATAAAAAATAATAGTGAATGTCAATAACAATGCGTTAACACTTAATAAGTTCTTGTTATGCATCATTCTGCTTTAATTACTTTATATCACCTCACTTTAATCCAGTCAACAAACTATGAAGTAGATATTATAACTGGCTTATTTTGCAGATATGTCAGAGCAAAGTTCAATGCCTTGCTCAAAATCACTCAGCAGGTCAGAGTTCAGAACCCAGGCAAAGCCTCCTCTCTCAATCATGTCCCCAGAAATGAGGACAGCTACAGAGGTGTAAATTGGACTTGTTTACACTACTGTCTAGTCCTAACCCCAAGCTGAAGACATATGGTTTTGAGGCCTTAATGTTATTAAATTGACAGTAAAGTTCTACCAGGATGGATTTTACACACACTGGTCTACAAAATTCTGAGACGGAAAGTTGTAATATTATTAATGAAATAATCACTTTCAAACAGTCAGTTTTCTATAGCTTATGTAATAGATAAAACCTGAATCGTTTCTATGATAACAGCTATTTGAAATCCCTTGTTAAAAGTTATTTTGTCCATTTGTTTCGCTAGGTTGAAATGTTTTCTACACAGCATTTGCAACTCGAAAGGGATATCCTATTCCTGCAAATCTAACTTAAGATCACCTTTTATATCATCACACTTCTGACAATGACCTCAAATTTGCTTGTGCTTTACAAATGCTTTTCCATTATTTGTCTCAAAACATGTAACAATGAATATAGAGTGTTTACTAATTAGATGTCAACAAATATCTGTTGAGAGCCTATTTTATGCTAAACACTGTGCCAGGCACTGAAGAAAGAGTGAGTAGAAAAGTCCTTGTCCTCATGGAGCTTACATTCTAACAGGAAAAGCAGACTAATAAAAGAAGGAAACTAATAAATGAATTAATTAGATGTTATAAGTGCTATAAAATTGGTTGCAGGAGGGCAAAGAACCTAGGTTACATGGTCAAAGACCATTGTGACAAAAATAATACTAAAAAATGAGAACACACTGGCCATGTGAAGAGCAAGAGAAAAAGAGTTCTAGGTGGAAGAAAGAGCATATACCAGGATCAAGAAGCAGGAGAGAGATGCTTATTTTTAAAGATGTCCCGTATGTTTGGAATGTGTCAAGAGAGCACGTGAAAGAGAATTATTCGGTTACTATAGCAACAGATATAACTACTCTAACTAGGCTTGACTCTTCACATTATTCTATTTATCTGTATTCTGTAGTCCTGAACTGCTGATATGAGTCAGTCACTATGCTCCAGTTCCCTGACCAGGAGCTAAGTTATGAATATTACTCTTCATCAGACATATGGTGTCAATTTCACCATATGCAAGGCAATGTGTTAGCCACTCAGGATGCAAGATGACTGTAATTTTGCACCAGGCTTTGTGAAGGCCAAATGGCATCCGCCAACAAAAAAGGTCAATAAACACAGGCTTGGGTGACAAGTGCTCTGGGTGTACACGATGGCTCAGAGTAAGGCCATAAAATTATGGAACACTGACTGGGGAGAGTCATCTTCCTTTCTAAGCAATGCATCAAGGGGATTTTCAATGTCTTCCCTTCTGATGCATTATAACCTAACTTAGGTGCACTGGTTGGCTCAGCCTGCAACTTCCAACTCATTCCTCAAGGAGCAATCCGTCAGCATGCACACCATTTGCTTTTAGTGTGATCTCTAATAGGGTTTAGAATCTTCTAAACAAATTTTGGCATCTCTTGCTCTCATAGCTTTAGCAAGTTAATTACTCTTCCATAAGATGTGATTTCCTGGGATTCAGTGGGCTGACATTGCTTCCTGTTAATTTCTTCAAGGCTAAACAGTTACGTTGATTAGACAACTCCACAGCACCAGGTCTCAATGCTTCTGGAGTTGCTGTCTTTGAATTTCAATGTAGTTAATGACTGAGGAGTGAGGCTAGTATGCCTTCTGCTATCTATCACCTCTGTGGAAAGTCCAATAGACTTTTTTAAGGTCTTGATAAGAATAGGTATTGTCTTTGCATAGTACTATGAGGAGGACTTTCTGAACAAGTTTCAGTAGTACCAAAGCTTAGGTGGAACAAGCTTTTCATGTGGTGCAACTTATGACCTTTCATGATAAGGGTTCTGTGTATAATGAAGAGTATTCCATTAAAACTGGCACTTTGAAGAATGATAGTAGCATGGTGTGCACCTAGCAACTGATATAGGAGAAGTGCTGAGTTGAGTTACTGACATTTCTGCGTGAGCTGCACAGTGATGTACTATATGGAGGCAAAAACTACAGAATAGGACAAAACACAGAAGAGCTAAAGAAGAAGATAAGGCTGTTGACTGGTAAACAGCTCACCCTGCCACGTTGTTTAAGTGTTCTAGAATGCTGACTTCCTTTCTTAAATCTTCACTTCTTTTATCTCGGATCTTACCCCAAAACAGTTTTGGTCATTTTTAAATAAACTTTAGAATAGCACAGAGAGCCTTAAAACATCATTCCAGAGAAAATTCACTAGGATTTTTGGCTTAGGGGGCTCTTGATAGAACAAAAAAGATGTCTAAGTAGCTACCTAAAGAAGCAATGACTTTTTAAGACTCTAATATCTAATGTTCTATTTCCAGTAGTTGCTTACAGTAATTTTTGCTGTTATTCCCCTCCATTACCTCAAACCTCCTTTAAAAATCTGCTGTTCTCATCGACCTTGGTTAGTGATGCATTCGAGGAATAAAGGAAGTAGGAAATTGGTGTCCAGTGTACAGAAAAAGGGAAAGCAGTTAGCAAAAGGAGAAACAAAATTCAGTGGAAGAAATAAAGGTGAGCAATGCCCAGAAAATGTAATTCCCAAGCATACTCAGAGACATTAAGGTTGGCTAAATTTTCTGCAATACAAGGGGTGGAGATCTGAGCTATTCTATCAAGATATTAAAGGAACAGAGACTAGAGGAAGTTGCAGCACTTGGGATCACTCAGTTTATAGACAATTGATTTATATAAGTGCATTGTGTACAAATTCCAGTCCATCTATTCAAGTGTGCAATTATTTTTTCTTATAACTGAACTTAGTTTCTATTGCGAGATTTTGCACTGTGGTATAGTTAATCATAACTGCTTGAAAGGAATTGTGCATGAATTCCAGGTGAATATAGAATAACCATGAGAGAGAGAAACCACCTGTTCTTGTTCATCCTCTTTTCATGCTGGCTGCAAATGATGAAGCCCTTAATCTTTCCTGGCATCTTTCATGAAGGGAACTCAATCCTTTTGCAGTTGCTCTTCAGTGTGGTCCATCTGAGTTGATAAATTTAGTCCCCTCTGGAAATATGCTACTGCTTCCTTCCCCACAGTGGAACATGCAGGACCTCTGTGATGCCAGACACATAATGCAGTTGTATGTATTCTGTAACTCTGTGACATCATGGAAGACAGGGGTCCTTCCTTTCCCTAACCCTGGGAATGGAGAAGAGGTGTGGACAGGAAGACTTACCCATACCCATTTTTTTTTATTGTGGTAACATTGGCTAATAGCGTTATATAAATTTCAGGGGTACATCAGTGTATTTTGATTCCTGTGTAGATTACACCATGTTTGCCACCCAAAGACTAATTAAAATCTATCACCACACACATGTGCCTCATCACCCCTTTCACCTTCCTCCCTCCCCCCTTCCCCTCTGATAACCACCAATCCAATCTCTGTCTCTATGTGATTGTTTGTTGTTGTTGTTACCTTCTACTTATGAATGAAATCATACAGTATTTGGCTTTCTCCCTCTGACTTATTTCACTTAGCATAATACCCTCAAGGTCCATCCATGTTGTCACAAATGGCTGGATTCATTTTTATGGCTGAGTAGTATTCCATTGTGTATATATACAACATTTTCTTTATCCATTCTTCCCTTGATGGGTACCTAGGTTGCTTCCAAGTCTTGGCTATTGTGAATAATGCTGCAATGAACATAGGGGTGCCTGTATCTTTATGCATTTGTGTTTTCATGCTCATTGGATAGATACCCAGCAGTGGAATAGCTGGGTCACATGGTAGTTCTATTCTTAATTTTTTGAGGTGTCTCCATACTGTTTTCCATAGTGGCTGCACCAGTTTGCACTCCCACCAGCAGTTTATGAGGGTTCCCTTCTCTCCACATCCTCTCCAACATTTGTTTCTTGTCTTGTCAATTATAGCCATTCTGACTGGAGTGAGGTGATATCACATTGTAGTTTTGATTTGCATTTCCCTGGTAGGTAATGATGTTGAACATCTTTTCATGTGATTGTTGACCATCTGTATAACTTCCTAGAGGAAATGTCTGTTCAGATATTTTGCCCATGTTTTAATTGGGTTGTTAATTTTGTTGTTGTTGAGATGTATGAGTTCTTTATATATTTTGGATATTAACCCCTTATCAGATATATGCTTTGCGAATATCTTCTCCCCATTGTTAGGTTGTCTTTAGATTTTGTTGATGGTTTGCTTTGCTGTGCAGAAGCTTTTTAGTTTGATGTAGCCCCATTTGCTTATTTTTTCTACTGTTTCCCTTGCCTGTTCAGGCGTGGTACTTGAAAATATGCTGCTAAAACCCATCTCAAAGAGCATACTGCCTATGTTTTCTTCTAGTAGTTTTACCGATTCAGACCTTACATTCTAGCCTTTAATCCATTTTGAGTTAATTTTTGTGTATAGTGCAAGATAATGGTTTACTTTCATTCTTTTGCATGTGGCTGTCCAGTTCTCCCAACACCACTTATTGAAGATACTTTCCTACCTGCATTGTATCTTCTTGGCTCCCTTGTTGAAAATTAGCTGTCCATAAATGTGTGGGTTTATTTCTGGGCTCTTGATTCTCTTCCGTTTATCTGTGAGTCTATTTTTGTTCCAGTACCATGCTGTTTTGGTTACTATAGCTTTGTAGTATATTTTGAAATCAGGGAGTGTGAGCTCTCCAGCTGTGTTCTTTTTTCTCAGGATTCCTTGGCTATTCGGGGTCTTTTGTTGTTCCATATGAATTTTAGGAGTTTTTATTCTATTTCTATGAAAAATGTTGCTGGAACTTTGATAGGAATTGCACTGACTCTATAGATTGCTTTGGGAAGTATGGACAGTTTATGTTAATTCTTCCAAACCAAGAGCAGGGAATATCTTTCCATTTCTTTGTGTCTTCTTCCATTTCTTTCAACAATGCTTTATAGTTTTCAGTGTACAGATCTTTCACCTATTGGTTAAGTTTATTCATAGGTATTTTATTATTTTTGTTGCAATTGTAAATGGGATTGTATTCTTAATTTATCTTTCTGGTACTTCGTTGTTAGTGTGTAGAAACACAACTGATTTTTGTATGTTGGTTTTGTATCCTGCAACTTGACCATGTTCATTTATTATTTCTAAAAGTTTTTTAGTGGGTTCTTTAGGGTTTTCTATATGTAAAATCATGTCATCTGCAAACAGTGACAGCTTCAGTTCTTCCATTCTGATTTGGACCTCTTTTATTTCTTTTTCTTGCCTGATTGCTCTGGCTATAACTTCCAATACTATGTTAAACAAGAGTGGTGACAGTGGGCATCCTTGTCTGGTTCCTGTCCTTTGAGGGACAGCTTTCAGTTTTTCTTCATTGAGAATGATATTAGCTGTGGGTTTGTCATATATGGCCTTTATTATGTTGAGGTACTTTCCTTCTATACCCATTTTATTCAGAGCTTTTGTCATAAATGGATGCTGTGTCTTGTCAAATGCTTTCTCTCCTTCTATTGAGATGATCACGTGATTTTCATTCTTCATTTTGTTAATGTGGTGTATCACATTGATTGATTTGCAGATGTGGAACCATCAGTGCCTCTCTGGAATAAATCCCACTTGATCATGGTGTATGATCTTTTTAATATATTGTTGTATTTGAGTTGCTAGTATTTTGTTGAAGATTTTTGCATTGATGTTCACCAGTGATATCAGCCTGTAATTTTCTTTTTTGTGTGTTGCCCTTGTCTGGTTTTGGTATTAAGGTAATGTTAGCTTCATAGAATGAGTTAGGAAGCTACCCTTCCTCTTCAAATTTTTGGAATAGTTGGAGAGTGATAGGTATTAAGCTTTCTTTGAATGTTTGGTAGAACTCACCAGGGAAGCTCTCTGGTCCTGGACTTCTATTTTTTGTGAGGTTTTTAATTATCTTTTCAATCTCCTTACTGGTGATTTGTCTGTTAAATTCTCTATTTCTTCTTGATTCCATTTTGGAAGGTTGTATGAGTCCATTTCTTCTAGATTATCCAATTTGTTGGCATATAGCTTTTCATACTATTCTCTTATAATCTTTTGTATTTCTGAGGAGTCCATTGTAATTTCTCCTTTTTCATTTTTGATTTTAATTGTTTGAGCCTTCTCTCTTTTTTTCTTGGTGAGTCTAGCTAAAGGTTTGTCAACTTTGTTTATCTTTCCAAAGAACCAGCTCTTGGTTTTATTGATTTTTTTCTATGTTTTTTTAGTCTCTATTTCATTTATTTCTGCTCTGGTTTTTATTATTTCCTTCCTTCTACTGATTTGGGGCTTTGTTTGTTCTTCTTTTTCCTCTTCCTTTAGGTACATGGTTAGATTGTTTATTGGAGATTTTTCTTGTTCATTGAGGTAAGCATGTCTTGCTATGAACTTCCCTCTTAGAATCACTTTTGCTGTATCCCACAAATTTTGGGTGTCATATTTTTGTTTGTCTCCAGGTATTTTTTAATTTCTCCTTTGATTCTTTCACTGACCCAATCATTGTTCAGTAGCGTTTTGTTTAATTTTCACATATTTGTGGCTCTTCTGATTTTCTTTCTGTAGTTTATTTCTAGTTTCATACCATTGTAGTCAGAAAAGATGCTTGGTATTATTTCAATCTTCTTAAATTTATTGAGACTTGTGTTGTGACCTAATATGTGATCAATCCTGGAGAATATTCCACGTGCATTTGAAAAGAATGTGTATTCTACAGTTTTTGGATGCAATGTTCTGTGGATATATATATATACTAAGTCCATCTGGTCTAATGTGTTGTTTAAGGCCAATGTTTCCTTATTGATCTGTTTGGATGATCAATCCATTGGTGTAAATGGAATGTTAAAGTCCCTTACTATTATTGTGATACTGTCTATTTCTCCTTTTATGTCTGTTAATAACTGCTTTAAACATTTAGGTGATCCTATGTTGGGTGTATAGATATTTACAAGTATTATATCCTCTTGTGGTTTATCATTATTAATGTACCCTTCTGTGTCTCTTGTTACAGTTTTTGTTTTAAAATCTATTTTGTCTGATATAAATACTTCTACTCCAGCTTTCTTTTCTTTGTCATTCGCATAGAGTATCTTCTTCCATCGCTTCACTTTCAATTTGTGAGTGTCTTTAGGTCTGAAGTGTGTCTCTTGTATGCAGCATATATATGGGTCTTGTTTTTTTAATCAAATCAGCCACCCTATGCCTTTTGATTCGAGCATTTAGTCCATTGACATTTAAAATAACTATTGATAAGTATGTACTTATTGCCATTTTGTTACTTTTTTTCTGGGTCTTTTAGTAGTTCTTCTCTGTTCCTCTCTTCTGCTCTTGCTCTCTTCCCTTGTGATGTGTTGGCTTTTTTTAGTATTATGTTTGGGTTCCTTTCTCTTAATTTTTTGTGCATTTATTATGGGTTTCTGATTTGTGATTACCATGAGGTTCATATATAATAACCTACATATATAGCAACCTATATTAACTTGATAGTCTCTTTAGTATGACCTCTTTCTGAAAGCTCTACTCTTACTCTCCTCCTCTCAAATTTTATGTTTTTGATATCATACCTAACTTCTTTTCATGTGTGTGTGTATCCATTACCCTCTTATCATTGAAACATATAATTTTAGTACTTTCATCTTTTGACCTTCATATTATCTGCATAGGTGGTTGATCTGCTACCCTTACTGTATTTTTGCCTTTACCAGTGATTTTATTGCTTTTTTCTTTTTGGATAATTTTCTTATTCCTATTTGTGGTCTTCTCTTTCTCACTTAAGTAAGTCCGTTTAGCATTTCTTGTAAAACTGGTTTCTTGATGGTACCTCCTTTAATTTTTGCTTATCCAGGAAACTCCGTAGCACTCCTTCCATTCTGAATGACAAACTTCTTGGGCAGAGTATTCTTGGCTGTAGGTTTTTTCCTTTCAGCAATTTAAATATATTGTGCCACTCCCTTCTAGCCTGTAAGGTTTCTGCTGAGAAGTCAGCTGATAGCCTTATAGAGTTTCCTTTGAATGTTACTTGTTGCCTTTCTCTTGAAGCTTTTAAGATTCTTTCTTTATATTTAACGTTGACCTTTAAATTATAATGTGGTCTCTTTGGGTTTATCCTGTTTGGTGCTCTCTGTGCTTCCTGTATCTGGATGCCTGTTTCCTTCCTTAGGTTAGGAATGTTTTCAGCTATTATTTCTTCAAAGATTCTCTTCCCTTTTGTCTCTCTCTTCTCCCTCTGGGACACCTATAATATGAATGTTAGTGCACTTGATGTTGTCCCAGAGGTCTCTTAGACTGTTCTCATTCTTTTTTAATTCTTCTTTCTTTTATCTGTTCAGCTTGAGTGATTTCCTCTAATCTTTCATCCAGCTCACTGATCCATTCTTCTGTATCATCTACTCTGCTATTGAGTCCCTCTAGTGAATTTTTCATTTCCAGTATTGTATTCTTCATTTCTGATTGGTTCTTTTTCATATTTTCCAATTCTTTGTTGAATTTCTCATTGATGTCATCCATTCTTCTCCTAAGATCAGTAAGCATCCTTATGACTTTTTGTTTTAACTCCTTGTCAGGTAGATTGTTTCTGTTTCATTTAGGTTTTCTTCTGGGGTTTTGTCCTGTTCCCTTACGTGGAACATATTCCTTTGCCTCCTCATTTTGATTCTTTATCTGTGATTATATCTTTGTATTAGTGGGTCAGCTACATTATCTGATCTTGAAGAGGTGGCCTTATGTAAGAGATGCCTTATGAGGCCCAGCAGTGTGCTGCCCTCTCATCACCAGTTTCAAATGTTCCAAGAGTGTCCCCTGTGTGGGCTACATATGTCCTTCTGTTGTGGCAGGGTTGTTCTTGCTGTGGGTTCCCAGGGTGGCTAGGCTGTTCCCCTGGCCTGATGGTTGTAATTCTCAGCTGTGTGTGGCTGCTATGGACTGTTCAGTAACTTTATCAGGTGTGGGGAGCCCCAGCACAGTTGGCTGCAAGGTCTAATAGCACATTCATGTTGAAGTTTTTCTGTTAAGTGAGTAGGCCCCCAGCATGGCTGGTTGATAGCCTTGGGGGCTTACAATTGATGTAGATCTCTGGGTGGCAAGGTTGTTGTCAGCTCTCTCAGGTTTGCAGCTGAGTGCAGCTGGTCCCAGGCATGGGAGCACCCAATTGTTTCAGGCTTTGGAAGGTGGGGATGATCCCCTCTGTGGCTGTTTGAGAATCACAAGTCTGCACCTGACAAGTCCCACTGCCAACAGGGCCATACACACTGTCAACACAGTCCTGCCCCATGTGTGCATCCTAACCCCCTGAAGTGGACCCAGTCACCCCACTGCAGAGGCCCCACACACTCCACCTGCTCCTCACACACGTCCTGCCCCACAGAGGCAGACTCACATGCCCAGCTGCAGAGGATCCAGGCACCCAGCCTATGCAGTTCCATAAATTGCCTGAGGGCTTGCTTTTCACTGGGGACAGTCCCTAGGCTAGATTGTCTGTCCTGGCTGAGCTGGATTAAATTGGGGATCTAGTGGGTTTAGGGAACCTGGGCTAAAAGGCCAGGGGAAGAATTCCAATGGCATCTACCAGTGTCTGTGTCAGCATGCCTGCACTAGGTCACAATAATGGCTGTTGACAATGTCTTAGTCCCTGGAGAGGTCTCACCTCTCACCGAGATGTACCCAGAGCCTATCAGGTGAGTCTCTTTTCACCAAAGGATGGTGCACATTTCTTTCTTGGGATTTTACGTTGCTTTCCAACTTGGATGCATTTATGTTTGGGGCCTTTAAGTGCCAGCTTTTTTTCCCTTATGTTTGATAGCTTTTCTAGGGGTATTTACCATTTTTGTTAGTAGCTAGCAAAGCCAGATATTATGAGACTCATCTCAGTAGTTCTGAGATCAAAGGATGCTTATATTGATAACACTCCCCTACTCAGGTCCCCTACTCCTCCAGGGAAGGCTGCATACCTTACAATTGCTCCCAGCCAGCCATGAAGTGCTGTGGCTTGTCAAGGTGGCCTTTTTCCTCTCCAGAAAGGAATTTCTGCCTCTTCCACCTCAGTCAGGACTATCCCTTGTTGTGGGGGTTCTTTCTATCCAGTTTTCAGTTCTCTCTCAGGGGTAATTGTCCCCAGAGTAGTTGTTAATTGGTTGTGTCTGTGGGAGGAAGTGAGTTCAGAGTCTGTCTACATTGCTATTTTGACACTTCTCTCAGGAACACATAGTCTTATATCATCAATGTTTCCCTAGGCTTTTGCAACACAAAATCCAATATTTTGGAAACCCAAAAGCCTTTCTTTGCTTTTCTGTAGCATCATGACTATTCTGAGACAAAGATTGATACCTGACTGAAAAGACAGAAGGACAGGAGAGAAGAAACACAAGAAGACATTTAACATAAAAAAAAAATAGTATCCCTTGAGTGATGTCACCAAAATGGTGACATAGGTCATTCCTGACTTTGCTCCCCTTCACAAGAAGAACAACTAACAACTATTCATAGACAAGACACCACTAGGAAAATCCTAGAACATGGATGTGATGCTGAAGCACCCTCCACCACAGACACCAAGATAAACCACATTAGAAGGGTAAGAGGAATGGCTACACACTGACTACATTACCCCTCCCCAAGGCCAGCACAGCACCACTCTGAGAAATCTCCACTGAACCTACATTTCCCCCAGTGGGAAAAGAGAACCCAGAGTGGACATCCAGCTCCCTCAGCATTGTTAGTCACTTCTTGGGACTCCCTACTCTGGTCTTGCCTCACAGGGAGCCCTGGGGGAATCTGCAGGGCTTGATCTCTAGAAATCTGATTGTGAAGAGAAGGGGGCAGGGCTTGCAACAACTAGTACTTAGATCTTGGCAGACTGGGTTCCAACCTGCAGTGCCCAAGTAGTAGTTCCAACCAGTGGCTTTGCTGATCTGCAAAGTCAAGACAGTGATGCAATCTGACCAGGGAGCTGGATGAGTCACATGTCAGCCAGATTCAGGTCTTCAAGTAAAGAGGCCTGCCAGCCATGAAGCCTGGTCTGACTGCCCCTGCCCTCAAGGCAGCGGAGCTGAATCATAGCGCAGCCCATTTGCAAGTATAGCTCCTGGCTCTGCCTCACAAGAAAGCCTGGCCAGAACACTTGGAATCTGCTTAGCTCAGTAACACTGGAGGAGAGGATATGATAGGCAGAGCTGATCATCCACAGAGCAAAGCCAGTGTTGCTGTTTGGCCAGGGAACTTGGAGGACAGGTTGGCTTCAGTCAAGGCCACAAAGAGCCTTGTGGGGCGTGGAGCTGTTTCCCAGCTCCACTCAGGCGGGGAGCCGATTCATAACCGCACTCACTGCTGAGTGTAGATCCCAGCCTCGCCTGATCAGAAAGCCTGACCAGGAACACCTGAGAGATTGCTTAGAGCTGGCTTTTCTGCTTCACCTGGGCAGGGGAGCTAATTATTATCCACACACGTGCTGAGTGTAGCTCCTGGCCATGTCAGATAGAAAGCCTGGCTGGAACACCTGGAAAGCCAGGTTGCCTAGCAACACTAAAGTGTCGGGTCCACCTGGCAGAGCTGATCATGCACAGAGCAAAGGCAGTGGCACCATTCAATCAAGGAACTTGGAGCAAAGGTCAGTTTGAGTCAAGAACATAAAGAGCTTTTCTGTCCTTGGAGCTGGTTCTCCTGCTCTGCCCAGGCAAGAAAAATGATTCATAGCCCTGCCCATTGCTGAACACAGCCTTCAGCCTGCCCAGTAAGAGAATCTAACCAGAGCTCACAAGAAGCTGCATAGCCCTTCCAATACCCCTGCTTAAAGTGGCACTTTAACAAACAGCACAACCTGTGACTTTCCCAGTCTGAAGAGCAAAACCAGTGGTCCCATATAGCCAGGGAATTCAGTGCACAGTCTTGTCTGATTTGGGTCTCCAAACAATGGGCTATGCAGGCCTTGAGGCCCATTCTGCTGCCTTGCCATGACAGGGAAGCTAATTCAGAGCATCCCTACCTCTAAATATAGTACCCAGTCCTGATCATCTAGGAAGCCTGACTAGAGAACCCAGAAAACCATGGGACTCCCCAAGCATCTCTTGGGGAGGGAGCAAGCCCAAAGTCCTATCCAACTGTTCTCAACCCGTGACACTCCCTCCCTCAGAGTTCAGGCACTAGCTTTGTCCCAAATAGACCCTGATGCAAGCCCCACCTGCCGAAGGACATTACCAGTGGACACGTCTAGAACACCAAGCGGATCTCTTTGACCCTAAAGAAATAGATATGTATTAACTCTCAGAAAAAGAATTCCAAACTTGAAGAAGTTTAGTGAACTACAAGAACAGACAGACAACTACCAAAATTAGGAAAACAATGCATACACAAAATAAGAAGTTTAACAAAGGAATAGAAACCATCAAAAAAAAAAAAAAAACCAGAAATCCAGTAGTTGAAAACTACACTGACTGAATTGAAAAACTCAATAGAGAGCTTCAAAAACAGACTCAGCCAAGAAGAAGAAAGAATCGTTGACCTAGAAGACAGGGCATTTGAAATTATCCAGTCAAGGGAGAGAAAAAGAGTGAAGAAAGCCTATGAAACTGATGGGACACAATGAAAATAAACAGTCACATTATGGGAATTCCAAAAAGAGACAGGAAAGAGAAAGGGACAGCAAGTATATTTAACGCAATAATTGCTAAAAACTTCCCAAACCTGGAGAAAGAAATGGACATCCAGATCCTGAAGGCCCAAAGGACCCCAAATAGGTTGAACCCTAATAAGGTTACACCAAGACACATTATAATTAAATTATGAAAATCAAAGACAAACAAAGAATTTTGAAAGGAGAAAGAGAGAAGAGATAAGTTACATACAAGGGAACCCCCATAAGACCATTGGCAGATTTCTCAATAGAAACGTGTTAGGCCAGGAAAAAGTGGGATGATATATTCAAAATATTGAAAGAAAAAACTGTCAACCAAGAATCCCATAACCAGCAAAGCTGTCCTTCATAAATTAAGAGGAAATACTTTCCAGAACAAACAAAAACTGAGGAAGTTCACCACCTCTAGACCTGCCTTACAGGAAATGCTAAAGGGAGCTCTTTGAGGGAAGAAAAAGATGCAAATTAACATCATAAAAACATAAAAATGTAGCATAAAACTCACTGGGAATGGTAAATATATAGTCAAAGTTAGATTCTGTAATATGGTAATGGTCTATAATTCACTTACCGCTCTTGTTTAAAAGTTTAAAAATACATGTAGTAAAAATGACCATAACAACAATAATCTGTTATTGGATAAATATTATGAAAAATATGTAAACTGTAATATCAACAACCTAAAATGTGAGGTGGAGGAGAAGTAAAAGTATAAAGTTTAGAAATGCTGTTGAAGTTAAGTTGTTATCAGTTTAAAATAGAGTGCTATAATTTTAAGATATTTTATGTAAGCCTTATGGTAACCACAAGGGGAAAACCTGCAGTAATTGCCCAAAAGGAAGATTAAGAAGTCAAAGCAGGGGCTGGCCTGGTGGTCTAGCGGTTAAGCTTAGCACACTCTGCTTCATCAGCCTGTGTTCAGTTCCTGGGTGCAGACCTACACCACTTGTTGGCAGCCATGCTGTGGCAGCAACCCACATACAAAATAGGGGAAGATTGGCACAGATGTTAGCTCAGGGCCAATCTCCCTCAAGCAAAAAAGGGAGGATTGGCAACAGATGTTAGGTCAGAGTCAATCTTCCTCAGCAAAAAAAAAAAGAAAAGAAAACGTATAGGACAGAACAGAAGCAATTCTAAGAGGAAAGTTCATAGCAATAAACACCTACCTTAAGAAATAAGAAAGATCTCAAATCAACAACCTAACTCTGCACCTCCAAACACTAGAAAAAAAGAACAAACTAAAAGCCCAAAGATAGCAGAAGGAAGAAAATAGTGAAGATTAGAGCAGAAATAAGTGAAATAGAGAATAGGAAAACAATACAAAAGATTAACAAAACCAATTAGTGGGTTCTTTGAAAACATAAACAAAATTCACAAACTTTTAGCTAGACTAATCAGGGAAAAAAGAGAGAGGACCTAAATCAACAAAATTACAAATGAAAAAGAAGACATTACGATTAATACTACAGAAATACAAAGGATCATGAGAAGCTACTATGAACAACTATATGCCAACAACCTATGCAACCTAGAAGAAAAGGGAAAACTCTCAGAAACATACATCCTACCAACACCAAATCATGAAGAAATATAAAATCTGAACAGACCAACTATTAATAATGAGATCTAATAAGTAATCAAAAATCTCCCAATGAAGAAAATTCCAAGACCAGATGGCTTCACTGGTGAATTTTACCAAAGATTTTAAAAAAATGAATGCCAATCCTTCTCAAACTCTTCCAAAAAACTAAGGAGGAGGGAACACTCCAAAACTCACTAGGAAGCCATCAATTACTCTGCGACCAATGCCAGAAAAGGACACTAAAAGAAAAGTGAACTACAAGCCGATACGCCTGATGAATATAAGCATAAACATTCTCAACAAAATGCTAGCAAACTTAATCCAGCAGCACATTAAAGGATGATTCACCCTGCTCAAGTAAAATTTTCCCTGGGATGCAAGGATGGTTCAACATACTATCAATAAACATGATACATCACACTAATAGCATGAAAGAAAAAAAATCATATGATAATCTCAACAGATGCATAAAAAGCATTTGATAAAATTCCACATTCTTAGGGCCAGCCCTGGTGGTCTAGTGGTTAAGTTAAGCACACTCTGCTTTAGTGGCCTGGGTTCAGTTCCTGGGCATGGACCTACACCACTCTGTTAGCAGTCATGCTGGGCTGGTGGTTCATATACTAAAATATAGAGGAAGATTGGCACGGATGTTAGCTCAGGATGAATCTTCCTCAGAAAAAAAAAATAACATTCTTTCACAATAAAAACTCTTAAGAAATTAGGTATAGAATGAATGTACTTCAACATAATAAAGGCCATATATGACAAGGACAAGCCTAACATCATACTCAACGGTGAAATGTTGAAAGCTTTTCCTCTAAGATCAGGAATAAGACAAGGGTGCCCACTCTCACCACTCCTATTCAACATAGTACTGGAAGTCCTAGCCAGAGCTATCAAGCAAGAAAAACAAATAAAAGTCATCAGAATTGGAAAGAATGAAATAAAACTGACTGTATTTGCAGATGCTACAATTTTATAAATATTTTATGTATATGATTTTGTGTATACAAAATCCTCCTCTGAAAACTATTAAATCTAAACAACAAATTAAGCAAAGTTGCAGGGTACAAAATTAACATACAAAAATCAGTAGTGTTTCTATACACTAACAACAGATTATCTGAAAAAGAAATCAAGGAAATGCTCCCACTTAAACAGCACCAAAAACAATAAAATATTTAGGATAAATTAAACCAAGGAGATGAAAGATCTCTACACTGAAAACTACAAGGCATTGATGAAATAAATCAAAGAAGACACAAATAAGTGGAAAGGTATCCCATGTTCACGGATTGAAGGAATTAATCTTGTTTAAATGTCCATACTACCTACTCAAAGCCATCTATTAATTCAATGCAATCCCTGTCAAGATTCCAATGTTATTTTTTACATAAGTAGAAGAAAAACTCCTAAAATTTATGTGGAACCACAGAAGACTCTGAACAGCCAAAGCAATCCTGAGAAAGAAGAACAAAGCAGGAGTCATCATATTTCCTGATTTCAAAGTATATTATAAAGCTATAATAAGAAAATTGTATGGTACTGGCAGACAGACACATAGACAAATGGAACAGAATAAAGAGAAATAAACCCACAGAAATAAACACATGCATATGCAGTCAAACTAACATTTGACAAAGGAGCCAAGAATACTCAATGGAGAATAGACAGTCTTCTCAATAAATGGAGCTGGGAAAATGGGATATTCACATGTAAAAGACTGAAACTAGATCCCTGTCTTACACTACTCACAAAAATTAGCTCAAAATGTATTAAAGACTTAAACGTAAAACCAGAAACCATAAAGCCCTAAGGAGAAAATATAGGACAAAAGCTCCTTGACATGGGTGTTGGTAATGATTTGTTTAATATGACACCTAAAGCAAAAGCAACAAAATTGAAAATAAAGTGGGACTACATCAAACTAAGAAGGTTTTCCAAGAAAAGAAACAATCAACAAGATGAAAAGACAACCCAAGGAATGAGAAAAAATATTTGTAAACCATGTATCTGATAAGGAGTTAAAATCCAAAATATATAAAGAACTCATACAATTCAAGAGCAAAAAACACAAATAATCCAATTAAAAAATAGGCAAAGGACCTGAATAGATATCTTTCCAAAGAAGATATACAAATGGCCAAGTACATGAAAAGGTACTAAATATCACTAATCATTAGGGATATGCAAATTAAAACCCCAGTGAAATATCACCTAACATCTGTTAGAATGGCTATCATCAAAAACAAGAGATACCAAATGCTGGTGGGGATGTGGAGAAAAGGGAACCCTTGTGCACTGTTAATGGTACTGTAAATTGGTACAGACATTATGGGAAACAGTATGGCATTTCCTCAAAAAGTTAAAAACAGAACTACTATATGATCCGGCAACTCCACTTCTGAGAGTATATCCAAAGAAAATGATGACACTATATCAAAGAGATATCCGTACCCACAAGTTCATTGCAGGATTATTTATATTAGGAAAGACATGGAAACAATATATGTGTCCACTGTTGGATGAATGGATAAAGATGTTGTAGTACATATATAAATGGAGTAAATTTTTTTTGTTAATGCTCTTGAGTCAATTCTGACTCCTAGTGACCCTGTGGACAGCAGAGCAGAACCCTGTCTGGTCTTTTTGCACCATCAGCTCACCTTCCAGTGTTACACAAGACAATGTTCCATTGCTACTCATAGGATTTTCATGGCCAAATTTTTTCGAAGTGGCTGTCCAGATCCTTCTTCCTAGTCTGTCTTAGTCTGGAAACTCTGCTGAAACCTGTCCACCATTGTTGGCGCTGCTAGTATTTGAAATGCCTGTGGCACAGCTTTCAGCATCACAGCAACACACACCCGCCACAGTATGACAACCAACCAAAAAGTGGTGTGGTTCCCTGATCAGGAAGTAAACCCAGGCCATGGCAGTGAGAGTGCCGAATCTTAACTACCAGACCATCAGGGGTGGCGGTTGGAATATTATTCAGCCATAAAAAAGAAGGAAATCCTGCCATATGTCACAACATGGATGGACCATCAAGGCATTATGCTAAGTGAAATAAGTCAGACAGAGAAAGACAAATACTATACGATCGCACTTTTATGTGAAATATATATATATTAAAAACCCAAAGTCATAGAAAAAAGGAGTAGCTTTGTAGTTACCAGAAGCAGGGGCTGGGGAGTAGGGAATTGATTGGATAAAGGTGGACAAAAGGTACAGACTTCCAGTTATGAGATAAATAATTACTGGGGATGTAATGTACAGCATATTGACTACAGTTAATGCTGCTGTATGGTATGTGTTATCAAGAGAGTAGATCCCAAGAGTTCTCATTGCAAGGAAAAGAACATTTTTTTCCTTTTTTTTGTATCTATATGAGTTGATGGATGTTAACTAAACTTACTGTGGTAATTGTTTCACACATATATACGTCAAGTCATTATGCTCTATACCTTAAACTCACACAGTGCTGTATGTCAATTATATCTTAACAAAACTGGAGAAAAATATTTTTTAAAAACCAGCATCCCTTTATATAAGGGAAGTATTTTTTTGTTATTCTTTAAATGGTTAGTTTGCCTCACAATGCCAAAGGGATCCCATCATCCCCTGGAAGTCTTCTGCTTCTTCCATGCATGCTATAGAAACTATACCAATAGTCAATAGTTTGTTAATTTGATCATGTCTGAATTCCAGGCCACTCTCTGACTCCGTGAAATTTACCATCCTGGAGCATTCTGTCTTCCAAGTACTTAATAAGATGCTTTAAACATTATAATTCCGAATAAGTATTTGCTAAAAATGAAATTATTTTGCTAGTTTAGTATTCATTTATTCACTCAACTACTTATTGAGCACCTACTCTTTGCAATGTTTGAAGTGCTGAGGAAACAGTAGTGAACAAAACAAAGCTCTTGTTCATAACGAGGATACATTACAGTGAAAGAAACAGAAAATAAACAAAGGAACAAGTAAATACATAGGGCATCAGGTGGTGATGCCTGCTATGGAGAAAAGCAGAGAACGTAAAGGTGTACGCAGGCCCAGGAGAGTGTAGAGAGAAGAGGGTTGCTCTTTTATTTAGGGTGGTTAGGAAAGGCCTCACTGAGAAGGGAACGTTCAAAGACATGGCGATTGATCCAGCAGGAAATCCAAGCAGGAGCAAAGGATCTGAAGCACTCAGAAGATCAGCTGTTGATACAAACCATCTGGGCGTGTGGTTTCATGGATACATAATTGCACCTTCTCCCCACATAGATCACTTCCCTACTGACCATAGCTAAGCTTTTTCTTTTCTTATTGAGGTAACATTAGTTTATAACATTGTCTAGGTTTCAGGCGTGCAACATCTTTTTTATGGCTGAGTAGTATTTTATTGATGAATGGATAAAGACAATGTTATATTTATACAATGGAACAGAACTCAGCTAAGCGCTTAATCCACTAGCGGAATTTTCAGTTAGAGTCTGCTACATTTGAAGCAAGCTGACTTTAACTAATAAGAACAACCTTCACAGATGCTCCTGACAGCAACATGCCAAACATTTCCTCACCTCCTTTTCCATCTTCACCTTCTGCAATCTAATTGCTTCTCACCTTACATAGAGGCCTTGGGATGGCATTGCAGGAATTACTCAGAGCATTCTCCAAAAGAGAATATCTGTCCCAAAAATTATATGGCTGCCTTTCTAAAAAAGGTAAAACTTGCAACTGACTCCTAATTCTTTTTGGTAATAAAATTCCTGATCTATGCAATGCCTTTTTCCCATTTCTCAAAACTACATGTTAACAAAAGGTCACAAGCTGGCTCTGGTACCCTGTGTACTTTGCAAGGTAATATAGTTCTGAAAAGAAAAGCTTAACGTAAAGGTCAAGATACAAAATCTATTTTTCCTGACTATAAAATATTGAACATTTCCTTAGATTCATGGACCATATCTTAGTAACCTGGATAGTTACCATGGTAATCAACATTCTTTTGGTTATCAACATTCCTTTAAACTAAGGAGAATTTTTAAATATCAAAAAATTGGAGAGAAAAAGAAAGAGCAAAATACACCAGGAGCAATGAGCCCACAGCAACTCAAAAGTCTTTAAAGCTAACTTTCATCCATCATTCCATTTCGTAGAAACACTCATGTGTCGAACCAAACACAATTTACATGGCTTTGCTTAATAATACCACATCTTTAAGATTTTCAAAGTTGACCCTAAATTTGGATAAACTGAATTCTAGTATCAAAAATGAATTGCATTTTAAATCAGAGTATATTCCCCTTAGAAAAAAACAATCCCCAGGGAGACTGAGATGAAAGTTTTAACAAGAGTGAAGTAAGATGACACGGCCATCTGACAGTCTCTCAACATCGCAGCCAGCGCTTTGATAGACCAGGTCTGCTCGCTAGGCTTCAGGTTACTCTCTGGATGGGGGATCCCTCAGCTACTGATGTAAACCTAAAAACTGTATCATTGCCTGGAAATTCCCTGGCTCCCCTTCCTTGTTTCTATTCTATTCTGCTCTTTATCAGGCTATTTCAGTAGCTCATAGAGCAGCCACAGCAACACATCTCTTCAATATTTTCCTATGCACCACTCAGAAAATACTTTCCTTCCCTTGTTAATCCTCTAAGTTAAAAATGAAGGATATTTCTTTTGCTTCACGTGTTAATCATTCAAAGACACGGCAATAAGCATCCTAAGGGATGGAAGGTTTAGTCTTCTTTCTTGAGCTTTACCACTTTGGGGGGAAATCGTGACAAAGAAGGCAGAAGGGGGAGTGTGATTCATGGAAACATGAAACAAGGCAATAAAATTACTTTGGATGTAATGGCACTTTCTCCCTAGGGAAACAGAGCCCTCTTGTGTGTAAGTACCTCGCTTACTAATGTAATGTCACTTGTTGTTTGGTTGTTGTTTTGTTTTGTTTTTACAAATATTGGAAATTGTAAGACTCCCTATTCCTCAGTTCTCAAAACCTTTAAATAATGCTGAAAAGCTAATAACGTTTTTAAATAGCTCTCCTTGCTTAGTTTTATCTCTGTAGAGTGAATAAAATGAACATAGTGAAACTTCTCTTTAAATTATATATTTTACATATAAAGATACATATCAGCTATGTAAAAAATAACCATTTATCATAGAACCTAGAAAAATAAAAAATAATTCTTCAAACATTATTTTTCTATCAGTCTAATTGAAAACAGTAAAATAAATTAAATACCTATTTTTTATTTCCTATTGAAAAATTAGCTCTTTCCCAAGCCATTAGAAAAGGAATTCCTTGGCAATTTGATACCTATGTGTTAGAAAAATCAAATAGATATTGAAACTGATGGCTTCAATTATGATACCAAATCTAGAACTCTTTGTCACATCTAGGGAGACAAGAATTTATTCACTTATTTATCCCCAGAATAAAAAAAAAATTGCCTAGCACTTATTAGAGCCCAATAAATATTGGTTTAATGAACAAACTTATACTCTGAATTCAGATAGTTTTTTTCTTTGGCAAGACTTGCCCAAAAGAGAACTCAGGGTGGTCAATCCTTGACCACCCCTGCTACCAACTTGAACCTTTGTAACCAAGTCCCAGCACTGTAAATACGTTTAAGGCTTATCTAAATTGCACGATATTTTACACCAGTTTGCTACAGTTTAGGTTAAAAAAATAAACAACAGAGAAACAAGTTCTTTCTGGATTATTAATTATGTTAGGAATCCAGAATTTAAACTTGAACTTGGCCATGGTAGAGGGATAAGAGATCAATAGAGCTTAATGAATAATTGGCCCAAATAAATGCTTCCTTTTTTGTTGATCATACAAATATAGACACGTATTATCCCAGGAGAATTAAAAACAAACAAAAAAGTAAACAGTAGCCAAACTAGAAATACAGATTGGAAGATCCTGTTTACTCTGTCTATATGAAAGTTACCAAAAAAAATAACAAACTAACCCAGAGGCTTTTACTTTCAAGAAAGGAGGGAAGAAAAATTGAAAGGCAGGCAGGAAGAAACGCTATTCATTGTTTTCTCAATTTTTCATCATTGCTATGACCGACTATTGTATTTGGTGATAGCTGTGACACTATGTGAGCCTAGTGGTCAGGTCCACCCACAGTAGATGTTATAAAAATATTGTTTTGCCTGGTTAATACATAGGGTCATTAAGCTTCTAAGAACTCAAAAAAATCCATGAAAGAGCAGTACACTGAAACAATGTTAACTTATGGAAGTAAAAAGCTTAAGAATTCACTGATAAATCAGTCTAGCTACTTTTATGAGGCAGACATGAAGCCCACATGGTTTTAAATTTCCCTTAATAATGAAATTTATCTTTCTAACAGGTAAATTTTTTCCAGGAAGTATGTATTTCATGAACAGATTTGAAAAATAACAATTATTATTTTTATAAAACACAAATTTAACTATGGAAGTTTTCATTCTAATATTTCACAAACCTATTGTTACTTAAATTACCTTATCCAGAAAATAGCTGTCTTAGAAACTATTTCAGCTGTAATCTGATGATGGTTAAATGTGCTTCACTGCACAATTTAGATGGCTGCCTCCTATGCGCTTTGAAATTCTTCTAAGAGAAAAGCGGAGCAATGTAGCAATAAAGGAACTTAAATGGGCCAGCCCCATGGCCGAGTGGTTAAGTTCACGCACTGCACTTTGGCGGCCCAGGGTTTCTCCAGTTCGGATCCTGGGCGCGGACATGGCACCCCCTGTCAGGCCATGCTGAAGCAGTGTCCCACACAGCACAACCAGAAGGACCTTGTGACTAGAATATACAACTATGAACTGGGGAGCTTTGGGGAGAAGAAGAAAAAGAAAAAAAGAAGATTGACAATGGATGTTAGCTCAGGTGCCAATCTCTAAAAAAACTTAGAGACCAAAGTAAGCATTGCTTTCAAAAAGCTAAGAAAAAGACAGTTGATAATGAAAAGAAGACAACGTCATGTCAGAAAAACAAAGACTAGCTACTGTTTATTGCTTCTTTGAAAGGAACAAAAACAGTCTAAAAAAATGAATGAGTCGGGGGATATGTATTTAAAAATCAGTAAATCAATCACTTCATTTTTACTGTGAAGGTGTATACTTATTGTATAATAAAGGCTTAATTCTTGATGTAACTATACATAATATCAATAAAATTTCAATATATAAAGAAAATAAACACACTCTAGGCAAGGTGCATTGTTATGTACCATATGGAGAGTATGAATTGAAGATATATTCAACCACTATTTTTAGGAGGGGAGGTCAGTTTCTGTTTTAAGCATTTTACATATGTCGTGTCTTGTGATTACAATAGCGTCATGAAATAGACAATGTTATCACCATGTTAAAATAAGGATATTTTTGATGTTATGCTTTGTAAATAGCATGGTAATTAGAACATTCCTAAAAGGCAGTTTTCTAAGACTACAAAAAAGGGCAAATCACAGAGGATTACTAATTTGTTTAATTTGTTAACTCCTACCCCTTTTCAAAAATAATTTGAAACAACATATAAAATACAGGTTAAAAAGGTTAATAAATTGCAATAGTATTTCAGAACCACGAAAATAAAATGTAAGCAAGTAAATCATAGTAATTTACCTGAATCAGAAAGAAAGAAGTTTAGCAGTGAGTTCCTGAGGGGAGACAAATTTTCTTTCCTGGAACCAAATTCTAAAAGAATGTCTCATCTGAGGATTTATATAGAGCACATTAAATATTGTAATAGACAGTGTCAGAGTAAATGAGGGAGCAAATTTCATATGGCTCTTTCTTGTTGTGACCTCCATAAAAACTGAGAATATCCCATTATGCCACAACACAGGGAGGGTGTCTGGAGAGGGCAAAGCTGATCACCAAGCACATTGCTTTTCAGAAGTAGAATCCAACTCAAGGACACAACTTAAAGCCTGCTGAGGAGTCGATGTCAATTATTTCCCTGAGATGGTCTTTGCTAATAGATGCTTCTTTCAAAGGAGCATTTTTAAAAAGCTGGAATAGGGCCATTTTGGACTTATATTCTTGGATGACAGCCTAGTAAGACCCTCTATTTGGTTTTAAGGGTAGATTTGCATGACACAAGAAGTTTAACCAGTATTTTAACCCTGAGAGGACCGACGCCACCCTGCATGGGACAATGAGCACAGGTGAACCGGCTGGAAAGATAAGACGTTCCTCACGTGGTCGCTTTTAATTCACTCCTGGAGAGATTATACTTAGTGCAAGAATAGAAACCAATGCTCATAAGAACTAGCAACACAACTTTAGCTCAACCAAATGCTTCATTCTCAGGATTTCTTTGTATTCAGAAATACACAGCTTAATAAAAATGTTTATAGTAACACAATTAAGAATTGATCTTTTCCTAAAGATAATTTGGAGGATTATGATAAGGGTTAGGTTTAGCAAAAGAATTAGGATTGCCTCCAAGGGTAGGGTAGAGATTAGGGTTATTTAAAAGTCATATTCCAGTTTACTTTTATTCTTATTTTTATGTCTGAATTTTTTTATCCTATTTTGAATAAGCCATGTCATTTCCAACTAGATTTAAGGGTTCACCAGCATGAAGAAGTTTATAAATTCAGGCAAAAGGAATTGAGATTTAAATAATTTAGACTGATGACATCACCCTGAGATTTCATTTTCTACTTTCCTGAGTAGAAAACATGTATTTCAACTCAACTGCATGAATTTTACAGGCTGGGGAAAGATGAAGACAGTAAAACAGTAGACACTTTCAAATCCCCAAAGCAGGAAAAGACTCTCATCAGAGGCTTAGCTACTGCCTGAGCCAAGCCTCACGGGAGGTGAGAGGCACTTTCTGAAAACTACAGACAGGTGACTGAGGGCATGGCAGCAGCCCCAGTGCCAATGAAGAAGCTTTGTTTCTGCAGCAAGACTCAATTTTGTACTATCTGATACTTCTAAAACTACACACAACTGCATTTACTTACTTTAGTGAAATCTTTCACATACACAGAAAGTCCTTTTTTCTGCTCATCTTTAAAGTAAGTAGAGTCAAGAAAAGCTGGTTCTACGTACTATGTGTTACTTGATTTTTTTTTTTACTAAGCTGAACATTCAAGACCATTTGGCTCAATCAGAAAACAACTTTATTCTTTGCCCTACTGACCTTTAAACTCATTCTGAGCCTAGTTATTTTCCTATCCCTGCATGAGATCTCTGATAAAGTCCATAACTTCTTTAATCACTATGAGGTAATAAAAAGATCTCCATTCACTTTCAAGCGTAAGAACAGTAATAAATATGTCCAGCCTAGTGCAATTTTCTAAAGCCTGAATTTTATTTGTTAACGTTAAAGTGTCTTGCCTCTCCTAGGTTCGAGAAGCTCAGGAGGCTTCTCAATTTCCCTACCTCACTGCTCCTCCCCCCAACTCAGTTTCTAACTCTGATTTAGGCAGGTTTGGAGCAATAAGAAAGGTAAATGGCAGAAAAAGAATAATCCGGTGCTGGTTTCTTCCAGCAGTTGCGGAAGTCAGTTCTCTCTCACTGGGAGGCATGGCTACTGCTGACTCCTTTCTTTGGATGGCACATGTGGCTCAGTCTAGTCTGAGAACAACTGACTCCACTTACAGAGACAGCAGCAATAAAGTTTCCTCCAGCAGCCATGTTTGGTCCTTCTGTCCCTGTAAATCCAGGAGTCTATCCCCTGTGGCA
Source organism: Equus quagga (assembly GCF_021613505.1). NCBI lineage: Eukaryota > Metazoa > Chordata > Mammalia > Perissodactyla > Equidae > Equus > Equus quagga. The sequence goes on along the minus strand of NC_060269.1, from coordinate 55,357,893 downwards.
GTATCCTCTCAAACAGGATTTAAAGTGGCTCCGGAACAGCTTTCTCTCCTTGGGGACTCACGTCTGGTCCACAAGAAACATCCTCATGCATGCTTTCCCCCACCACCAGCACCCGGTTCATCTGGTCTGCTCTTTGCTCTGCCCTGCCATAGAATGATGAGAGCCAGGGCCTCATGAGAGTCCTCCAACATGGCTTCTCCTATTTCCCTCACCCACGCCAGCACTTCAGGAATACTGGTTAGTGTTCTTTCTCTGACCCTCCAGCACCCTCTTCTAGATCTTCACTTACCCCAAAATCTTTGCAATTGTGTAAGACACCCTAATTCAGAGCACTCACAGCGCTTCTGCTTTCCTGACTGAATCCTCACTGGTTGGGTGGTGATGAACAGAGATATGTCTGTCATGTCCTGGAATTTGTCCCTGAAGTGAGCTGCAAACAAAGTGAGGTTCGCTATAGTATACCCCTTATCCATCCAAAAGTAGGCATGGACAGACATCTAAGGTTTCTGCCGACATCAAAATTAGGGGGAAATTCCAGTGGCATCTCTCCTAGCGTACTAGAAGTATGTAACTGGAATGCCACGTGCTAGCTCCCTCAGCTCTTCTGTTCAAGGGGAAATATCCTCCATTTCTTTTTTAGAGTTCAGTAAACCTATCAGGTTAGCAGTCTTGCTGGGGAGCAGCTCCAGTTACCTCTACAAAGACTAGGTGAACCACTTCCTAAAGCAGCTGGTTCTCGTTGAAAGATCTCCTTCAGGGTGTGCGACAACTCAGTGCTTTCTATTAACCCAGGGCATAAGCTTGTGCATGATGGGTGAAGCTATTCAACATTACAAATATATTTCCTGGATTCCATCTTTGAGTTCCAATTATTTCCAACAACTCCAGAGCTGGATGACTGTGTATGGTCTCTAGATAAGCTGGCCATTCCAATAGATTTAGGATGCACATGGCCGACATTTGTAATGGCATCTTCTGCTGTCTTGGGCCAAAAGAAGAGTTACTATTTATCACCTAGGGAAACAAGGTTCAATATTCTGTTCAGTGTGCTCAGAGGCCACCTGCTTCAGAATTGTCTGCAGTGCTTGTTAAATATGAAGATTTCCATGTCCACCCAAAAGATACAGAACAAGAATTTCTAGGGCTTGAATATTAGGAAACTAAATATTGAAGAAATACTCCAGCTAATTCTTATACACACACAGCAAAGTTTGAAAGCCCCAAGGTAGACAATCGAAGAAGTAAAAGCCAGAGAAAATACACTGTTTGAAAAAATCATATTTTCTTTAAAACTTCGTTCCTGACTTCTTTGTCTGATGGTCTCCTCCTCTCCCCTTTTATATCTCAGTTTGACCCTAACAATTAAAATGCAAAAGAACTGATGAAAGAGGTAGAAGGGGAAAGAAGAGGTAAAAATAAGGATAACAAAGGTAATGTTCCCATTTATAAGTTAGAGTGTTAAAAGATGCCATTTATAGCAGTTGAAACAACAAATAAAAGCATAAGCATATTATTCAAGTGACAAAGGTTATCTTAAAGATCTAAAAGTAGTGAACAAAAGTGTATATTGGCAGGCGCACCAACAATGTTAAGCAAGCTAAATCTACAGTGTGATTTTTCTAACCATAGATATGTATTATTTTATAAAAGTATTTAAATATACTTTTTGAAATCAATTTTACTAACCATACAGATATGCAATAAAATCTAACATTTATATGGCTGATACAGAATCGTCCTCCCTCAGGGCCTAAGGGATTGGTTCCAGGCCAGTCAGAAGCCTCTTCTGAACATTCCAAGGCCTTCTTTTCCTTTTAGGTCTGAGACGCTTTGAAATGTCTGCTTCTGAGCTCTTATGATTAGCCACTTCATTGGTGAAATCAGCATTCTTCTGCAGTCAAAAAGGGAAGAGAGGAAGAAAGTTAAACTTTTTTTCTTTTTAGAAAGTAGATGTAAAGGAACTCCCTGTCCCCACAGAGCGATGACACTCCCCATGTCACACCATTAAGCATCCCCTGTTAAGAGTAGCACAGAACATAACAGTTAAATCATTTCATGCCCAATATAGCAGGAGTTGTATGTCCTGGAGCACCGATAGGGTGAAGGCAAGCCCTGACCATTCATCACAAGCTTTTATTTCCACTGGATTCTTTCCAGTGTTGCCAATGACACATATGTTAAGGGAGCTCTATTCCTAAGAGGCTGTGTGTGAAAGATGGACAATTGCCTTAATTTTAATGTAAAATGGAAAGAATGTAGGAGAGGAAACATTCATTGAGTCCTGACAGTATACTCAATATTGTAAATTACTTTATCTCATTTAATTTTCACCCTGTGAAGTAGATATTATTAATTTCACTAATTTATTAGATTGGAGCGACTGGTATTCAGGGAAGTTAAGCAGTTTGACCAAGATCCATTTAGAAAGCAGTGAAGTAAGACTCAGCCCTGAGTCTGTCTAAAATCTATTGGATTGTTTCGAGGATTAAGTATTATATAATGAATGTAAAACCTACTAATCAAAATTCGGTAAATGTTAGTTCCTTTCTCTTTTAAAAACAAGGACCCCCATCCAGCAGAGTCTCACAGGGTTAAGCGAATTGAAATTGTCTATTTACATCCCCAACCTCAATTCAGACTCCTTGAGGGCAGAAAATCTTGTATTCATCATGGTATCCATATAATGGTAGAGATATACTTAGAGCAGTACACATGGTAGGTGTTCACTATTTATCTGCTGAATATTAAATGATAAAACAAGATTAAAGAAAATAGTGTTAAATATTTGGCCTCATCCCAAAGGCCAAAGAAATTACTGGAAAGTCTGAAAAAGAGCAAAAGAAACAACGCTGAACATTTTGGTATACCCAGCTTGAGGCACTCATGTTGACACTGCATAGTCAAAGAGCCATATCAAAATGAAAATCATTGCTTTCTTCTTTTTTTTTAACCAGGTTATGTATGACACAGAAATCTCTTGCCTCTTTCTCCTCTTTTTTCTGGGACCTAATCACAGATACGTTACTTCCCAACCTCTGGTACCCCATCCATGCATCTGGCATCATGTCTAAAACCTACAGGGCAGCTTACAGTGTGAGTGTGAAATAGGCAGGGCACTTGTACATAATGGTGAATTCCCAAGAGTCCTTGTATCTAACGAAGTTGCAGCAACCTGGTTATCAATAGTGATTATGAATGACAAAGGATGTTTGGGCTTTGAGTTCTGAACGTTTCAATGAGGATTTGGCCTGGGGTATATATACATATATAGCTCTGTGCTTAGCTCCATGGGCTTCACCAAGGACTCTTGTAGATAACTGTAAAAACCCTCCAGACTGATCAACATGTCCTTCATATATCCAATAGCCCAGTTTTACTCGAATTCACATTCATGAATCCATATTTTCTCTACACACATACACAAATGCATATACACAACTACATATGAGTGTGGCTGGTCAGTGAGGGAGGAAAGAAATATCAAAACATATTAACTCTAAGATTACAAGCAAAAAATCACTTATTCGGAATGGAATATTCACACTGTGGTGAATATTACTTCTGCCCTTCAGTCTTTACTCAAATAAGACATTTTTCACCTCAGTTTTCTAAAAGTTTCAGTCAGCTATTTCTGATGCATTTTTTACACTGAAAATTAATCCAAAGTCTCTGTTATGACCAACAACTTCCATTACAACCCCAGCAGCAGCAAGCTATTGATTTATTATCTACTCCCACTTGCCATAATACATCTTGGATCCTTTCTAAAAACCTCATGAGATTCACCTTGGTCCCACCTGGCTAAGTAATAGAATCAAATCCACTGTGCTCACAGCAGAATCCAGGTGCAATTTTACTTGTCATCTTGAAAAAGCTCAGACCTTGCTTCCAGATTCAACTTTCTCTTGAACTTGGATATCTGTTTTGCCTGCTTTGCTCTTTAGCGGGTTATCATTTCTCTTGCTTTAATGCAAACCTTGCAAAATGCCAACATAGCTGGACTTTTTACTGACTACATTTGAACAAAGGTCTGTTTTACTACCCTCTCGACTAGCTCAATTTGTCTTCATGACAGCAAGTTAAATAAGAGCACTATTTTTATACAGAGAAGAGGGTTTTTTAATGAAAAATGAGCAATGTTAAATAGACAAAGAATTCTAGGAAACAAGTCTATTTTGTTTCTCTCAATTTAAAACACTAGGCATTTCACTCTTTATATCAGGGGACACCTACCTAAGTGTTTGGAGAGCACTCACGCACTCTGCAAGGTAGATTGTACAATTAAAGTTGTAGAAGATCTGTTGGACCATACAATCCACTTCCTGATAGGACAAGATTTCTTAAAGTAACAAATGTTGGATTGGTTTCTGGTATTAGGATGTTTGTGCTAAAACAGATTCGATAACTTCCTTTGAGGAAATCATAATATAAACACCTTACCATCATTTTCCCCTTAGTTTCCATATGATGTATTACAAATATCATCGCACAAATGATCTGGTCTAAATATCTGCCTACCCTCTGTTCTCTGCCTCCCCTTTAATTTCTTTCTTACTCATTGAATGTGATTTTCTCATTATCAAAGCATAGGCAAAAAATTACCTGTCTCCCTAAGAGAAGAAACTCTTTGGTTATTACCTGTCTCCCTAAGAGAAGAAACACTGGTTAAGGAAAAAAAAGGAAGGCAAATAGAGAGGAAGAGAACTCTGACCCCTTAACCACATCCATTCAAAGCCCTACCCTACGGGGCTTGCGGAACTTTGTAAGACAGATCTATCATGTGCTCCATGTGTTTTGTGTATTTTAATGTGATCTAGTTTCATAAATAAGACAATCCTTCCCCTCAAAATCAGAGTAAAAAGGAGGAAGACAAAGAGCCTCATCCTGCATAACCACTCATTGTTCCATTTTCACTCTAGTGCTTCTTAACCTGCGACCTCTGGATAGACGTCAGAGAGTCCATGAACTTGGATTGGAAAAAAAATGCATCTCTACTGTTGTAAATGCCTTTAGGCGAAATTTAGCATTGCAATCAATTATAAACGTAGGAAAGAAGTATTAGTGGTATCTGTCATTTTGTCACAAATAGCATAGATATTTTCATATCACACTATGGTCATCACAGGTATCTCAAAATATTATTTATGCTCATACTTAACTTGAAGTCATGGTAGTTGTTAAATCCACTTCCTGACTGCATCCCACTTTCTTGTCTAAAGATGCTTGTGCAGCACAGCTGGCCAACTATTGGATAATTCCTCATGTCGTAGTTACTCAGTTAATAGTGATATCACTTACTTGCATATTCACGCCCAGACAATGACTTTGTTTTCCAGTGTTCCACATCTACAATTGTTTGTTGACCAAACCTAGAAGAAGACAAAAACTTAAATGTTAAAGTTTTACAAATCTAGATGGTTCAAATTTCAATTCTTAATCCTCTGTAGAACAGTAGAACTTGTGAAACAGGAATTGGCCACAGGCCACAAGTGGTTAGCCTTCACAGTGATAAATATTTAAAAGATAAACATTGAACTTTAACTTGTCTATACTTTACATGGTTTATCTTGTCAATTAATACATGAATACAGAGGCACATATATTATGATGTCAAAACTTGTTTAATCCTGTGGTAAAAGTATTTTAATATAATTGATTTCCTTTCAAATTCTATGTATTTTATTGTATGCATTTTAAAATATTACTCTGAGAAGAGATTCATAGTTTTCACCAGACTGCCCAAAGGTGTCTATATTAGTTCCCTATTGCTTCTGTAACAAATTACCGCAAATTTAGACTCTTAAAGCAACACACGTTTATTATTTTACAGATCTGGGGGTCAGAAGTCCCAAATGCATGCTAAAAACATGAAGCTAAAAGCCAGGTGTCAACAGGGCTGTGACCCCCTTCCAGAAGCTGCAGGAGAGAATCTCTTTACAGCTCTAGCGATGACCACATTTCCTGGTTCCTGCCTCCCTCCCAGTCAGCAATTGCATCACTCCAATATCTGCTTCCATCATTGTATTTCCTTGTCTGACCATCCAGCCTCCTTCTTTCCTTTATAAGGAAACTTGTCACTACCTTGGGATCACCTAGAAAATCCAAGATAATCTTAATCACATATGCAAAGCCCCCTTTGCCATATAAGGTAATATATGGACAGTTTCCTGAGATTTGGACATAGATACCTTTGGAGGCCTATTGTTCTGCTTACTAAAGTGTCCATAACATGCGCGCGAGCACACACACACACACACACACACACACACACAAGTTAAGTTTTGGTCTATTACTATCTCTCTTTCTGATATTGTAAAAGTAGCAATGACACCCTCCACAACTCAAAACAAAGTGTCATGTTCTTTAACTTTGTTAAAAATCTTATTTAGGCAATAATTACTCTTGAGATTCACAGTCATGTTCTAGAGAATATGTTAACATTGTAATCACAAAATCTGTGACATAACAAATCCAAAAACTCAATGGAAAATGATTATATACACACATCTAAGAAACTGAAAAGTCTAGAATTTATACAAAATTGGTACAAAATTTTGAACAAAGCAAAATGATTTCAAGGAGAGCATCTATCTTATATCCCTTTGAGGTATTAATGTAAAAGCTTCAGTGAACAAATTCGGAAGACTTTTTTCCCCAAGAAGGGGACACATAGACGATCTGTCCTTAAATAAAGGTCAAAGTTGATTGATAACAGGAGCATTACAAAAAGTAGTTAGAGGAGTTAAATTTTATTTCTTTTTAATTTTATTAAATCTTTCTCAACTTGCCATCTGTAGCCACCCCTGACACACGAAGGGTTAATAGTCACTGGAAAAGGCTTGCCAACAAACTGCGACCTGGAGGTGAGAAGGCCAGTCAGCCAATGACGGGTAAGACCTCCAGGGGGAGACAATCTAAGCCAGGCACGGTCGCCCGGGGGCACAGATGGAGACACGATATCAGGAGCAGGAGGGGCTGTTGCCTAGGAGGCCTTGCCTGCTCCGAGATAAAAATATACCAGCACAGCAAAAACATGATAATATCAAAACAGAGGCTGAGGGAGGGCTCCTTGAGAAATCACTAAGAATTCTTGTCATCCACTAATTACATTGTCCAGAACACCTGTGTATGTTTAATAGATGTAAGCTATGTATATATTGAAACGCTGGTTATAATAAACTCAGAGTGGCCATCAGCCCTCTCCGCATCTATCCTGGTGTGTACATTGGATCGAGACACCGACACCATCCAATGTTGGAAAATTTATACAATGGTCCTTCTCCTGCATGCACGTCCCACTCTCCCTCTCCTTCTTCTTTGCCAAACAAATATTGATAATCTCATTTGATATTCTTATAGGTTTAAAAATCTAAAAGAAAATGTACAAGTACAGTATCAAGTGTTTGTAACTGTTCTGATCAGTTTAAGCTATATCTTGGTCTCTTCTCGCGCAGCTACTCTCTTGTGCCTACCTGAGAAAAGAGATTAGGGTATCAGTGATCTAAAACTCTGCCTGATTTGATGGCATGAAATAGTTCTTCCTACTCCTTCAATGTTGAATGAATGGTCTCTGTTGTGACCTTTCATAATATCTGATTCACAATGTGTTTAAAACAGTAAGACACCTCACACCCTCCTAGAGATTAGAAGTGACTACCTTCAATAATAAGCATTAACATGAATTATTTTAACCATGTAATTTGCTTAAATGATTTTAAAGCTCTAAAATATCTTATTTAAGTGAAGCAGATCATAATTTTTCTCTTTTATAGTAATAATAATTTTTATTTTTATTATTACATGTGCATGTATACACACATATATGTATACATCATATCAAAAAGTAAGATTTAAAAAAGAGCAAATTGGCAGAAATGTCTCTACTCCCTGATATTATGTGATTTATATGATTTATTATATGATTTATATACATTTATATGCTCATAAAGCCATAGCTCAGGCAGGCAAAGTTTTCAGACACTTTTCACATTGTTGTTTTTTTATTACAAAGCTGCTGCAGAATCCATTTTACTCTAGATTAAGAATCACATTATTATTCTCAAAATAAAATGATTTAGTAGAAAAAATTCTCCAGATATTCTTAAACATTTTTGTAGCCTCTTGGTTTCTTAATCAAACTTGAAGCTTTCTAGAATCCAACGGACTTTAATAGCCAATTTTTGTTCTTTCCCTCATTTACATACAAATTCTTTTCTCCTACTTAAATGCCATCAAGTTATCTTAAATTAGTGATGAGCTGGGAAAATAGGAAAAGTGGAATATTCTAGGAGATAAAATAATTACCGCCTTTGCAGTTCACTGCAGCTAATTGTCTTTGATGCTGTGCTACTTAATGAAGGAGGCTCAGACGGGCGCTCTCCCTACCTGTCTGTATGCACAGCAGTGCTCTTGCCTTCTCAAGTCATTCATTTGTAACTCTCTCCTGAACAACTTTCTGCAGTTAGCGTCACATCATGATTATTATTTCGGACAATTTTACTCCACTAGTTTAAATTTGTGAAATTTAGAGTTTGTTTATCTGTTCATTTATTTGCTTTCATCATTCTTTACTGGGAGAAAAGTTAAAAGAAATGTGTAGAGCTACATGGCATAAGGTGGGGGGCGGGGCGGGGGGTCAGGAAACCTGAGTCTTGGGCTCAGGTGAACAACTACACTACTAATGAGTTGTGGGACCTTGAGTGAACCATTACCTTCAGGCCCTTGATAACCTCTTTAGACCCCTGCCATCCTCCACCTTCCACCCTGTCCCACGCTCCATAGTTCTTGGAAACCATAACAGGCAAGTTTCATTTTTTGACTTCAGGTATCAGATATATTGTTTCTCAAATATTTTAACAAATGTTAAAACAAAAATTAGAGGAAAGAAACTGGTATAGTGAGACAATGCATTTTGTTTAAAGGTCATAAAAAATGCATAGTAAGATGGGAAATGCAATTCTATTAACAGTTGGAACCAGATTTCCTCATGGGAGGTAAATGTGCCCTGAGAATTCTGGTAAGACTCCAAGAGACATCGTTTTAGGTAAAACTGAGCTTTGTTAGATAGGGAGAGCAATCTGCCAGACACTGCAGACAGGGAGAGGGTCAGGTAGAAAGAAAAAAAGAAATAATGGGGTGTGGAGCAAAGAAAAAAGTAAAAAAGCATGACTGAGGGATGACCTCTCCACAAATCATGCATAATTACTAAAATTTATTAAAGCTTGGGGGGAGTGATCCTTTTGTGGGAATACTGAAAGGCTGGTCTTTGCCTCTAGACCAGAGACCAGCAAACTTTCTTCTAAAAGGGCCAAATAGCAAATATTTTAGACTTTGCAAGTCATTTGCTTTGTGGCACAACAGCTCAACTCCGCCATTGTATCATGCCATAAATAATATGTAAATGTATGGCTCATGTCTGTTCTAATAAAACTGTTTTTGGACACTGAAACCTGAATTTCATATAATTTTCATGTTTCACAAAATACTGTTCTTCTTTCAACTTTCTTCAACCATGTAAAACATAACACCCCATCTCAGTTCCCGGGCCATACAAAGACAGGCAGCAGGCCAGATTCAGTTCGCAAGTCATGCTCACAGCTTGCCAGCTCTTGCTCTAGACCAGAGCGAGAGGCAGAAGAAACAGAGCAGCGTTTATCTAGGTGGGGAGAAAGTGACCCCAGACATTCAGCAGTTGTAGGGAGACTTCCGGACTGTCACTGGCTGGGCAAGTGAGGTTTGAGTTTAATAAGATATCTAAGAAGGAACTGGGCCCCAAGGGACTTTTAGATTACAGGTTGAACAGATGAGAAGTGTAGGGCAGGTGTAGTAATTGGAACTCTGCAAATAATTCAAAATAACTTTGACCAATGTGAGAATAAAAAATAGGGAGGTAGAATTAGTATAAGGACACAAGTGTGTCTCAAAGAAGAAAAGTATAAGACAGTATGAAGTAAATCTCTACATTTGCAGAAGAGAACATAAGTCCTTTGGAGTTAAGATAACAAAAGCCTGGAAGGATAAGTCAATTTGGAAGTCATAAGGAGGAGGATTCCAGGAAGGAGAGAAATGGCTTGCATGAAGGCACAGAGGTAAGAATAAGTTAGCTGTGCTGTGAATTACTGCAGAGAAATTAGGCTATATGAAGGGATATAAAGTTGTGGCCACCCTATCCCCTAGTCTGTTCATGCAGAATGAGTGCTCTGAACCTGCACCCCAGCTTCAAGGCAGGATCACATCTGAGGCCAGAATGTAGGAGCAGAAGGCAGATGTGCCCAGGAGTACCTCAGCTGCTCCCAGGGAATGCTGAGACACAGACGCACCCAGGAACCAAGAGCCCAGGGAAAGGCCTGAGGTCCCATCAGCTGAAGTCATGAAACTCCACAAGATGGAGGAGGCCAGGTCCATGTCAGAGTCTGGTGTATGCAGCAAAAAGAGAAAACACTGAAATACATAGTATTGACTGGAATGAGTGATTTCTAGGAGCAGTCAATGCTTTTCCTTCTCTACCTGCTTATCTCACCCACCTCCAAGGAGGAAGAGAAGTCTAATAGCAGGCAAAGTGAAAAAGCAGCTCCAAGGACCTAATTAGGGCACTGCACAAAGGGGTGGATTATCTTAAAATCCAGATAAAATAAATAGGAAATTCTGAGGTAATCTTTCGCCTCCGGCCCCTCTGTACCCTTTCGGATGGCTTCTCCCTCTGGGCTTCTCACAAAGATCAGCCCAGAGCTGCTCTTGGCAGGGGAGGCATTCCTGGCTGGGAAAACCTAAAAGGGTTTTTCATGGGTTTCTCTCTTTATGCCTTTTTTGCATCTTCAGAGTGATAGGACCAAGCAGTGTCAGGATCAGAGGCCCTAGGCCTCTTAGAAGTGGAGCCTTAGATGAGAGAGCAAGAGGAACCCTGCCAGCTCCTGCAGGGTTCGCTCACCAGGGCAAGAGGGGTATATAGCCAAATTCCTGACTCATGGGCAAGACGCATCCTTCTCTGGAGTGTCCTTGCGGCACTTTCTCTCCCTTAGGGACCTATGGGGAGTGGCTGAGCTACAGTTGGATGACTGATGGAGAATTCAGGGATTCAGCATCTGAATCAAATTTATTTCAATCAGAAACAAAGTAGGAGTTCATGCTGGTGGTCAGGCTGGCATTCTGAGGCCTGAGCCAGGCAGAAAGTGTGGGCAGGGGGCTGGCACACAAGTACGGCAGTGGGTCCAGGGGCACAGCAGTGATGGAAGGCATGGTAGGAATATTAACTTGAAGGGAGGACATGGGTTAGGGAAATGGACTTCACTCCGTTCAAAAGAGGATATTTCTCTTTTAAAAGATCCAACAGGTAAACTTGGCATCATACCCTAAGGTCTGGAGAAGAAATAAAAACTTCCCAAACTGATTCTCAGAAAATAGTCCAAGTCTGTTTCCATGGTGTGCCTTAGGGAGAGACCTCTCTAGACACCCTCCAGAATGAAAACAGCCTCTGTGCTGTCACCCACAAGGATAAAAATAACCAGGACTATCAATCCTTCTTCCTTAGATCATAAACTAATCATTAGCTGCAGAGAGGGAGCAGTTTTTGCTCACCTGGGATTACACAATTAGACATAGTCTGGGAGGTTTTATGCTCTTCTCCCAGGCAGCCATAGGGCTGAAGAGCAGAGAAATGAGAAAGACCGACAAGGGACAGCGCTCTGCTGGCGTCGTCTGCCACTCTCGTGCTCCGAAACGTTTAAAATGCAAAGAGTCACTGGGCCTCATTGAATATGACTCCCATGAGCAGGCCACTTTCCTTCCTCATGTAGAGATGTATTCTGAGATGGTCAGAGCCGCCGGGGGATGTGACAGCCCTAACTAGGATTCCTGAAGAAAAAAAAATACTGAGTCAGCTTCTGTTCAATGAGAGAGACTGTCAATGCTGATTTTCCTACTACATTGTGTGATATTTGACTTGGAATAGAAAAGAAGCTGCAAAAGGAAAGTTATCGAGTCTTCTGAATGTCTGATTCACCCAGTAGAGGCAAAAAAGAACAGTTCCTAGGCATTCTCTACCTTTCGTCTGCCAGTTCGGATATGCCATAGGTCATTCTCAGACTGAATTGATCAGAAACGAGCTTTACCGATGGCATCCTTCTGAACAACTCTGAAAGTCACTGGTTTAAGAGCTATAGCAAAGAATAATGATGTTTCCTGAAACTGGTTTAATGTAGTTTTTGTCTCTGAAAGTATGCTGGATACAATCACTATTCAATAACCACTCATTTTTTCTCGTCCACATGTGGCATGTATACATTACATAAATATCCTCTGTTGGACAGAAACTCTGTAACAGACACGTACACATAAATACACACACAGAGACTCAGTTTCGTCCTTCAAGGAGTTTACAAGTGGTTGGTGATTATTACTGTCGATATATTATAATCATTCAGTATCATGTGAAGTCAGACACCATTTCCAAAGTTATTTTTTCAGTCAAACCTCTTAAAAGCTAATTTTAGAGAGAAAAATTCCCCCTCAGGAAAAAAAAAAAATATCATCAGGAATTTATAAAAACACATAAAGATAATCTACAAATAACACAAGGGAGTGAAGAAGCAACGAAGGTTCTCAGACCTTTACTACGTCCCTCTTGTCACCACCTTCGAAATGGTCAGCTTGGGAGACACAACAATAGACTAAAACCATGGTGAAGCCAAACTTTCCCACCAAATCATTTTCATTATCAAAAGAAAATCATCATCCCAAAAACATTTAACTACTCTACTAACAAAGAACCAGTTCTGGTTGTAACCTATCATTACTATCTTAACCATCTTCTCTGTTTTAGAAGCACTACATGTTTTGTTGAAAACCAACCTTTTTCCTAATATTATGTAACTGAATATTTCTTTTTTTTTTCAATGTATTGCTATGGCATTCAACAAAACAATAAAATTAATTTTAGTTCAAGGACTTGTGATAAACTCTGAGCCTTTGCAGAAGTGGTTAATCATAATGTGAAGGAAAACAAAAGCCAGCTTGAGAAAAACTGAAAATTAGCCATCTAGAATACTTAACCATTGTACTGGAAATATTAGCCAATCCGTTCTTTCCTCAGTATGCAAATTTATCATCCAAATTAAGGATAGAAAAATAATGATCGAATATTTAAGGTTAATATTTCTTTTCTTTGAAGTAATTGGTAAAGAACTGGAAGAAGAAATATGAAGGGAGAATGGTAAAAATGACACAACATTTCACTCAACGTTTATTCAGTGTAATCTTTGTGCCAATCACTGTGCTGGAGGCTGGGAACACAGGAGTGAGCAAAACCTGGACCTGCCTTCTGAGGAGCCACCATTTCCTCAGGTTGGAGAAAGCATTTCCTAGTAAGGAGATGACTGTCTCCTCTATATCTTTCATCCCTGGCCACATCCCCAACATCTACCTGCTAGCTGGACATTAACTAATAGAAAAATGACTCAATAGTCTCCAAACTTCACATCCAAACCTCAACCATTTTCCCTAACAAAGCCAAACTCCTCATGTGCTCACACCTCACTCAACAGAATCATCATTCCTCCTCCCACAAGCTGGAAGACTGTGGGTTAGCTTCAGCTCTTCACATTTTCTCTTACCTCCATTAGTGTCAGCCCTGCCTATGCTACCACAGAAATGGCTCCTAAGTTCATCTCCTCATCCATCTTACTGCACTTTCCCTAATTTAAATCCTCATAAACCTGGTAGTGAACTAATGAAAATATTCAGTACCTCTTCCAATCTCCTCCCTCACCCATAAATCCTTTGCACTAACACAAGACTTACCTTCCTAAAATACATGAAGATATGGTCATGTCTCATTATCCTACTTGAAAATCTCGGCTGATACGTTCAAGCTCTTTTGAGTGGCGTTCAAGCCCCCTCCAATCTGGAGCAGCTTAACTGTTAGAATCCACTGAACTATACGCGTCCGCACACCTCATGCTATGCTGAACTACATCCTATCCTTCCAAAAGCTATCTAGATGTTCATCTTTCTCTCTCTGGTCCTTGTGCAGAGAATGCTCCCTTGCTTACCACCACATCTCCAGACTACACAGGTCTGAAGTCTCTGGTTGGAAGCCAGAAAGAGTAGGGGCTTGTGGAAAACTAGTCCTCGAAGTAAAAGCAGGTGGGTGAACATGATTTGGTCAGATACTGGCAAAGTTTAAAACTACACGACAAATCTGAATGTACAAGGGTCTTAAAATGGGAAGGGGGCAAATCCAAGTGCAAAGCTGGCAAAATTTAATAAGGAAAAAGGCAAACTTCCAATAGACGTATTTAATCTATCTGTAAAGTGGTCACGGACAGTGATTCTTGGCTTGGTGCTTCTTTGGAGGACCCAGGACTCCATTCTCATGGGTGTTCTCCTAAGCATAGACCTCTAGAAGGCAAGAGTCCAACAAAATGTAGCATTATAGCGCATTCCTAGAAGGTGACTGTTAGGAAATGTCACTTACATAGAAAATAAGAAACTATTTCCTTTAGGTTGATTAACGGGTTGGTTTCAAATGTTTTTTGGTAGCATTTGTTTCATAATGTTTTCTCTTTGGCATACTTCCTAACTTTAAGATTTTTTTAATGAAAAAAAAAGTTACAGCCATGCAAGGGAGAGCTAAAAACAGCATATGCAATTTTATATAACCAGGCTTATCCTAGCATGTCAGGTCACCTTAATCCCTCAGTGAATAAGCAGTAGTTGAACTACTGAGATATTTCCACTCATTATAGTCTCATTTCTTGAATGTCCAAGGCATCTGTAAGCAAGAGCCAATTACCATTTTAGGCCATTAATCATCAGTCTTGTTTAATGCCAAGAACTGGAGTGAAGCTGCCTACACTGTTTTACTTAAGTTTCTCTACAGGATGCACGTACATGGATAGCTGGTCCTACAAGGGGAGACCAATCTTCTTTAGGCTCTGAATAAACTGCACAGTAAGCCTCATAAAAAGCTTCCTCCAACAAAATGTGATATTTAATGTAGTTTATTTGTAACTTTTCTAAATTTGAGCAATAAGGCATAAATTCAAGTATCATAAATATTTTTATTTTCATGAAATACATATTGAACTATAAAAATATTCAAAGTTTTCACTGTACCAAGAGATTAGTTATGGAAGCGTTTCTAAAAAGTTGATGTGTATCGAAAACTGTAGGCTGTAGGGGCAGGACCTGTGGCGTAGTGGTTGAGTTTGGCACGCTCCAGTTCGGTGGCCCAGGTTCCTGGGTTTGGACCCCAGGTGCAGACGCACACCACTCGTCAGCCATGCTGTGATGGTGACCTACATACAAAATAGAGGAAGACTGGTACAGATGTTAGCTCAGGGAGAATCTTCCTCAGCAAAAACAAAAAAACAAAAAACACACCCTGCAGCCTGTAATGTGACCAATGAGCTTACGTTTGAAGCCTAATCAATATAAAGTATATTTTTTCCAAAATAAATGTGACCTCCCATACGGAAGAATATTTTTATTTGTAAGGAAACTATGTTTAGGGGCCAGCCTGGTGGAGCAGCGGTTAAGTTCACACGTTCTGCTTCTCGGAGGCCCGGGGTTCGCCGGTTCAGATCCCAGGTGCAGACATGGCACTGCTTGGCAAAAGCCATGAGGTGGTAGGCGCCCCACGTATAAACTAGAGGAAGATGGGCATGGATGTTAGCTCGGGGCCAGTCTTCCTCAGCAAAAAAGGAGGATTGGCAGCAGTTAGCTCAGGGCTAATCTTCCTCAAGAAAAAAAAACTATGTTTAGTCAAGGATATCTAGACTTTTAATACTGTCATAGAACCCTAGAAGACAGAGTGACACTGGAAAAGAGATGCTATTTGTTCTAAACAGACCTCACAGATCAGGAAAACTCATTTTATCCACAAGTAGGTAAGAATTATATGAGATGGATTTGGGCCCAATAATAAAAGAATGTCTTGATAGTCAGATGTCCTAAAAAAGAATTAAGTACCCTGGCAAAGAGAAAAAAAATAGGACCAAGGAAATTTAGGGAGGCTGGTGCTTGAGTAGATGAAACCATCTTAAGTTTCCAGTGCAGAAATTAATGACTTTTAAGAAAGCAGATGCCTAAAATTTAAATTTAAGTGTTACCCTGTAATTTAATTTTAGGTCTTGTCATCCCCTCCACTATTCCAAATCTTTAACAAAGAGTTATTCACAGAACTTTGGGGAGTGAAGGATCTGAATGGCTCCCAACAGGGCAACAGGATACAGAGAAAGGGACAGCACATGGGGAAAGCAGAAGGCAGGATGGAAATAAAGAATTCAGAGGAAATAGCAATTCAGAGCCAGTGGAAACTAAAAAGAAATGTAAGCTTCCCAGAACTCACAACAGATATTAAGAGCTAAACACAAAATGGAAGATTTAAGCCAATTTTTCTTTGGATTTCAGAAGACAATATGAGCCCAGAATATATCTGGGTTACCATTTATTTACCCAAAATTTATTGAGCACCTACAATGTGCCAGCCACTCTTCCAGGCTTTGGAGATAAGGTAAAGCAAGTGGACCAGATGGCTGGAGTAGAGTGAGTGCAGGAAAGTGGTAGGAGATGAGGCAGGAGAGCTAACGGACAGATTATAGGGCCTGGTCGCCACTGAAAGGGCTTGGTGAGGGGGTGGTGAGATGGGAGTCTCTGGGTGAGATGGGAAGCCACCAGAAAGAGGAATAACACGACCTGACTTACTTTTTACCAGACTTCTGTGCAAGGTGTTTAAAGTAGCCTCAGGGGAACGAGGGAGGGAACAGGAAGACCAGTTGGGAGGCTGGTGGCGTCCTCCAGGTGAGAGAAAGCGGCAGGATGGATGTTTACGGAGGAGGTGGTGAGAGACAGCGGAGTGTGGGTATATTTTGAAGGTAAAGAAGACAGAATTCGCTGACACATCGGCAGTAGGATGCAAAGGGAAAGAAAATTCAAGGGAGTCTCCAAGGGTTTCAGGCTGGGCAGCTGCAAAAGCGGAAATTAATTCTGATTTCCAAAGCAGGGACTTTTTACCCTGCCTTTAAGCTCTGCGGAAAGACAGAAGTGAAAATGTACAAGTGGCAACATTAGAATATGCAAAGATTTTTCAGCCACATTAAGCCCGCTTCCTTCTCCATTCTCCTCCTGAAACATAAAAGAAAGGCAAAGTTTCTCCGTTTTTAGACTGCTGTGAGTTAAGGCTCCACAGTTTCGTGGTTTTTTTTTTTTTGTTTTTGTTTTTTGAGGAAGATCGGCCCTGAGCTAATACTGCCAGTCCTCTTCTTTGCTGAGGAAGCCTGGCCCTGAGTTCACATCCGTGCCCATCTTCCTCTATTTTACATGTGGGACGCCTACCACAGCATGGTGTGACCAAGTGGTGCCATGTCCGCACCCGGGATCCGAACCTCGGGTTTCTGAGAGGCGGAACGTGAGCACTTAACCACTGCGCCACCGGGCCGGCCCCAAGCCTCGACAGTTTTAATAGTACTTGAATTGCAAATGATAACACTTCATGAGTGTTTTCAGTAAATTTTATTTTGATTTTAAATAACTTTTGAGCAGATTTTATTTGCAGTGTTCTCATTTGGAGGAAAACTGCCTTTACTTGTGAACAATCTGCAAATTTACGAGTTTCTTGGACAATGATTAAGGTGGCTCTGAAAACATGGCCACAGTTTGACCCTGCGTTAATTCTGGAGTAACGAGAGAAAAAGGGAGAGGAGAGAGTTGGAGACAAGTTTTTAGAGCTAGTTTTGGCCATTTGAGGCTACCCAAGACATGCTAATCTCTGGGCCTTTTTTCCAATTTGTAAGCTTAAAGTGAAAAAGGTATCACAGGATTGATGTGAGGAAATGTCTTACTTTTCCAATAAAAGTATTTAATGAAAGTACTTCAATATTAGCAATGTTTGTGGATCTAATAAAAGTGAAATGTAGTCAGAGAGGAAAAAAAGTGCAACTCCTTGCTGGCTTCAACCTCATAAGCACTAAGACTTGCTTCCTTTTCAAGAAATATGGGTATTTTTAGCCACAACTAAATCCAACAGCTCCAAGAGGGTTGTTCCCAGAATCAAGCGGCTGTGACCACTCCATCCCTCATGAGGATGGGTGAGGGCTCCTGCGCATGCAGACTTCAGCCCGTCTGTCCTACCGCCTCTAACCTCAGCCCCACGCACTGCAGAAAGACAGGACCCAGCAGTACCAACCTCACTGCCATCGTTCTGTTGTTTCTATTATTTTATTTTAATTACTGTATTCCTCTCTCCACTGTTGCCCAAAATGCTTCTATTTCCTTTCAATGGCTTTTAACCTCTCTTGGCTCATAGACCTGTCCAGAGCCTGGGGAAGTCTATAGGCCTTTCTCAAATCATATTTTTAAATTCCTTAACATAAAATGCCCAAGATCACAGAGGAAATTGATTACACTGGAAAGCAGTTCTAGCCTCACTCCCCTTGGTGGTGCAATGACAAAGTAATGGTTCACAATGATTTCTTTTTAGTAATCTTGGAAACCCAATTCAAATTACTTGCATTTTAGCTCTCAGTTTTTATGTCAAAAAAATCTTCCTCTTTTTGCTTGAGGAAGATTGTCACTGAGCTAACATCTGTGCCCCAAAAAATGTTGCCCAAAGTAAGATTATTCATCAGAGGCTTTAAATAAATTGAGAATTAACATAGACTTTGACAATTTAGGCCATGACAAGGGAGCAAATTGTCTGATGTCCCCCAAACAACCCTAAACCACATGCAGTTCCCATCTATAGCCCCCATCCTAGCATTTCATAATCCACACACCCAGCACACCTTGCATGAGGTTAGTACAAGATACACTCGTGCCTGCATCCAAGCGGTCATTCTGGACTGAAGTTTCTAACTACACATTCATGCATGAATAGTAATGTAACTCGGAACAGCAAAAGTACAGCCAGAGGAAGGAGAGGAGCTTCTGGACCGTCTTTACTATTCACTAGGGCCTAGCACCCCTAAGACTTTTACAGGTTTGAACGTAGAAGAGCATGGAACATAGCAGTGGTGTAATAATTATTTTTCGAATGATGAAGGATGTAGAGGTTCATGCATTTTACTTTAACATTATGCCCTCTATCAAACAAATTCAAACAGTTTTGTTTCAGGTGCTGGTACTGAAAAAAATATATACATATTTTATATATATAAAATTACCTGATTATCTAATTTATATATGTATATAGTAATTGCCTGAGTTGTGTTCCGTTTCTCACTAATTTTTTTTTTAGAGAACATGACAGAAAGTCTCTGTCTGTAGCTTTCAAGATAAAGACAAGAAAATTCACATTCCTGGTTGATACCATAGGGTCTAACAAAATGTAAAACGATTCCAATTTCTAGGATTGGTTTGTTCAGAAATTTTATACTTCTCTTAGCTTGTCATCTGTCAGATATATGCAGAACAAAGAGAAGAGAAAGATCTCCAGTAACGGAAGGAAAATATAACAAAAATTAGGCTTCTCTGCTTCGGGGAATGTTATCTGTGTAATTAAGAGAGGGAGAGGCCGGCCCGGTGGCGCAGTGGTTAAGTTCGCACATTCTGCTTCTTGGCGGCCCCGGGTTCACTGGTTCAGATCCCAGGTGCGGACATGGCACCACTTGGTAAAAGCCATGCTGTGGAAGGGATCCCACGTATAAAGTAGAGGAAGATGAGCATGGATGTTAGCTCAGGGCCAGGCTTCCTCAGCAAAAAGAGGAGGACTGGCAGTAGTTAGCTCAGGACTAATCTCCCTCGAAAATAAATAAATAAATAAATAAATAAATAAATAAATAAATAAATAAATAAAAGAGGGAATAAGATCCACTTTCTTTCAAAAAGGATCAGATATTTTCCATGGCTTACCCAGACTAAATCTATCCTCCTACATCCATAATTATTAACCCCCTCCCCCACTTAGTGTACTTCATGAACCTAACCTAGAATTATCTGGAAATTTTGCTATTTCATAGTTCACTTTTGAAAGATTCTGAAACCCCAGTTGTATCTCATGAGATGGTTTGTTTTTGTTTTTTGTCTTTGTGAGGAAGATTGGCCCTGAGCTAACATCTATTGCCAATCTTCCTCTTTTTGCTTGAGGAAGATTATCACTGAGCTAACATCTGTGCCAATCTTCCTCTATTTTATGTGGGATGCTGCCACAGCATGGCTTAACAAGCGGTGCTAGGTCCGTACCCAGGATTCAAAGCTGCAAACCCTGGGCTGCCGAAGTAGAGCAACGAACTTAACCACTACCCAGCAGACTGGCCCCTCTTGAGATGGTTTTAATGTGCCTTTTAATTAGAAGCAGGAAGATGAGCTAAATTTTAGATTGTAAAATAACTACTAAATTCCCTTCCAGTATATGATTATATGACCTTCCACTTTGTTTTAAGATAAAATATAACTAATCACCATCAGCTAAATTTTATTAGACATTCCCTGAAAGAAAAGATATTTTTAAATTTTTTTAATTTCTCAAATTCTAAAAAAAAGTATCATAGAATTACAGTCAGAATTAAGTTGGGGACTATTTTCTACTAATTCAATGAAAAGGGTTTATTAAATATCAATTTACCCCTTTCAAAATACACTGATTAATACATATTAATAACAGTCTACTTGAGTTGGATACTTTTGGCTACAAAAAATAGGAAGTCTGACTCAGAGTGGCTTAAACATACAATATTTATTGTTTACTAACACAAGGCTGGACGAGGCAGTCCCATGGTTGTTCCCTGATGACATCGGGACCCACACTCCACCACTGAGCTTGCATCCTCAGTCTTGGTTCTTCATACTCAGTTTTGCCACAGCCAGTTGGCTGCTGCAGCACAGAACAAAGCCCAACACCAGAGAGAACGTTTCCTCTCAGCCCTCTGTCTGTCAGACAGTCTCTCCTAGAAGCCCATGAGTCTTCCCTTACATGTCATTGGCTAGAACTGGATTTCAAGTCCCCAAACCAGTCATGGTGATAGAAAATGAGATTGCCCTGATGCCATTAAAACAATCATGACTAATCCCCTGGCCTAGGCATGCTGTCACTCAAATAGCCTCAGGATTCTTTTGGCAAAGAAAGAGTAAAGATGGGGCCGGCCCCGTGGCTGAGTGGTTAAGTTCATGTGCTCCGTCCGCTTCAGTGGCCCAGGGCTTCACTGGTTCGGATCCAGGGCACGGACATGGCACTGCTCATCAAGCCACGCTGAGGCAGCGTCCCACATAGAACAACCAGAGGCACTCACAACTAGAATATACAACTATGTACTGTGGGGGCTTTGAGGAGAAGAAGAAAGAATTAGAAAAAGAAGATTGGCAACAGAGGTTAGCTCAGGTGCCAATCTTAAAAAAAAAAAAAAAAGAGTAAAGAAACTCAATAGTGTTTGCCACACATAGCATGTGCTGTATATATACTAGAGACATATTTTTTAAATCTTTAAAAGAAAACCATAGTGCATATGCTTATAATTCATAAATGAAGAAACTGAAGCTTCAAGACATCCAATGATTTGCCAAAGTCACACTGCTCACAGGCAGGCAAGTCTGAACTAAGGTCTGACTGGTTCCAAAGCCTCTCTAGAAACCAGGCAGTCGCTGGTACAGCCACACCATGAAGAAAACAATGGGCCAGGTCACTGTAGCTTGAAAGCCAGTGATGTCAGGCTGTTTGCAAAAATATGATTAGAGCTTCAGACTGTTTCTCAAGAAAAGATGCTCATATGTATCGTCAGTATATCCTCCAAACACTAATATGTTTTGGTTCTTCCAAAGAAAAACTCTCTCTGAAGTTGAGATGACAGGGACCATCAGTTCTAGAGAAGAGAAAATACGACTCCTTCTAGATTCTCCATAAAATGATGCCATACGCCTTGAAATCAGAACAGGTCATATGTCATAGGTGGCATCTTTTTGATGATTTGAGAGCCTCATAATTGTTTATTGACTCATGCCCAGCTTCACTTCACTTCTACTTTAAGAGAAACTATTTTTCTATAATTTAGTGGTAAATGATTTTTGAATAATGGGAACTTGGAGGGAGGAAAGAGGAAGTTATATGAAGCGAGGCAAATAATTGAAGATGTTCATAATGCAAGTCATTTTCTCCAGAAATAGCACCTGCTGAATTCTTCATCTTTTTCCTTGGGTGGGGGAAAAAATAACAAAAAGCAAGCTCTGTGTTGTCTTACGATATTGATGCTTGAGTATTAAGTGGCAGAGCAGCTACTATTCATAAAATTAGGCAGTAGCAAAATTTAACATTCTCAACAAAATGCTAGTTATATTTTTCTGTTGATATAATCTTACTAAAACTTTCTATTATTTGCCTTACCTTCTGTCTGCAATCTTCCATCACAGAAAAGTATATAGCCATCTTTCTAAGTTTTTAACATAATGTTTTAGGGCAAATGTTTACAAATACCATTAATAACAAATGCTGATGAAACTATAATTATATTAATAGTGAGTGGAGGGGAAAAGAAATGGTACTGTGGGACCATGTTCCCAGCATCGCTTTGAACTTGCTAATTGATGTTGTGTAGTGGTAGCTCTTTATCTCATATTCCCTTTTGCTTAAAATAAAGCTCACAAAAACTGTTGTAAGAAAACAGTTTCTTTTGGTATTGGTGACACAAGAGGTTAGCAGAGGAAACGAGCTACATATATTTTCTTTAAAATAGCCACACAATTGACCTGTCTCAAATGCCTTCACATCTACTTTGGCCGGCAAAAGCACAAAAACAGTGCCGAGAGGTGGAGTTAGGCCTATGGTGGACTTCCAGCTTTTGTGGGAGAGGAAAGAAAAGAACTAAGCAATCTGCAATCTGAAATTATGCAAAATATAAATTCAGTTTTTCTGTAATTTCTGCATTCCATGCTTTTTCCAATATATGCCAAAGAAATCTTTTTCATGTTTGATGTGGTAACATCCAAGGGAATTTGTCAGTTCTTCCCAATTTTATATTTTTATTGGTGCCTACTAGCTTAGAAACGTGTTTTTAAGTGCTTTACATAGCACTGGTCATCAATCATAGGTCAATATGGAAACAAAATATATATCAGTGCTCTGAGCACTTTAAATATCCCTTTGAACATTTACAATGAGAGCACAGCTCTATTTGGTCTACACAAATGCCTTACCTTTTGGAGCTTGACAGTTTACAAAGTATAGTGTGACGCATATTATCTCATTTGTTCTCACATAAACTCCCACCCTTGAAGCAGTAGGCGGGTAATTACTCCTATTCTGCAGATGAAGGTGGGGTCCAAGGTACAGAGCAGGTCCCATGGATTGTGGTGGAGCCTGGACCAGGACACGGGTCTTGGCATTCCTGTGATTATACGTGGTATAAGGTAAGAAATAATGGCTGGCAAAATGCCTTACTAGAAATACAAATAAAAAATGTAATAGCTTCATTCTGGTTTGTTTACACATGGGCCTTCAAATGCTGCTCCACACAAATGCTTTCTTCAGTATATGCATGATACTGACACCTATGTCCCACTGAAGTCAGCGTTTGGAGAACCTGAGCATTAAAACCAATCCTTCTCTTTAATGGCAGTCTTCACTCTTGTTGATTTTTTGTTTTCATTTTTTAATTTTTTTCTGAGGAAGATTGGCCCTGAGCTAACATCTGTTGCCAATCTTCTTTTTGCTTGAGGAAGATTGTTGCTGAGCTAACATCTGTGCCAATCTTCCTCTATTTTATATGGGATGCTGCCACAGGATGGCTTGATTGCTGTGGCTTGACGAGCATGCTAGGTCTGCACCCAGGATCCAAACCTGTGAACCCCAGGCCACCAAAGTGGAGCACGTGAAATTAACCACCACACACAAGGTTGGCTCCTGTTTTCACTTTTTTAAATATCTTAACAACTTTATCAAAAACCTGTTGCCATTTTCTACATCTTGAAATGCAAAATGAGAGAGTTAACAACATTAACTTGGCCACATTTGTATAACTGCAAATCAAAAGCCTGTTGTGTGTTAGCTGGTTTAAACAAAGACCATGCAAATTATCGTGATGTAGAAAGCACGATTTTTGCTTTATATAGTTGTATTTTTAGCTATGAGAAATATCTTGCGCCTTTTCATAATTTTAAATATGTATTAATATATGCAGACTTGGGAATATGTAGTAATACATATTTTTTTAATTGGCTAAAAGTTGTCCTGGTTCGTGGTAGTTGTTAACATAACATTTTGACTTTGTTTTAAGAACAAACTAGTAGAAAACAGTTTGGTAATTCTTCAAAATATTAAATATACAGTTACCATATGACCCAACAATTTCACTCTTAGGCATATAATCATGAGAAATAAAAATATATGTGCATACAAAAACTTGCCCACCATGTTCACAGCAGCATTATTAATAATAGCCAAAAAGTGGGAACAACCTAAATGGCCACCAACTGACAAATAGATAAACAGATATGGAATGTCCATACAAAGAAATATTATCTGTCAATAAAAAAGTATGAAATACTGATACATATTACAACATGGCTGAACCATGAACCCTTATCCCAAATGAAAGAAGCCAGTCACAAAAGACCCACATATTGTATATAGTCCACATACCCAGAATAGGCAAATCCATAAAACCACAAAGTAGATTAGTGGTTGCTTATGGCTGGGGAGTGGGGGCAGTTGGGGGTAAATGCCAAGCAACTGCCAATGGGGACAGATTCTCTTTTTGTGGTATTAAAATGTCCTAGAATGTGGTGATGATTGCACTCAATATATTAAAAACCATAAAACTGTATACTTCAAATGCATGAATTTTATGGTGTATGAAATATATCTCAATAAAACTGTAAAAAATAATACCCCATATCTTAGTCTGCTTGGGCTCCTATAACAAACTACCCTAGGCTGGGGGACTTAAACAACATACATTTTTCTCTCACAGTCCAAAATCAAGGCACAGGCAGACCCAGTGTCTGGTGAGAACCCAATTTCCAGTTCATCGTTGGCCCATCTTCGCTCTGTGTCCTCATGTCACAGAAGGGGCAGGAGAGCTGGCTGAAGTCTCTTTTGTAACAGCACTAATCCCATGCATGAGGGCTCCACCCTCATGACCCAATCAGCTCCCAAAGGCCCCACCTCCCAATACCATCACAGTGGGGATCAGCCTTCAATATATGAAAATTGGGGAGCACACAACATTCAGTCTAGAATACCTAGTACACTCAGGGCAAGTTTTCTGATTTCATATTTTAAGATCAACTTAGTCAAAAGACCTGGGTTCAGATGCCGACTTTGCTACTAAGCAGTGTGTGATCCGGGCAATCACTTAATCTCTCTGCTGCTGCGCTTCCTCCTTTTAAGCAAAGTAAGGTTTCACCAGCAATTCCAAATCAAGTCTAACTTTACAAACTAGGATTATGCTGGTTTTTACTTTCATAAAGGAAGAATAAGCAAAATGCTTTGCAGTGTCAACAGACCGGGATGGCACACTTTATGCCTCTCTGCTGTCTCTCACTGGGACACTCAGACACTGTGAGAGAACGGCATGCCACTGCTGGGGCAGGTGTCCAGCTAAGGGAAGCTTGAGACACATAAGTCACATGGCTGGAACAGGGCCAAGATGTGTGCACACCAGCTGGCTTGCAAGACATTCAAAACTTCACTTTTTAAAAATCGCCTCTTCTATATGCCGGACACTCCTTACTGTGATATCATCAGACTTTGTAGGATCTGTAGACTTATGGAACTCAAATTGGAAATATTTCATCCTATTTTACCTTGATGTCTTCCCCAGACTATGGAGCCTGTAGTGTTTTGTTTTGTTTTGCTTTTTGATATTTGCAAGACCATAAAACTCACTGTTAAGTAGGTAAACTAATATTTCATTTGAGATGCCAGTTGTTCACTCTGATCGTTTAAGAAGTGACTGGAAAATATTTCTTCTGGCTGCACAACTTGCCTGTTAGCTTGCTATAAATTAGTAGTTTCCCTCGCACATCCCATCCCCACCTCTATCCTCTTCCCCCAAAACAAAAAAGTCTAGAAACCAAACAAAAACAGAAAGGGTTTGTTATTTGATTATCTCTCTAATCACTACCACCACAACACACACATAATTAAAGTGAGAAAGAGTAGATGTGTAGCAATCTAAAAGATACACAGATATATTAATGACACTCATATTTTAAATGTTCATAGCAAACATTTATCTTAACACGTATGAGGCCCCACTCCACAGGTGGAAGAGTCAGATAAGACAATGGTATGCATACTTTCTCTAATCCCTCAAAAGGAATCAATTCCTTCACTCTTGAGAGAGGATGACAGGACTGACAGGAAAAGAACCTACTTTTTGATGCTTTGAAATCATATCATGCATCTCTCCTCCAAGTCTTCAGTCTCCAGGTGCCCATATCCTGAAGCACAGAGCACACACGCAGGGAGCCCTCGAGATGCGGTCCTGTACTACGCACCTCCCCTGCGAGAGGCAGTTCAGGCTAGTAAGGCTCAAGTCCCAAGGATGCATCCATTTCGATACACAAAATTAAAAAAAAAAAAGGCAGGGTAACACAGTGATTCCAAGAGCGTGGTTTGATTTTCATCCCTTCTAGTAAGCACGCTCTAACTCACTGCTACGAGAAGAGGTCATACCTCAAAGTGGCAAAGTGATGACTGAGGATTTCCTATATTTAAAACTTCACTGTCAAGAAAAGGCACAGGTGTACCTGCTGTAAATCCTGGAACAAGACTGAAAATGAACATGGCACACCCCTTCTGCCACACACAATAAAGATTCCTTTCCTCAAACTGCAGGAATCATTGTTTGCAAAGCTCTTCAAGGCAAGCCGGGAAGCATGTTTGGAAAACAAAGGACTTTTTAATTGCTGCTGACATGAATGAACTCTCTGAAACAACAGCTGTGTCTTGAGATTACATTACAAGACATGTGAGCAGGATGCAAACATCCTCATAAAAAGACAAAGCCAGAGAAGCCTTTTATTGTTTCTGAAAAAAAGTCCCCAAGCCTGGGATGCCTAATTTCAATTCCTGCGGGATGCAGAAATCATATGTTTACAGAATGAAACTGAGAAACCGCCTTTGTGTTTACTGTGGTTGACAAAAAACAAAATCCAAGTAGACAGCTTGGCTAGGAGTAGGAAAATCAGTTGTCAAGGTTATCCTTGTGCACAGCCTAAAAGTTGGTTAGTGGCAATGACATCTGGCTATTAAAATATTGTCCCAGGAGATTATTTCCTTTCTGTCTTTCTAGTCACAGAATGTCTGCTGCTGGGTATAAATTATGGACAAAAGAACTCATTTGGAGAAATATTGACCCAGTCATACTTCATAGGTTTATTACTACCCTGAGAGAAATGAACCTTGTGAAATTATAACTGCTGAACTACAACCAAGATCCTTTCAAAGACAAGCCTCAAGGGGAACGGAAGAGAAGGTTAAGGGTGGGGAAGAAGAAAATCAAGAGTGCTTAAAGAGGAAAGAAAAGGGTCAAGGATGTAGGGATTTAGCGAACAGACCAATGGATCTGACATCGAGGTAATGATTCTAATACTATTTTTATAATTCCATTCATCAAGCAGCTTAATTTTACACATTCAAGTCTTCAGCCTAAGTGTTTCCACCAAAACTGCATACAAATGTGGTGAGAGTGCATTTTCCCATAACCTTCATCAGATTCTCAGAAGACTCCAGAAGCTAAAAAAGTTAAGAACAACTGCATGGAGGATGAAATAAAGCTGCAAATCTTTGATGCTCCTTACATGGAGAAGTGGCTTCCACTCCCCTCCCCTTAAATCTAAACTGGACTGTGCCTGCTGTCATGGATAGGGAGCAAACAGCTTCTGCACCGGGCTTCTGGAGTCCTGAGCTGCTATCCTGAGACCACTGAAGTAAGCAGCTCAGGTCACAGGCAGAAGGCCCTGGAAACACTGTCTGGACAGAAGGAGAGGCCAAGGAGCACCAAGACACCAATATGTGAGTGGCGATACCATCTTTGTGCTGGATCCCACCACCCCAGCTGTTGCCAAATTGATCAGAGATGAATCACCAAGCCTGGCCCTTCCAGAATTCCTGACCCACAAAACCATGGACAAAATGAAATGGTTGTTTTAAATCATGGAATTCAGGGATAAGTTGTTTTAGAGCAAGAGATAAGCATAATACAATTTGAAAGAGACTTAAAATGTTGCATACAACTCAAAACTTTTAGACAGTCTGTGAAATTATAAACTAAAATATAATTCTAAGCCAAAACTTTTCATAATGTGTTCCTACACAATTTCTGCCCTTTATGTTGCTTACCAATGAAGCACTTAACAACACTTTGTGATATTAAAAAAAAAAAAACTTGCCAAAAGAAAAACATTAACAAAAAAATCTGAACTCTTCGTTTTCAAACTACCTGTCTTCAGTGCAAATGATAATCCGTTTTATTTAGTTTTCTTCGCTTTGGATCATGCGTAATGTCCTTCCAGTCCTCTGTCGAACTTCCCTGAGTGTTGTGCTCACTGTTGCTCTTTGTCGCCCTTGCCGTTTACGAACTCATCACATTAATTAGTTCAGAGCCACACAAAATGTTTTGATTCTCCGAGGACTTACGGATGAAGCTCTTTCCTGAATAATCTGTAGATGTTCTACTGCCTAATAGATAGTTCTCATTTTGTTTTTGCTAAAGATTGTTCTAGGTAATTTACTCAACACAAGGGATAGAAAATCCTGATGTTTTTACCTGTTTAAGTTTAGATCCTATTACTTCTCTATAATTTTATATAACATCTTCTTTTCCCATCCTTCGAGACAAAAGGAAATAAGTATATAAGTCTCAACCTGGTTAAAGCGAATATGTTTTCCTATAATTTCCTATCCTCTTACTTACCTGGAATGAAAACTTAGGAAGTCCCACGACTTTTGGATCAATCTTAAGTAAGTACAGTCCTACATCCAATGTAAACCCCAATCATGACTTCAGTTGAAAACTAGATTGTCTAATTCCGCATAACAATCAAAACTTCACATTTATTTTTACATTAATTTTCCATTTATTTAGTTAGAGCTTGCTGCAAGCAAAAAGCCTACAGGGGGCAGCCCCCTGGGATAGTGGTTAAGTTCGGCACGCTCTGCTTCAGCGGCCTGGGTTCACAGGTTCAGATCTTGGGCATGGGCCTAGACCAGTGGTCAGCCATGCTGTGGCACAACCCACATATAAAGTGGAATAAGATTGGCACAGATGTTACATCAGGGCTAATCTTCATCAAGCAAAAAAAGAGGAAGATTGGCAACAGATGTTAGCTCAGGGTTAATCTTCCTCAGCAAAAAAAAAAAAAAAAAAGCCTACAGACATCTTTCTGGTATCTGCTTTGTTTCCCACCAATGTTTACCTTAGCCTGCTAACTTTGGCATCTGCATCTTCTAATTATTTTGGGGGGAGGGGAGTATAGAAGAGAGAGAGGTAGTGAAGGAGAGATCTCACCTGACTGATTTTGTTAAAAGTTTGCTTCATGTTTTCTGGACCTGGCAGGTTTTTACAGCCCACTCTTTCTTTTTCAGAGTTCCTCAGAAATTCCTCCATTTCTGCAGTTCCCTTGAAGTGTATCATGCATTCTCTTCTTGTTCGTATTTCTGTAGCTCCCTAAAAATCCAAGAGTCCACCTCCAGCTAATTCTGCCTGGCTCCCATCTCCCCTCCGGGCATCACACTAGATAAGATCTAGGACAGCTCCATGAGCACCTCTCAGGAGCACGAGACAGAGATAGAGATTTTTTTTAAGGTATATTGCCATTTTTAACTCACCATAGCTAAATTTCTTCTTTTACCTGACCATGATGATTTGAACATCTGAGTAGATATTAATACTGGGCAATTCCATTCCAAAATGTGCACAATTGTGCTTGCATAATCCAACTGCCTGCACTTTTTTCTTTCTCACATAATACTTACTATGATATAAGGTTAACATTCTACAATCCGTATTAGGTGGTGTTGTGGGTCCTAGAGTTCACGTCAATTCAAAACTACTCAAAGTTGAATATAAATGGCCCTTCAATCATGGTTTTGGTATTTTCAAATCTTTAAATTTAGTACATAGTTTCAACGATATGAAGGTATAATGAAAAATATCTGCTAATCTCACCTTTCTTGGAACCAGTGCCTTATACAAAGATCTTACCACCAGCTCTACAGAGAAAGTTCTGGAAAAAAACTTCTGTCTTTTCATTCTCTCATGATAGCACCCAAAGGAGACAAGTATCAAAAACTATGTTCTATGCCTCTTACTCAAGCTTAGTTTTTTGCTTTTTTTTTATTGAGGTCATATTGGTTATAACGTTATATAAACTTCCGGTGTGCGTCGTTATATTTCAATTTCTGTGTAGACTATGTCGTGTTCACCACCCAAAGACTAATTTCCATCCGTTAGTGTACACATGTGCCCTGTCACCCCTATCGCCCTCCTCCCTCCCACCTTCCCCTCTGGTAACCCCTTTATTTTTTAAATTGTAGAAACAAAAATAAACATTATGTTCATTTGCAATCACTTGGTGTTTCTCTTCTCAATACTAAAGATGGCAATTTATTTTCATGACCTGAAACATGACACCTGAAATTAGCAGTTTGGAATTGCTTGTTTGCCTTTTTCATTTTTCAAAGAACTTCTAATCAAACCTAGAACATTCCCCAAAGGAAAACACTCATTGTTATTTAATTTCTTCTTCAAACTTTGTATTACTTTTCTTCATAAAGAAACTTGCTAGAAACTTCTTCAGTATGAAATAACTATCTTTGTCAAAATGCTCAGCATTTGAGGTTTTTCATATCTTAATCCTTAATCTGATTTGAGACTTTCACACCACTACCTTAAATTCTAAAAATATAAGAACTTCACTCCCTTGATGAAAGAAAATATTATTACCTGTATGTTCAAATCAAAGAGCCTGATGTTTGAAATCTTTCTCCCAAACTCAATCAATCAAAATTCAATTTATTTTCTTTTCAATATAACATGGCAATGGAAGTGTCCACATATATTTACATGGTTTGGTAAAATATGATACCTTAACATGATGGATTACACACTAAATTCTCTGTGGAATCTAGAAAATGTTGATGGTAAGTTACAGAGCAGACTACAAACTAGTATATGCATAACTATCAAAATAGTTTAAATATGGAAAAGTATTTCAAAGTGATATATAAAAATAAAAAACAATTATGTCAATTGATTTTTTACAACATTGCCAAGACAACTCAATGGGGAAGGAATAGTCTTTCTGACAAATTGTACTGAGACAACTGGACATCCACATGTAAATGAAGGAAAATGGATTCCTACCTCTCATACACAAAAATGAACTCAAAATGGATCATAGGTATAAATGCAAGAGCCAAATCTATAAAACTCTTAGAAGAAAATATAGGAGTAAATCATTGTGACCTTGACTTGGACAATGGTTTCTTAGGCAAAACACAAGTGACAAGAGAAAAAATAGATTTAAACTTCATCAAAATTTAAGACTTTTGTGCTACAAAGAATGCCATCAAGAAAGTAAAAAGATAACCCACAGAATTGGAGAGAACATTTGTGAAACATATAGCTGATAAGGAACTTATGTCCAGAAAATATAAAGAACACTTACAACTCAATAACAAAAAGATAAATAACGCAATTTAAAAATGGGCAAAGAATCTGAATGGATCTTTTCCCAAATGGCCAATAAGCACATTAAAATAATGCTCAACATCACTAGTCATTGGGGGGGGGTGCCAATGAAAACCACAATGAGATTCTACTTCACACCCACCAGAAGGGCTATAGTCCAAAAGACAAACAATAACAAGAGTACACAAGGATTAGGAGAAATTGGAGCCCTCATACATTGCTGATGGATTGTAAAATGGTGCAGGCACTTTGGAAAACAGTTTGACAGTTTCCCCACATTAAACACAGCTGCTATCAGACCCAATGATCCCACACCTACACTTAAAAGCAAGAGAAGTGAAAACATTCGTCCAGAGAAAAAACATCACACCTGAATATTCACAGCGGCATTGTTCATTATAGCTAAAAAGTGAAAACAACCTAAATTCCCATCAGCTGGTGAACGGATAAATAAAATGTGATGCATCTGTACAATGAACTATTATTTGGCAATAATGGGATGAAATAACCAATACATGTTACAATATGATAAACCTTTAAATCATTCTGCTAAATGAAAGAAGCCAGTCATAAAAGATCACATATTGTATGAATCCATTCACATATAATGTCTAGAATATGAAAATCTATAGAGACAGAAAGTAGATTAGCAGTTACCAAGGCATTGGGAGAAATCAGGAGTGACTGCTAGTGACTACGTGGTTTCTTTTGGAATTAATAAAATGCTCTAAAATTAGATTGTGATGAGAATTGCCCAGTGTGAATATAGTCTGATATATACTGTGAATGTTAATATGCTATACTGTGAAAATACTAAAAACCATTGAATTATACACTTTAAATGGTGAATTTTATGGTATATGAAATAAATCTCAATAAAGCTGTTTTTAAAAAAGATGATGGATAGTTGCTTTTTGGAGATGTTCTTTACAATTTGTGGAATCGTATGTTTTAATATGCATACTTATTTGTGGAAATAAAAACACTGGTCGCTAATATGCTTGAATTCTATTGACTTTTTTAACTGAATAATAATGATGAGAAAATTTTCCAGCAATTTAAATTCATGAAAACAAAAATGTAAGAGAAATCTAAGCCAGGTTTTGAAAATGTGTGTCAAAATTGAAGGAATATTAATGACAATAAAAATACAGACTCAGAAAATTGGTCACTATTAAGATTCTTCTAAGACCATTTAATTTATGCAAAACTAGAATAGGCCCATGGAGAGCTGCAGTAGAAAAAATGTAATGGCATTAAAGTGGCTGTCACAGCATCACATTTCCAGAGCTACATGAGATAAATCTGCTTTTGTCTTCATGACCCCACAACTGAGTATTGTTTTCTTCCCTCCCGTTAGTCTTGCCTCCTTCAGTTTAAATATCCTCTCTGTAATAATTTTTGATAAGCAATAATTTTCTGACTGTTCAACATTCTGATTTCCCATCTCTGTTTTATCAATGACATTAGAAGATACAGTGTCTAGATGCAGTCTGACCAGCACAGAGCACAGGGAGACTATTACCTCTTTTGATCTAGATTAGCAAGCTGGCAAATGTGTGGCTCACGTGTCACTACTCTCCTGTCTCACACCTGAGTCTGCAATATTCCTTCCAGAGGAAGCCTTCTAACTTGTTATTGCTGGCAAGGGGAAAGCAACTAATTTTTGCCTCTTCATTGGTATCTGGGTGTTTTACTAACAGTCAGCTGGCCAGGGTACAGGCCTGAGTTCACCCTAGGGCATGAGATCCGGGGAAAAAGGGGAGCTCTGAGCACCAGAAACCTGGTCACAGACTGAGTCCCTCTCTTATGTTGACAGTGTTGATGGTTTTGTGAGACCTCTCATGTTATTACTCTTGAGCCCACATGTATAACACTGCAGTTATCTAGAGTGGAGAGCAATCCCCTAGCATCCCCTCCAGGTGAGTTCCCATACGTGGGAGGAGTGGATGGGGCAACAGAATTGACTAGATGGTCACTAGAGGAAGGTGGGATGCATTGACCCAGACAGGGAGTATGAGATGTTGTGGAAAGAATGATGGTATTTCTAAAGGACACGATCTACATGAAACTAAGGCCACTGGCAATTTCATATACAAACTTAATTAGCTCTGAACTTGCTCTTTGGATGATTGATCATAAACACGTCTGTTTCAGTGTAATGAAGTAATCCATCTGAAAAGGGTGGTCACATGACAAAGTCTGCATTTAATCCCTAGACCATAATTTTGCTTGATCCCTTGAGCCAGTAGCAGACTCTATCATTGTTAACCTATTAGAGCTTTGGTCATTTTCTTTGTTTTTCCCTTTAGTTCTATGGTGTCTTGTTTATATATCTGGCCTTCCTTCCCTATAGTTTTTTCTTTGTTGCATCATGGCGTGCTGCAGGGCCAGACAGCTCAGCACAGAAGCAAAGTAAATAAAATCTCAGATCCTGAGGATTTCCAATGTCTAACAACTGACAAAAGACGGAGATGAGGGTCAGGGGTGGGAAGGGAATTTTATCATTTCAAGAATGGTGAGCCATACCCTGTTCTAACAGAAACGTCTCTGGGCCAGAGGTACATGACCAGAGGCCGTGGTCTCCATTCTCAGGCTAACAAAATAGGACCTTAGAGGTCAACTTTTCTAAATCCCACATTTTATAGATGAAGAAACTGAAGTTTAGGTAAACTTAAAAGCTAGTTACGTAGCTAGTTAGCAGCTAGAATCTACTCTTTGCTTAACACACAGTTATGGATTGAATTGTGTCTCCCCAAAAAGAGATATGTTGAAGTTCCAACTCCCCAGTACCTCAAAATACTACCTTATTTGGAAATAGAGTGATTATAGATGTAGTTAGTTGAGGTCAGACTGGAATAGGGTGGGTTCCCAATCCAATGTAACTGTGTCTTTAAAAGAAGACAGACATGTGAAGACACAGAGACACAAAGGGAGATGGTCATGTGAAGATGGAGGTTATGCAGCTGCAAGCCAGGGAATGCCAAAGCTTGCTGGCAAACACTAGGAAGTTTTTCCAGGAGCTGGAAAGAAGCAAGGAAGCACTCTCTTACAGGTTTCAGAGGGAGCATGGTCCTGCCAACACTTTGATTTTGGACTTCTAGCCTCCAGAACTATGAGACAATAAATTTCTGTTGTTTTAAGGCGTCAGGTTTACGGTACTTTCTTAGGGCAGTCCTGGGACACTAATACAGACAACCTCAGAAAATGTCTATTCCTACCCCCTCACTCATACTGCGTCCTGGGGTTGATCGAGAAACTTACTAAGAGGCTGTTTCTGAGTGGAATAATCTTGTCTTTATGATAGCAGAAATTGCAGAAATACTACTCCACGTCCTCAATTTCATACACCAAAGTTCACAAGCATACAAGTGGAAAAGGCCATTTTTTTCTTTTTCCTTTGTGCTATATTTTAAGTCACATCAGGACCAGAAGAATAGAAGTCACTACGGCACTTGATTTAGGGGATAAGGAAAATATTCTTGATGCCAAAACGTCCCTCTTACTGTTCCATGATAGAGTGTCATCAGACAATAAGCCCTTTAGGTTAAGCATTGCGCTCTCCAGGGTCTTCCCAAATACAAATCCACCTGGGAAAGACCATACATGTCATCTCTGTGTGAATGAGTCCATCTGAGGTTCTCAGATAGAAGACACAGACACAGCAGGGCAGCTCTGACTAAGGTGCAGCATGGTGTGGTGGGAGAGCTTAAGCCTTGGAGTTACAGAAATTCCAATTGGAATCATAGTTCTACTGTGTGCCCCTCGGAAAGCCATTTTTTACTTCTCTGAGTTTGATTACCTATAAACAAAGACATTAACACCCACCTGCTTGGGTTCACGTAATGAGTATAGACAAAGTATTTAAAACATGTATCCCATTTAGATATACAACAAATTCAATAATGTGATTTTGTTGATATTTTCATTATTATCTTATTAAATCTCAGTCCTGGATAAAGATCTTGGTGGAAAATCTAATTATGTCTTCTCAGTTCTTCTCCATCCTATACTGGAAGCATGAAACAAAAATCAGGGGTCCTCATTTGACTTCATATTTATCTGTCCTAGTAGACTGAATATTCATGACACCATCGAGACAGGGACCAATGCTTGTCTAAATCCCCGGCCCTTAGCACAATGTTTGGTACATAGTAAGCAGTCAAAACATATTTGTTGCATGTTGAATATGTGCTACATGATCGATCTTCCTCAGGATTCACAGTCAGTCACGTAAAATGGGCAAGTGAAAAATTCTTGCCCTAAAACACTGATTACTTTTGCTATTAAGGGGGACCGAGTACAAACTTCATCTAAGTTTACATGGACTCAATCCTAAAATAAGTAGCATTACACTAGAGCTTTCCAAAGCCAATGTTGTCTTAATGACACTTTGCCTTAAATCATATTTTAAAATAAGTCAAAGTCTTTTGGATGTAAGAGACTAGGGATGGAATAGTCACACTTCTTGGATTTTCTCTTGCCTCAAATTTGTATCCATAAGTTTCCAAATACTCATTCTCCTTCACACAAGCTCAACTTGCCTCAGTTTTTAAATGTGAAACCTTCAAAGAGGGCACAATGAGCAAAAAATGTGATACTTGGCAACATAAGATGGGATCAAACTTTAGTCCACGGTTTTGTTTCTCTTGAATCCCTATAGACTTGTCATAACCCTTTCCTTCTTGTCTCCATGTAGAGCCTTAAGATGTGCCTCATTCGCTGTATCCAGCCTATTGTGTCTCAGTTATGTCAGTTTCCTGAGGCTAACGCTCTCGTCACCATTACTTGAGGACTGTGACAAACAAAAAACCCTGCCTCAGAAGCACTAGAGCATTCTTAACGTGGCTTTCGACAAGAACAGTTTCGAAAACTCTGTGACTTGACTGCCATCTAGAGAAGACGAAAGATGCTGAAATTAACCACGCTAATCTAGTATCTTGATGGGTTTACTTTTCTCTAACCCTTTGGCAAAAAACCATAAGGAAAAGCATTTTAAACAAGAAACGTAGAAAATATTTAAATGTTGTATTGTGGCTTAGGATGGTGCCATTAATCTGTTTTTTTACAAAACAATAGCAGCAATTGTAATGTTTCTAAGGAGAAATGGTGCTATTAGTGATAGCAATCTGCTTGCCTTTGAATTTATTTTATGGATTCCTCGTGGAAAAAATACAACAAGGTAATGTAATTATTATATCTGCACATTTGTAATGTTGTAATTAAAACTGGGTGGTTGTTCTCATTAAATTCTCCAGATTGTTTGTGGTTTATTTCCTCCTGCCATATGAGTTTTCATCTTAAAACAGATTTCAGGACCTCTCTTTGCTGTTCTTGCTATATTAATACTGACATTACTAGACAAGAAAGTTCTCCAGCTTTGTAAAATGTCCTTTGAGCAATTGTATCATGAAGTGGCTTCAATAAAACTTAAAGACATGGGGAATACAAAAACAATTTCTCCCAGAAAATCACCCCAAAGTTTTTTTTTTTGTTTATACAACAAAAATGTTGGTTTTCCTGCTGGCTTCTACTACCTAGAAATTGAAAAGAATTGGTGGTGTTCATTGTCTTCTATATTACCCTAGGAATTATCTGTTACTCAAGTGCCAAGAAAAACTTCAGCTTATTGAAATTTTCAATCATTTTCACAACAGGATTTTTATTTGTCACATTTTGCAAATAATGGTGATGAGAGTGTTAAATTCAGGAAATTGGCAAAACTAAAATATATTAGGATGAATTACAGTAAATGATGCACATCTTAAGGCTATGCATTGAAACAAGAAGGAAAGGGACATGACTCCACAGAGAATTAACTTAGAAAACACTGGCTAAATTCTGATCCCATCTTATGTTGCCAGGTATCACATTTTTTGTGCCTTGTACCCTCTGAAGATTTCAGATTTAACAACTGAAGCCAGTTGAGCTTATGTGAAGGAGAACAAGTATTTGGAAATCTATGGATACAAATTTGGGGCAAGAGAAAATCCAAAAAGTGTGAACACTCCATTCCTAGTTTTCTACATCCAAAGGACTTTGACTTGTCTTAAAATATGATTAATACAACATTGGTTTTGGAAAGCTCTAGCGCAACATAACGTATTTTAGGATTAGTCCAGGTAAATTGAGATGAAGTCTGGATGCTCCAAATAGGGGCCAGCAAAGTTTCTCTTGAGGTTCAGGTGGTGAAAATCCAGACCATACAATCACAACTAGTCAAGCGCCATCGTAGCACGAGAGCAGCCACAGACAATATGTCGATAAATGGGTGTGGCCATGTTCCAATAAAACTTTGCTTACAAAAAGAGGCAGCCCTAGTTTGCCAACTATTACGTTAGAGCAAGAATCTCTAATTCGCCCAGTATAAACGACTGTCAGATTGTGAAGCCTAGGAATTATCAATTACTCAAGTGTACAAGGAGTCAAAACATAATGTGGGATACTAAGCACAGTTTACACCAGCTCCAACCTACCGGAAACTAGTCCCATTCTTTTTTTCATGAAGCTGGTACATCTTCTAACAATATCAAACCTAAAATACTCTCAGGAAAAACAACTTTTCTCAGATAGTGAAAAATTCAACACACACACTCAGACAGACACACAAATATTCTTCTCAGATTAGTAATGGAAGCAGAAGGTGTGAGACAAGTAAATTTGGGGTGAACAAATATTTATGTATTTTATGTGTATCCCCACGTCTATTTTAGATTACCATTATTATCCTATGACTGGATTCTGTGTGAGCTATCAGATGCATTTTCATTTTAAAACTTAGCTTCTATTTCATGATTGGTATTCTCCCATAAGTCATGCCTATAAAAAAGACCTCAGGAAAGAATCTTTCCCATGAAAATCTAAACACTGAAGTCACTTGCTGCACTGGGACTTTCCATCTAACGACTTGTCCTTGCACCTCAAGAGCTGTTGACATCAGATGGAGCTATGAAGGGTCAGAGTCTGAAAAGTTCTGCTTTCATCACATATAAAAGTTTTCCAGATTTTTTTAGTCTGTTTTACCATCTCAAGGATGATAAGAGAAAGTTTGATCTCCAGTTTAATAATCAGTTTCATCTTTATTTTTGTGTGTACTCTTTTCATAATTGCTTCTTCCTTCACTAAGGCACACTACTATGACCTCCCATAATCATTTACTATCGTGCCACTTTTTCTTTTCTGCCTGTCAGTGGCCACTGTAATGTATGGACAGAGCACAGACTGTAAGGAGGACAGACTTGAGTTGAAAACTCTGCTGCTATTCATACCGGCCCTGGGACGATGGGGGTGCTACCGCACTGCTCTGAGACTCAGTTTTCTCTATGTAAAATAAAGGTAATACTAGGTATATCACAATATTGTTGTTATAGTTAAATGAGATTTGTGAAATCTCGCACATTGTTCAATAAATGTTAGTTTACCTCTTCTCTCTCCCCTAGTCCCCTCCATAAAATGTAGACTACTGATGTTGGGAACTTGTTTATCATATCCTCACCTCCCTGCAGTGTCTGCCACTAGACTAGACACAGTTAGTGCTTCATAAACGTTTCTCCATTAAGCAGTGGGGTCTCATATTTCCCTTTGTTATTGAAGATCTTACCATTTTAAAATGCTATGAAGATGAGCCAAAAAGTATTCTCTGAGTCTTGAAAAGGAAATATGTTTCATAATTCAAAAACAAAAGAATGCACTCATAACATTGATATGCTATACATAGAGTACACATAAATATTTGCTGAATAATGATGATGCATAAGTGTGTGGACTGCATTAAAGGGATACGGTCATGATATTTCACTCTACTCTTCAGGGAGATTATTTGACTCACAATATTATCAAAACTGTGAAATAACAAGGTGCTTTATCATAAGGTTTTATTATCTGTTATTAACTTCTATAATTCTCATCATGATTCATTGGTCAAATTTATATACTGCTCAGCATTGCCTGGGGAAGAATCTTTATGTTTATCTTTCCTGTCAAAACTGGCCACACAATTTAATTTTTTTTAACCATACAGAGTACTACCTGCTGAAAAGTTTGTGGAAATGTCATTCAGGGAACCATCAAGATTAGATGTGACTAATTTGGAGTCATCCAGGCAAAGGAGTTTTGATCAGAAGAGGAAATTAAAGTAAAGAATCATCTGTGGGAGATACAAGTGGAAAGAGAATAAGACCCAGAAGTTATTTAAGGGCAAGAGGAAAAGAAACAGAGCCAGAGTTATTGAGAATGTTACAAAAAAAAAAAAAAAAAAGATCACTAGCTGTGGGGCACATGAACAGAAGAGCTAGATGTCAATAAAAGTAAAATGGGATTTGTGAAATACCAAAAGGGTATATAAAAAGAAACCAATTAAATAGGAAATTCTCTTTTGTTTTTCTGTATCTATTCTGGCTCTAAGGGATAGGAGCTACAAATTTGTTTCCTTCTTTTTGTTTTTCTAGTTCTATAAAAGATAGAAGTAGTTATGCTGACTCAGAATTAAATTTTTATTAGTCAATTTTTAAACTTCAATTTTTCTCATGAAACGTGACTACTACCTATTCTGGCTAGCATGGCATATACGATTTTCTAAAATATCAGATGACAATAAAGCAAGTTGTCACACAAGCATTCTGATTATATTAATAGACTCACAGAACTTGTACAGTCCACGCTGCACAACATCCCTGCTGAGTTACCAGTCTGGCCATAAAAGTCAGGAGAGATTGGCAAAAGTTATTTTATTTATCAATAATTAAATATCATTGGATCAGCTTTAAAAGATTAATATGGGGGCCGGCCCAGTGGCACAGCAGTTAAGTGCACATGTTCCGCTTTGGCAGCCTTGGGTTCGCCGGTTCAGACCCCAGGTGCGGACATGGCACCCCTTGGCAAGCCATGCTGTGGTAGGTGTCCCACATATAAAGTAGAGGAAGATGGGCATGGATGTTAGCTCAGGGCCAGGCTTCCTCAGCAAAAAGAGGAGGATTGGCAGCAGATGTTAGCTCAGGGCTAATCCTCCTCCTCAAAAAAAAAAAAAAAAGATTAATATGTTCTTAGGGATATTTATTCAGAAAAAAAAAACCCACAATCTCCATTCTAGCCTGGCAAGAGTCCTAACTATTCACACATCTCCCTACCTATCTATAAGTACAGGTTATAGCAGAATGACTCTGTGAAACCCTGTCCTCTTCCATCATTTTAAAACTAACTATACATTGCTTCTTTAACAAATTCCTCCCAGATTGGACAACAATTAGATACCAAAAAGGAAGTGAGGATATAGGAAAGGGAAAATTGCAGCTTAACCACTGACAACTTTGCTTAGGAGTGGTGGTTTTCCCAGAGAAACAAAATTCCATATATGCAGAAGACAAGCCATCCAATATTTGTTAATGGTACTAGCATCTTCAGAACAACTCTGATACAACCTCATCGGTTTTCATCTAAAATGATAAGAGTTAACCCATATGGAATGTGTACTATGTGGCAGGTACTGTTTTAAACACTTTGCATAGCATTAAGTCACCCAATCCTCGTGACAATCTCATTAAATAGGTTATTATTACTTTTCTCATTTTGCAGATGTGGAAACTGAGGCAAAACAGCTAAGGAGCTTACCCAAGGGCACACAACTGGTAAGAGAGCCAGATTCTAACCCAGGCAATCCAGCTCCAAAGTTCACGCCCTTAACGCTATGCCCCCAGGCAGACTGTCAGGGCATCCAATATCTTAGAAGTGTAGAAGCCAGTTTAGTAAAACCTACTAATTATTCTCAAAAAAAAAAAAAAAAATTGCAAGTTAGCCAGATGGAACATCTTTCTAACACGGTCCAGTAAAGAAGGAACTGTGAGTGAGTGGGAAAGGGAAAGCCTTTACTATTAAAACTCTGATAACGTATACACAAATTTCTTCTAAAGCCTGTGAGTGTTTTGCCCTAGAGAAACATCATCAAACTTCTGTGCTTCTTGAAGATAATCCATGGTTCAGCACAACAGGAAATATACCACAACTCAGTGTTCTGAAAACATAAGAAATAAGCCATAAACACAAAAGGAAGAAAACTCTAGGGAAACTATTTTTCCCTGCTGAAGCAATACAAGCAACATTTTAACTAAGAGGACTACAGTTAACCAAAGGCCTTAACTCACATTGGTTAATCAGCAACTGTAATGTTTTTTTAAATGAAGAGTCATCAGAGTAAAAGGGTAAATAATGGAGAATGAGCTATCTGCCCTTTCTCAGTCAGGCATTTAACCAGTGTTACATAAATTTGTATCCACAAGTTCACCAAGGGTTTAAAGAAAGAATTCAGGCAGGCTGATAAAATTTATTTCCAAACTTGATCATTCTTGAAGAGCTACATCTTACCCATAGGTTCTTTTTTTTCATTTATGCCTTCTTCTTGTAACTGGGGTAATATCTTTTTATAAAACAACTGCAAGCAATTTTCCAACAATAACGATCTTGAACGATCTTGAAACTCTAAATTATAGTTTTGGTCTTGTTCACAGACATCTTCCAAGTGAACCATTCTGCATTGTTAAGAAAGAACAGCTGCCCCACAGAAGCCAAATAAGTCCATGATGGACCAGACTTGGGATTGCTGTCAGATTAAACTCAATAGTAGCTCAAAGAAAATAGATCCTTCGAGCAAAAAAACTCTGCTGGATTTCCAGATCCTGGAAAATGAAGTCAAACTGCCTATCCCAGTCTTCATGGAACACCATGATTCCTCTTTCAAGTTTAATTCTCATCACTCTCTTCCTTGTTCCCTTCATGCCGATCAAAGGAAACTCCATAATTTTCTATACACACTCTGCTTTTTCTCATTTCCATCCTTATTTTCATGGTGTGCCTTCCATTTCAAATATTCTTCCTCAACTCTTTCTTCAAAGCTCAGCTCAAATACAATTTCTTACACACACACACAGATTTCTATCAGTTATTTGTATGCGTGATGGTTAATTTTATACTTTAACTTGAGTAGGCCATTGGTGCCCAGTTTTGGGTCAAACATCAGTGTAGATATTGCTGTGAAGATTTTTTTAGATGAGATTAACATTTAAATCAGTAGACTTTGAGTAAAGCAGATTATTCTTCAGAATGTAGGGGGGCCTCATCCAATCATGTGAGACCTTAAAGGAAAAGACTGAGGTTTCCCAACCCAAGAGGGCAGCATCAGGTCTTCCCTGGGTCTCCAGCTTGCTGGCTTGCCCTGCAGATTTCAGATTTGCAAGTCCCCAAAATCATGTGAGCCAATTCCTTAAAATAAATCTCTCTCTATTGATAGATAGATGATGGATAGATAGATAGATAGACACATAGATAGATAGATAGATAGATAGATAGATAGATAGATAGACACATAGATAGATAGATAGATAGATAGATAGATAGATAGATAGATAGATAGACAGACAGATAGATAGATAGATAGATAGATAGATAGATAGATAGATAGATGTATAAACACATCATAAGAAATAGACCATAAACACAAATATATATACATTCCATTTCTATTGGTTCTGTTTCTCTGGAGAACCCTAACTAATACAGTATGATGTCTGATGTCCCTGCTGTACCATAAGCTCATCAAAAGAAATTATCCTCCTATTCCTCAAAGAACAATCTTTAAAGATAGAGTGTGCTTGGGGCTGGCCCAGTGGCGCAGTGGTTAAGTGTGCACATTCCACTTCTCAGCGGCCCGGGGTTTGTCGGTGCGGACATGGCACCGCCTGGCAAAAGCTATGCTGTGGTAGGCGTCCCACATATAAAGTAGAGGAAGATGGGCATGGATGTTAGCTCAAGGCCAGTCTTCCTCAGCAAAAAGAGGAGGATTGGCAGTAGTTAGCTCAGGGCTAATCTTCCTCAAAAAAAAAAAAAGATAGAGTGTGTTTAATAAATATCAAATGAATGATTGAATGGTCAATGAATAAATAAATATTTGGTCAATTCCATCTGCAAAATAGCTCAACTTAATTTTTTGTTCTCTCTTTCATTGGGCAGTCCTCTAGTTCACATGCTTATCCTCTTTACCTACACTGTTTGAGATTCCTACCAGGTGTCTCTGCTTCCAGACTCTTCTGACTCCTGCCCAAGCGAATCCTTCACATTGCCATTAAGGTTTCTCTCAAACACACACACACACACACACACGCACACACACTTCAGAGTCCTACAGTAAAATACGTAATGGCTCTCCATTACCTACAGCCCCTTTACAGCTCTCATCCAAATCCACTTTGCCGTCATGGCATGTATTATCTTACTAATCTCTCCAACGAAAATGCTCTTAATAGGTTGTTTGGTTAAAAACAAGTTTTCTGTGTCTATTATTTATCTTATAACTATCAAAGGTAACTAAATAAAAAGTGACTTAAAAGTTTTAAGCTATTTACCCTTTACATAAGATGACCCTTATTATACAGTCCCAAGAGGCTGGACATTTGAGCTGTGTGCTCTGCC
The DNA here is from genome assembly GCF_021613505.1 of Equus quagga. NCBI lineage: Eukaryota > Metazoa > Chordata > Mammalia > Perissodactyla > Equidae > Equus > Equus quagga. The sequence continues at coordinate 55,313,818 of NC_060269.1, read as the reverse complement.
ATCTTGGGACCTCTGTCTACCTGACAATCGCTTACTTATCTCTGAAGTTCAGAGGTGACCTCGTCTGTGAAAGCTCCCTTTCCTTCCTCAATCAGTTAGTTGTTCTTCCATCTCCCATACATATTTTCCACATATTTTTGGTGTGTTCGTCTGCTTTACTAGAACATGAGTTTCTCCCAGAATGTATTTTTATGGTATTTATTTTGTATACCCAAACATCTAGCCCGTTGCCTGAGATAACCCCTCAACCCCTCCCTAAAGTGCTTATGCTTTATGGGCATGCAGAAATGTGTTGAAGTCAGCAGCAAAGCATAAATCATTGACTTTTTTGTGGAAATTCTTTCCTAAAACCAGAAAAAAAAAAATTAGGCAATATGAAGAAGCACGTGATGCTATGCAGAGATTAACAACTGTCTTTTTCCTTTTCATCTGGCATTTTGACATGTTATAGACCCAGCTGGTAATTCTGAAATTATAACCTCTGGGTTTCTCATGTTTATTCCTGCAGTAATCCACGTATTATCCGTTTTGCGTCTAAAAAGACTAACTGCTATTAGTCCCATACAAAGTTTAAACTGTGGTTTGTGATGTCATCCAGCCAGTAGCCATGAGTTTGACGGGTTAAATAGTTAATATCGCCATTTATTAGAAGTGCTGCTATTGAATCCTTGTAAAGGTCTAACTTTTAAGATGGCTGAGCACAAAGCTGAAATTTGTTGATAAATGTCGAGTTGCCATTAGAATGCTGTTCATAGATTTTAGGGTACGGTCGATGTCATCATTCTCACCAAAGCAATTGCTTCCTCTCGATACCTTGACAGATCTGCATGAGTCCATAGATTATCACTGTCCTCAGAACTCTTTATCATGTTTAAAATCTGTTGAAGTATGAAAAAAAATCAAGTATGCTTCACAAAACAGGATCATAAAATGAACTAGGCTAGAGCTATCTTTGATGGAAGATTCTGAATCATCCCCCAGACAAATCACAAAAAAGACTGGCAAGTCAGCTGAGACATCAGGGCAGAAATGCTAAATCCAGCAGTGTATTCAGTGCAAGAGCCATGACTGCTCAGCTAAGGACAGATGAAACCCTGACACAAAACAAAGCTAATTTTTGAGAAAATAGCTGTCCAATAATGCCTGTATAAATTAATCCATGTTCGAGCACTCACACACCTTAGATGAATAGTATATACATTAAAGATAAATGATTACATACTTATTTGAATTCCACATACAAAAAGATAAATGATTAAATATTTATTTGAATTCCACATACAAAAAGAGCTCTCTTAACTGCCTTCTACTTTACCTACTTACTGAAATATCTGAAGCTTTATTTTCCTCAGTAAAACACACTGATGCCCATGTCACACGGATGCTCCTCATTTGTGTTCTCCTACACTTTTCCTTCCGTTCACAACTGCTCACAGATTTTATTTGTTCACACAACTGCATGTGTCACTAGACCTTGTTAAAACTGGCATGTTATTCAATGCTCGGTAAACTGATACAACAAAAATGTAAAAGGGAAGGAGCTGCTCTTTCTATTTTTCTTAAAGCCAAGAAAAATCAATGGAATCACTAAAAGAATGGAATTATTTGATGCCTGGTTGAGACCACTGTAGCAGCAAAAAAATAAAATTCAGCGGTTACATGGCTTCAAAAGAAAAAGACCAAACAAAACAAACAGTGCTGTCAAGCTGCAGAAAGGGTAGGCATGTGCTTCTAGAACTTTCTTTGTGCCTTCACAGTCCAGGTGCTGCAATGCTACAGTATTAAGTCTGCTCCAGTGCCCCAGCCTTTCTGTCCTATTCCAGGCTTGTTGAGCTGTTCATGACTAATACTAATGAGAGACATGCCCTTTTGTATGTTACCTCAAAAATATGCAAAAACGGCTCTGATGCGCTCTCCAGTCTCGCCTAATTTCCCATCAAAGAAATAGAACTCCAGCTACTTGACTAGCTTTTCATATTGAATCTCGAAAAATCAGAGATGCTTCATGCATCTGCAAACACTCAAGGAAATAAAATAGCTCGCACTTGGTCATATTTGATGTCTGGCTTCACAGTCCTTTCATTTTTAACATAATTCATTATTTTGCTTTCTATTTTATTTCCTCTGGTCTTGATTCAGAGACCAGGATTTATATCTTTTTAACCTCAAAAATTTACCAACTGACAAGTCCAAATATATCAAAGTGTAAAATTAATTCCAACTTTGTTCACTGGGGTGTGTGTGTCGTGTGCATGTGTGTGTATCTGTGTGTGTTTGTGTATTATGTTTTGGTTTGGTTCAAATTTGAATTTTAGTGGGTGTTGTTTTGAAAATTTTGGAATTTACGAGATTTTTTCAATGAAATTATTTCTGTGTAATTATGCTTATGAAAAACAAAAAACTTTAAACACCTCAGATTAACAATAAGATATCCTGTTATTTCTGAAATGAAAGAAATTTGCTATCCTTATATTTGGAAAATGAAGACTAAAGGGCTGCAGGACAACAGAGAGGCCCATTCAGGCACAGCCGTGAGAGCAGGTTCAATTGTTCTCCCAGCTGGCGAGGAATGTTTCTCCAAACTTCTCATTTAGAGATGAGCCTATGGACTGAATTGTGACCCCCTAAAATGCCGAAGCCCAACCTCCAATGCGATTGTATTTGGAGATGGGGCCTTTGGGAGTAAATTAGGGTTAGATGAGATCGTGAGGGTGGGGTCTTTGTGATAAGATTAGTGCCCGTATAAGAAGAGAAACCAGAGAACTTGCTCACTTACTCTCATCCCACCATATGAGGACACAACAAGAAGGCAGCTGTCTACAAGCCAAAAGGAGAGCTCTCACCAGAAACCGACCCCTCTGGCACCTTGATCTTGGACTTTTAGCCAACAGAACTGTGAGAAAATAAATTTCCATTGTTTAAGCCATCCAGTCTGTGGTATTTCGTTATGGCAGCCCAAGCTGGCTAAGACAGTGAACATTCTTTAAAAACTAGAAACAGGAGCTGGCCCGGTGGTGCAGTGGTTAAGGGTACACATTCTGCTTCAGCGGCCCAGGGTTCGCTGGTTTGGATCCCAGGTGCAGACATGGCACTGCTTGGCATGCCATGCTGTGGCAGGCATCCCACATATAAACTAGAGGAAGATGGGCATGGATGTTAGCTCAGGACCAATCCTCCTCAGCAAAAAAAAAGATGAGGATTGGCAGCAGTTAGTTCAGGGCTAATCTTCCTCAAAAAAAAAAAAACAAAACAAAACTAGAAACAAAAACATGAGAAGGAATTGGAAAAAAATATTCTGAAGGATAAACAGAAATCATTATCAATCTGATAGGCAAGTAAAGGAATATGATACAGTAAATAAAGGAGAAACTCTGTATTATAGGAAAGAGTTTCAGACTCCATAATAGAAACCATTCCATATGCCCCAGACGTCTAAGAAGTTTCAAGTAGAGAAGGACTTCGTGTTAGTTGGTTACTTCCCACTGAGAAGCATGAGCCTGCCCCAAATAGAATACTGGAGAAAATCGGAAGTCATGCTATCTTCCCAGAGGGAGGAAGCAAGAAGCAGACCCACCACAGCCAAGGCTACCATGCTGCACACTCCCAGAAGACAGCCTCCGGGCTCATGCAGGCACAATCTGCCCAAGCCTTGGCCACAGCTCACCAGACTCACCAGTCATTGCCTACCCACACCTGCTGATGTGGAGATGAAGGAAATCTAGAAAACTAGCAAGCATCTCTAGGTACTTTGAAGCTCAGACCAGGACAGAAGGACTCATAAGCACAACTAGTAGTTTTATCAGTTCTGTCACTTGAGGACTGTGATTATAAGAAAGAAGAAACATGGCAGGAAGAGAATAATGGTCCATATACATGATATTAAAAGGAAAGAATTTGGCTTCCTGAAATTTGGTCTATAAAACAATAACACATCCCTGATAAAAGACTCGGTATGTCTTATATAAATTGAAAGGCTATATTTGTCCAGAGACTCAATGATCTGATCAAGGAACTCAAAATAGATTTTAATGTGAGGAAGGAGAAACAAAGACTGGGTCAGAAAAGCAGCTAGGATTGGTACTCAGACAATTCAGCTCCAGGGTCAGCACTCCTAACTCCTACACTAATCTGTAGACAAATACAGGGCCTAGTAAGCAACAAACTGAGACCATAAGGGCGATTTCAGAGAAGCCATAGTCCAAAGACAAAAGGTGTCAGGGATCCATACAGAGTTTCAGAGATATTACCACAGCCTATACCCCATGCATGGTGACTGCAGAGTACTTATCTGAGGCTGGGCGTATAAAGTAGCTGAAATCAGGCAGAACTGCCATGCCATGGCTGGAGAAGGATGTTCAAAACCATAAATCCTTATTCCAAAATCTGGAGCGTTTTCAAATAAGTCCTCAAGAATGTCTAAATGCTACCTCAAGGTTGTACAAATCTACTCTGACATCAACAGAGACTATACAGCAAGGCAATTTCCTAGTCAGAATCTGCTGCTAAGGAGCAATTCCAGTAGACATTACACTATTAAAAGGCAAAGGGTAGAAATGGAGAGGCTCAGAAACCTAACTGTTTGCTTTTCCAAACTCGTGGGGAAAAGTGAGAATTCACTGCCTGGGAGTCATAACTGTACACATATATATTTTATTCCCAGCCTGCTTTGCTTCATTTATTTTCCTTTAGCATCCTTGGCAAATTCTCTATGGTCTACAACACTCTCCCACTAACATTCATTTAGATCCTTATCTCTGGCAATTTTCTCATGGCACCCCCTCAGATAAACTGCTCCCCACCTACATTTGTCTATCCAATCCTACCCAGCCCTCAAATATAGTTTCAAATACTAACCTATCTTGAAGGCTTCTATGACAATTCTGGGAATGATGTCTCCCTCCTATGGACTTAATCAAATTAGTATTTGAGCACATCTGAATCTACAGTTCACATTTGACATTAATTATGTCTCTCACAGGGTAGTTGTAAAAATTAAATTTGATAGTTAAAATAATTAATGTAAAGTGTTTAGCACAGTTTGTGGCATATGGTATGTGTTCAGTAGTTAGCTATTATTATGATTATTTCTGATTTTTTATCATTATTACATTATTTTATGATATTACTATTTAATTTTATTACATGCATCTTTTGTCTTTCCAACAGGGATAAACGCAATATTATACCTAGCTTTCCAAAAATTCCCAAAACTCCTAATATTGTACTGAATACAAAATGTATTGCCAGTAAATACTTAGACGGTTAAAAACAGGACACTAAAATTGTTGACAAATACTACTTTTTTACACTCTGTAATTTCTGAACTATGTTTAGGTAGTAAAACAGGTGGAACCTTTCTTTCCAAAGATTTACAGTACAAAAAGTTGTTAAATTTTTTGTCAAGGCAATAAACTGTCATTCCAAGAAATAACTAGGTGGTCTTGACCCCAAGATCTTATGTGAGCTATAAATTCTAGGGAGAAGATGGTTTACAGCCAACCATCAATCTGCAGACATGTTTCCACATACATTTCAGAAGGCTTGTGTTGGTTCACAAATTTCCTCATCAGCTGTAGCCCACAAGAGTCTAAAACCCTAAGTAGGCAGACACATTCAACAATATACATATTTGTGTTTTAGAAATATCACTCTGCAAGCAACTTGGAAGAAATGACTGTCATGTGGAGAGATGAAAACAACAAAAGCATTTGAGGCTACTTCTAGGGCCCAGATGAGATACACTGAAGACTTGATCTGAAGCAAGCAAATGAAGACCCAGAGGTCTGAAATGCCCTTTCTCTTGTGCCTTTCCAAATGCTGCTTTCTCTATGCTCAAGTCCCCCTCCTTTATGATGCATTCCAGTCTCTGGAATCTGTGAGTGGAGTGAGTTCTACCACTGTAGAGGCCCCGTGTCTCCTAGCGCAGATCTCATCATTTTTCTTACAGCTTACAAATTAATTTATCATCCTTAGAATTCGTTGATATTACTCAAAGCACAATTTAGCGCTCTGAGAATTTCCATTTGATCTTCTCTTTTTACATTTTCATTTCATATTTCTCTTTACCTTTCATTTATTCTTTCCCAAAAGACAAGATGAAATTAATTAACAAATAAACATATGAGGAAAATATTCCATTCTACTAGTAATGAAACAATTTGAGGTATCACTATTTAGCTGTTTAGCAAAAAGATAATTATTTTCCAAATGACAGTCAACGTTTCCGAAGGTAAGCTGGTAAGCTCATATCTGCTGAAAGCAGTGCAAATGGATATAAACATTTTGGAAAACAAGTCAGAAAAAGTGATTAGGAGCCTCCTTTCCCCCGCAAAAAAACTGTGTCATACCCTTTAATCTTGTAACCCCATCTGTAGGAAATCATCCTCAAGAAATAATCAAAATGGATGAAAAAACGCTCACAGAATGTGTTCCTTGCAACATCGTTTAAAATAGGCAAAAATTGGGAGCGATTTTAACGATTAGTTGAACTACCAGTTTTGTGATAACTTCGTATTGCGTTTTTTCTTTCTTAGCAACTAATACTTCTCTAACTTAGTACCTATTTTTTAAGTAAATGGGATCAAGACAAAACAAAGCAAAAGCAGACAGGAAGTTAGTGTACAAACACATGTGAACCCAAGTGCAATTGCTATTGCTGAAGATGACATTGTACAAAGATAAAATAATAGGAAGTGGTAGAACCCAGACACACGCCCAGAGACTGAATGTTTAACTGCTTCTTTCTACTGCCCCCCATTATTTGCCCTTCAGATTGGTCACCATTTAAACATGATAGCTCAATGAGATTCTAGATACCAACAGAAATGCCCATATACTGCTGTAGAAGTACAAGTTTTAAAGCTTTTCTAAAAAGTAATATTCACCAAGAGTCGTATTGTTCCAGAAGTGAACATTGATTTTTAAAAATCTACTCTGTAAAAGAAGTATGCCATATTGAGGAATTAAGGTTAATTTTTTAAATGTGATCTGGTGGAGTTTCTATAATTTTTAAAGAGGCCTTATTTTTTAGAGGTACATATTAACATGTTAATGATGTGTGGGATTTGCTTAAAAACAACCTTGGGCACAGAGTGTGTAGATTAAACAGGATTGGCCATGAATTTTTAATTGTTGAAGCTGGGTGATGGGTAGATGGGGATTCATTTTACATATTTAGGTGCTCCTATGTTGGGTGCGTAGATATTTACAAGTGTTATATTTTCTTGTTGGATTGTTCCCTTTATCATTATGTAGTGCCCGTCTTTGTCTCTTATTACAGTTTTTGATTTAAAGTCTATTTTGTCTGATATAAGTATTGCTACCCTGGCTTTCTTTTCTTTGCCATTTGCATGGAATATCTTTTTCCATCCTTTCCCTTTCAGTTTGTGAGTGTCTGTAGGTCTGAAGTGTGTCTCTTGTATGCAGCATATACATGGATTCATTTTACTATTCTCCCCTCCATTGCATCTATTTGACATTTTGCATGATAAACATGTTAAAACCCATCGTCTCTGTGCAGGATGAGCACTGCAGGGCTATGCAAAATAGTCACTGTTGATAATAACTGAAATATCCAACAGTGGGAAAACGATCAGATAAATTATAGCATATCTATATGTTCAAGAATTATGTAGCCATTAAGAATTCCTTCATTCAAGGGCTAGTTAATGATATTACAAAATGTTCACGATACAATATTAAGTAGGAAAATTTTGTATAAATGGTAAAAACCATGTATAATACAGTTTTGGGGGGAAGACCCCCCAAATTGGGGGAAGGACCTTTTTCCATAGAAAAAAGTTGGAAAGAAACATATCAAAATATTAACAATTGTTCTCTCTGTGTATTCATAGGTGATTTCTGTTTTTGTTCTTTAAATTTTTCTGCATTTTCCAATATTTCTACCATGACAGTGAATTATTTTTATATTCAGCAAAAAAATCAGTGTTATTAAGGAATTTAGAGAGCAAAAAGAAACCTAACTCTGTGCAGGGAGTAAAAGACTCTCAAACACTGTTTGGGTCCCTCTTCAACCATTAGAGTTCTTGCTGTGGAGGGACGAGGCACAGTCCCATTATCTCTCTGACTGACTGGGCTGGCAGCCATTCCCCAGCTGGCATGCTGGAAGCAGGAGCTCAGGGGCCCAAATGAGACCCGCTCTACACATGACTCATGAAACTCCCTCAGTCCACACGCTTTGCCTATGTGGAAAGACATGGACAGTAGAGTGACTATAAAAAGAAGAACTATAAAAATAAATAAACGACTGAGCAACGTCATGAAAAATGGAGGTATATTATACGTTATGTACAGAGGGAATTGTTACTGTTTCTAGGTGTCTCTAGGTGAAAACAGAACAATTTGAAATGCACAAAAAAAGACAACTTAGGTAGAAGACTTAGTAATTGTCAAAAGATAATTTTGTTGTGAATTTCCCATTAGTTTAAAAATTCTCGAAACAAATGAAATTGATGAAGTCTCAAATAAATAGAAAGATATTCTGTGTTCATGGATTGAGAGAATTAATATCATTAAAATATCCGTACTACCCAAAGCCACCTCGAGATTCATGCAATCCCTATCAAGATTCTAATTTCATTTTTCACAGAAATAGAAAAAAGAATCCTAAAATTCATATGGAACCACAAAAGACTGCAAATAGCCAAAGCAATTGTGAGAAAGAAGAACAAAGCAGAAGCATCACACTTGCTGACTTCAAATCATATTACAAAGCTATAATATTCAAAACTGTATGGTACTGGCATAAATATAGACAAATAGACCAATGGAACAGAACAGAGATCTCAGAAATTAACCCTCACATATACAGTCAACTGATATTTACAAGGGAGCCAAGAATACTCAATGTGGAAAAATCAGTCTCTTCAAAACATGGTGCTGGGAAAACTGGATAATCACATGCAGAAGAATGAAGTTGGACCCCCATTTTATACCACTCACAAAAACGAACTCATAGAGGATTAAGGACTTATACATAAGACCTGAAACCATAAAACTCCTAGAAGAAAACATAAGGAAAAAACTCCTTGACATTGGTCTTGGCAACAATTTTTTGGATATGACACCAAAAGCACAGCAACAAAACAAAAAATCAACAAATTAAACTACATCAACTAAAAGGCTTCTACACGCAAAAGAAACAATCAACAAAGTGAAAAGGCAACCTACAAAATAGGAGAAAATATTTGTAAACCATGTATATAATGAGTTAATATCTAATATTGATTTTTTTAAAAACTCATCCTGGGGCTGGCCCAGTGGTGCAGCAGTTAAGTGCACACATTCTGCTTTGCAGCCCAGGGTTCAGCGGTTCGGGTGCGGACATGGCACCGCTTGGCAAGCCATGCTGTGGTAGGCACCTCACATAAAGTAGAGGAAGATGGGCATGGATGTTAGCTCAGGGCCAGGCTTCCTCAGCAAAAAGAGCAGGATTGGCAGCAGTTAGCTCAGGGCTAATCTTCTTCTTCAAAAAAAAAAAAAATGAGCAGAGGAACTGAACAGACATTTTTCCAAAACAGACATACAAATGACCAATAGGTACATGAAAAGATGCTCACCATCACTGATCATCTGGGAAATGAAAATCAAAACCACAATGCAATATCACCTCATACCTCTTAGAGGGCTATGTCAGTGGGAATGTAAATTGGTTCAGCCTCTATGGAAAACAGTATGAAGTTTCCTCAAAAAATTAAAAAGAGAACCACCATATGATCCAGCAATCCCATATCTGGGTACGTATCCAAAGGAAATGAAATCAGGATCTGGAAGGGATATCTGCAATCTTATATTCATTGCAGCATTATTCACAATAGCCAAGACATGAAACAACCTAAGTGTCTGTCAGTGGATGAATGGATAAAGAAGAGTGGTGTGTGTGTGTGTGTGTGTGTGTGTGTGTGTGTGTGTGTATAGGGAATATTATCCAGCCATGAGAAAGAAGGAAATCCTGCCATTTGTGACAACATGGGTAGTCCTTGAGGGCATTATGCTAAGTGAAGCAAGTCAAGTAGAGAAAGACAAATACTATATGATCTCAGTTATATGTGGAATATAAAAAAGCAGAACTCATAGAAACAGAGAGTAAATTGGTGGTTGCCAGGGGTTGTGGGTGGAGGAAACAGGGAGATGCTAGTCAAAGGGTACAAACTTCCAGTTAGAAGATAAATAAGTTCTGAGGGTCTGATGTAAAGCATAGTTACTATAGTTAACAGTACTGTATTATATACCTGAAAGCTGCTAAGACAATAAATCCTAACAGTTCCAAACACAAAAAAAGAAATAACAATTATGTGAGCTGACGGAGGTGTTAACTAACCCTCCGGTGGTAATAATCTTGCAATATATAAGTGTATCAAATCATCATGCTGTACACCTTAAACCTGCACAATGTTATATGTCAATTATATCTCAATAAAGCTGGAAAATAAGTAAATGAAGACGTCTCTCAAACTGGGGTAGAAAAGACAACTTGGGTTGAAGACTTAGTAACTGACAAAAGAACAATGTCAATTTCGCACTAGTTTGAAGATTCCCAGTCCCAAATCTCTGTCCTTCGCCTTCATTTATATTCATAACAATGCCAAATGGAAGCTCCTTGCCAAGATCTGGGTGACTGCGCAGATCTGATTGTCTATTACCAGAGAAAATATCACACAAGAGTTGTTCAGCATGTGTGCTTGCTTAGGCATTAACTTTCAAACAATCTGAATATTTTCTAAATGCTGGAACCATCCTTGGACTTAAAGTGAATGAAAAAGTCCTTTCCCAAACGATTATCTGGCCTTTGAACATGTGAACTCAGCCAATTTTTTTTTAAAGTCTAATCTCCAACGAATAGCTTCAGTAAGAATGTGGACTTCACATCCCCTGTCTTGCTGGGTGTTAAAAATCTTCACACCCTGTCTCCAACAAATTGAAAGGACTTCTCCTTGTATTACAGTGCCTCGGCTCATTAGAACATGTTCAAGTTACATCCCAAAACCATTAGAGATGTATGGAAAAACTATTCTTATTTTTGTTGATAGCTCAATTTATAATCTTGATTTCTTTGGCCTGGGAATTGGTCAAAACTCTATAATATCCATATGCATTTTTCTCACCTGTTTTATTGTTACATAAATTCGAATCTTCAAGGAAAATTCCCATTTCTCTTTATCCTTCTCAGGGAACTATATCCAGCAGTGCACATTGCAATACAACTGAGCACACTTCTGAAGAATGAAGCTTTAATTCACCTGACGGCCGCTGTCCATCAAAACTCTTTTATGCATTTATAATGCATTTATATCAAATATAGCACAAAAATATATTTATTTTGCCAAAAGTCTTCAGGTTGAATAATCTCATTTTTGTGGGTGGTGTTTTCAAATCCTATCCTGAAGTGTTTCTACAAGAAGGAAAATAAAGGAAAAGAAAAATCACCTAATTATGGTTAATCTTTTAAGTAAAAATGAGAATTCTAGAATTCTAAAATAAACATCCTTCTTAGTCACCTTGCGTGAGTTACAGGCAAAAGGAAAGAAACAGATATCTGAATCAGTAAATTAGTCAGAAATGTTCAGAAATATACTTCATAATGCCCAGCACCTTTAGAAATCTGGTAGTGAACGCCTGTCCCAATGAAGAATTTAGATTAAAGTTCATGCTGCAACTAGTTTCCCTATAATGTCAGTTTCAAATGAAAACCTGAGTTTTTTTGCAACAGCATTTGTCAGAAGAAGTCATTTCATTTCTTATTATTAATTTCATTTATGCTATAGTGTATTAGCTGGATACTCTATTGATTGTTGCTCCAACTAATTTTGGCTCTCATAACAGACAAAAATTCGGTTTGAAAGATAAGTCAATATTGTAATCTACTCACTAATAATAGTGATGACATTGACAAAATTATGGCTGGGTAGACTGCAGTATTGAGGTGAGTTGAAAAGGATTCCTGTTTCAGAATAAAAATGTTGTCTTTTATCTATACTCACATCTCTTTATGCATGTGTTAGTAGATAATGAGGAGATTACATAAACTGCTCCACAAATTAGGATAAATATATGGCCAAAACTTTATTTTTCTAATTAATTAACAGCTTGAGCACCACTTGTCATATTAGCAGGAAATCCGGTATTCATTTATTCAACAAATATTTATTGAGTGACTAACCATGTGCCAGTTATTGTTCTATGCCTGGAACACACTAATATACAAAACATGCAAGAATCCCTGCCTTCAGTTAGCTTACGTTCTACTAGATCTCTCTTTGGAGGCAACATTCCCCCTAAATTACCCAAAATGAATGGTTTTCTTGGACCAAATGTGAGAAGATCAGTCCAACTCTACACCCAAGCAAAGAGAATCTATATTCTTCTGGCAATTTCTTTACTGCCATTGTTTCTTGCTGGCACATGGTGGCTGATACCACTGGTCCCAGTTCAATAGATGATTCTGATGCTGATTCTGATTTTGATGCTGGTCAGCTGGGTTTCATTTGGTTTCCACATAGACCCCAAGTGGATCTTAAAGAGAGGACAACCCAAGTCCCTCCAAATCAGAACAAGCCATAACAAGGCTCTCTGTTGCCTCAACTCCTTTAGTGTCCGGTCCTCAGTGTGCCCCAAGGAGTCAAGTCCAGGAGCCCTCTACTTAGGCATTATCCTTTTGTAGACTTTGAGCCATTATACCCCTTCCCTTCTAAGAAACCCACTTTCTCAGATATCAGGCAGGCATTCCCTTTCCATCTGGGAAACCCAAAGAGTCTGATTAAGCCTCTCTTCTTAGAAAATCTCCAGAAGGCATTACACTATTCATTCCTTGACCCATTCATTTACTTACCAGATACTTGTTGACCACCTCTGTGACAGGCACTGCTCTCAGCCCCAGTTGCCTCCAGAAAGACCCTTTGTGGAGGACGCTGCCTTCATACCAACAAAGACTGACTTTCTGACAGTTCTCTCCCTAGAATAAAGGGGGAAAAAAAAAAACAACGCTAGAGATGGACCTCCAGCTAGGCACCAGGCTACATATGTGAGTGTATTATAAATAACAACAAAAAAAAACTCTAAAATGTTAAAATGCCCAGGTGATAATGAACACAGAGATGATGGAAATTATCAATTGCTTTACAAAAAACATTTTCATTAAAATTATTTTAGAAAGGAAAGATACTTAAACTCTGAAACAACCCAGCTTTACAGCTGGCTCTTTTTTTTTTTTCCAAAACTCTGTGTAAATTATTTTCTACCAGGCTGAAGAAACAAATAAGAACAAAACTATCTAATCAGATATTCATTTCTTAAGACAACTTTCTGCTTAGGACAAATCATTGACTTGGAAGGTTATAAGAGTCCAATCCACTTTCAGCCCCTGAATACCCCTAACCACATTTTTTTGTAAGTGGCCATTGACCAATGCTTGATGCCTCCAAGTTCAGGCCTCTCTTCCCCCTAAGTTACTCTCATCCGTGTTTTAATAGTGTTTCTGCATCATACTATCTGTCTCCCTGTAGCTTCAAGCCAGTCATACTAAATATTATATTTTTGAGTCATACAATTCCTCTTCTCTTTGTGACAGGCCCTGAAATACGTGAAGAAGCTTTGGATTCTCATTTTTTCTTTTGCAACTATTTTCAATTATTCTCCTGCAACTATTCTCCAATGACATCGTTTCTAGCCCCTTCATAAAATAAGTCACTCTCTTCTGAACATACTTCATTTGTCCATGTACCTCTTAAAGAATGATACCAATACTCTTTTTATCCAGAATTTACACATCTAAGAATTTTCTCTAAGGAAATAATCAGGTATGAACAAATATTTATCTGTCTATCATAATGTTCATCACAGTATTACTTATAGTATTTAAAAATAATAGTATGATATAGTATATCTATATGATAACATTAAAAAGTATGCTGAAGACGTAACTGAATAGCATTTAAATGTTTACCATGCCATCAAGTTGGAGAAAAAGATTACCAAAAAAAGTATAATAAGATCATTTGTGTGTATATATCTCTGTGTGTGCATAAGCCTAGAGGAATATATAACAAAATGTTAACAGTGGTTCTGTCCAGCCACTGGGATTCTAGATGATTTTTACTTGTATTTTCTGTACTTTCCTGATTTACTGCAGTTGAAATACATTACTTTGTAATAAAAGCAAATAATAAATATTATTTCTAAAAGAAACTTGTATTGCTAAAAACTGAAAGCGAAAAGCTGAAAAGTGTATCCCGATCAACTCACAGGAAGTGGATTGCCACTCCCTCACTCTAATCCACTTCCACTAATACTGCATAACACGCTGGTGGGTTTGCAGCCTCATTACACAGTTGATTCATTTTGAGAATATTCTTCTTTACAGCCTCTAAAACATTTTTACAAATATTACTACTAGCTCTCCTCGCTCACCTTCTTCTTGAACATTAGTTGGGTTTTTTGTTTCCTTTTGGTGTAATTCATAAAATTTTTATTCTTAAATTAAGTTACTTCCATTACCACTGCCTTGAGCCGCACCAGCCTCTCCCAGACTCTACCATGTCCAACATGATACGGTTCAGCGGCAGCTCACCCCAGGACCTCTTCCAGCAATTGCTGAAGAGGTGGGCCTGGGTCTGAGCAAGGTGGTTCAGCAATCAGGACACCAGAGTAGAGACTAGTGAAAGTATAAGAGACGAAGCCGTCTATATCATACAGAGTGACTGTCAAGAAATTAAGGATAACTCACTGGAACCTCTCACCATGATCAACACTTGCAAAACTGCATTGTCATCCAGGGAGATGTTTCCATATGTTCAACAAGATTAAAAGAAAAATGAGCCATGCTTCAATTCCTGAAAAACTTGTAACCAATATAATTTCAGTAACTAGGGCAGACACACACTTCTCTGACACAGAGATATTTTAAAATATTCCTGTGGATAGTTTATATGCAGAACTTACAGTCTGCAGTGGATTCAAGAAACTATTGCAAAGTGGAGGAACTATATCATTGCTTTCCCTCATGCAAGTGGTTCCAAAAGTGTGGACAGATAGATTCAATGCTAAATTTACTTTGATTCTCAAAGAGAGAAAGTCAATGAGATGGATAGGGTGGTTTTGTTTGGTGATGTGAAAAAGTGTGTGACAGGAGCTGGCCTGGTGGTATAGTGGTTGAGTTAGCACACTCCACTCTGGCAGTTCATGCATTCGGATCCCAGGCATGGACCTACACACTGCTCATCAAGCCATGCTGTGGTGGTGTCCCACATACAAAATAAAGGAAGACTGGCACAGATGTTAGCTCAGGGACAATCTTCCTCAAGCAAAAGAGGAGGGCTGGCAACTGATATTAGCTCAAGGGCAATCTTCCTCACCAAAAAATAAAGTCTGTGACAATTCTCACAAATGACAAGACAGACATGTATAGCCTATACCCCATGCTGTAGACAAGCTACTCTTGGTTGGAATCATGAAAGTTTAAGATATTCTTACTCATGGCATTTTCTTTGGCCAGCTCTTTCCAGAACAAATAGGGCTGACTTTGGGGCTGCCATTGTCAAAAGTTCCCAAAGAAGACAAAATGAACCAGTGCTCCAAGATTCATGCTGTTGCTATGTTAATGATCTTGGTGAAGTGATCTAGAACACCCAAAGGTGAATCTGTGTCAAACCTATTTAGCCATGTCCCACTGTAAAATATTGTGTTTTGAACTATTATACAAATATAACAATATAATTATATGTTTTAATAGTATAATTATATGTGCTTATAAATAAATGTGTTTTAAACTATTATGCCCTGAGATGTTTTTGCTTGTTTTTGTTTTATGCCTCTAATATTAAAAGTCAACCATACTAAACCAAAAAAAATTATATAGTGCTTGGTATCAAACTTCTTTCAAAGTCTGGTTCACCTCTCCATCATGTTAAGACCTCTTTCATCTGATTCTGTCATTTAGTTTCTTTATTAAGTCTCTGAAGTCTGCATCACTCACAGATTTGATGAGTGTGTCCTCCATATCTTTATCCAAGTCCCTGATGAACGTATCAAACAGAATATGGACCAGGACAAGGTCTTGATACTTACCAGGAAAGCGATCATCAGATTAACACCTTCTGGATACAGGTGTTCAACCAGAAACTCATCAAGCTAACAATATTATGATTCATCCCATAATTCTCCCTCTGTGTGACTATCATATGATATCAACAAAGACTTTAAAGAGGATATTTTGACTTTTTCAAGAAATTAAAGTGACCTTTTTGTTTCATACATATACCAATGAACTGAGAGAGGTCAAAAATTTATTAAAACAGAGTTGAGCCCTATCTTAAGGGTGAAGGAAACTACAAAATCTTGGTTGCGGGGCCAGCCCTGTGGCCGAGTGGTTAAGTTTGCACGCTCCGCTGCAGGTGGCCCAGTGTTTTGTCGGTTCAAATCCTGGGCACGGACATGGCACTGCTCATCGAGCCACGCTGAGGTGGTGTCCCACATGCCACAACTAGAAGGACCCACAACTAAGAACCTACAACTATGTACTGGGGGGCTATGGGGAGAAAAAGGAAAAAAATAAAATCTTAAAAAAAAAAAATCTTGGTTGCAATTACTGGCTTAAGTAGGCAAATGCTTCACCCTGCATTCACTTCCTGACCTGACATTTCACCATGGACCTGCAGTATTTCTTCTGCCCTGTACATAGGAATCAGACAGAGGGACCAAATCTTATTCATCTCCATTAATTCTGCAATGCCTAGCACACAGCTTCGTACATGATATTGTGGAGTCTACTTCCTGCCTTTCTCAGGTCAGGATGGTCCTGCTAAAATAGAAGCTCCTATCACTGCCCACCACTAGAAGTCCAGGAGTCACTCGAACTTACTATCTTCCATGGCACTGCAGAGAGAAGCATTTGCATAGGTTAGCCAAAATATGTGTCATGCTCAAGGCCTGAGGCATAACACTGATTCCCCCCAAAACAGATGATGAGGTAATTGGCTAAAAATATCTCTAGATATAGGCAAAGAGATGTTGCCACTAATATGCAGTCAACTTCTTAGTTGTTGATATTAGCTGTAGAGGACTTTGAATGAAGCACAATAATGGCTCCATTTAATAACAATAATGACCCCTTATCTGAGACAGATGGCCCATCTAGGTCATCCCAGAATCACAGGGCTTGGATATACAAATGGTATGTCCACTCCAGGTAATCGATCACAATCAGACCACTAGGCGGTTTGGATCCAGGCCCTGCCTTGCTACACCCATCCTTTTGCCTTCTTCCCCTTCCCTTCAGTGGTCTCTTCCTGCTCTGCCCAAACACTCATTTTCCCTCCCACATAAAAGTTCTCATTCTGCTTCTTTTTTTTGCACAATAGAACTCCACGTGTTCCTGCTCCCAAAAGCATTAGCAACACAGAACATATTTATCCTTTTCTAAGGTAGAAAATGCATATATTTTAGAAAAAAATGTCCAGTCTACACACTCTGGTGGATAAAGAGATCCTTTATTATGTTTTGGGAATTTCCATTTTCCCCAAAGATTCATCTAAATGCACCAGGAACAAACCTGTGTTTGCACATCAAAACATCAGATGAGCCTGTGCTGTGCACAAACTCAATAAATCTTTGCTCAGTTAATGAATCAGTGACTCAGTATACTTTATATAAGGTATTTTGGATCAAGTGAATTAAAAGAACTATGGATAGAAGTCTAGGCATGTTATACTTCAGGACACTTCTTAGAAAAGAAGAGCAAAAATGTTGGGACCTTGAAAGCAGTGAAATGGAGAGAATCAAGGAGTTTTCTCCTTCAACAGCTCAGGGAGTTGAGATAGGAGAATGAGGTTTAAGCAGAGCTCCTGAATTAGCAGGAGAGTGACACAAACATCAGAGAAGAATTTTAAGTGCAGGGGAAAGATTCAGAAGAATTATAAATCAAGGGCTAAATCCAAAACCCTAAAATAGCCTGGCTGAATCCTGTGGCTGAAAACAAGTGTGGGAGAGCCACCTAGTGCTCCAGCGCGTCAGTGCAGCTCCATGTCAATGCTTCCTTTTGTCCTCCAGCCCAGCTGCCATGATGTCTGCGCCCTCCATACGCAGAGAATCAGAATTGCTGTTTCATTACCAAACATTTCTGGGAGAGTTACCACGGTGCTTTCACACACACCTCCATAAACTGGGGCTAGTGGATACGTTCCTCCACAGCAACACTAAATATGAGTAGCAATAAAAAGATGAGAAATTCTGAAGGAAAAGGCTCTAGTGCAAGCAGATTGTATTTGGAACAACTACAACAGTATCTACCAATTATTGAGACACTTGTATGTCCTAAACAAGTATGTCCTACACTATATTGAAGACTGTGATAAATATTATGTCAAGTCCTTACAGAAGCCCTGAAATTCAGACATTATTCTACATAAATTCTACATGAGGAAACTGAAACTCAGAGAACGTGAGTCATTTACCCAGACATATATTTAAATGGCAGATTTAAACCTGGGTCTGTCTCCCAAAATTCAGGTGCTTCCCAGGATGCCTTGCTGCCTCTCTGGACCTATGTCAGCATGGGAAAATTGATATAAAAGAAACATTTCACCATGAACATTTCGTTATCTCTCTATGAGAGCCTCAAGTTTCTCTTAGAGCGATTCTACTTATTTCTTATCCTCCAAATCAGTATATGTAAAACATCACTTTAACAGCAATTATAAATTTATTAGCAATTATTTTTACACTCATTTTCAAGTCAAATATCTAATATTTTCTCTCAAGTAAGCCTCCCTAATTTTCCAAAGAAGATTTAATTAATTTACCTCACCTAAAGTCACAAAGCCTATTAGTCGCACAACCAAGAGAAAAATACATATTTACTCCATACTTCTCTGCCCACTTCTTCCCATTTACCATGACTTTGACGTGATTTTTCTATCTAGCCTCTAATTTTCTCTGTGATATGGTTCTATCCTACCTATGTAAGTCAATCGCCAAATACAGTATAAAATAAAGTATTCCTTTATTCTAGAAGTTATCTATTGATTACCTCAGACATTTCAGGCACTAAGAAAGCAGTTCGTTCTGGAAACAAGAGGAAAGATATAAGAAAGAGTAGCTGCCCTCAAGGAGTTTACCAGTTAGGGAGAGGGACAGACCTATGTGCAATGTTATAGGCACTGTGATCACTCTGCAAAGGGTAATGGTAGGAAGTGCTGAATTCAATCCAGGAGGAACACTCACGATAAGACTCAAAGAGGTAGGCGAACTTTGAGATAATTTTATTACACATGTGTCCTTTGCTCCAGTCATCTTTCTGAGTCAGCTCTCCACACGTACTTCTTTTCCACCTCCTTACACAATCGTCTCCCCCACTTCCTCCTACCCATTCATGTGCAAGAACTTGCCTCAGTTACACTCCATATCCTTTTAAGATATTCCCTACCAGTTCTGATCTCAGTTTTCAACACCACACTATTTAAGGTGGACAGCTTCGGTGAGTAACGGCTGTAATATTCCATGCTTTTCTAAAAGACAGACTACAGAATCCATAAAGCTCAAACTGGAAATCTCATCCATCTCAGGACAAGTTCTAAGCAGACCGCCCTGTAAGGTGGACACTGTTGATCATAGCAGCTCCATGCATTACTGGTACGTCACAGGTAGCATCCAGCCTCCTTTGGAAAGGCTCCATATGCTTTTCTGAATAAAAGCAGACAGATACTAGACACTCTCTCTTCACAACACAGCTGCCATAGCGACCAGCAAGGAGCAGCTAGAAAGGAAAAGAACACCCAAATGCCCTGCCAGCTAAGTCCACCAAGTCAAACCTGGAAATCAATGTAACGTGTTGATGAAGCTATTCCCACCAGGACCCACACATCCAACAGCAACAGCCACAACAAAACCCTAGAATCTGTCAAGTGAGAATGTTTTCCTATTGTTCAATAAATCCCGTTGTTATCTAGATGCAAGCTGTTCACATGAATTAATGCCATGCTTGCATCGCCAGTTTTAATTTTCACTATTGCCTACATGGGAACTCACTGAGAAGACTTGAACAACATACAAATACATCATCGGGTGTTTTTCAAATTTTGTAGTAATAAAACTCACCATAAGCATTCTGTCCTTCTCCCAGATGTTGTTAAAGCGTCCACTTTTTTTAAACATATTATCCCAGGTTTTGGCATTTTCTCGCCACATTAGCTAAGTAAGTTGTTTCTCAGAGTCGAATCTGAAACTCCAGTTGAACACCATGAACCCATAGTACTAAGTCTGATATCTTGTAAAACAATGGCACCTTAAATTGTTGACTCAAATGTTGGCCAATATACTCCTAATCACCATTTAGCATTTTCTTCTGCTAAAAAAATTGCATGATCATAAATATCTTTTGCATACATAATTCTACTTTTTCCCAGATTTACTAAGGTAAAATTGACATATAGCACTATATAAGTTTAAGGTCTACAACGTGATGATTTTATATACAGTCGGCCCTCCATATCTGCGGGTTTTGCATCATGGATTTTTTAATCTACAGATGCAAAACCCGCAGATATGGAAGGCCAATTGTATTTATTGTACTACACCACTTTATTTTTTTATTATTTTTTCCTCTTCAATGAGCTACATAATTTTTTTATTGAGGTAACATTTGTTTATAACATTATATAAATTTCAGGGGTACATGATTATATTCAATTTCTGTGTAGACCACATCATGTTAACCACCCAAAGACTAATGACCATCTGTCACCATACACACGTGCCCTATCATCCATTTTGCCCTCCTCCTTCCTTCCTTCCCCTCTGGTAACCACCAATTTAATCTCTTTGTCTATGTGTTTGTTTGTTGTTGTTGTTGTTTTTATCTTGTACTTATGAGTGAGATCATATGATATTTGACTTTCTCCATGTGACTTATTTCACCTTCATAATACCCTCAAGGTCCATCCCTATTGTTGCAAATGGCAAGATTTCATCTTTTTTGATAGCTGAGTGGTATTCTATTGTGTATATATCACATCTTCTATCCATTCATCCATTGATGGGCACCTAGATTGTTTCCCACAGGGGTGCATGTATCTTTACACATTCGTGTTTTCATGTTCTTTGGATAAATATCCAGAAATGGAATCGATGGATCATATGGTAGTTCTATTCTTAATTTTTTGAGGAATCTGCATACTCTTTTCCATAGTGGCTGCACCAGTTTATATTACCACCAGCAGTGCATGAGAGTTTCCTTTTCTCCACGTGTTCTCCAACACTCATTTTTTGTCTTGTTAATTATAGCTATTCTGATCAGTGTGAGGTGATACATCTCATTGTAGTTTCGATTTGTATTTCCTAATAATTAGTGATGTTGAACATCTCTTCATCTGTATATCTTCTTTGGAAAAAGGATTTTTCAGATCTTTTGTCCATTTTTCAACCGGGTTGTTTGTTTCTTTATTGTTGAGATGCACACCATTTTATATAAGGGACTTGAGCATCCACAGATTTTGGTATCTGCAGGGATTCCTGGAACCAATTCTCGTCGCGGATACTGAGGGACAACTGTGCATATGTATTTCTAAATGACTACCACAATAAAGTTAGTTAACATATCCATTATATCACAGTTACCTTTTGTCATTTGTAATGAAAACTTTAAAGATCTACCCTTTTAGCAACTTTCAAGTTTACAATACAGTATTGTTAGCTATAGTCAACATGTTGTACATTACATCCCCAGAACTTATGCATCTGATAACTAGAAGTTTGTGCCTTTTGACCCCCTTCACTCATTTCCCCCAATCTTAGCCTTGGCAACCGCCAATCTAATTCCTGTTTCTATGAGTTCAATGTTTTTAGATTCCACATATAAGTAGATCATACAGCATTTATCTTTCTGTATCTGACATTTCACTTAGCACAATGGCCTCAAGGTTCATCCATATTGTCATAAATGGCAGGATTTCCTTCATTTTATGGCTGAATAATATCCCACTGTACATATATACACCATATTTTCTTTATCCATTCATACGTTGATGGACACTGAGTTTGTTTCCATGTGTTGGTTATTGTAAACAATGCTGCAATGAACATGGAAGTGCAGATATCTTTCTGAAATAGTGATTTCATTTCCTTCAGGTATATACCAAGAAGTGGGATTGCTGGATCATTTGGTAGTTCTATTTTTAATTTTTCTGAGGAAGCTCCATACTGTTTTCCATAAAGGCTATACCAATACATTACATTCCCCACAACAATGCACAAGGGTTCTCTTTTCTCCATATCTTCACCAGCACTTGTTATCTCTTGTCTTTTTGTTAATAGCCATTCTAACACGTGTGAAGTAATAACCCACTTTGGTTTTGATTTTCATTTCCCTGATGACTAGTGACATTGAGCACATTTTCATGTACCTGTTGGCAATTTGAATGTCTTCTTTGGAAAAATGTCTATTCACGTCCTTTGCGCATTTTTAATTGGCTCATTTTTTTGCTATTGAGTTGTGTGAGTTCCTTATATACTTTGGATATCAACTCCCTATCAGATATGTGCTTTGCAAATTTTTTCTCCCATTGTGTATGCTGCCTTTTCACTTTGTTGATGGTTACTTTTGCTGTGAAGAAGCTTTTGCTGTCCCACTTGTTGATTTTTGGTTTTGTTATTTGTGCTTTTGTGGTCATATCCAAAAAATTGTCAAGGAGTGTTTTCTATGTTTTCTTCTAGACATGTTACAGTTTCAGATCTTACACTTAATTCTCTAATCTATTTTGAGTTAGTTTTTGTGAGTGGTGTAAGACAGGATCCTGCTTCATTCTCCTGCATGGGATTATCCAGTGTCTCCAGCTCCATTTAGTTATAAGACTACTCTTTCCCTATGGAGAAGTCTTGGCTCCCTTGTCAAATATTAGTTGACTGTATATGTGGTGGTTTATTTCTGGGTTCTTAATTCTGTTCCAATGGTCTATGTGTCCATTTTTATGCCAGTACCATACTGTTTTAATTACTATAGCTTTGGAATACAATTTGATATCAGGAAGTGTGATGCCTCCAGCTTTGTTCTTCTTTCTCAACATTCCTTTGGCTATTCAGGGTTTTTTGTGGTTCCACAGAAATTTTACGGGTTTTTTTTCTTGTATGAAAAATGCCATTGGAATTTTGATAGGAATTATATTGAATCTATAGATGGCTTTGGGTAGTATGGACATTTTAACAATATTAATTCTTCCAATCCATAAACATGGTGTATCTTATTTGTGACTTCTTCAATTTCTTTCATGAAAGTCTTATCGTTTTCAGTGTGGAAATCTTTCACCTCCTTGGTTAAATTTATTCCTAAGTATTTTATTATTTGATGCTATTGTGAATGAGATTGTTTTCTTTATTTCTTTGTCAGATATTTCATTGTTAACACAATTGATTTATGTCTGTTGATTTTGTGTCATGCAAATTTATTAAATCTGTTTATTAGGTCTAAAAGTTTTTTGGTGGAGCCTTTAGGGTTTTCTGTAAGAAATCATGTCATCTGCAAACAGAGACAGTTCTACTTCTTCCTTTCCAATGTAGATGCCTTTTATTTCTTTTTCTTGCCTGATTGTTATGACTAGGAATTCCAGTACTATGTTGAATAGGAATGGTGAGAGTTGTCTCACTTATCTTGTTCCTGATCTTAAAGAAAAGTCTTTCAACCTTTCACCATTAGTTACGATGTTAGCTGTGGGCTTGTCATATATGGCCTTTATTATGGTGAGGTGCATTCCTTCCATATCCAATTTGTCATGAGGTTTTCATGAAAAGACGTTGAATTTTGTCAAATGTTTTATCTGCATCTATTTAGATGATCATATGATTTCTCTTTCTTTCTTTTGATGTAAAGCATCACACTTATTGATTTGTGGATGTTTAACCATTCTTGCATCCCAGGGATAAATCCCACTTGATCATAATGTAAGATCCTTTTAACGTGCTGTTGAATTCGGTTTGCTAGTATTTTGTTAAGAATTTTTGCACCTGTATTCATCAGAGATACTGGCCTGTAGTTTTCTTTTCTTGTAATGTCCTTATCTGTCTTTAGTATTAGGGTATTGCTGACCTCATAAAATAAATTTTGGAATGTTCCCTCCTCTTCAATTTTGGAAAAGTTTTGAGAAGTTTTGACATTAATCCTTCTTTAAATGTCTGGTAGAATTCACCTGGGAAACCATCTGATTATGGACTTTTCTTTTTTCATTCCTTTGCAAATCCCCTGTACATAGTTGTATATCCTAGTTGTAAGTCCTTCCAGCTCTTCCACCTGAGCAGCTGCCACAGCATGGAAACTGACAGATAGGCGGTGTGGTTCCGTGACTGGGAAACGAATCTGGGCCACTGAAGTGGTGAGAGTGCTGAACTTGAACCATTAGGCCATCAGGGCTGGCTCTGTGTGCTTTTCTTTGTTGGGAGGTTTTTGATTACTGATTCAATCTCGTTACTCTTTACTGGCCTGTTCAGATTTTCTGTTTCTTCATGATTCAGTCTTGGTAGGTTGAATGTTTCTAAGAATTTACCCATTTCTTCTAGGTTGTCCAATTTGGGGGCATATAATTGTTCACAGAAGTCACTTATTATTCTTTGCATTTCAGTTGTGTCTGTTGTAAAGTCTCCTCTTTCATTTCTGATTTTATTTATGTGAGTCCCTCTCTTTTTTTCTTGTTTAGTCAAGCTAAAGATTTGTCAATTTTGTTTATCTTTTCAAAGAATCAACTTTTAGCTTTATCTTTTTTACTGTTTTCTTATTTTCTGTATCATTTATCTCTGCTATAATCTTTATTATTTCCTTCCTTCTGCTAACTTTGGGCTTACTTTGTTCTGCTTTTTCTAGTTCTTTGAAGTGTAATGTTAGGTTGTTTATTTGAGATTTTTCTTTTTTCTTGAGGTATGCATTTATAGCTATAAACCTTGCTCTTAGAACCACTTTTGCTGCATCCTGTAAGTTTTGATATATTGTTTCCATTTTCATTTGTCTCAAGACATATTTTTATATCCCTTTTCATTTATCCTTTGACTCATGGGTTGTTCAGTTGTGAATTATTTAATTTCCACATATTTGTGAATTTTACTGTTATCCTCCTGTTATTGATTTCCAGTTTCATTTTATTGTGGGTGGAAAAGATACTTGATATAATTTTTATCTTCTTGAATTTGTCATGACTTGTTTTTTGGCATAAAATATTGTCTATCCTAGAAAAAGCTTCACGTGTGCCTGAGAGGAATGTGTATTCTGTTGCCATTAGATAAAATGTTCTGTATACGTCTGCTAGGTTCATTTGGTCCTTAGTTTTGTTCATATTGATATTTCTTTATTGATTCTCTGTCTGGATGATTTATCCATTATTAAGAGTGGAATATTAAAGTCCCCAACACTTATTGTATTGCTGTTTTTTTCTCCTTTTAGTTCTGCTAATATTTGATTTGATTTAGATGTTCTGATGTTGGGTGTATAAATATTTACAATTGTTATATCTTCTTGGATTGACTCCTTTTTCATTATACCTTCATTGTTTCTTGTGACCATTTTTTGCTTAAAGTCTCTTTTTTCTGATATATGTATATTTACCCACGGCTTCTTTTGTTTACCATTTGCTTAGAATATCTTTTTTCATTCCTTCACTCTCCGCCTAAGTGTGTCCTTAAAGTTGAAGTTAGTCTCTTATAGACAGTATATCATTGGATCTCGTTTCTTTTATACATTCAGCCACTCTATGTCTTTTTATTGAAGAAAATAATCCATTTAGGTTTAAAGTAATTATTGATAGGTACAGACTTACTAGTGCCATATTTTTCATTGTTTTCAGACTGTTTATAGATCCTTTGTTCCTGCTTCCTATCTTGCTGTCTTCCTTTGTGATTTGATGACTTTGTGTGGCAGCATGCTTTGACTCCTTTATCATAATCTTTTTTGTGTCTACTACAGGTTTTTCCTTTGTAGTTACCATCAGGCTTACATAAAAGCTAGATCGGGCCTGATGGCAGCAACTCAGATTGATATCTTTGTGAAAGTTTACATATTGGAAAGTTTGCATTTGCCTAGAGAAACACTGCAAATAATATGACAAGAGATACACCACCAGGGTGGTTAACCCCATGCGATTTGGGATCAGACTGTCTGAGTTCAAATCTCAGCTCTGTTATATACTACTATATGAACTTCTATGTCTCAATTTCCTAATTTATAAAATGAGGCTAACAATAAGACCTACCTCACAGAATTGAGCCTTGAACTCTGATTTTTAACCAACTGGATCTCAATTTTTCCACACATACAAGTTCTTATCCTAAAAATAAAATTCCCAAATAAAAGGAGAAGAAGATTAGATACACGTGCACAAAAGCATATTTTACAGTGACAGATTCCAAGAAACATTACTCTGATTCTCACTTTTTGGGCTTTAATCCATGACTTGCAAAGTTACTTGTGGGATTTTCTTATCTTGCTTAAACTGCTTCTTCCTTAGATTGAAATGAAAAAGTCAATTTCTGAATTTGAAGCTTCTATTAATTCCAGTATCCCAGTGAAGTCAATTTATGTTTCTACAATTTTTTCTGACCTAACACAGCCATATTATCTGTGTTTTACTAGGAATAATTATCACTAGCCACCTCACCCCAACCTTTTATTTTAACTTGTTTGTAGCATCACCGTGCCTCTGTCTCTATTTGCCCATACTTTTTTTACTCCTTAGTAATGATCTTCTAGTAATAAGGGGTAATGAGCATGGGAAAACAAATGTCATTGCTATTGAAAGCTATGGGTACATGATTCTCTACCAAGTGCTATAGGCTTTCATTCTCTCTGTGTTCTTGGCAGAGCTCACTTGATCAGTACTTCTCTGCTCACATAGTCTTGTTTTGCACAAGCCCCAGTTTGGGCTGCATTTGTTTTGTCTGAGCATTGATTCCTCTAGTAAATGTTTCACCCTTTGTGGAGTGTCTTCTCCTCCCTTGAGGGCAGTGAATACAGACCCATATGTCACAGTTTATGATCAAAGCTATACCAATCAGACTCAATCCTGGGGCTTTGCATTTTTATTGGAGTGATGCAAGAACAATGACAGGCAGAATTCATTTATTCCACTGGTGACTCCTGGACAAAGCCATTGAATAGTTCTGCCCCTGAAGCTACTTGGTTCTAAACCTTTCTCAGACGTTCTTCAGCGCTTCTCAATATACATCTGATAAATTCCTTTGTTTTTGTTTTTGTTTGTTTTACCTTTAGCCAGTGTTAATATCTGTACCTTGCAATCAAAGGATAGAATTTGTGTCTGTTCATGACCCCACAGTTAAAAATAAAAAACCCTCTTGATTGTGTGGGTTGGTTCTTCCACTTAAGGGTTTACCAAAATGAAAGTAACAATCCCAATTATGCTCTGCTTACAAGAGATTTACTGCTTTTCATTAAAAATGTATTTTATATGACAAGATTATGATAGGAATCTGTAAATGTGCTGCTTATTTTCCATTTGCCCTTCCAGATCTGCTCTCCTCTTGCTTCTCCAAATCTGCCTGAGGCCACAGAGGCTCATCTGTTTGGACTCATCTACAGCCTCCCTTGCATCGTGGCTTCCAGCTGGTCTCAGTCAATGGAGAGCCCTCAGAGAAAAGTCAAGAGAAGAGAGTGAGATCAGTGTGTTAGGCATTGGTCTCTCTCCCTGCACATTGGCCGTGGGCGGGTAGCCTTTACCACCTGTCATAGCCCCTGCCAAACAGCCCTGCCACACAATCCCTCTCTCCTCACCTCTATAGGCCTACAGTTGGTGTAGCCTCAGAGTACTGAACTGTAAGAACATCCCTTTGCTGCCATTGCTACACAACTGTCAATATCCTATGACTACATCCAAGAAAGGAAAAACAAAGACCAGTGATCTGATTGAGAGGTGACCAGGCAGTTGCTATAGTTTCCTTATTTAGGTCAGTTTTCAAGTCTCTGCAGGACTGAGGCCCACGATAGGCACTGGTCACTTTTTAACTACTCATTCCAAGTTTGTGATAGAATTCTCTTCTTATTGCTGCAAGGGGTATGAATGTGGAATAGTAAAGTTGGCTCTTGGCTAAACTTTAGGCAGCAGGGAAAGTCTAGCATTGGCTACTTCCATTTGCAACACTGAGTCATATTACAAACGACATGATAGACAGGTAGTTGACATTATAAATACAAAAACAGTTTGTGGAACAGTCCATTCCAGTTGTTTATCTCATGCTCATATATTTCCCTGACATCTCTTTAGGCCAAGCACCTGAGCCATTTCCCCCACTACAAAGGCAGAGTGGATGTGCCAACTTAGTCATTAAGGGCAGCTGCCAAGTTCTTGGGATGTGTGTAGGTATGTGCCAAGCACTGGGAAGAGGATACACTGGTCATTTGCATTTAGTTGTAGGTATGTGATTTTGTTCCCACATGTACTTAGATGTCATGTTCTCCCAGAAGTTATCAGAAAGCAAAATAAGTGAAGCTGCAGCCCAAATAGTAAAGATGCAATTTCTTTAGAGACCGAAGCAGATCTATGGTGAACCACGGCCAGACTTTCTATAGCACAGAGTTAGTGTCTGTGGCAGGGTGAGAAATTGCACTGTAGGGTGATAGGGTGAACTCTTTCTGGAGGGATGACGTAGCGCTATGGCAACTCTGTACTTCTAGGCCCCTCTGCATGGTCTACACTGACCTTTGACTTCTGAGGGCCTCCTTTTATGTTATATGATATATGTTCTCTGTACTGTTTGCTATTTTTATACTAAATCAAAGTGAGAATAACCTTGCACTGAGTAAGTCATTTGTCCAGTTTTCAAATCCAGACCAGATTTTTGGCCTACTCTAACTCAGTAACTAAAGTCTGAACTAAGTATGAAGGTATCAGCTTCTCATATGAAATAGATTTAGATTCTAATCCTAGCTCTGTTATTTACATGCTATGTGTTTCAGGTCAAAATATTTCACTTCGCTAAGCCTCAGTTTCCTCAACTATGAGAGTACCTACATCATAAAATAAAATGTATTTCAAGCATTGAGCACAGCTCCTGGAATACTGTAAGCACTCCAAAAATATCAGCAATTATTGTTATTACATTATTATAATACCCAGCAAGAACTGTAAACCCAAAAATCAGGCCTAAAGGAGTGATTTTCACATTATGGATGCAGTGAACAAGAAGTGCCTTGAAGGAATTCTTTTATGCTTTAAACCCATCTCAGAATAAGTGAGGATCATGAGATCAATTTTATATAGATTCTACCACAAAATTCTCTAGTAAGGCAGCAAAGTTCATCTTATGCACTAGAATTGAATATTTGTGCTGATTACATTGGACAAGTCAGATAATGGATTTCATAAAATAACGGGAAGAGCCAGAACCCAAAGAAATAGTCCTTAGCAGAGAATTTTATTTTAACCCTTAGGTGGAAACAATAAAACATTAAACATGCACCATCTGTAAGAGTATGAATAACTTGGGTAAAAGGGATTTAAATATGCTTGTTAGACTTTCCTCAGCCTCACATGGGTAATTCATGGTGTTAGTTTGACAGCATACTTTTTAAAAAGAAAAGTAGTGTATCAGATTATATTTCCCAAAGTTTGCCTCAACTATATTCCCCATCCTAAATGCTCTTCTGCTATGTGACTTTGCACTCCTCCATCAAGAGGTGTTTATTTCTCCATCTTGTCGGATCTAAGTGTGTCCTGTGACTGCTTTGACTAATTGAAGTTGGGAGAAATAATTCTGTGCCAATTTCAGATGTAACTATTAATTGGCCTGGCAGTTGCCATACACAGAAAGCCTAAGCCACGTGGAGAGGTCCTCCTTTCCACAGCCCCAGCGGGACTCCCAGCCTACAGTCAGCATCCACTGCCAGCCACATTAGAGAGCTATTTTTGATGTCCAGCCCAGTGAAACCTTCAGATGACTCCATTCCAAGCCTCCATCAGACTGCAACCCAGGAGAACCCAAGGAAGACCTGCCCTCTAAGACCAGCAATCCCAAAGGACCATGAGAGATAATAATAAACTGCATTTTAAGCCACTAGGTTTTGAGTTTGTTTGTTTGTTAAATAGCAATAGATAATGAGAGCAAGTTCCCATATTCCATTTCAGTACCAGGTTTTGCTTTCCTCTTCATGACTCCGTCTTCCATTCTGATAGGCAATAAATGATAACATGGTAATAGGGTGAACCCTTTTGTGACTCCTAAATACCTGTTTCAAAGTATGGCTACTTCTTTAAAAGTCCCAAATACTAGAATGTCTTTTAGTCAATAATGTCTGCATGAACTAACGTATCAGTAACTTGAAGAAAAAAAAACAATTTGATTTGATTAAAATTTTCCAACATTAATTAACTGAATGAACTAAGTGATCAATAATAGCAGACTAAACAAATACTCCCCTAGCTGTATCAGCATGAGTAGAAACCCAAGCAAATCAAAACTGAAGATTTATTTCCCATGAAAATTATTACTACACCTAGAAATTCTTAGGAATATTAGAAATATTTCCTCTCATGATAAGGTCTAGTCATAAAATATAAGCAAATATGACATCATTTTCGTAATGTATAATTCCTTCTGAGATATTTGAATAATGTATTTTAGAGTAAGTACTAATTCACAGAAAGGCAAGTAAATGGCAGGGTTTTTTTCTTGTCTATGAGAAGCAAAGATTTCTGTCAAATCTTCAATTCAAATATTAAAATGCAAATTTAGGTGGATAAACACATTATAAAAATATCTTTTGAACTACTTGCCATAAGGCCAAAGACAAAGCCAAAATAATTGTGGCAGTATAAAGATTAAAAATCCATTTAAGAATGATCAATAAAAATGTCAAATTTAAAATATTATATGAATTGTTTTAAAAATTATTCTGTGTTTACACAGAAAAAATGGGAATTATAACTTTTCACAATGCAAATAATAAGAAAAAATTCAAAACATTGATTTTCAGAACTGCAGTTCTGTAAAAAGGAATTTTGCTAGAAACACTTTGAGTACAAACAGGTAATTTCACTGAAGGCACCTAGTTGATTCCACAGTTTCGATTATCATATGGGTTAATTCATGGTCTACCTTCCTTGTTTTCATATAGTAACATCATGATGCTCTCTCAATATCACAATAAGCTAGTAACATTATACGTTGATATTAAAGAGGTATTTAAAGAGAAATGCAAATTAGAACTATAAAGAGATAGCATTTCTTACATATTAGATTGGTAAATTTCCAAAAGTTTGACAATATACTTCACTGACAAGGCTGCAAGAAAACAGGCACTTTCATACTTTGTTGTTAATAATACAAACTAGTATAACCTCTGTGGAGGAGAATTTAGCAATGTCTAGCAGAATTACAAAGGTATTTATCTTTTGACCAACACTCTCATTTCCATCAACCTATCCAGGAGATAAATTGGCCAAATTATGAAACGTTTAAGCACAAAGCTAATCAAGATAGTATGACTTGTGTTAGCAAAATATTGGAAATAACCCAATTGTCTATCAATAGGAGGACTGATTGAATAAACCATAAGACATCCACACAAATGAAGCTGTGCAGCTATAAAATGGAATGAGGAAAAGCTACATATAATGTCATAGAATGGTCCTTATTACATATTTTAATGAAAAAAGCAAGATGTTGAAGAGTATGTATAAGATAATGCATTTTTTGTAATAAAGGTAAAAATATGAATATAAATACAAGGTTGCTCTATTTGCAAAATTAAATACTGAATCATAAACCAATATAAATGATCACTTACAGAGAGAAAGAGGAGTTGGGAGGAGGAGACAGAGATGGATATAAGGCTTCTCTGAATGTTCCATGTTTATAGTTTGGACTTTAAAGTCATACAGATGTTTTATATACTAAAAACACAGAATAATAACATAAAGAGAATCCCTAAAATTTGAAAACAGAAATGAATATACCCTAACTCATACCAAGTTGGTGACATAACTTTCAGTATTTTGATTATACAACCTTAGTAGAATATTCTAAGGGCAAATAAAACAGCAAAACTGCAAAAATACCTTAAACTACATCCAATAGCCTTCATGGAATCAATAGCATACAGCAAATGAGTAATTTTGCTAATACTACTAGGAACCAAAACTTTCCATGTAAAAAGAAAAGAATTACAAGTATAAAATCAAAGAATTTAAGTAAAAGACAGATAGTGGTAAATTAAACATAGAAATACCAGTATGAACTCATTTTTTTTTCAAAATACCTGTTTCCAATTATCAAATATTATCGATTTTTTTAAATTCTTGATGCTTATCTGTATGTCCAAACTACTCTCAAAGAGCATATATATTTAATAATAAACTACAAAGAATATTATTTGCTGAAAAAAATTTCAACTATGTACCCTGTACTCTGAATAAGCCTGGAAGCAATGACAACACAGTGTCGATAAGCACCACTAGTCCCCAAATTCTAGTCTCCTAACACTATTTGCCATTAAAAGCAACCAGGGCTCTTAGAGAAATTACTCATTTTGGTTCTGGGGCAGGAAATATTCAAGATGAGTCTTGGCCCTTCTGTGGTACCAGAAAGCACAGATGCTCTCAAAATGAGGCCATGTTAAAAAGGACACAGAAGCCATCTAGAAATGTTTCCCACTGGACAAAGAAAGGTCAGTGACAGCAACAAGAAAAATAATGACCGCAACTGATTAAAAGTATTGCATATGTAAAAACTGTATTCATTTCCTATTACTACTGTATTACCACAAATCACCACAAACTTCGTGGCCTAAAATAACACAAATTTATTATCTTGCGGTTATGGAGATCAGAAGTCCTAAAACTAAAGTGTCACAGTGCTATGTTCCTTCTGCAGGCTCTATGGGATAATCCATTCTCTTGCCTTTTCCAGCTTCTAGAGGAGGCCTGCACTCTGGCTCATGGTCCCTTCCTCAAAGGATGCTCAAAGAGATCTGCAAAGCCAAGCGCATAGCATCTCCAAATTTCACTCTGTCTCTGACCTCTGCTTCCATCATCACATCTCCTTCTCTGCCTCTAACAGCCCTACTTCCTCTTATAGGGACCATTGTGATAACATTGTGCCCCCCGAGATAATCAGGATAGTCTCCTCAACTCAAGATTGTTACCTTACTCACAAAAATATTACCTTTTGCCATGTAAGGTAACATTTCCACAGGTTCTGGGGATTAGGATATGGACATCTTTAGGGAACCATTATTCTGTCCACAATAATGATATTCAACACACAAAGGTGGGGGGAAGAATCTTTCACTGAGGCATCAACTCTTTAGTCTGAAAATTGGCAATTAAAGGAAAAGAATGATTTGTTATTCCTTTGCAAATTGTATTTCAGGATAACCAAACATGTCTAGTTGATGAAGTAGACTTCATTACAGAATAGTTTAATGTAATAAATGGAAAGAGATGATAGAATTAGAAAAATCACTATTTTGCAATCTCTAATGTAATCCTTACTTCAGAAACAGACAAAACTGGGTGAAAGTCCTAGTTGGAAAGTTGATGGGGAACTTTACAGTGGAAAAATAAAGCTATCACCAGCTGAATCCAGTAATTGATTGCAGATTCACTAAAATCTGGACAATCAGACATTAGGTGCCTGATGTGAGGCCATGTAAGGTATTAACACCAAAGTAAGGAACATGGAAGTCTAATGAAATGTTTAGAACTAATTTCCAGTCTGCAGACAATATGAAGAAGTAGCTAAATTACGTTATGAGTAAAGAAACAGATAAATCCAAAATGGGGGGCCTGCTACAGTACAAATTGATCCACTTTGTGCGCACGTGCGCGCGTGTGTGTGTGTGTCTGTGTGAGGAAGACTGGCCCTGAGCTAACATCTGTGCCCATCTGCCTGTATTTTGTATGTGGGTTGCCACCACCACCTGGCTTGACAAGCAGTGTAGGTCCACACCCAGGATCCAAACTCACAAACCCAGGCCACCAAAGCGGAATGTGTTGAACCCAATCACTACAGCACTGGGCCAGCCCCCTTGATCTACTTTTTTAACAATTCAGTCATGTGAAAAAGAAAGAAGAAAAGGAATGGTGGACTGCTCCATAGTGAAGAGATCTATCAGACATAACAATTAATGGTGATATGCAAAATTTGTTTGGATGATATAGAAAGGCTGTACTGGAATTGGGAGATAGTGTAATTGGGAAGATTTGACTATGGACTGAGTATTAGACAATATCAAGTAATAATTGTTAATTTTGAAGGTGTAATAATTAATGGTCATAAGGCTAGCTAAGATAAATACCTCTCCTTCTTTTGAGAGATGCATAATAAAATTTATAAGAGTGAAATGACATTGAATCTGCTTTAAAATATCTTAGCAAGAAAGTAGTAATGTCAAACTATATATATCAGCCTGGGAAAATTGTACTTAACATACCGTTAAATATGAAAAATGCAAATTACTGACCAAATTCCCTTAATATGCTGATAGATTTATATTGATAGATAGAGAAATAGATTTATAATTATTCCAAAAGTAGAGGGAAAATTTAGGAGTGATATGTACAAAAATGTAAACAATGATTATCTTTAGAAGTAGAACTACTTCATAAGAAGGAGACTTTCAATTCCGAGTTTATATAGTTGTATAAGGTGATGTTATAGGGAGTTATTTTTACTTTCAGGAGTTTGGGGATATTAATGGGAGATGAGCATTTGAAAGTTTGGATATAGAAGTGATTATCCAGAGAGAAAAAGTAGAATGAGAAGAGAGAAGCTCCAAGAAAAGAACTCTGGACTATACAAATGTTTAAAGAGTGAATGAAGAACAGGAGACAGCAAAGAAGAGAAGGAACAGAGAGGTAAGAGAGAAGGTAAGGTGAGAGAGAGCGTTAAGAAATGGAATATTGTTAATAGTACCAAATTTTGTCAAGAGATTGAAAAGGATAGAAATCAAGAAGACACTGAATTTAGTAATGAGGAGATCACTGGTAACAGTAATGAAAGTAGTTCCAATAGAGTTGTAAGACAGGATGCTAGGCTGCAGGAAACTACAGTAAAAGGAATATAGACTCTAAAAGGCTTTTTGAAGAAGAATTGAAAATGAGATGATGGCTTAAGGGCAAAAGCAGATGGAAGCTAGACATAGGTGAAGGGGTCTCAAAGCTTTCATGGAGGAGATGATAATGGTTCCTGAAGAATTTCACCACGAAAAAAATCAGGCACTTCCTGCCCAGGAAACAATGTGAACAAAAGCACTTAACACACAGCAAGTCTGAGTGTTGTTCCCTTAGCTGCATAAGAAGGGGAGTGTAAGTTGAGGTGGGAAGGGAGGTTAGGGACAAATCCAGGGAAACTGCTATGGCCTGTGTCCTCCCAAATTCCTATGTTGAAGCCCTAACCCTCAACGCAGCGGTATTTGGAGACAGAGCCTTTGGGAAGTTTGAGGGTCAAATGAGGTCATGAGGGTGGGGCCCTCATGATGGAAGAAGTGTCCTTATAAGAAGAGATACGAGGGCACTTGCTCTCTCTCATCCACATGCACACACCTAGGAAAGGCTAGGTGAGCCCACAGCAAGAAGGCAGCTGTCTACAAGCCAGGAAGAGATCTCTCACCAGAAACCAACCATGCTGGCATCCTGTTCTCGGACTTCTTGCCTCCAGAAATGTGAAAAATAAATTTCTGTTTTTCAGCCACCCAGACTGTGGTATCTTGTTATGGCAGCTTGAACTGACTAAGATAATCCCGTATTCTTAGAGAAGTAAGGTGCGGTCAGGCACACCTTCTGGGCAATATGAAAAAGTGGCGGAGTCAGTCCTGACATCACCACCCCATCACCACCTCCAGACTATATGAAGGCAAAACTAAAATTTCTAAGAGTTCGCTGGGGCCTCTGGCCAAGAACTTGGCTTTTACCCTCTCTTCCCATGGAAGTTGCTTTACTTCACATTGAGGGTGAGGGCTCTGAAAGAGCCGTTCTTAGAGACTGGAGGAACCTGCCAAAAGAGGAGACTCAGATCAAATTCTCTGGCTGGATACATTTTTGTGCAGCAAACTGGCTGATTTGCTTCCTGCTTCCTGCTGCTATACAAGCAGAAAAAGATTAAATATGGCAGAGTAATCAATGGATGAGTGGACAAAGAAGATGGCGTATATATATATATATATATATATATATATACACACACACACACACACAATGGAATACCACTCAGCCATTAAAAAAAGATGCCTGCCATTTGCGACAACATGGATGGACCTTGAGGGCATTATGCTAAGTGAAATAAGTCAGACGAAGAAAGACAAATACCATATGATTTCTCTCACTGTGGAAGATAAACAAACAGACACATAAATACAGAGAACAGATTGGTGGTTACCAGAGGGGAAGGGGGTTGGGAGAGGGTGAAAGAAGTAAAAAGTAAAAGAGGACATGTATATGTTGACAGATGGAAACCAGACTTTTGGTGGTGAACATGATGCAGTCTATACAGAAGTTGAAATACAATGATGTACAACTGAAATTTATATAATGTTATAATATTCCTTCTTAATCTCTCCTTCCACTCTTTGGAATTTGGACAGTCTCCAAAAGCAAATCTCTCTGATATTAATTTATGGGGTTCAGAAGGTACAACTCCAAGGAAGAGGGTGAAGGTTGGTGAGTGGCGCCTGTGGTCAGCCTTGACCTTTCTGGAGGCACTGGCATATACAGTGTGAGTAAGCTGGCCATCCAGGTAAGTGGTACCACCTGCTGCCAACAGTACTTTAAACGACTTAGATCTTGCCCCCTCAGAATTCCTTGCTTATTTCCTACTTTGGGTCCGCTGCTTTAAAATATAGCTTTTATTATTATTCATGTATGGTGAGGCCAACAGATCAGGAGACAACTGCCAGGGAAAGATAGTTTGTTGTACTCACAGATCCCAAGAGAAGGGGGCTTGCCATGTGCATGGGTCCACACGGGGAAGCACCAGGGTCAGTCAGGAGGCAGAGGGAGAGGAGAAAAAACTATGGCAAGAGCCTTTGTTGTGGTTTCTGAGGGAAGGAACAGGCAAAGCAGAGTAAGTAGGCTGAAGATTAGCTAGCCTGAATAATTTCAGTAGACTCTGGGCATAGGGGCTGTCCCTAGCTATCTGGTACCTGGCCCTGGGGTGATTATTGCCCAGAGTCTGAAAGCCCAATAAAGGAGGTGGTCCCAATAAAGGAGCGTGGGCTCTAGACTGGCTGGTTTGCACTTGAAAGGCACACTCATGGACTAGTTGTTTACTATCTTTAGGAATTGGCTAATGCTGGGAGGGGAAGTCCCTCCAGGGTCAGCAAGGCTCCAAGATGTCAAAATATCAGAATGCAGACAACAAAAGCTGTGGTTAATACACCCACAACAGCAGCAACGTTGACCTCCTCACTAACCTCCATTGCTCCTTTAGGACGGCACCTTTTCAGACTCATACATTCAAGTTAGGCTTTGGTACCCAATCCACAATGTCATTTCCATCCCCTGGTGGGATGGGGCTCAGATTCAATCAGAATGATTTGGAGGCAGTGGTCACCTGCAGCCGTCTGTAATTCTAGGTCTACTGAAATCCAAACCTCCTCTATCTCTGTCACCTTTTCCAACTGGAGCCCAAGTAGTCCCAGGAGAACAGAAGCTGGTGGGCAGCCTTCCCTGTGCCAATTCTAGTGGGACTCAGGGGGAGCTTTTGTCCTGGGACACTTTGTTTTTTCCCAGATTTGTTCCACTGCCCCAGGCATTTAAGATGCTAGGCATACATTCACTTCCTTATCAAAGTCCCACAGTACATACTCTGAATCATGGCAGGGTAATAAAGGTAAATTCCCCTCTTTATAGGGTTCTAACATTCCATCACCTGATCACTGGCTCAGGCTATCAACAGAATATCCCCACTCTGCTTTCCAGTGACCTGTCTCTGTTAACACCTTTAGGAGTTTGGAGAGCTCCTCTTCTGGCTCCCGGGACCTTGGCCAGCACCAAAATCAAGTCTTTCTTCAAAAAGTGCATCACTGGCCCACAAGGCTGACTTTTACTTCCTCGTCTTTCCTTTGCCTGACCAACTTCAATAACAAGAATTACCTTAAATCATAGATAAATGTAGATGAAGAATTTCCTGGCCCTTACTTGGTCTGAGTATGACTGACACGTTTCCTTAGTCTAGAGTCTCCTAGCCAAGTACCTTTGCACCCAAATCTCTAGCCTCAGTGCAAATCTTTTAACCCATCTTCTTGTTGCAGACTCAAGAAGTTGATCTGCACTACGCCAGCTCTACTTACCCTGATCACAGACACATATGCACTTTGTCATCTCTACTTAAGGGTTGTGCACTTTGAGAACAGGAGTGACCACAAAAGCTCGACATCCTGACATCCCAACAACCTCTGATGTTTCTCACACTCTGATGCCTGCCATTCCAGAAACATCTTCATTATACTTGCTAACTGGAGTCCAAAGGCAACATTTCATTATGCCGGAGAATAATTTCCAGAAAAGAGCCTTAGCTTTCAATAATCATTTCCTTCTGAGGAAATGTCTACCATGGCAGTCAGCTTATTTTTACAGTGAAAAAGGCACTCCACCAATCCTCACTCATTCCACAAATGGCTGGCCCCAGAAAACCCTCTGCCCCTAACATTGAACAGTCTTTCCTCTTTTGAAATGTCCTAAAATTGCTCCTTTGTCCCCTTGCAGCCAGCCAAGACTTCCAAATGTACCCAAAGATTTACAATTACAATTAGAAAGTCTTCTCCAGTTCCAAAACCTTACCTCAGAAGACTTGCCAAACATTCTCTCAAAATTTCCTCTTTTTACAGTGCAAAAATTACTCTCCTTTCTAAAACCTTTGAACTCTTGCTGAAACAAAAGTGGAATCAGATGGGTTCCCTTGCCATAAGTTTATGAATAAACAGCCTTTATTAGTTTTGTTTTGGACTTAGTTTTATCTTTGACACTTCATTTATCAGGGGCATAATTTTCTCAAAAGTGTGTCATCGGCTTGGAACTTCCCCAAGATGACACCGTAACTGCTCAAAGATGTCTCCTAGAGACAATTTGAGGATCCTAATGTAAATTTAAATTTGATGCTCAATTTATTAACACTTTGTAGTAGTTGACAGAGAGGGAGCTTCACAGGATGGTATCTGAGATTTATTGTTCTCTGAACGCAAGTTCCAACATCTCCAGTTAAACTCTCAGCTATTTGACTCTTAATCCACTGCCAAACAAGATGGGGTCAGTTCCATCTAGATTCTAAAATGCTCGTCCTTCACATCCTTCTTCCTTCATCTTTCAATGGAAGAATGTTGGAAAGTTGTGGGAATAAATTACACAGTCACCTTGATTTGTCAGAGAAAAAGAACAGAATTAGGGAATTATAGTCCTTCAACATATCCCCATAATAAATAACTGCAAAACATTATGTAGAATCACCTCATGAGGATTCCCATGATAGTATCTTGCTGTTGAAAGCCACTTTTGGAGCAAGTCAGAGGAGATTTCTCACAGTGAGGAAGTAAATAAATTCAGTGAATAGACTTGCTCATTTAGACAAGGTATAGCCTTCTTCCTCCAAGAGAAAAGCTATTGTTTTCAAGATCGTTGCATAGAAGGGATCAGAACTTTTCATCCCTTTCTAAGCTCTCCTATATAATTTAAGGAGAAGTTTAATCTTCAGTAATAACATCTTTAAGAAGGAAAAAAAGACAATAGATATTCATCTTTCTCTCATGTAATAGTTCAGCCAGTCTAGGCGGGTGGTGTAGCTCTGCTCCATGGATCCTTCAGGGACATGACTTCTTCCATATTGTTTTTCTGACACACTCCAAGAATTGTCTTCATCTGTAGGGCTGACACTGGTTCGCAGGCACCTCCATTCCTAAATCAGAGGAAAGAGAAAAGAAAGAAATCTAGGGCCAGCAATTTCCTTTTAAGAAAGTACAGCAAAGTTTTATGCATCTTTATTCACATTTCACTGGTGAGAATTTAGTCACCAAGCCACATCTAGCTGCAAAGAAAGTTGGGTAATAAAGTTTGTAATTGGCTGCCATGCGTCCATCATAAAGGAAAGAAAAGAACAGGGTAAAAGTCAGAAGCTTGTGACTGTCTTTTTCTCTGGCCATCTAAATTCTGTCAGTGCCCTTGTTCCACACAGAATATCTCCCCTAAGGACACAATCCAGGATCCCAGCTGGACCTCCAGCTCAAAGTC
The DNA here is from genome assembly GCF_021613505.1 of Equus quagga. Classification (NCBI taxonomy): domain Eukaryota; kingdom Metazoa; phylum Chordata; class Mammalia; order Perissodactyla; family Equidae; genus Equus; species Equus quagga. The sequence goes on along the minus strand of NC_060269.1, from coordinate 55,273,610 downwards.
CAGAATATCCAAGTGATGTACAGTCCAGAGACCTACAAACCAAAAGAAAAGTTATCGTCCCTCCACATTCTCATAAATGGTGGAGCAGGATCAGAAACACAAAAAAAAATAAAACTTCCATTCACAAAACGAAAGATTGGGAAACACACAAGAGTCACAGTTCCATAGTGTCAGGAAAATCTGTGAAAAACTTGGAAATGGGCAAAAGAGATTACTGGGTGTCCTTTCAATGGGAGTGGTTTAGCGGACCCTTCTGCAATTAATTTCATATAATTTTCATGTGTCATGAAATAGTACTCTTTCTTTCTCAGTTTTTTCCACCATTTAAAACATAAAAATAGTTCAAAAACAGATCAAGGGCCAGTTTGGCCCATGGTGTGCAGTTTGTGGACCCTTGTGTGACAGGGTTGTCCTCATCTACATGGTTGAAATTGAGTCACAGGTATGTCTATTACCCAACTCATGTGATGGGAAAAAAGGCAGTCCAGAGTAAGCAACTTTGTTTTAAGCACATCTCTTTTTGTTCACCTTCCATTGGTAAGAACTTGGTCACATGACCACACTTAGTCACAAAGGAAGCTGAAAAACAGAGTCAAAGCTGGGTGGCCATATGCTCCAGAAGAAGGGGACATCGTGACAAATAGTTGTCAGTTACATACCCCTAAGATGAGTTCTTAGGAGCCTCATTAGGGTCAGTAGCCTGATATACTTCACGCAGAGTTGCCTGAGAGCCACTACTTCAATTCTACAGCTCCCTGGGTCTACATTTGCCTTAATAATGTCTCTTCCATTTTCTCAGTTAAGAGATCACAGCTGTGTGAATGAAATGTTCTCCATAACCATGTGCCATTCTTCTAACAATCTATATCCATGTAGAGAGAAACTAGAGAAATACTCCTTGCTATAGTCTAAGAGTATACTATACACAGGAAGCAATGTTAGTACAGTCATGGGTCTCTTAACGACAGGGGTATGTTCTGAGAAATGCACGATTAGGTAATTTTGTTGTTGTGTGAACATCACAGAGTGTACTTACACAAAACTAGATGGTATAGCCTACTACACAGCCAGAATATATGGTACTAATCTTATGGGACCACTGTCATATATGTGGTCTGTTATTGACCAAAACATTGTCAATGTGGCACACAACTGTACTACGAAGACACAAACTTTTAGTGTCCTAGATGAGCTCACATATAATAGTTATATTATAACTACATAGCAGTTACATAATAGTGACCTATATGTGTTCCGGTCCAGTAAACTCTGCCTTAGCACCCCAAGTACAGCTGGATTTTTTTCCTAGCCACCACTGACTAGGAGTCCCTCCCCCCTCACCAAGCTTTGGTCTTACAAATATCCTGGGGCATTATAAAGGATAGGTTTCCACACACAACCACAGAGAGATGTCTCTCTTACTGGTCCATTAATAGCTGAGATATTGGTGCAAAAAGAGCAAACTCCTCTAGAGCTCCAACCAAAATATTCATTGCTGGTGCCCTAAGTTCAGTAATGGGAGGTTGCCAGAAGTCACAAAAATCACCTTCCACCAGGCAAGAGCCAGCACAAGTCAACTGGATTGACATTAGTCTATCAATTCTAGAAACTGGATAGAATGTAAAAGGTTAGGATTTGATTTTCTGGAAAGGTCATAAATCAGATGAAATCTTTCAAGTGGCCACAGAACCACTGGTCAAACCTTAATTGGGGAGGGGAGAGACCTTGAAGTAACGAAATTATAGCAAGTTTATTGAAGGAGCTAAACCTGATGAGATTACATTTAGGAAGCAGATTTGCTTTTCTCCTCTACTGCCTTCAAACAGATTCTGTGTGATACCCCTCCTCTGCCTCATGATAATATCTGGGGCAGATCCCAAAGCTTTTTGGGCATTTTGGCTTTAAGGATAGTACCATTTTCAGCTATTAAATGTTCAGTCCAGTATAACTAAAAACCCCAGTCTTGTCCAATCCATGGTCATTTAATATCAGGACTGACTCATTGTACTCTCTGGCTCACCACTGGTGACTACCCTACTCCACTCCACCACCCAGTGGTCCAAGCATCCTCTCTTGAATTATGTGCCCACTATTCTCCAGAGTCTTGGCATTCTTACAGCACTTGTAAAAAGAAGCTTAGAAAATATAGATTCCCTAGCATCTTCTCGTCACACCACCAACTCCCCCAACCCTTCTCACCCCGCTAATGCTGTCATATTCTAATTTAGTTGGTAAGTGGCAGAGCCCAGGAATCTGGATTTTCAATAAGCCCCTAAGTGATTCTGATGCAAGTGGCCTATGGACCATGCTCTGAGAAGCACTGCTTCAGGGGATATCTAAGTACTAACCACCAAGACACACATCATTGTTTTCCTTGATTCCTGTCCAAAATTAAAATATTTTGGTTATTTACTCTCTCCAACACTCTCATCACTGAAACACTCTATATGACTTCTTCAGACAACCCATCTTCCCCTTTCCCGAGACTCTGGGATGACTGGGTCATCATTAACTCCCTTAGATCTTTAAACTCTGCTCCACACTTCCTGGCTTTACCAAACTCTGGCTTTACTGAAACCTGGCTACCCACTGAAGACATGAGTTTCTGTGTAGCTCTCTCAAGTAAAAACTGATAATCTTCCTACATCCCACTTACCTCACAATTGGAAAATGAGGTTGTATCTTCCTTCTCCCAAAACCACATCCACACCATTACTCCTACACCTTCTTACAACAGCTCCCACTCCCTTGAGACTCACGCAATCTGGTACGTATTCTATCTCCATGCATACTCTACCTCCACCTTTCCTGCCTCTGTCATATACCAACCTCCTTCATTGACAATGGCATCCAGCTCAAAGTATTCCTTCCACACCAAGTCCTGCTATCATCCTGGATGACTTTACTATCCATGTGGACAAACGATTTCTCATGTTCCCTGACTTGTCATATTCTTGACTTCGTCTCTTCCATCTCTTCAACCACCTCTCTACAGACACTCTCTGAACCTTGTCATCACCTGGAAGCACTCTATCTCTGATATCACTAATTCAGACATCTCATTCTCTGCCCACAATCTCTCATTTTTCCAGCACACTAACATGACTCTTAGCACATGGGTTCTTCAACTTCCAGGGCACCTCCAGTCCATAGAGCTTTCTACTTTCTCTTCATCGATCACCTGCTTCATTTCAATGCTTCCCCCTTTACGCTTCTCAGGTACAATCTCAACTCTGTTCTTTCTAATGTTCTAAACTCTCTTGCTGTACAGGTCTCTCATTGCATCCACATGCAAAAACTCAAGCCCTGAATGGATTTCTCTATCATTCTTTTGTCTGCAGCCTCAGTGCTAAATGTTGATAAAAACAAACTTCATTAACAGTGTAGATTGATCTCCACCTGTAGTTCCCAGCCTCAAATGGGCCTGTAACACTGACCAGCAATGCTACAATGTTTCTCTAGTCTCTGTAACGAGTATTTAAATATTCTTCCTTCTCATCAAACCCCAATCCTTCCACTTCTTCCTTCTCTCTCAGCATAGGACTTCCTACTTCTCTAGAAAAATCAACAGATAAACCCTCCTATATCTGAAGCAATATTTTCCTCCTAATTCCACACCCATTTACAAAAGAAAAAGTGTTTCAGTGTTCACTGGGTGTCCAGGCTGAGCAATGAAGTTTAAAAGGCAGATAAGTGCCACCTAAAGAAGAGATCAGTCTGTGATTCAAGGTCACTGAGAACAGACAACATGCACACCAGGCTCAAGCGGTACAGCATTGACTTACAGTGGGAGGAGAGAGAGAGTGCGCAAGATCCAGTCCCTTGCAACACGTTGGTCCCGGTGGCCAGCGCATCCAATTGGCAGCCCAAAAGGGGGAGTGACTGCACAGACCCCGCTTCATGCTGCAGTGAAAGGTGTCCTCCCCCATAGGGTCTGAAACACAGAACGCTGGGGGCATGCTAGAGGGCCATTGAAGCTTAAGCAAAACAAAGGAGTATACATTAAGCTCGGAACAGGGAAACATTCTCCCTCACAAGGTGATAAGCCCAGCCCAGGCTCAGAGAGCTATTAATCTCTTTGCAGGGAAATGTTCTAAGGCCAAGGCCACGCTTACGGCCATGTAAGGGGTGAGAAGCTGTGCATAATTGCCTTTCCCAACAAAAATCATCCTACCTTCCATCTAAGGCCATCTTGCTCTGAACTAAAAACCTCTTTCTACCCCCAAATCAACCTATAGTTATTGCTCAATCTCTCTCTTCCTCCTTAATTAATCTCCTTGAAAGAGCTACTGTCTCATTTGCTAATACCCTACTCATTTTCAACCTACTCCAATCTTCCTTCTGCACCAAATGCTCCACAAAATTATCCAGGTCAAGTTCAGCAATGACTTCTCATCATTAAAAAGACTTCTCTGTTTTATCTTGATTGACCACTCTGCGCATTTGACATCTTGACCACTACTCTCTCCCTCCTCTAAGTTCTTTCTCCCTTTACTATCTGGGCTACCACATTGTCTTGATGGTTTTCCTCCTCACTGGCAATATCTGCTTCCTTTGCTAACTTTTTCTACTGTACATGACCCTTACATTTTAGAGCACCTTAAGGCTCTGCCTTTTTCTCCCTGGTGGAGCTCAACCAATTCTATTACTTCTAGTATCTTCAGATTCATTCATTAATTGACTCAGTCATTCCAAAAAATATTTAATGAGCATTCCTTATGAGACAGGCACTATGCAAGTGGGCAAAATCACTCCATCGCATGACTCCAGAAGGCTCCATTCACCTAGAACGTTGTGCAAATTAGTAGCACTTTTCAATGGTTAGCAAAATAAACATGATACCTACTCTCATGGGCTTTACTGTTTTGCAGAAGAAATATAAATATAACACATAATTTCAATGGTAATTACTAAATTCTAGTTGGGAATAGCACTCCAAAGGAAAAGTTAGAAAGTTCAGCAAAGAGTGGAGTTTCCAGGAGAGAAAACAGCATGTGCAAAGTGATGATGGAGGAAGAAGCTTGGTGTATTGGAAGATCTGTTAGAAGGCCAGTGTATTAGAGCAAGAGAGTGGGAGAGAAAGTAGTGAGAGAAGAACCTGGAGGGGTCAACAGTAGCTAGATCATGTAGAAGCTCAAAGGCCGTTTTAAACATTTTACTGTTGATCTTAAGATTTTACTCTGGATTCCTAATGAAGTCACTGAAAGACTTTAAGTGAAAAGAAATAGAATCAAATTTGCATTTCAAAAAGTTTACTTTGGCTGCTGTGTGATTATAGTAGATATGGGGAAGCTGGTATAGAGGCTACGAGAGACAGATATGAGAGTGACTTGTAGGCTGTCAACGGCAGCTAGAGAGAAGCAGACACTTTCAAGATATAATTTCAGGAGGGTTCTTGTTAGAATGTTCTGGCTTGATCAACTGGCTACATAATGGTACGATTTCCTAAGATGAGAAACACTGGGAGAAAGGTTTGGGGAAAGCAGCATGGTTCATGTTTGGACATGTTGAAATTGAGAGACCTGGAAAGCATCCTGGGGTGACATTCAGTGGCAATTAGCTATATGACCTGGAGTTCTGAGGTTAGAGATGTAAGTTTGTCCGCTCAGTAACATTCAGTCCTTCTCAAAACAATCTCTTCCTCTGTCATCTTTCTCACTGTAAACCTCTTTTTGTCCCTTATCTCTCAAACTATAATATTTTAAGCTCCTTTAGTCACTGACCATAGTGGGTTGAACAGTATCCCCCAAAATTCATGTCTATGCAGAACCTGTGAATGTGATCTTATTTGTAGATAGGGCCTTCGCAGATGTAATCAAGTTAAGATGAGGTCATACTGAATTAGAGTGGGCTCTAAATTCAATGATTGGTGTCCATATAGGGGGAAACACAGGGACACACAGAGGAAAGAAGGCCACGTGAAGACAGAGACAGAAATCATAGTACTACAGCTCCAAGCTAAGGAAGGACAAGGAATGCCAGCAACCACCAGAAGCTGGAAAGAGCAAGAAGGATTCTCCCCAAAGCCGTTAGAGGGTGCATGACTCTGCTGAATCTTGATTTTGGACCTCTAGCTTCCAGAACTGTGAGAGAATAAATTTCTCTTGTTTTAAGCCACTCAGTTTCTGATAATTTGTTATGGCAGTCATAGGAAATTAATACGCTTACTTATCCTTGGCTTCTCCCTCTCCACGTCAATCTATCATAAAACTTTATTCTATCCATTGAGTGTCTCTCAAATCCATTTGTTGCCTCCATTCCCCCTCCCACCGTCTCATACAAGCCTCTGTCATCTCTCATCTCATTACTATAAAAAACACCTAACTGGCTACACGTGCTTATTTTTGCGCTTCTCCAATCCATCTCCTACTCAGTAGCCAGAGTGATTCTAAAAACACAAGTATGAACATGCCACTCTTGAATAAAACACATCTATTGCAATTAGGATAAAGTCCATATCTTCAACATGGATAACAAACCCTTCTGTCATCTAGCCAGCCTGCCTCCCCAAAGCCAACGCTCAGCACCTTCTTCATTACTCTCTCAACTCCAGTCATACAAACATCGTTAGGCTCCTCAACTTTCTCACCTCTTCTTTTTCACCTTCTACTTCTCAACATACTTTTAGTTCTATGTTTAACATGTAAACTCCACAAAAGCATGGACTGTCTCTGTCATGTTCACTAGTATATCCCCAGGGCCCAACATGTACCTAGAAAATATAAAGTGCTTACTAAACACCTTTTGAAATAATGACACAGAATGCAATCAAATTTCCTCAGGTTATACTATATCAAACCTGATCAGATATATTTCCCACAAATCCAAGTTTCAACTCAGAATATATTTTAATTGAATTACAAAATTCAATCACTATTTATAACATTGGTTCTAGAGGGACAAAATATTAAGTTTCATACAATCAGCCAAAAACCTAACTTTTGCCCACCATCCCTTTGAAAATTAGGAACTCTCTCTACTCAAAGTGTGCTCATTTAATCATCACCACCTTACCTTATCACTCAAGCCAAGTCTTCAGGCTAAACATGCACAGATATATGCTTTGGGAATTCCAAGTGGAGCCACAGGTCTTAACCCCTTCTGAGAGAGGGTACCACTACCCTAGAGAGTTTGAAGACAGAATAGAAAGACAGGGAAATGAAGTGAATATTTTCTCAGCCTGACTGGGGATCACATTACTCCATTTCCCCTTCCATTCAGTCAAGTGCTCCCCACAAACACTGATGTCGGCTGGTAGCTTAGTTCATCTCTGAAAATAAATATGGTCATGTTTCTTCTTTTCTCCTTTATTGCCACCATTCTATTACTTGCCCAAACCAGCAAGAAATACTAATGCAAATCCTGTTCTACATTCTCACCGAATCCACTCAATACATTTGTGATTACAATGTCCACCATTCTTTACCCTGGTATTCTGATATTTGGAAAAATAATAGGAGCATTGTAATTCCTTCTAAACTCACAGTAGAACCACCCAAATCTAACCTCTTCCTGTAATCCCTAACACAGTAAATAATTCCCCTGTCCACTTAGCTCGGCCAAACAGGAACCTAGAAATCATTTTTGTCACTTCCTTCTCCCTTGAATCCTTTCCCAATCCACCAAGTACTGTCAATTTTACTTTCTAATCTGTCCAATTCTCTCAATTTCCACCATCATAACCAATTCTCCGTCAAAATAAAGTCAACTTCCATCTGGAATATTACAATAATCTCCTAATTGATCTCCCTTCATCTATTTTTGTCTTCTCTAATCCATCCTGTATGTTGAAGACGAAATGCACTTATCATATTGCCCCCTCCAACCCTCTGTACCTCCTACACCACCTCTGTCCCTACCTCTATCCTCCAACTTAAACTCTCAAATGTTTTCCCTTACTCTTGGGATAAGGGCTAAAACCTTGACCACAGCTTGCAAGGACCAGTACGATGTGACCTCTGGCCATCTCCCTAGTTTCTTCTCTTACGTCTCAACTCTTCAATTTCTAGCCTCCTTTCACTTCCTTCAATATACCATGCTTCCTTCATCCAGGAAACCTTTGCAAATTCTGTTCCTGCTGCTGGGAGTGCTCCCTCCCCTCATCTCCTCTATCTTTGCCTACTTCCACTCAGCCTTTAGATCTCAGTGGAAACATCACCTCCTTGCAGGACTATCTTCCTTGGACCCCCAAGACCACATTACTATGCCAGTATATATTATCAGACACATTGTGCCTTTCTTCTCAGCCCTTACCAGTGCCTGTTAAAGCAGTGGTGCACAGAAAATGCCAAACAAATATTTGTCAAATCTGTCTTTGCCCTGGGGGCCTCAACTTGCCAAAAAGAACAATACCTTACAATCTGTTTGAACCTTGTTTCAGCTGCCACCTGCATACTTCTTTTTGCCCAAAAAAAGTCAACAGGACAACAATTCCTACTTCTTTTCTGAGTTTATGTCTATATGGTAGATCTAAAAGCTGGGTAGGTAAGATAAAAATATGCATCTCTCTTTACTACAGAATTTAAACTCAGAACGCTTACCAGTAAACTTGGTCGTATAAAACTTACATCTCTTTCAGATCATGGGTAAAGTCCGTGGTAAATGTGTTGAGTGAGGGACGAATGTCTCCTTTAAAATTAATTACTCTCATCTCTGTGCTTTATATATGCACTGTGCTCCGACGCTTTATACTTTTCACATTGTTCTATCATTATTTGTTGACTTTTAGGACCCACCAAATATACCCACATATATACTTGCTCACCCAAAATAGGAACATATGTTATTTCTCTTAGTAAACTCAGCCCACAGTTTGCACTTGGTAAGCATTTAATAAGTCTTTCTTTTATCAATTATTTTGTTGAGGTCATAAAAGTTTATAACATTGTGCAATTTCAAAGGTACATTATTATTTATCAGTTTCTGTATAGACTACCTCATGCTCACCATCAATAGTCTAGTTTTTATCCATCACCATACATATGTGCCCCTTTACCCCTCTCACCCACCCACCCCCAGCTCCCTTCCCCTCTGGTAACCACTAATCTGTTCTCTTTATCCATGTTTTTGTTTATCTTCCACATATGAGTGAAATCAATATTTAATAATTCTTTTTAATATAGTAAATTTAATCCCCTTGAGCTTGAGAGAAATTCTTGAGATAAAGTCTTCTTAAGTAGGATTTCTCAGAATATTCTAATTGCCCCTTTTATCATTATTAATATTGTTGATAATAAGAATGAAAGCAGCTGACATTTATTAGGCATTTATTATGTTAGACACTGAAAAGCAAACTATATGCATTTAATTTTCAAAATAATCCTGTGAGATAGGTAACATCTTTTTATCCTATTTTACAGGCTGGGGACTTAGATATAAAGAGGTTAAGTAATTTGTCCAAGGACACACAGAGTGGAGGTAGTAAGGCTAAGATCTGAAACCAGGGGGTCTGATTCCAAAGCTATAATCACCCACTACACTACACTACTTCCCAACCATTTAAAAAGTCCACAGCAATAGGTTTCCGCTTCGGATATAACCAGGTATGCTCTTCCTGGACCCAAATCTTCTGCAGATAACAAATAACAGTTCTGCACAAAATATAAAATGGAAGAGAAGGAGGGAGGGAAGAAGAAAGAGAGGGAAAGAGGAAGGAAAAGATAAAAAGAAAAACTGAAGTCTCTGGAGAGTGAACAAAAGCCCACAGAATCTGGAGGGAATCTATACTTGGAAGAAGAGATTCCATTTTTACAGCTTCCAGCACAAGAACAGGCCAAAATCCATACTTCATGGGGGCAGTTAACTCTAATGGAAAATCTGTAGTCTCTCTGGTCTAAAGAATGAAAGGATAGAGTTTAAGGCAAGAGCAGGCACTGAAAAGTGAAGGGCAAAACCCAATAAAGAATAAAGGCTGAGAGGGGACATCCTAAATTCTATGTATAAACTCACTCAAATCTTTTGCTGATCTTTGAACCGTGCATGAACAGAGAATACTCAAAGCACCCCAGCCAAAGATAAAAGAGCTGAACTGAGATTTGAACTGCTGCCCAAGAGGTAGAAATTACACTTTGATTCCAACAAAGCTGATTGCCTACTAAAACAAAAACCTCAACACACTTTGGAGGAATATAACAGAATTCAGGGTCTCTACAGCATACATAATGCTGAGGCAAATTCAGAATTACTCAACATATAAAGGACCATGAAAATATGACTTAGTCTCAGTAAAAAAAGACAAAGGAAATTAACTCTGAGATGACCCAAATGTTTGAAGTAGCAGATAAGGATTCGAAAGCAACTATTACAATTATGCTAAACCAACTATTATAACTAGCACAAAAGCTATCCTTTAGTGTTTTCCTTGGCCTAGAATGTTCCAGGAAAACATGCTCACAATGAATGAAGATAGTTAATCTCAACAGAAAAAAACAGAAACTTTATAAAGAACCAAATGACAATTATAGAACTGAAAAATACAATATTGGAAATTAAAAAGTCAGCCTTCCTGGTACAACTTTCTCCCTCAGAAGAATTGTTTCTCTTTTCATACATAATCACCTCTTTTGTTTAGTTTCCCTGATAATAACCCTAGCTATCAAACTATTCGATTCCTCCTTTCTTGGGTGTTCAGTGCCTAACTCTAGTATTTACGATAGGTAAGATCTCTATGATTTGATTACTGCCTTAATCTTATTACACTACCCTCAACAATATTTCTAATTTGACCTAACCCTGCTTCCCTTCTATGGGTTTTAAAATATTTCCAAATTATGTGACATTCCTTCCTTCAAAAGGTAGAGCCTGATTCCCCTCCCATTGTGAGTGGACTGGAGTTAAAAAGTCACTTCTAATGAATAGAATATGGCAGAGTGGCAGTGTGATTTCTGTCACAAAAGGCATCGAGACCTTATCCTTTCTCTCTTGGGTCACTCAACCTGAGGGAAGACAGCTGTCCATGTCATGAGGACATTCAAGCAACTCTACAGAGAGGTACATGTGGAAGGGAACTGGATCTCCTACCAATAACCAGCAAGAGGTCTTCTGCCCATAGTCACGTGTTATGGGCTAAATTGTGTCTCCTCAAAAAAAGATACGCTAGTCTTAACCCCAAGTACTTAATAATGTGTGTGACCTTATCCGAAGATGGAGTCCTTACAGACGTAATCAAGTTAAAATGAGATCCTTAAGGTAAGCCCCAGTCCAATAATGACTAGTATCTTTATGAAAATGGGAAGTTCAGACAGAGACATGCACACAGGGAGAACTTCCTGTGAAGACAAAGGCAGAGGTCAGGGTGATGTAACTACAAGCTAAGACATGTCAAAGATTGGCAGAAGACCACCAAAATCTAGGAGAAAGGCATGGAATAGATCTTGCCTCAGAGCTCTCAGAAAAAACCAATCCTGCTAACACCTTGATCTTGTTCTTCTAGCCTCCAGAACTGTGAGACAATAAATTTCTGTTGTTCTAAGCCAGCCAGTTTTTGATACTTCTTTACAGCCGCTCTAGGAAATTAATACATCATGTGAATGAACCACTTTGGAAGCAGACCGTCCAGTTTCACGCAAGCTTTGAGATCATTGCAGCCCTGACCATTACCTTGACCGCCACTTCTTGAGACAACCTGAGCCAGAACCACCAGCTAAGATGCTCCTGAATTCCCAACCCACAGAAATTATGAGATAAATGTTTGATGTTTTAACTGCTGTTATGGACCAAATTGTGTCTCCCCCAAAATTCTTATGTTGAAGCCGTTACCCCCGATGTCACTTATTTAGAGATAGAGCCTTTAAAGAGGTCATTAAAGTTAGATGAGGCTGTTAGGATGGGGCCCTAATTCAGTACGACTCGTGTCATTATAAGCAAAGGAGAAACACCAGGGATTCACACACACAGAGAAAAGGCCACGTGAGGGCACAGTGAGAAGGCAGCCATCTGCAAGCCAAGCAGAGAGGCCTCAGGAGAAACCAACCCTGCCAACACCTTAACCTAGGACTTCCAGAACCGTGAGAAAATAAATTCCTGTTGTTTAAGCCGCTCAGTCTGTAGTTTTGTGTTATGGCGGCCCCAGCGGACTAACACAGCCGCTAAGTTTTAGGATAACTTGTCACACAACAAGAGATAATAACATACTTTCTCACCCACTCCCCAATAAATACACACATTTTCCTTCTCCATTTTCCACTCAAAACTGGCTCAACAGTCTAGCCCCAAAGTATGAAAATTAGGAACATTGGCAAAATTTCTTTGAACAAATTTGGTGTTCTGAAGCTTGATTCCCTCACAGATTATGGAAAAGGCTCTGTGATAAATCTGTCAGGTGAGGAAAACGTATTCCTACTGTGACCTCTAAGTTTTAAGTGAAAGTAGTAGAGAACAACAATTAGCCTGTGTATGTGACGGTTTGATTTCAGACTGTGAGCATGGCCAGCATGATAAGAGGAAGATGAGAGGACAAGAAGCTTATGTTTCTAACCCAAGTGAGAACTCTGTCCGTGGGACACAATCAGCACCTTCTCTCTGCTTTCCTAAGCAGCTTGTACCTCCTGCTCTGGATGCTGAATTACATGAAATTGTTAACCCCTCAAGAGACAAACACTTGCTCTTCCAGAGCAGTGACTTGCCTTAGTTATCTTTTTAAATTTATTACAGTTCGTCGCGCAGAGTAAGTATTCTACGAATGTTCAGGAATGATTAAATCCAGAAAATCTGGTGTCTTTAATTCTATCTTCTGGCAGTCCTCAGCCAAGCCTTTAAAAAGGCAGCACTGAGCTGTGACCCTTGCTCATTCATCTTACTCCCTCAGCAGAATTCCTTCTCCTGACAAATTCAAAGTCCAGTCTGTCTGATTTCTCTGGCAATCAGTTTTATCTTTACTTTTCAGCTTCTGATTGTGAGCTAAGCTCTCCCCAACTAAACCCTTGCCTGTCTCTTTCCCACTACAATGGCCATTTTCTGCCTTGCATTTTCTAGCCACAACCCTCACGTCCCCCGCGTTCCATTAGTCTGCCCTGATGGGCCACTTCTCTGCCTCTCTACCTGGCCTAAATCATCATGTACCTTATAATCAGTCAGCATCCTCGACCATCTCACCTACCCAACTACAGGGCAGGCCAAATAGAAAATTCAGCGCTGTCCCACATCCTATGCTTTAATGGTTTTAAGTCTCGTTAGTTTTGGTTCCTTGATTTTTCGTTACCACGTATGGGAAAGGGAGCAAAAATTAGTTCAGCATTTTTTTAATATCTGAATATAATAAATATTATAAGAATCACAGACCTGTATACGAATGTGGTTGCAAAGCCTCATCTTCAGTGTTTTCCTTGGCCCAGAACTCAAACTCCTTTCACAAAATAAGTTCCTACCACCAAAGGAAATAAGTGTAAGTCTGTGTTAAGTATCTGAGGGAATTGCATAAACCAAAGTCAAAAAAGAAGCTGAAGTCACCAGTAACATTCAGATTTCTAGTTACATTTCATAATCAACCTGGTCTATACCTCATTTAAATGTATTCAGAGCTTATTGAGCTAATTTCAAGAAACTTTCAGGAGTAACCCTTTTTAAAACAGACAATCTCAGAAAGATCCTTAGTTGCATATATGAATTAACTAAGGACACAATTTGCCTTAAAAGTTGCCAAATAGTTTCTCTAGCCAAAAATATTTGGAGGCTGAGTCCTTAAGGTTTGCTGAAAGCATTCTTACTACTCATAATAATGGCTAACACTCACGGAGGGCTTTCACAATGTGCAGGCCACTGTGCTGAGGAGCTTATCAGAGATTCTCTTGTCTAATCCTGCCAACAGCCCTGTGAGAAAACTGATGCACAGAAAGATTAAGTAATTCCTCCAAAGACACCCAGCTGGTAAATCACCAAATGGGATTTAAACAACTTGAAGTCTCTGAATCCAGAATTCTATTGCCTCTTGGGTTTCCAGAGCTGCTGGTAAAAAGATATCACTGGGTTATCTCATCCTTTTGTTGCCAGGACTTTGATAAGAGCAGAAGTGTCTCCTTGACCAATCTATTTCTGTCTAGAGAGCCATTTGGCAGTGTGTCACTACTCATCCAGGAAATACTCAAGAAATGTTCAGAATGAATCCAGTTTGGAATTTGTTTAAGGTAAATGACACATTTATGCCCATTTAAGAATAAAAAAAGATATCTCAAAATCTTCTCATTAAGTGCTCACATGGAACCCCCTGTGCATTCCATTTTGGTGATTCAGGAAGGAGAAATCACAGAGAAAAATGGGAGGAATTATTCTGTAAGAAAAGATGAGTCTCTTTGGAGATACATTTCCAACCTAAGTCCCTAATGAATGGTCAGAAAATCCACGGGGAGGCGAGACGCTAAAATTTGAAGAGACCCTCAGAGTGATTCTTCAAAAATTTGTATCAATACTCTGCCCTCTAAAATGCTCAGATCTTGGAGAAAGCGATGTTAGAAGTCATGTGGGTCGCCTTGGTGACTTCCAAGATAGTGCCTATAGTTATATTTACGAAAGGACAGTATTTAACACCGCAGTGGTGGGGGAGGAGAGCGCCCTGTCTGCATGGCTAGAAGAGGCCAGGTAAACACCAGCGCGGGAGGCCTAGCGAGCCGGCTGCAATGGACCAGAGCCGCCGCCAGATGGTACCCACGGATTGGCATCGCGGGGTCCTTCCGGGCCCCTTCACCAGCCCTGGGCAAGAGCCCAGGCCAGCGCTCAGGCCAACCGTGACGTTTTCTTGCTGCGACTCCCCGCTGCGAGGTCCAGAGTCCTCGCTTTTATCTGAGCCCGGCCCTGCAGGGGGGCCAGGGCCTCCCCGCCCCCGCGAGGCACGGGGACTGACCCGGGCTGGGATGGGCGGATAGGCTGCGGGGCGGGGCGGGACGCGGGCTGGGGAGAGCAGGCAAACCCTGCCTCCGAGGGTGGACTTTGCAAGTCTTGCCACCGCCCAGGCCTTTTCAGGGTCCAGAGCCCGAGCGCCAGAGGCTCAGCTGCCCTCCCCCGGCACCGCGCCCGAGCACCCAGACGCAGCGAGGGGACAACGCAGGTGGCTTTTCTAGAGTTCGGAGGTAGTACTAGACGCAGCCATTTAGTTTTTCTAATTTTCAACTACTGAAGACGGTGCTTGGTGCCTGGGTATCCGAGACATGAATTACTCACGGTTCCTCACGGCACAGAGTGCAGCAAGAAAGCCTTCTGCCATCCGACTCCTGAGTGAGTCCCGGGGCCGGCGCCTCCCTCCCAGGTGTGGGTGTCCTCCCAGAGCCGCTGAGTACGGTGCCGACTCCTGCCGCCTGGCTGCAGTCGTTCATTCACCTGTGAGAGCACCCTGGGTTGCAGGCTCTGCAAGCAGACATAAAAGAGCCCGAGTCCTTGTTCGCACAGCACTCGGGCTGGAACGGAAGGCGGGGAATTGGGTCTCTCTGCTCAGGGTAGTAGGAGCAGCAATAGAGAGAGACACAGGCTGTTGTATCCTTGGAAGAGAGAGGGCGTGCTGTCTAGAAAGGCTCTTCCTGGGAAGATGAGTGGGGGTTCGGCACAGTGTGCAAATGAGAGAGAAAAGGGCGAGCCATCAAGCTTGACAAGCAGGTAGGGGCTAAATGAAGGAGGGGTTCTGTTATGGTCCTTTGCTTATCTTCCTGATCACTCTGCCTACCTAGTTGGACATCTGTGCTCCTCATTCCTCCACCAGTGAGGTAGGTCCAGAAAAAGTTATTTTATATGTTTATTTTAGACTAGCAGTCTATCACTAGAAATTGTTAAACTCTACAGTGTTATGGACTATAATACAACATACTGAACCATCTCTGTTTATGAAAGTCTTCAATGAAAGTATTTCTTCTTCTCTTACATATTTATTGCAGCTGAGCTATTGGGAAAGATACCGAAATCCACCATCTCTTTGGCTCCTGGAGCACCAAATCCAAACGTGTTCCCTTTTAAGACTGTTGCTGTCACCCTAGAAGATGGAAAGACCATCGAATTTGATGAAGAGATGATGAAGAAAGCACTTCAGTATTCTCCAAGTTCTGGGTAGTTATCAACAGATCATTTTGTTAGTTCATTTTCATAAGCAATATTCTAAGGCCCATTGATAAAGTGACAAAGTGACTTGTGTCTCTTTTAACTGCATGTTCAACAGGTAGGAAGGTTTGGGGGAGAGTTTTCAAAGAATAATTGAGAGCAACAGGGATATTAAATATGTAACACTCCTCAGTAACTGCTTGTAGATCTTAAACTACTGGGCTAGTCAGAGAAGGCTTCTAGAAGGAAGTACCATTGGAGCTGAGACTGGAAAAAATGAGACAGCTAGGTAAAGAAGCAGATTAGTAGAGAGGAGGAAACAGATGATCCAGGAAGCAGCAATTTTAAGTCCCAGGGCAATTGTCTAATAATTGTGTTCCCTTAATAGTTGCAGGCAGCTATTTGGCCTCAGTGCAGATGCCTTTAATTTCTTAAAAGCAAGCTGGAACACATACCTTAAGACTTTCCTTAGCTGGTCTTCTTCCAATGATAAAGGATAATTTATGGAGTGTCTGTAAATTATTAAAGGCTTCTTGGTTCTGTGATTGAAAAGTATATTGAAATATAATACATGTTATGTATATATGAATTATATGTAATACATACATAGGCTTTTCTTTCCATGATAGAAAGAACTTATTGAACCTGAACTTCTAGGTGGCCTATGGAAATTTTCCTAAGGAGAACTAAGAATCGATTATGCAGTAAATGTTCTGGTGGAAAAGAAAGAGTGTAGGCTTTGGAATAAGAAAGATACAGAGTCCAGTCTCAGCCTATTTAATCACTGGCTGATTGACTTTATGTGAATTTCTTTTTTTTTCTTTTTTTTTTTCAGGAAGTTTGGCCCTGAGCTAACATTGGTTGCCAATCTGCCTCTTTTTTTTTTTCTCCCCAAAGTCCCAGTACATAGTTGTATATCCTATTTGTAAGTCCTTCTAGTTCTTTTATGTGGGATGCTCACTACAGCATGGCTTGATGAGCAGTGTATAGGTCCACACCCAGGATCCAAACAAGCTAATCCTGGGCCGCCGAAGCACATGAACTTAACTGCTACACCACCGGGCCAGCCCCTATGTGAATTTCTTAATCTCTAAGTCTGTTTCCTTCTTTTTTAAATAGCAATATTAATATTGTCAAAAAGCATTTGAGGATTTTTAAATTGAATTATAAAGTTTCTTGTATAAAGCTACCATTTAATTCCTGTCTACTATTATGATTTTTTACTACTATAAATTTGAAAATACATTTTATGCTTTAGAATCCCAGAGCTGTTGTCCTGGCTGAAACAGTTACAAATAAGATTGCATAATCCTCCCACCATCCATTATCCATCCAGCCAAGGACAAATGGAGATATGTGTCACATCTGGCAGCCAAGACGGTCTTTGTAAGGTAAGACTGAAAAGAAAGGGTACCCCCACCTTAAGAATCAAATAGGTTCACAAAAACAGTCATCTCTCACTTAGCTACAAGAGGATCGTGTTTTGTGAGTTCCTGGTAGTCTGTCTTGTCTTTACCTAGAATTATAAATAGGTTAAAGACATTCACCCACCTGACTTTTCTTAAACATAGATCATGTGGTCAATGACCTGGAGATGTGAATCATTAAAACAAGATTCGAGTACTCCACTCCCACCAGATGCTTAGTGAGCACTGCTTAATTTCATCTGGCTCAAAGACTCAGGTTACATTTTGATTTATGCCTATAGTTATGACATTTCAATATGATTTTGAAATTCTTTAAAGGGCAGATCCTGATACTCCTGAGAAGAAATGTTAGACTTTTGCATGTCTGCTTATGTAATCATCTGTGCTCGCCACTGATTATACCTTGTCTCGCTCTTGGCTCTGCTTCCCTATATCTATGTATATGTCACTATCTCTGACTTCTCTCTAGGTTCTCGTGTTCTCTCTCTCCCTCCCTCTCCCCCTCTCCCAATTATTCCATCTGCCTCTCACCTAGGTTCCAGGAACTCCACAGATGTAACCACAACTCAGGGGTTCCCAAAATAAAGAGACTTCACCTATGGTTCTCAGTTTTATCTGTTTTTTTCTTTTCTTTTTCATTAATAATTAGTCCTGGATGAAGATTCTCTATATCCAGTCTTCACATCTAGATTAAAATATTACTCTTACTTATCTTAAACCAAAGTAGCTTTGTTTTTCTTTTTTATGTAAATGTGAAAGCTGTAATCTGGTTAGCTTTAATGAATTTTACTTACATTATTACTACAGAATAATGTATTGAAGTAATAAGAATCTTTGTAATTTTTTCCTCCTCTTTTTGTATTCAATTAGGAAAAATAAAAGGGTTAGCTACCATTCAAGAGTTTGCTTGAAGAGAAACATTTGTGATTCCATAGACTAATATGAAAAAAGTTTTTTCAATGAAATTCTTTTCTTAGGAAGGTAAACTATGAACTTTTTTCCCAGAAAGATGCTCAAGACAGTTTCTTCTTTATCTGTCACAACATCAGTTATATCAAAGAATGGAGATAGCATAGATGGCCAAATAAATCAATAACTCATTATAGACATGCTTATTACAGAGGCATTAGTGGGAATCTGGTTTAATATTTCTTCCATTTTGTTCTCCAGGATGGCTATTTTAGGCACCTGTGTTTCTATCTACATCTATTAAACAGTGCTACCAGATATTAAACACCCCTCCCTTTTCATTTAGGCTATTTGACATTCTCATGTCCCCTAATTGACATGGAAAATGTGTGTAATTAGGTTTTTATTTGGTCTATTGATAAGGCACACGCCACCCAAGTAATTTGTTTGGTGCTAGGAGGTCCTATAAAGCCCAAATCAATTATAAACTCTTTAGGGGAGGACACTCTTCGTCATAAAATACCAAAAGCTCAT
The DNA here is from genome assembly GCF_021613505.1 of Equus quagga. Classification (NCBI taxonomy): domain Eukaryota; kingdom Metazoa; phylum Chordata; class Mammalia; order Perissodactyla; family Equidae; genus Equus; species Equus quagga. The sequence goes on along the minus strand of NC_060269.1, from coordinate 55,254,726 downwards.
AAGGAAAAGGCAAATGGAACATCCTATGCCAAATCAGGAAACAAAAGTCAAATCTTCCATCTCAATTGATAATGGCCATACTGTTTGCCATGAGATGTAGGTTGTTAAAATGCTAGGAAGGAGAGGCTTGAACTGAGGATTGTGAACCATCACAGGTAAGAAAGGATTATTCTGTGACTTACGTAAGATTTAGTCATAATAGACCCCTTTGATTTAGGCTGGAAAAATCTATTGTCCAGCTCTTTTGATGTCAGTGGGCGTGATATTGTCTGCAAAATTTCCTGGGTTTTGTCAAGCCTTGTCTCACCTGACTTCTAAATATCCTTTAACATTGTTGACCTTCCTATTCTTTTGGAAACACTCTCCTCCTCTGGCTCTCTCTCAGCACCACTTTGGGCAGCTCCCCTCCGGCCCACCTGCCCTGCTTCCTTCACAGTGTCCTCCTCTGCACTGCCTTTATTTATTGGAGTTTATCAAGGCTCAGTCCTTAAACTTCTTCTCCCCTTAATCTATATACTCCCTGGGTAGCTCCATTCACAACCATGTGCTCAATCATATACTAGTAACTTCCAAGCTCCTTCCAAAACCATTTGTCCATCTGTCCACCTGACACCATCACAGGATGTTTCAAAGGCACCTCAAACCAAAACATACTCATCATCTTCTCCCTCAGAAATGGACAACTTTTGGATTCTGTTTTTCAGTGAACGGCACCACTCCCACCATCTGTCTACTTCCATAGCCAGAAATCTAGGAATCATTCTTGGCACCTCTCCTTCCTCACTCCCCTATAGTCCAAAATTATGTTCTGTTGGTTTTGATTTCCTAAATGCCACTCAGTTCTCCCCTCCTATTTCACCATCATCACCATGACCAGACTACCCTCATCTGTCCCCAGGACTGCAGCAAAAACTTCCAAAATAATCCTAAAAATTTCCCAAACTTTCCATATGGAGTCTCACTCCTCTTTTATACTTTCATATTGCAGCCAGAAGGATTTTCTCAAAATGCTTGTCAAATAATGTGACTCCCTTTCCCACCCTGTACTTAAAATTCTTATTGGCCTCCCTTGACCCAAATGCCTACATGGTATGGTCTCTGCCCACTTCTGATCTCACCCTGCTCACTTCTTGATACTCTGCTTCAAGCCACAGAATTCCTTCAGTTTCTCAAAATGTACCTATTGTTACCCCCAAACCAATTCATCACTTCCTCAAGGAAGCTTTCCCTGAATGCCTTGAATTCCCTGAATGCCCAAGTCCTCCTACAATGAGCTCTTATAACATTGTGCATCTATATTTAATGGCACTAATCATTGTTTTTAAATATACATTTATTTGAGTAATTATTTGATTAGCATCTAGCTTTCCCAGTGAACTAGTAGCTCCATGAAGGTAACAACCATGTCATAATGCTCATCATTTTATCTCCACATCTTACACAGGCCTGGCTTATAGTATATACTTAATAAATTTTCAAAGAAGGAATAAATAAATTTTAGGAGCCAAACCAGTTATGTTATTTTTCATCTTACTCTAGAATAGAGGTTGGCAAACTATGGCTTGAGAATGAAATCCAGCCTCATCTGATTTTGTAAATAGAGTTTTATTGGAACTCAGCCACACCCATTGGTTTACATATTGTCTATAGCTGCTTTCTCACTGTAGAGGGAGAGATGAGTACAGTAATGAGCCACAGAACTACATCTCAGTCAGTGACAGACCACATATTCGACAGTGGTCCCATAAGATTAGTACCACATGGCCTAGGTGTGTAGTAGGCTATACTTTCTGGGGTTGTGTAAGTGCACTCTGTTGTGTTCACACAAGGATGAAATTGCCTAATGACACATTTCTCAGAATGTATCTCCATCATTAAGCAATGCAACAGCGACACTATGGCCCACAAAATAGGTACCATCTGGCACTTTACAGAAAATTTGCTAACTCCTTCTCTAGAATCTTAGTGAGCTCAAACTTAAAAAGAGAGAGTTCTAATAATGGAAACAATGCTATCCAAGCTAATCTATGCTTCTTTTGTTAGGCATTTGAAATGATCATTAATCCTGGAGATAATATCCTCATAAGTGAACCTGTTTACCCAGGAACACTTCAAGCTGTGAGTATACATTTTTACAAAAAGCAACTCTGTCTCTTATAACTAATAAGAAGAAACCAATGTACCTTTAGAATTATCTGTGCACTGAAAAATAAAATAGCATCTTTCATCTGTAAACAGGAGAATCCTAAATGATCTATGCAAAATATGTTAAATATACCCTCTGCTTTATACATTTCTTTTTACAAAATCTAAGTGTACAGGTGCTAAAATTAAGTTGTGCAAAATCATGTCCAGTTTTCTTATTATTTCACTTAAAATGTGACAATTTACAGAAACTTATTTTTTCATTACCATCTTTTATTACCATATGCCTAAGTATAATCATGTTATATGTCAATTTAATATAACTGTAAACCAATGTAGTATAATTAGGACTTTCCACTCCAGTGTTAAATTAACATGACTATAATATCCAGAATGAGGAAGCTGATCCTCTGGCTCTGCTGTGCACTGCTCAGAACACAGTGCTGAAAATTAGGCTGCTTTAGGTCACAATACTTTAGGATAGATATATACATAAACTGGAGCACACTTAGACAAAAATAATCAGAGTGAATAGGGAATGGGAAACCACATCATATGATGAATGGTTATGGAAACTGCTATTTTCGCCCAAAAGAGAAGACTCAACAGAGACATGAGAATTGTCTTCAAACATATAAAAGTTATCCATGGGACAGAGGAATTGGATTTATTTGCACATGCCCTTATGTGGACAGAATTAGAACAAAAGAGTGAAAACTACAGGGAAACAATTTCAACTCAATGTGAGGACTTTCTAACCATCAGCCTTACCTGACTCCTACGGAGGTAAAGCATTGCCCATTATTGCAGGTGCTCAAAGTTACTCTCAACTGCCACCAAACACAAATGTTGTGAAAGTAATTCTAGCTTAGAGTAGAGGAATTGAATCAGATGACCTTTATGTTCTATTGATTCTAGCCTCATGGATTCTTTTTTTTTAATTTAATAGTATCTTTGTAAGAATTAACATATAAAGCAATTAGCTAGTCTTAATGAAAGGCATATTTTCTCAACACTCCTAAGTAGGGATAAAATTGATATTATAGAAATTTCTTTTTCCAATGAACAATCTTAAAAGGAAATTAAGAAAACAATTCCATTTACAACAGCATCCAAAAGAATAAAATATCTAGGAATAAATCTAACAAAGGAAATGAAAGAGTTGTCTATTAAAAACTACAAAACATTGCTGAAATACATTAAAGAAGACCCAAATAAGTGGAATGACATCACCTGTCCATGGAACCTATTCATGGATTGGAAGGCTTAATATTGTTAAGATGTCAATACTCTCAAAGCCATTTACAGATTCAACACAATCCCTATCAAAATTCCAATAGCCTTTTTGCAGAAATAGACAAGCCAATCCTCAAGTCTACATGGGATTGGAAGGGGCCCAAATAGCCAAAACAATCTTGAAAAAGAAGAACAAAGTTTGAGGACTCCAACTTCCCAATTTCAAAACTGACTTCAAAGCTACAGTAATCAAAACAGTGGGGTACTGGTATAAGGATAAACATATAGACTAACGGAATAGAATTAAAAGTCCAGAAACAAACCCATACATCTGTGGCCAACTGACTTCGAAAAGGGTACCAAAACTATTCAGTAGGGAAAGAATATAGTCTCTTCAACAAATGGTGCTAGGAAAATTGGATTTCCACATGCAAAAGAAAGAAACTGGGCCCTCACCTCACATCATATAAAAATTTAACTCAAAATGGATCAAAAACATAAGTGTAAGAGCTAAAACTATAAACTCTTAGAAGACAACATAATGGCAAATCTTCATGGCCTTTGCCACTAATTTAAAATTAGAATTTGCCACTAAATTCTTAGATATGACACCAAAAACACAAACAACAACAAAATAAAATAGATAAATTGGACTTCATCAAAAATTAAAAACTAGGGGCTGGTCCAGTGGTGTAGTGGTTAAGTTTGGGTGCTCTGCTTCAGCAGCCCAGGGTTCATGGGTTTGGATCCCAGGCACAGACCTACACACCGCTCATCAAGCCATGCTGTGGCAGCATCCCACATACAAAATAGAGGAAGACTGGCACAGATGTTAGCTCAGTGACAATCTTCCTCAAGCAAAAAGAGAAAGATTGGCACCAGATGTTAACTCATGGCCAATCTTCCCCACCAAAAGAAAAAAAATTAAAACTAGTGCATCAAAGGACATTATTAAGAAAGTGAAAAAGCCTACAGAATGGGAGAAAATATTTGCAAATCATATAGCTAGTAAGGGCTTAATATCTGTATTTTATAAAGACCTACAACTCAACAACAAAAAGACAAACAACCTGGACAAAGGACTTGAATAAACATTTCTCCAAAGAAGATATACAAATGCTCAATAAGCACATGAAAAGATGCTCCACATTATTAGTCATTACAGAACTGCAAATTAAAAACGTAGTGTGATAATACTTCACACCTACTGGGATGGCTATTATTAAAAAAATGGAAAATAGCAAGTATTGGTGAATATGTGGAGAAATTGGAACACTTGTACTTTGCTGGTAGAAATGTAAAATTGTATAGCTGCTGTAGAAAACAGTTTGTCACTTCCTTAAAAAATTAAACATAGAATCACCATGTGACTTGTTAATTCCACTCCTACTATATACCCAAAAAGAATTGAAAACTGGAGATCAAACAGATACTTGTACACAAGTGTTCATTGCAGCACTTTTCACAATGGCAAAAGGCAGAAGCAAGCCAAGTGTACATTAATGGATGAATGGATAAACAAAATGTGATATTTACATGCAACAGAATATTATTCAGGCATTAAAAGAGACAAAGTTCTAATACATGCTACAACATGGATGAACCTTTAAAACATGCCAACTGAAAAAAGCCAGTCACAAAAGGACAAATATTTTATTAATCCACTTATATGAAGTATCTAGAATAGGCAAATTCCTAGAGACAGAAAGTAGATTAGAGGTTCGGGTCTGGGGTAGAGGAGAATGGGGAGTTACTACTTAATGGGTACAGAGTTTCTCTCTGGGGTGATGAAAAAGTTTTGGAAATCAATAGTGAGGATGAATACACACATAGCGAATGTAATTAATGCCACTGAATTGTACACTTAAAAATCGCTAAAATGGCAAATTTTTTGTTATACATCTATTTACCACAGTAAAAATACTAAAGTAAAATAATTGCTTTTTCTTAATGATTGGATACTAATTATTAACTATTTTCCTAAACTCCTAAGGCTTAAGATTACATAATGCCTATAAATAGAAAACCAGAGACTACATAAACAGCATGCATGCACACACGCACAAATGTTTTCACATCCCCAAACAGAAACTGTGTGCCAAGCTATGAGGAAAGATGCTAATAAGCAATATGTGTTTATTTCATGGCCCAATATTGATTTGTTTTATTCATGATAGATGTGCTTTTTAAGTCTACGAACTTTTAAATATGTCATAAGTAGGGTCTGGATTATTCCCACTTAGTGCTTAAGTCTATTTGACTGCTAGAAAGCTTGCTTATCCTTTGAAATTTTTTCCTGAGAACTTCACGCAATTATTATTTCTTAAGTTCAGATTTTTTTTCTTTATGTTCATCCACAAATGAGATTCCACAAGGTTTTTATTAAACTATGTCTATAAGCAAGGCCACTACTTGCCAGTTCAACCTTATCAATTGGTTAAGTATTGAAATACTTTCCACATTGCTTGGTGAGCTGCTGCCCTGATCCTCCTCAGCTGCCCCATCACTACCCTGGCTTCCTTGGGCCCTCTGTTAGGACCACCCTGAACCTGCCATGATGCAGAGTTAATACTATATCATGGCAGGGGGCCTCCAGGCCCCCATTCCAGCCCGTGGCTATATCTGATGTGCCCATGCTATGCCTCTTGTTAAATATTTTGAATATCACCTCTGCTTGCAACTGTTTTATGTATTAGCATAACAGATGCTTTACATGATTAATTTACTTTGTCAAAAAGGATTCATTAATAAACACCTACCCTATAAATCAGTTCTAATTATAACTATAAAGATAATTCAGTCAGAAGAGGCTAGGTTATGCTGCATAACAAATGACCCCAGTATCTCAGTGGCTTATGGCTACAGAGACCTATTTCTCTTTCCCACTACATGTTCACCACAAAGCAAGTGCAGCTCTGTTGCATGTCATCTTTATCCTAAGCCCCAAGTTGACAGAAGCAGCCTCTATCTGAAACCTTGCCAGTCTTAAAGCAGAGGGAAAAGAAAAATAGAGAAAACGAGCTGGATTTTAAAGCTTCTGCTTGGAAGAAACACATATCATTTCTCACAATTTATTGACCAGAGCAAGACACATGGCCAAGCCTGACATATATGAGCAAGGAAATTTAATCCTTCCTCTGGGATTTGACAGAGGATATTTTTGAACAATAATGAAATCTACCCCAGGGCAACAATAGAATTAGAATACATAACCTCAACCCTCTGGAGCATAGAGCTGAGTGCAGGTTTGTATGTTTAAGGGTATAACAATAACATTCTTAGTATAAGAAGAGCCAACGGCACTGATATTTTGTAATCATATCTGAATCTTGGGCTTTCTTTTCTCTGTGTGCTCAACAGCTGCAACCACTGGGCTGCAACATTATTAATGTTTCCAGTGATGAATATGGGATTATACCAGACTCCCTTAGAGAAATACTTTCCAAATGGAAACCAGAAGATTCAAAGGACCCCAAGAAAAACACTCCCAAATTTCTTTATATTATCCCAAATGGCAGTAATCCTACTGGAGACTCATTAACAGCAAACCGCAAAAAGGAAATCTATGAGGTATTCTAAAAGAATGTGTTATGTGACTATGTTCTTGTTTCTTTTTGACTTTTTAGAAGTGTACTGTCCAAGTTCCCTTTCTTAGTAGCCTGTTGCTTTCAAGGAAGATAGTTTTTAATAAAAAGAAGTCATCTATGCCACGGGTCCTAAGAATGTAAACATAAGGAATTACTACATGCTTTGTTAACTAGGAGATTTTTCTTTCCCTTTAATTGATATTTTCATAAAAAGAAATAGCATTCTTGGCCTGATGTTAAATTTTATGAGGTTATTTAATATTTGACCCCAGGTTTGATTTTCGTTATTTTATTTTTGTATTTTCAACTTGTCTCTTCTCTTTCTTATTCATTGTCATTTCAGGTTACAAAGAAATTCTTTAAAAATAAGAGGCATGTTCCTTTTGTAAAGTCTCTTTTACATACCTGACTGCAGTGCCTAAGCTTCTCACCACAAACATTTTTTAAAAGTATCAACACATATTGAGCTATACAGAAATTTTGACAAATAAGAGAAATGTGCCTTTTTGTAAAGTCTCTTTTATGTCCCTGTGTCCCCTAGCCTTCACTATAAATAGCTTTTTAAAATAAGTACCGAACCCATGTTAATCCATGTAGAATTTAATCCTGTGTATTGGAATCATAAGAAAGATTTCAAACAGTTCCTGAATATATACATGTTCAAAATATTGTCTTATTCTTAATTTTTCACACATCCTGAGTTCTGCCCCGAGTTCTTTTCTTATTTACACACTCCCCCTAGACAGCCTCATCCAGTTCTATGTCTGTAAGTTCCATTCTGTGATGGAAATGCCTCCCCTCTGAACTCCGGACTTCTGTATCCAACTTCTCTATCCAACTTCTGCATCCAACAGCCAACTTAAATGTCTAATAGGCATTTCAGACTTAACATGGCCAAATAGAACCCTTGATTTTATCTAGCCACACCTCAAACCTCCAATCCACAGCCCCTCAGATTCTCCATCTCTATAAATAGTACCACCATGAACATTACCTTCTAGTCCTCTCTTTCGTTTCTCTTCCCCACCAACCCCCTACATCCCGTCTATTCTGTGGACTCTACCCACAAATTTACCCAAATCCATTTGTTTCTCTCTACTGCCATTACTATTACGGTCTTCTCAGACACCGCCATCCCTCCCTGTTCTGCTACTACGGTTTCCTCAATGGACCCTTCCTGCACTCCATTCTTGATCTCTAACCATTCATTCTTCTCACAGCATCCACTCATGTCCTTCCCCGGGGGAAATGTAAGTGTAAAGCCAGTCTCATGATCCTCCTGTTTATAATCCTCCAGTGGCTTCCCCTTTGGAATTAAAGTAAAATCCAAATTCCTTTATCTGCCTTGCAAAGCTAGGCGACCCGGTCATCTCTTCTCAAGCCTTGTCATCTCTTATCATGGCTGCAGCCCCCTTGCTGCAGCCCCACTGGCCTACTTTTTACCCTGAAACATATCAAGTTTTTTTTCTCACCCAAGGGCCTTTGCTCTTGCTCATCCCTCAGTCTGGAATCTTCTTCCTGATATTTGCACAACCGGCTCCTTCCTGTTCCTCTGAGCCCTCTTGTTACTTTGTCAGGAAGAGCTTCCCAGTGATTCAACCTGAAATAGCTACCCTGTCTCTCTCTCTCTCCCTCTCTCTCTCTCTCTTTTCTCTTTGTCTCTCTCTCTCAAACATCACCCTGTTTAATGTTCTGGCTCGCCCTTAAAATGCCATCTAATATTTCTGTTCATTATCCATTGGCTGATGTATGTTCTGTCTTTCCCACTAGAATGTAAGTTCATGAGGACAAGAGCCTTTAGTGCCTTGTTTATCTCTTTGTCTTCATTGTCTAGACAATAGGCACTTCAACTCAGTAGCTTCTTGAATGAATGAGGACAAAGAATTATGATTCCAAATGATTTTAATTTTAAATAGCTCTTAAGAAATAAATATACTACTTTAACCTTTTTTTAGCTTGCAAGAAAATATGATTTCCTCATAATAGAAGATGATCCTTACTATTTTCTCCAGTTCAACAAGGTAAGTGACAATGCGAACTTATTTCACAATTAGAAGATAAGGTATTGCTCTGCATTTGATTTTAGCCTGGCTGCTAATCCACTTTTACATTGAAATTGAATAAATGATTGTTAAATTGCCACTGCTTTAACTTTTAGTCTGTCAGTTTTATCATGGAAATAGTACTTTTCACTTCTGGTATTGCTGCTTTTTCCAGAAATTATTTGCCTTTAAAATAGTAGCTGGCTCTCTGTACCATGCATTTGGGCAAACAGAGTAAGTCAGGACTAATAGTCTTCTTGAGCTCCAAACCCTAGTCCATGGCTCCTTAAACATCATACCAAGATGAACTGGGTTTCCTCTTGGGTGTCAACTTCAGTCTCTTGGTAGTGGCTGACTGGAATGATGTCTGAGAAGGATTTGGAATCTGTGTTCAAGCTGAAAGAGAAAGAGGGCTCAATTAGTGATGTCCATTATGGACATAGGAAAAGGTGTTACTAGCAGCATGCCACCTATTTGCCATCCCTGTCATTTAGGTACTGGATCTTACCTGCAGAATAATGGGTTTTTAGCTTCCTCCTCACTATATACACCACTTTTCATGATCACTGTTTCCTGATAGACAATAGTAGTGGTACAGACTCCCAATGCCTGATTCCTCAAAGTCAAATGCTATCTTTATTTGCTCTCAAGACTGCAGAGAATATATCCTTGGATTTGGTTCCCGCTTTAAACCTACTGAAAAGAAACAAAAACTCTTGATTTTTCTATATGGTTTGCCCAAATATCATGTCTGCCTACCTACACCCGACCCTCAACATGAACATGGCCTGCTTTCTTGTATGCATCTATTATTGAAGTCAATATTACATATTGAATAAATTTCTTATCTTCATTCTCATTTTTTTAAATCTTTCTAGTTATTCTAAGGATCAGTATTCTGTCTCTAAACAATCCTGAATGCCACTGGCCCTCTTCGTTTTGATCTTATCCAAATTAGTTTTTCTTGAATCCTTCCTCTAAATCTGTTAATCCTGGATTTCTATCCTTGGGGCAAGGAGGACCTGGTTAAGGTTTTCCTAAATTCATAATAATGGCATCTTGAACAAATGAGTAAATCTTTGTATGTGGTTTTGGCAGACAAGCCACGAAGACAGGCAGGTACTAATAAAAAGAACATGAATCTCTGTCTCTTATTCCATTTTAAAGAGTTGAGATAAAGGTAACAGAAAAGGTGGTTGTGCTACTGTGATTCAAATCTGTGCCCTCTCTATTCTCTACATGAAGTGGTTACACAGTCATTAACAGACTTCTCAAAGCAACAGTAATTTTTTTTCCATTTCAAGCCCTGGGTACCATCATTTCTTTCCATGGACGTTGATGGGCGTGTCATCAGAGCTGACTCTTTTTCAAAAGTCCTGTCCTCTGGGTAAGGCCCTGTTTCTCTACCTTCGACTAGATGTAAGAGAGATAGAGACTGTACCTCAGTATCTTCTAGTCCAAACAATTCTTTTCATTTAAGATGCTTGTATTCCACTTGTCTTAAAATGCCAGTTTAATTATGAATATGAATATTGACCTTTTCTCTCTATTGATCTCCAGTAGTCACAGGAACTTGGCCATTAATGTAAAGTTGTAGATGGACAGGTCAGGTTTTGGTTTCATACATGAAAGAGCACATTTAGAAATACTTGGTCAGACTTGGGTTACATTTTAAATGTACAGTTAAATTTAAATTTGTATTTTAAAGAAGTAGTAGTTAGTTTTATGGGAATGTTTTAATTGTCTAGGTCCATTTGCCCCCAGGTTACAACTCTCTTCCTAATGAATTCAGGAAAGTGACATGTATTAATTGTTAATAAAAGATTGGTGTTGTTCCTTTTCTCTTTTGTGTAGGTTGAGAATAGGGTTTATAACTGGTCCAAAACGCTTGATAGAGAGAATTGTTTTACACACACAAGTTTCATCGTTGCATCCTAACACTTTTGCACAGGTAAGGACAATTTAGGAAATAGGATTTTTTTTTAATCAGGTAAGATAGAAAATAGATGTTGGCAAGTAAGATTGAGTTAAGGTAGCAGGGAGGGAAAGCAGTGATACTGAATCTCTAGTTTCCAACACAGACTGAATTAAAAAACTCGACACTGCAGAGGTTTACTCTAAGACAAATGAGAATTGAATTAACCTGGTGTTATTCTCCGACATAGACAAAACTCCTTGAGAATCGGGCTATCTTATTCGTCTTGTGTCCATAGCATCTAGCCCAGGAACTCCATAAAAACTATTGAACTGAGCAAAATGGAACTGGGTTTGGTGAAGTGATAAAACTTGAGCTTCATTGTCTTGGGATCTATAACCGGAACAAGAATTCCAAACCAGTCCAGTGACTTACTGTGCTTTCATTGCACATGTGCTAACCTCCCCTAAAAGCATTAGTTGGATTGTATTTTAATTAAAATAAAGTAAAATTAATTCTGGAGAATGTAAAAATTCCTCACAAGCTTTGAGACATTAATGGATCCATCCCAAATGCAGTCTTGAGAATCAAGAGAGAGAATAGAATTGCTTCCTAACAACTCAAAATGCATAGAAAAACTTATGTAGAACAGCACATTTGTTTGATATGGTACATTCCATAAAGTGCAGAAGTCCCTGTCTTTTATCAAGTTGGGGACTTTTCCATATTTCTTGTATCTGTTATCAACAAAACTTCACTATCCATTGGTAAAATTTAGAACTTCCATTTTAGATAGAATAATCTCCAAATACATTACATAACTTTATACATCTACTATATATTTTTTATATTTAGAGAGGCAGTACAGTATGGTAATTAATGGCATGGATCTGGAGCTGGATATTCTGACTTGAAATCTAGGCTCTGTGACTAGTTGTGCGACCTCAAGAAAGTTAAATTAACCCTTGTGCCTTGGTTTCCTCATCGGTAAAATAGAAATAGTAACCTGCCTAATCAGGTTATTATGAAGATTAAATTAGCTAAAATATATTAACATGTTATAATAGTTTCTGGCACATAGCAAGTACTATATAAATATTTGTTGTCTTTTTCATTCTTGTCGTTGTTATTAACATTTATTATAAATCACTGACTGTATAAAGCTTGGTTCAGCTTATTATATTTCCTTATGGTAGTTTATACATAACCAAGAGTGACTCACTTTTACACTTGGCAAAAAACACATTTTAGAGGATGAACCATGACACTTGTTATTGTCATCTTTTTTAGTTTTTGATATCACATCTTCTATGCCAATGGGGAGAAGAGGGCTTCCTGGCTCATGTTGAGAGGTATTGTATTTTAGGTTCCATATTTTACAGAGAAGTAGACTTGACTTTACTAATTTTCATTTTTTAATTGTTCCACAATGAAAGAAAGAACACAATGGTAACAAGTATACCATCAGACAGGTCAAATAAATATGCTGTATCCCCTTATCAAGCATTCAACATTTGAGTCAAGACAGAAAACAGATTTTTAAAGACTGGACTCTAGAGCCTTTTAGTTTCTGCAATCAATAAACTAAATACATCCTTTTCGTTGTTTTCTTCTTCTAGGGTTGCTCAATTCTACAGAAACCAGAAGGATGCCTTGTTGGCAGCTGCAGACAAGTGGTTAAGTGGTGAGCAGAATGTACATCCCATCCTGGGATGAGCAGTAGCACCTACACGAGTGGGTGATAAACAGTCGAAAGGATTGTTAATAATCCTGGGGGGAAAGAAACAAGGATCCGGGAGTATTCTTGTCAAGAAAAATGTTACCCTGTAAATCATCTCAGAAGTAGCAGTCTGCAAACCCTGACACAATTCTACCTATCTCTACTGTCTGCTGCAAAGAATTTGTGGTTACAAAAAGAAAAACTAGTCTAAAAATCAACCAGCGAGAACTTACTTAAAGTTATATAACATCTATACTCAAAAGGTTTTAGTTATTTCAAAGTTTTGCCCCAAATAAAAGAGGAATTGTCAAACAAACAACATACTCCTTTTCTAACTAGACTGTATAAAGACAAATAGTACAATCTAAGGCAGGTTTCTCACTACAGATTATTTGCCTTCTAATCATTAACTTCATATATGTGTCTAATATTATCTATTGCTAATTTGATTGCCGGATCATTTAGATTTAATTTTTCTATTAAGGAAGAACGTCAAATGGATTACATGGCTTTCATTATATCATTAAAAGTTTCTTTGGTATGAATAATAGTAAATAAAAAATATCAGTTCCTTATTTCTGTCATATCTTATTCCCTATAAAGTCTTGGTAAAAACATAATATTATCTTTTTTTATAAGACTGCTATTCTACCACTTTGTATAGTGGAGTTGAAGAAAAGATTTTAATCAACAGCAAGTTTTTTTAAAAAAGACAACTAAAATCAAAATAATTATCCTTCCTTCTTGATTTCTCTATCCTGATACTCAATGAAATATAAAGCCTACAACTGCACCTGGAGTTCTTGAATTTTAAGTACTTCTTTTCATAATTAATTACATTCTGGTAAAAACTCTAATCCATTGGCCTTCTAAACTATGACATAAATGATAGCATTTATTGAAACACTGGAAGAATCTAGAAAGAGTTGAAGAATCCGCTTCTAAAACTGAAAGAGCCGTATTTGTCTTAAGCCTGGTTCTAACTAAGGAAGGTAGACATCAGCGCTTGATTTCTTGCAGTCCCGAGACTGACTGAAATTATAAACATACACACGAGTCTCCCTCCCTCCCTCACACCCTCTCACTCACTCGCTTTTTGAAATAAAACTCACAACATCTATTTTAAGGGCTCTTAAAATTATATTTTTAAAAAAGCGTATCACTGAAGAAACTTTTTTGGAAATCCTAGTTTCGATTAACTGCAATTATGTCATTAAGTGATATATTCGATATCATCAAAAACACCTTTGGAAGATATTTATTCTCTTCTTTTGTTTGTAGGTTTGGCGGAATGGCATGTTCCTACTGGTGGAATATTTTTATGGATTAAGATTAAGGGCATTAATGATGTAACACATCTGATTGAAGAAAAAGCCCTTAAGAATGAGGTAAAACAGGAGGAAAAGTTATACTTTTTCTTTAATTTCTTACTTAAATAAAAACGGCAAGAAATGTTTATCGTGGCCCACCACCCCAACTCATAATGTTTTAATGTCAGATATGTTATCTCATTATTAAAATCACAATAGATTTGGGGGTTACATAATTATTCTTCTGGTCTAAATTAATGGAAATAGAGTCAGTCTTCTCAGCTACTGATTGGCTTAGAGTCTAAGAGAACAGCGTCTGCGCCACAAGTCCTTGGGTTTGAATCCTAGCTTTACCTCCTACTGGATGCATGGCTTTGAGTAAGTTATCCTCTCTGAGTTTTGTCTGTAAAATAGAGATAATAAGAATCCCTCCCTCATAGGGTTGCTATGATGAGTTAATATGCAATGAGTTAATATGTATAAAGCACTTAGACTAATACCTGGCACATAGTAACTGCTCAATAAATAGTAGTCATTAGTACTTAGAATAGAAGGACTTTCTTTTCCTGATTATGAAAATAAAGCATACTCATGGCAGCAAACTTGGAAAACGCATAAAAGTATAATGAAAAATTTTTAAATAGGCCATAATTTCACCACCCAGATTTTGTGACCATTTGTGTTGTATTTTCTTGAAGAGCTTGTAGATACCTGGTATTTGGGCTATGCAATTATTTTGCATGGTTAAAACTACACAGATAAGTTCGTACCCTGCTTCTTTCACTTAAAATTAGCCCAAGAGGATTTCTTCTGGGTTATTTTTTTCTCCTTTTGTACTTAAATCGTAATTCTTAGATTTCTTTCAAGGGCATTGATTAAGCTAAGAAATCTAAATATTTTTCTGTGTAGCTTTCCAATTTACCAAATAAATTATCCTTTCTCCATTAATTAATACCTTTATCATGTTTGTCTGTCTCTGTAAGCACTAAGATCTGTTTCTAGGATCACTTTTGTCTTGAAGCAATAAGTACAAAGGAGGAGATTGTGTTGATGTTGGCAAGGCATGATGCTTATCCATAAGAGACAAGGTGGTCTCGAGGTTAAACCTGGGAACCGACTGAGTGGACCTCTGTGCTAGCTCCACTTCCCTGGGAAAGTCACTCATCTTCTCTAATCTTCTCACCTGAAGACAGGACTCATGCTCTATTAATTGTTCTAATCCTACTAACAGCACATAGTAGGTACTTAGTAAATACGTAACTGACATTTCAAAGAAATACATTTTAGTCTAATAAATCAATCATTTAATATTTTCTTTGCTTTTCTATCAATGCCATTATCACCAAAAACATTTCATAAGTGGCTATTTGTGTATATCTCTGAGGTGGGTGCTAAGGATATAGACTTCAGATTTTATTGGAGTTCTTTCAGCCTCTTCATTTATTCCAAACATCCTGTTGCATATACCTTTACTTTTTCTAACCTCCAACTTTGTCACCACTGCCTTGGCCCAGATTTTGGTCATCTTGCAAAGAGATGTAATAACCACTCTTGCAAAGAGTAGTAATAACCACTCCCTTCTCTTATAGCAACTTGCTTCTAGCACATCCCCAAACTTTCCCACTATATTGGGAGAAATGATGATTTTCATTTGATTGTTAATCAGGACACAGAAACCCATCTTCTGCCTTGAAATCTTCTCCCCAGAGTATCCCAAATCATTTCACTGCAACTCACCTTATCTTAGCAGACAGTACCCAGATTTATACTATGAATCAACAAGCAGTTACTTAATGCTTTTAAATATCACAATTGTACTAGATAGTAGTCTCAAAGACTAACATAATCAGTTTATTTCTGACTTACATAAAATTTTCAAAGATGTGATCTGCAGGCAACTCTACTCCAAGCAGTCATTCAGAGACCCTGGTTCCTTCCATCTTCTTGCTCTTCAACCTTAACACAGATTCCAGGATGGTTACAAAATGGAAAGAGCATGGTGGATCACACATGGGAAGATTTTTATGGGCCAGGCCTAGAAGTTCGCACACATGACTTCACATCTGTTGGCTAGCATTCAGTCACGTGGTCACATATAACTAGAAAGAGACTGGGGAATAGAATATATTTGTATGCCAGGAAGCAGAGGAAATGTCCTTTGTAACAGTGAGCTGTCTGCCACAGTGGTCATCACGAATAGCAGTCATTCCCACTCCGTCTTGACACATTTACTTAACATTGTTTTTCCTTCAGTTTATGTATTAAATTTTTTACTTTCTTTCAGTTCTTTGATGGGACCAATTTTCTTCCCATCTCAGGGCCTTTACACTCAGTATCTTCCTCTCTAAAATACTCTTCCTCTACTTTCTTCTTGGCTAACACCTACTTATCTTTCAGGTCCCAGCTTAAAAATCACTTCCAAATTTGATAACTTAAAAATGGTGTCTCATTGTTTGAACTTACGTGACTTTTCTAGTTAGATTAAACATTTATTCATGTTTATTATCATTTCTATTTCTTTTGTAAGCTCCTCTTTGCCCATTAAAGTTAGAATTTTAGTGAGGTTTTTTCCTAAGTTTCTGTGCATTCTTTATATATGGAGAAGAGGTAGCCATATTTATTGTAAACATTTTCGAGTTTCTATGTTTTCTTTATTGTATGACATACACAATTTTTATATAAACTGATTTTGCCCTTGTTATTTCTTTAATTGCTTTTAAACTTAAAAAGTCCTCCCCCACTCTGAGATTAGATTTACCTTTTTTTTTTCAGTTTTTCTTTAATGGTAATCCACTTTTTTCCATAAACTCTCTTAGGTATTAGTAACTCCTGGAAATGTTTTCTTCATTGATAGTTCAGCTCCTTGCCCTTACTTTAGAGTGTCCTACTCGCTGGCTTCTCCTGAAGAGATGGATGTGGTGAGTACAATATTTTCTTCAGAGTAACGCTAGATATCAATTCTATTTTTTGGTGCATGTGTTCAAAATAAGTTACAACATTAATTAATGTCTTCTTGGGTTTCTGAAAAATAAATATTTGTTAAAAAGTCACAAATTACCACTAAAAGATACATTTTAATGGTAGCAAATAGACAAATGCATGAGACCAAGTTGGAATTAAATTTTATTGTCTTCATGAATAGTTTTCAGACCTACTGAAGGGTGTTAGGTAGATTACCAACATGTTATGAAGAAAACCTCTTTCCTTCCTTCATGGAATTAATAGGAGCCAAAAGTACAAATTCATGATAGCCATTAGTCTCTTTCTCTGAAGAAAAAAATATCAGCAAGGGTCAAATAGAATAATATTCTTAAAATAATCACATAGTCTAGGTTTAACCAAAAATAAGAAGCAAAAACAAAAAAGTTCCTAAGGACTGTGAGCCTGAGAATCCAAATAGAAAAGCCATACATGGAACAATGCCATCGAGGAAAGTCTATACTTATCCTGGCAGATGGATTGGTTCTTGGTATGTTCTTTATTTACTGCTTTCTCATGTCATTCAACATGCTTTTCATAAGCTCTCTCTGCTTTTACACATGAGTAGAATTGGGCAATTATATAGAATACATATGCAGGTGAGAAATTATTTGAAGAATAAAATAATTTGTGTGGTGGGGAAAACAGAAAATGATGATCTTGAGGGCTATAAGAATAAAAACAAAATCCTAGGAATCTGACATGCTTATATCTGCATATGCTACTAATGGATATTGATAGCATCCTCCCCAGATGAAGCCAATGTTAAACATGACTTCTAATTGCTTTATTTCAACCTAAGATGGATACTTTTTATTTGAATTTTTAAAGTTATGACAGACTTTTCCTGAGTAACATCCTAATTTCATTCATTCTTATCTCTTTTCTATTTTAGGCTTTGCAGAGATTAGCCCAAGTTATAAGAGAATCTTTATGAAGAAATCAAACTCATCATAGTTTTCATAGATTTTTCAGATAAATTATTTTTACATTTTAACAGGAAGAAATGATTATTGGTGTTAGACTTTCAGAATAAATTTCATCCAACGTGCCATATCTGTAGTAATTTAACTAGATAACTTTTAAAGTGTCCTTAATCCATCAGATTGCCAAAATATACTTGTAATCCACTTATACCTTTTGATAAATTTTTAACCTACAAAAGATTATTTTTATCCTGGATTTTATTGTAAAGAACTCTATAATTACTTAATAATTTCCCATAAATTTTTTGAAACTAACATTTTACAGTAAATTATCTTGAAAATGTAAGAAAACCAAGTTCAAAATGGTATAAAATGTGAAGTTTTTCTATTTTCAGGAAAATTCAATGAGAGCTTGTTGCAAAAATTGTTAGAATTTGGCGGTTATAAATGATTTCAGTAAGAGCACCACAGACATTATGTTATACCATAGAAATCCCTTTAAAATAAAATTCTGAAATTAAATATACCTAGAGGCTCCAGATCTATTAATTCTATGTAAGTAGGAGAATTAAAAGACTTAGAAAAATTTGCTACATTGTATTTTCATACTACTACACAACTTACAAAAACATTCTTATTAGTTATGTAGTCTAAATCCAAACCCCTTTGAGGTACTTAGGATATACTTTTTTAATGACTTTTCTCTCCCACCTTTTCAGATCTTTATTTTTCCCATCAGATTATTGAAGTAATATATGCTCATTTTAAAATTTTCAAACAACCCTGAAAGCGTAAGGAATAAAGTCAAAATCACTCTCTATCTGACCCCCCAGTGATAACTGCTGTCAGCATTTATCATCCAACCTTTAGATGTTTTTCTGTGCGTATACATGTTATATGTAGTAGAACAGGATCTCGTTATGACAGCGTTGTCATAAATACCCTGTATTAGTTTCCTATGGCTGTGTAACAAATTACCACAGTGTTCCAAGATCCAGTAATTATAAAGTTATAAATTCCTTTAAGGAATTTGGAAGTTTATGCCATTGTCATTTAGGTCATCCTTTTGTGTATATAAACATCTCCATCATAGTTATTATCTTCCTGGCATCTGGATGAGATGCCGCATTTTCCAGCAGTTCAAATTCTTGAGCAAAAATCTCACCTCATAGCTCAACTCAAATCAGCCAGCACCAAACCCAAATCCCTATTTCTAAGGCAACCAGTGGTAGTTCTTAAGGAGAGATTGGAGAGACGCAGGGCCTGGAGGAAGGCTGAGATGAGGAACTTGACAATCCATCAATCGTGAGAAGAGGAAAGTGTAAATTGGAGAGATTTATAAAAGCAAAAGTAAAATAAGCCTTCCACTTACTTTATTCAGTAGTTCTCAATGATAACCAGAATTGCTTAGCCAGCACTGTATAAATGAGTGCCTTGTTTTTAAGTGACCAACATAGAGTAAGTTGATTTATAATCCCCATCTTTCAAGAGTGGATTACCCCTAACCACAATCCATAGAAATCTGTTTCTACCAAGAAAAACAGAGCGAGAGAACACTCAAGATGATTAGGCTGTCCTTTATTACTCGATGTTCATCTCATCCAAGTAAGATTACCTTCACCTCGTACTGCAAAGCATAGAAAACTGGAGCCTCACTTGTTGCTGTTGCCATTGTGAATTTTTTCAACCTTTTGGGAAAGCAATTTGGCAGTGTGTATCAAGAAGTATTAAAATGTTTACACCCTTTAACACAATGTGTTAGACACTATGGATTGGCTCACTCAGCACAAATTCGAATTTCCTTCTAGTGTCTCTGAGCACTGTAGAAATGAAATGCTACATTTCCAGATGCTCTTGCAGCTACAGTTCCAGGTACGATTTAAGTTCTGTCATTCAGATACCTGCATTCAGAACTGAGTTAAGAGGGGAGCAAGGCAAGATGCCAGGCACTGTGCTTTTATACTAAGCAGCTTCTTGGTTTGGGAGTTTCTGATTCTGGCAGAAGCAGTGAACTGCTGGATAGAAATTGTTCCTGGAAGCTCCATCTCCTTTTTCAGCCATTCCAACAATTTTGGAAACCACAGAGTACATAATAATCACACTTTTTGCTTAAGCCAGCTAGAGTAGTTTCCACTATCTGCAACTGAATGCCAACAGGCCAGGTGTGTCAGGGTCTCTAAGACCACCCTCTGGCTTGAGGATTTGCTAAAACGACTCAGAGGACCCAGAAGCTGTATTCACAGTTGCAGTTTATTACAGCAAAAGGACAGAGTCAAATTTCAAAAGGAAAAGGTGCATGGGGCAAAGTCTGGAGGAAACCAGGCTCAAGCTTCCAAGAGTCCCCTCCCAGCAATCACACAGGATGCCCTCAATTCCTTCAGCCATATGTGACAACACATGCAAAGTGTTGTCAACCAGTGCCTGGCTGTCCAGGGCTTTTACTGGGCATCAGGCACAGACACCTACAGTGTCTGCAGGGCTGACCTCAGTTACTGAAGCTCCACACCCACAAAGGGAAAGCAGGTGTTCACCGTGAATCACATTTTTAGTAGAAACTATCTGGAAAAAGTCTCATAGCATGGCTCAAGACCCCAGGGAAGCAGAACTCTCTTAGTCAGAATATTCCAAGAGCTCAATTCCCAGTAGCCAGGCAAGGGCCAGTCATGAAAAAAGCCCTGTTTGGGGCAAGTGCATGGTCTGAGTGACCGAGATCTGCTGAGTTATCCTTTCCCACCCACCAGGAATCTGACTTCTAGACATTTATAGTAAACAGTTACCCAAAATAGGGAAGGAACTAAAAAATATGAAGATAGTCATTGTAATTTAAAACAGCAAAAAGCTGGGGGTGAGGGTTGGGTAGAGGTTTTGTGACTAAAGTTCTCACAATAGGAAAATAGTTATGTCATTATGGTTCATCCACTTAAAACTAAGTTTTAGGCCACCACTAAATCACCATTATGAAGCAGTATCATTCATTTTATGAAGCATTACGTTAAAGTGATTATAATATGGAATGAAAAATCAGGGTATAAAAGTATACATATACTCTAATTACAACTATGTACAAAAGTAAGACGATATCTACCAAAAAGACTACAATTGGGTAATGTTTTCTTACTTTCAAAATATTCTATAACATGGCTCTTTACGTTCATAATTTAAAAATACATTTTTTTTTAATACCTTACACAAACTAGTCACACTTTTTTCAGTTGGATAAGCAGAGGTTCCTAAAAAGAAATTAAAATATCTAGGGACAGCAAGGGAGCAACTACCGTGTAATGGAAACTCAAACTAAGTCGTATCCGCACAACCATAGTCAACTTGGATCTGGTCAATTACATAGGTTTAATTTTCCTCCTGTTAGTTTACATAGCTTCTGTGTGGCAGCCATGGTGTCACCATTCATGGCACACAGTGAGCTGAAGCAGCCGGAGCATTTGGTCCTGGTATTCAATATGGTTATTTCAAGTTGGCCTAAAATGGAACAGTTGTCACTTGGCATAGTTTTCTTTGGATTAAGTTTGAATATTTATTTGTCTCCTTTAGGAATCTCCTCCACTGCATGTAAGAAAGTCTTTAATGCTTCCCCTACAATACTCATATAGCAAGGTATATCCTCATATTCCTTTTCAAATGCTAATTAAATCTTCAGTGGGTGACCATTATTAACTGTATCAAAAGTAGGTTTAATTAAAATCTTTGGAGATTCAAGCCTAATGAAAATCAAATATCAACTAAACATCTAATTTTAAACTGGTGATGTGTGTTTATTAAGATTTTAAGTTCCCTGAAGTCAAGAACCATAACTCCTTTCTCTGGAACCCACTGGTAACCTGAAGAATGTCATTTTTAAAACGTATGTATCAATTAGCATGCCTTTACAGGTACCCTACTTTTAAGCTTCAGGATTTAAAATTCCACTTACTCATTTTATTCATTCAGTCAGGCAATATTTATTGAGTGCCTATTTTAGGCACTTAACATATAGCAGTAAACAAAACAGGGAAATTCTTGACCTCACAGAGCTTACGTTTGGGGCAAGGACTGGTGAGGGAAGACAGACAATAAAGAAATTACTTAATTAAAGTGTTTTACATAGTGTTAAGTGCTACAAATAAAATACACAGCAAAAATTTAAGAAAGAAGAGAAGGAAAAGAGGAAAGGAGGGTGGACCTGCATACATTTGGACCTGGCAATTTTAGTTCCAAGAATTTATCTTAATGAAACAATTTAAGGACCTTCATGACAGCACATATTAGTGAAAGAATGAAACAACCCAGATGTCCAGGCACAGCCACCTTCCTTCCAGTGTCCCAACGTGCTCCTACTTCCTATACATCCTGTAGGGCTCATTCAAATTTCGCTTTCTGAGGGACCCCTGCCCGGGGCCCCAAGACCAGGTAAGGCCTTCTGTTAGTTACTTCCATAGCACCCTAGCTCTTTTCCTTTGTAGCACTTACCACAATAATAAGTAATTATTTGTACAATTATTAGTTAATGTTTACCTGTCTCCTTCTCCCCCAAACCATAATCCCCATCACGACAGGAACTGTGTCCGTTTTCTCCACAGCTGTATCCTTGGAGGCTATGACAGTGTTTGACAGACATCAGGCTCTCAATACATGTTGCTATTGGATTGTACACTTTAAATGAGTGAATTTTATGGTATGTGAATTACATCTCAATAAAGCTGTTAAAAAAAGATATTACCATTAAAACGTAAACAGATTACTTAATTAATCAAGTAATTAAACATTAAACTAATGAAAATTACCATACAGTGGCATACAACATGGCTTAAAAAAATATCTGAGTTGTATGTCTATTGACATGGGAAAATATTCAAGAAATATTAGACAAAAGAGTTTTTATAAATCTGTTTATGCAATATGATGTCAAAATTTTTTGCCTAACAAAAACATATATCCATATATTTAAGCAATATTTATTGAAAGCCTACATTTCCAGGCACAGTGCTAAGTGTTTGTGATACATCAGTGAATAAAGATCCTTATTCTTTATTGTGGAGCTTACATTCAAGCACAGGAGACTGACCATAAGTAAGAAACATAATAAGTAAGAACATTATATAGTATGCTAGAAGGTAAAAAAGGTGATGGAGGGTAGGCGGAGAGGGATTGGCAGAAAAGGGTTTGGAAGTGCTGAGGAGCATGTTGCAGTTCTAAAAAGGGAGGTTGGCCTAGTCCTCTCGGATGGTGAGCAAAGACTCAAGCGAGGGAGTTAGCCGAGCAAGCATCTGGGAGGAGCAAGGCCCCAAGGGAGTTTTGAGCTTCTCCTCTTCAAGAAATAGCCAAGACCAATATGGCTGCAGGAGAGCCAACAAGAGGGAGTGCTTTAGGAGAGGAGAGTGGTACAGCTAGAGAGCCTCTTGTTGCCATTGTAAGGACTTTGGCTTTCACTCTATGAGGGGTGGGCAGCCCTCGTGGGATTCTGACTGTCAGTGTTGCAATCCAATGTACACATCAGGATAGATGCGGAGAGGGCTGATGGCCACTCTGAGTTTATTGTAACCAGCGTTTCAATATATACATAGCTTACATCTGTTAGACATACACAGGTGTTCTGGATGAAATAATTAGTGAATGCCAAGAATTCTTAGTGATTTCTCAAGGAGCCCTCCCTCGGCGTCTGTTTTGATGTTATCATGTTATTGCTGTGCTCGTATATTTTTATCTCGGAGCGGGCAAGGTCTCTTAGGCAACGGCCCCTCCTGCTCCCAATATCGATATCGTTTCTCCATCTGTGCCCCCGGGTGGCCGCCACCTGTCTTAGGTCGCCCCCCCACCCCGTCCCCGAGGTCTTACCCGTCATTGGCTAACCGGCCTTCTCACCTCCGGGTCACATTTTGTTGGCAAGCTTTTTCCAGTGATTATTAACCCTTCCTGTGTCAGAGGCGGCTACACTGACCAGGAGAGAGATGATCTCCTGTTTGAGAGGATGGCACTGGCTGCTGAACTGAGGGCAACAGGAGGAGAAGCAAGGAGGCCTGTTCAAAGGTTAATCCAGGCAAGAGAGGATGGCAGCTGAGACCCAAGAACAAGCGGTTAGGAGAGGGTGGTGTTCAGATTTTAAAAAATAGAGCCAATAGGATTTCCTAATAGGTTGAATATGAGGTGTGAAAGAAAGGGAAGAATTGAAAACCAAGGTTTTTGGTCAAAGCAACTAGGGGATGGAGTTGACCATAACAAAGATGAAGGCAGAGGATGAAGTCAGTTTAGAAAGAGAGAACTGGACGGGCCAGCCTGGTGGCATAGTGGTTGAGTTCAGGGACTCCCCTTTGGTGACCTGGGTTCCCAGCCTGGATCCCAGGGGCAGACCCAGTTCTGCTCATCGAGCCATGCTGTGATGGCGTCCCACATAGAGGAAGATTGGCACAGATGTTAGCTCAGCAACAATCTTCCTCAAAGAGGAAGATTGGCAACAGATGTTACCTCAGGGTCAATTTTCCTGAAAAAAAAAAGCAAAAACAAAAAAGAACTGGACTATAGTTTTGGATGTGTTAACCAGCTGTCTGAGCTAGATTGTTTTCAACTCACTATTAGTGGCACCCCCTTGTAAAAGATCTGCTGAGAAGAGGCAGGGAACTACATTTCCCAGAATTCCCTTCTGCATCAGGGTCAGCCAATGAAAGATCTGAGATTTGAGGCCCTTAATCTCTGGAAGTAGTTGTAGCCAAAGTGAGGTTGGAAGGAGCTTCTGAGTGAGCTTTGTGAAAACTGCCCACGTCTGGGATAGTTAGTGGTGGGTGGTGGGTGCTTGTTATTCACAGCATCTTCAGGACTTTACTACTGTAGCCTAAGAGAGTTGGTGGGAAGAACCTGAAATCTGCGGTGGCTTCCAGACGCATGCTTGCTGCAGCTGAAACAGAAGAGACAACTTGTTAAACTGCCCCTCCCCCAGGCCTTCGCAGCATTGTTTAAACTTCCAATTTCCTTTATTCAAACCCTTCGTACTCAGAATGCATAGAATGTCTTCTGTCGTCTGGATAAAACATCCAAATGGAGATGCGGAGTAGGCAGTTGGAAACATCCATCTGCAGTTTAGGAGAGAGGTCAGGGCTGGCAGTGAGACTGGAGGGGAGTCATCAGCAAACAACAGCATTTAAACCTTGAGCTTGAATGACCACCAAACATGGAGAGAGAAAAGTTCAAGAACTGAGCCTGGAGCAAACCAACATGCACAGGCTGCAGGAAAGAAGAGACCAAGTGGGTTGAAGAGGAACCAACGAGGCAGAAAAAGCCAGGCCAGTGTAGCTCTCTGGAAGCCAGAGAAGAAAGGGCACCAAGTAGGGGAGAATGACCAGGTAGGCCGGGTGCTGCTGATCAGTCGATTAACCGAGGGCTGAGAACTGACCCACCGGATTACACAAAGCACAGGTCATTGGTGACCTGCACAAAAGCAGTTTTGTGCAGCAGAGGGGGTTTGAAAAGCTGATTGGAATGAGTTTAAGAGAAAATGGGAGGAAAAGACTTGCACACAGCTGTGTTCATTGTAAAAAGCCTGGTGACATACACGAAAATGTGAACAGGCAATATCTCTGTGTCATGATATTACAGGTGAGGGTTTGTCCCCTGTATCTTTTTATTGATTAGCTGAAAAGAACGTGCATTCCTTCTATAAGTAAAAATAGTTATCAGCATCCCTCTCTAATGATTCAGCCACCGACATGGCCCGGCCCGAGGCTCACTCTGAGTTCCAAGGGGCTCAGATCTAAGAAATAGAAAGTTCTTAGGTATCAGCCTCAGTCCCCAGACATTGCTCCACCTTCTCCTATTCCCAAGAATACCAAACGATGCACATCCTATCTACTCTTCCCAAATTGCAATTACTATTTTGAAATTAAATGATACCCTGACAACTTAAAAATTATCTTCAGTAATTAGGGAACACTTTTCACGTAGCAAGCACTTGCTAAATAACACGTTTAAAAAGATGACTGTGATTGCCAAATGCTTAATTTACACTGTGAACGCTGTTTATCCAGGATAGCCAAGGGCCCATCCAGCAGACATACCTGTCAACTCTACTGAGGAGAGAAGGTGAACATGAGAAATTTCAAGCACTTGAAGCTTAAAAGACCTAAAAAGGTAAAAAAGAAACCTTGGGAAATCCAAATGTGCTTTATATAATAGCCAGGGAAATTACTTTGTTCCTTGTCATTGGGATTAAAGCAGTTAAGAGATTTTGGGGAACTGCTTCTGGCCAGGACCGTTTTCCTGATCTTGTATTCCCAGCACCTCTCCCAGTAGCTGTATATGGTTAACACTTAATTAACATTTATTGAACTAATTACCTCACTTGCTCTTCTTTACTGAAATAGTCATAATGATTATCCCCTCTTTCTAGCAAATACCAAGTTAGGTTTAATGAGTGCGGAATAATTAACCAGTGAAGCTGGAGAAGCTTCAAATGTTCGCAGGACCCACAGGGGCATTTCTGTCCAGCCTCCAGATGATTGCTGCCCTGTTAATGGTGATGGGCTAAATTCCCAGTCTCTGTGATTGCAAAGTCTGTCTGCCAGTGAAGGGAGACTTCGAGGTACAAAAGGGAAGAAAACAAGGATTACAAATGGATTTGGCAATACAGCTGAGGGAAAAGTCACATTGTTATACCTCAGCGAATATTCTAACTACTGATGACAGACACAGATAGTAGAATCTTAGAAGGCTAATGAATAACAATAATGAAGCTAAGTGCTTTCCATGCATTACCTAATTTAATGCTCAAAACAACTGGAGGCAGGATTATGAGGTCCTGGCATGACCTGAGTAATGGATGACCCCAGGGCTAGGTTGAGGGCCAGCGAGAGGAGTGGGAGGCGGCCGCAGGCGGGGGTTTCAGAAGCGGGCACAGCAGCATTACCGGCGTGTTTGTGAAATAGTGGTCAGAAAAAGAAAAGGCAGAGGAGTACAGTTCTGCAGCAGGCCCAGCAGCACTCAGGGACCTCTCGCCTTTAAATGTAACCACCTGCCTTCTAGGAGCAGTTCAACTGGCCCCATCTTATCAACAGAGTAACTGAGAGTTGTTTTTCAGGAACTGAGAGTCGACTCCTTGTCGAGTTCAGGCTGGTTGAGAGCACCAACCCATCAACTGGGCCAGCTACACATGCCAAATAAGTGGCCCTTTTGATGTCAAGGGGCCAAAAACTCCACCCTCAGGTCATGTTACCCCCACCATTTTGTGAACATGAAGCCTATGAAGAGCCACGAAGCTTGACTATGCTTGAGCAGATCATCAATTACCTCACTTCTCCTCACCTCCAAGCATCTCTCTCCACACTTCAGACAGCCCAGCCCTTTGTCTCATAAATTTTGCCCCAAGCCCTAGATTGGGGAGACAGATTGAGAGCTTTTACTTCCTGTCTCCTTGAGGATTGACCTCTCAATGAAGCTTTCTTCTTTTCTCAAAAGCTGATGCCGTAATATTTGGCTGTTTTTGTGCTTTGGGCAGAGAACCTCATCTTTGTGTAGTAACACAGACAGATTCTTGGTTCACAATCGCTCAAGAGAAAGAACCCTGAACCGAACCCAGGCTCTGTATCAAAGACTCAGAAATATACAGCCGTAGATTTGTTAACTGATGGTCATCAACAGGGAAGAATAAACATGAAAGGCTTGTGGGAATTCCAATTGTTAGAATGTTCAAGTTTCAATAATTTGTGACAACTGAGGAAGTCTTAAAAAGTCTGTATGTAGGATTGCTTCAAATTGTGTTCCATTCCTATGCTGTAATGAAAAATGCCAAGCTTTTTGAAACGTAAAAGGAAGTAACACATCTTGACCAGCAGGTGGCAGGCTTACCTCATAATGATTTATTTAAAGGCTTGCAGAATGAATTACAGTAAAATTTTGATTCTGAGGGATATTATTACAAAATCCAAATATATCTCATAGTTAGCAAGAATTGTGAAGACAATATTATTTAATCATTCCATAACCTAGAATTTCACGACTAATGTTGACTAAAACTATTCATTCAACTATAAGAATACAAGATAATACATGTAGGTATTAAGTGAATTCATCACCAAGACATATTTCTGCATACTAGATATAAAGTATAATATATAGACCATTCTAAGTCATAATGGGGGAAAGTAATATATCTAAATTTTGATTTTCCCATGAAGACACGTAATATATTTTGCCTTCTTATGGGAGATCCATATAATTTTACATTGTATAGTCCTGTAAGTCTCACTTAATTTCTTAAAAATGTTTAAGTTTCCATTCATTCTAGAGAAATATTACATTTACTTTCAAGTTTTTAGAAAAGTTAATCTGTGGTTGCAATTTTTATAATATTCAAAATATTTCATATACTAGTCAAAATTAAAATGGCAAACTCCATCGGATAATGATGGAAAATTTATGTTTACTCTCAAAATATTTGCTAAGTCTATTATGCTAAGATAACACATTTTTCTTTATTCACTTTACTTACATTCAGACAATCTCTGGCTTCACTTCCTACTGTAACAAATTAACAAGCATGCCTTGCCCCACAGCAGGTTGGGCACTAAGAAGGAAAGAGAGGGTTCCTGCCTTTTGGGAGCACATGACCTTGTTACAGAGAAGTGAGAAAGACTCTTATGTCTTTAGAAACTTCCTAAAATTTCTGAATACATAATTGCACATACATTCCCAACAGAAGGCTTACATTATCAAAGGGGAAAATGGCAGCTAGTTTGATTTTGGGGTAACTAGTGGTCAGCGAGGCACTCAATAACTCAGTTACTCATTACCACCTCACTCCACAGCCCAACCTCCAGATGCACACATCCACTCTCCAAGATTCAGATGAATAAAACCTGTATCTCAGAAAAGTTTCATGTGCCTAAGTATCAGAGATCCTTTTAATAACAGAACCAGAAAATTTTTAATCTCCAAGTGCCAGGAGTCTAGTAAATGCATGGCATGATAAATAACAAAAGATGGTGTATACATTTCAAATGTCACTTAGAAAAAATCAGGAGACAGAATGGACCAAGTTCCTAAAGGTTGGTGGTGCAGAATACAGGTGCAGAGTTGGGCAAGGTCTCCGCCAGTGAGAGCAGCTAAGGAAGATCTCCTAACGGTGATGAAGGTGAGCTGGAGCTGGGATGATGAGGGGGATTCAGAGAGAGAAAGAAGACAGGGGCCATTTCAGGTGGGAGAGAGAGAGAAGAAAACATAAAGGAGCTTTAATTATTATGGAACATTTGGAGGAAGCTTTACCTAATTTAATTTTTAAAATAATACATTTTTACTGTCCACTGAGCTCATATGCAAAATAATAAGGTTGCACCCAAAGATCTTCCAGGACCCTACTGGTGCTAACCCTCCATAACTTGATTTTCTTCATGCCAATTACACTGATATAGGCTGAATTGTGTTACCCCCAAATTCATATGTTTAAGTGACCTCATGTGGAACTTGACCTCATGTGGAAATAGGGTTATTGTACGTGTAATTAGTTAAGATGAGGTTACACTGGAGTACGGTCCTAGGGCCACTAACCCAATATGGCTAATGTCCTTATAAAAAGAGGAAATTTAGATACAGACCCGCACACAGGGAGAATGCCACGTGAAGCCTGGAGTTACGCTGTCACAAGCCAGGTAACTGCCAGAAGCCAGGAGAGAAGCCTGGATCGGATGCTTCCCTAGTGCCTTCAGAGGGAGAATGGCCCTGCTGACACTTTGATGTTGGACTTCTAGCCTCCAGAACTACGAGATAAGTTTCTGTTTAAGCCACTCAGTTTGTGTGAAGGCAACCCTAGCAAACTTAACATCCATCAACCAAAATTCACTACCGTCATCTCAATATTCTGTATGTATAAACACATACAGTGAAATCCAACATAAGTATTCAGATGTAGTCAGTCCATTAGAATTGCAGATGAGGAGGAAAAAACTGTTTCATGCAGAGGCTGTATAAATTCAAGGACCCTGGGTAAATCCTCTTTTGCCAATTTAAAATGAAGTGTGGCTGCTGGTGGAGGCCCGTGAAACAGCAAAAGGGGCCAGATGAAGCTCCTCTCCAGGATCCACCTCACGTGGAGGGCTCGTTGCACCACTGCTCTGTCAGTCATCAGCTGATCTGGAACATCAGCCCGACTCTAGGTATTCACACTGTCTTCCTTGAGTCTCTTCTTGTTCTTAGCCAAACAGTGCATCAGTTGGCATACGGACCACCTTGTGTGACAGAACTGGGCTTTCAGCTCTGACCGCCAACCTGAAAGATGATCCAGAATGTTCCTGACCCTGATCCTCACAACCACGACTCTCCATCTTCAGTGACAGTACTATGCTGATCTGAAAAACCACCCATATCTCTTTGTTTATTTGGTAACTTACTTACTTGACACCCCTATTTCCAAAAAGGACTTGAGGTGACAAAACAAAACGACCTGGCCAACATGTATATTACAAACTGTGTGGACAGTTGCACCTTCCATAAAGTCTACTTTTATGGAATTGTAAGGTCTCAGATGCGTGGTGGAAATGCTGCTTGCTTGTGCTTGAACGACATGTGCTTTCAAACTCTGAAACGCTTCATCTGCCACAACATTACCCTTTACATATAGCAGATCATCAAAGGTAAACTGATCAGTGTAAATGGCAGAGAAAAGGAGGGGAAAAGTTCTCATTTGTCACTCATTATCTGCTGACCACTTGTCCCTGAGGCAGGCTCCCTGACAATATAACTCCCTCTGCAGGAAAACTCACTTGGTGGAAAACATTTTTTTCTTTTCTGTGTTTCTATCTTGTGCTTGTGTAATCTCTAAAGGTGACAGAACTTCTGAAAAAATAAAAGAGACAGAAAAAACTATGATAAGAGCCAAACATATGACAGGAAAACAAGGGGTACCAAAAATAAGAGAAACAAAAATCAACTGAGTGAATAAATTTTTCTAGAGAAATTCAAGCACAAAACTCCTTACAAGTTTTTTACACAGAGAAATGCAGTACAAGAAAAGAAGCAGGAACAGGGAAGGACTCACAAAATTTAAAATTTTTAACAAATTCATTTCTGTTGTTGTTGTTTGGGTTTTTTTTTTTTTTGAGGAAGATTAGCCCGAGCTAACTACTGCCGGTCTTCCTCTTTTTGCTGAAGAATACGTGGGACGCCTACCACAGCATGGCTTTTGCCAAGCGGTGCCATGTCTGCACCCAGGATCCGAACCAGTGAACCCCAGGCCGCTGAGAAGCGGAACGTGCAAACTTAACCACTGTGCCACCGGGCCAACCCCAACAAATTCATTTTTAAGAAAATTTTAAAAGAAAAAAATCAGCATCTAAGAAGTTTAGTGAGAAAAAATGAACACAGGCCTTTTCTGTAAGAGATTTTCTGAATTATCCTACAGTATCCCCAAACAAACAGGAAAAACCAGAACCATTTCTTCAAAAGACATACACATGCTATGGTTACTGTCGAACCACAACTGCATATATACCATGTACAAACTACTCCATGGCAACACACCATGCTCTGTTCTGAAAGCTTCATTAAACTGCATCCCTACGAAAGGAAAAGATCCCAGTCCCTCATCACGGCAGCACATCCCACTAACGTGACACCAACGTCGGCCCCTTCTTAAATTGTTAATCAGTTCTCCTGCTGTAAACCGATTCCTCTCTACTGGGAGACATGAGTCAGGTAAGACTATTACCCTGAAGAATAACACCATGTTCTAGCCAAATGCTTTCTGGAAGCATACTGCCTCAGTCAGCTTGGGCTGCTATAACCAAATACAATAAACTGAGTGGTTTAAACAACACACATTTATCACTTACAGTTCTACAGGCTGGGAAGTCAAAGATCAGGGTGCCAGCATGGCTGGGTTCTGGTGAGAGCTCTCTTCCTGGCTTGCAGGAGGCTGCCTTCTGGCTGTATCCTCACCTGGTGGGGAGAGAGAGAGATCTTCTCATGTCTCTTAGTGTAAAGGCA
The DNA here is from genome assembly GCF_021613505.1 of Equus quagga. Classification (NCBI taxonomy): domain Eukaryota; kingdom Metazoa; phylum Chordata; class Mammalia; order Perissodactyla; family Equidae; genus Equus; species Equus quagga. The sequence goes on along the minus strand of NC_060269.1, from coordinate 55,222,910 downwards.
CTACTTCCCCTATGAGGGCTCTACCTTCAAGACCTAATTAATTCCCACTCCACACCTCCTAATACCACCACTTTGGGGGTCAGGCCTTCAACATGAATTTTGGGAGGACGCAACTCAGTCCATAGCACAACACTGGATTTATCCAGTTTTGCCCATCTTTCAAGGTCCCTCTCCCATATAAATTACTCACAAGTGTACAGTTGGCACACAAACCCAACAGGACTCAAACCAATCGGTTTTGAATCTGCACCTCGGGCTAAGATGGTGCTGCCCACATCACCTCAAAAGTGATGGTATGTTGTGTGCATTTGTGTACAGAGCTTTACCATGAACACTCATACACCAATCAGCACTTTCATACACAAGACCAATAGCACCGAGGGAAGGACCAATCAATCAGCCCATTTTGTAATGAAGAGCAACTCACATGGTAGGAATACACTGGTGGGAGGAGAGAAGCATCCACAGCAGGCTAGCCAGAGGATGCTGGCAGGACAAGCAGTATGTAGAAGACTCTTACCCCTGAGTAAGTCAGCATGTGGAGGTCCAGCTACACGGGCCCCCCTGGAACACCAGGCCTGTTGGAAAGGGGCTTGTTATACTCCACTCTAGGTTGGAAATATTAAGTGTAATTAAATGAGAAGAGCACAAAAATTCCTGGAGCTCATGGAACGCACGCTCTCCATCCATCAGTTTTTACTCAACAATATGGCAAGTATCAGCGCTCTTGCGACCCCCAGAAAACCACTCTGTAGCTGAAGCTCTCTACCGTATCATCAGGAATAAATCTCGTTGCTAAGAGAAGCCATCATGGCCACGGATGTTTGGAGGCTAAAGTTAAGTCAGCGCTCCTGGCATCTAAACCGCCAAGTTGTTTCAGGATAAATCTGGCATCGGCTTTGATCATCCAGGTTCCTTAAGCAGGTTACAAACAGGGCCTTGGATGGCACTTAAATTAGTAAGGATATCATTAAAGGAAAGGCTGAGAAATGTACAATGCACTCACACAAATGGAACAGAATACTGTCCAAAAACATTACTAATGATGAACTTCAGACATAGAATCAACTTTGGACTGCCCACCCGATTTTACATTTTTGCTAATAATGGTGACAGGTTGCATTACTCCTCTATGCCTTATGCAATTTCCCTAGTGACCATCTTATAACAGGTGGATAGTCTTCCCAAAACCAGAACAAAGTGAGATTAAATTCCAAACATAAATGGTATCTTGGTTTACCGTCACGCTGCAGTGTATTGTGATCTGAAAACAGTAACCAACTGGACAGGCCTGCATCAAATGGGTGAAGCTGGATCAAAACCCACTCTGTACTGGGGCCAGTCTGGTGGCACAGTGGTTAAGTTCACACATTCCAATTCGGTGGCCCAGGATTCGCTGGTTCGGATCCTGGGCACGGACCTATGTGCTGTTTATCAAGCCATGCTGTGGCAGGCGTACCATATATAAAGTAGAGGAAGATGGGTATGGATGTCAGCTCAGGGCCAATCTTCCTCAGCAAAAAGAGGTAGATTGGTGACAGATGTTAGCTAGGAGCTAATCTTCCTCAAAAAAATAAAAATAAGAAAAACCCACTCTGCACCAACCCCACTCCAGATGGCTACAGCACGGAGCTACAGCAACTCTCCAATAATTTAACTGAATCAAAGAATTGCTGTGGACTTCCAATTTCTCCTCACACCACAAAAAACCTTATTTATAAGACAAAAGCCACTTGAGTCTCTGACTTCAGATCTGACCTTTCCCTATATAAGATTCAGAAAATGTGACCCCTTATTATGTTTAATCCTCATAGTAATATGTATTAAAGTAATAAAGATTACATATTAAGACAGGATGGAGGAAATCCTGTGGGCAAGCAGAAACCCTTGGATCTCTCCATTCATCTGGGAATTTCACAGATATCTTCAAGACAGATGGATCTGACTGCCCAGACATTTGCCTGGAGAATTTCCTTTCATTCCTCTCTTTGGAAATAGATTATATACTCAAACAAGTATATTAAATTTTATGGTCAATATAAAGGATTTTCTAGATTAATTTTTACTGTATACTAATTTTAAGAACCTAACCCTACATGAGAAGCCACTTTCCCAAATACCAACTTGTTTCTAACCAAATCATCTTTCTTTTTTTTTTAGGTAAATAACAATTCAAAATGAAGTCATTGCCATTCTTTCACATACCTTCTTTCCTAATATAGACTAATTTATTTGAAAACTGTATAAATTAAGTTCATATTTTATTCAAAAGACATTTAGCAAGTACCTACTATAGGAAGGATAAGATCCTCATGCACAGGCTGCAAGACCATGAGACGGGGCCTTCATCCTCTGGAGTTTTACCTAGTTTGGGAAGATAGGAAATGTATGTTAAATGTAGTTTTCAGAATAAAACAATTTTAATGTTGTACCAGATAAAAATAAAATCACTTAATTTGCTGTTTAGTAAAATTCTTTAGACTGATTTAAAACGTAAAATTCATTATATTTTTATTGTTGCTGATATTTATTCTTGCTGCAATCCTGTCACTGAAAATTCATTTATCATGCTTAATGTTTTTATTAATCTTCCACCATAAATAACTCATGGGGTAAGAGCCACTCTCCAATTTGCTTTATAGCTTGAAAAAAAAAGGCATCTTAGTTCTTTTGTAAATGAACTGTCACTATAAATTATGCAATGTTCCTAAATTGTTAGACAAATCTGGCATATTTGTTTTATAATAAATTAAAACATATGCATTAGACTTCATTTTCCCACTTATTTGCAATATTAGTTTCACTGGTCCAAAATATTGCATCTAATCCATTCTCAAACTTATGAATTATATGGCTAATTTCTTACGATGACAGTGAGAACAAATCGTACTCAAGCTCATACAACACTGCCCAATTTCCCACTTCCTTTTAGGCACTGCTGGTGAGCTAGAGTCATCTGAATGTTTAGGATGATGCACCCTGACAGTTAATGTAACAAATGAAAAATATTCTCACCCCAAAACCATCAATATGCATTTATTGATATTAAAGGTATTGATGCCATTAAAAAGTTACACTCTTAGAGAAAAGATCTTCAAAGTTTTCATCACAAGAAAAAACAATTTTAACTGTTTGGTGATGGATATTACTTAGACATCTGTGGTGATCATTTTGAAATATATACATATATAGAATCATTATGTTGTACACATGAAACTAATATATGTCAATTATATCTCAATTTTTAAAAAGTTACATTCAGTGGACAAGAGTATGAAGTGAAGAAATATATACCCCCTTCTTAAATTCCTGTCCCCTGCCACTCCATGGTCCCATCTCTAGGCTGCTCTCGAGGAACTTATAGCTCTAACCACAACTCCAGATAGAAATGCATCTCTGAGAGGCCCACTGGCTTTTGAGGGGCCTAAGGAAATCCCCAAGAGTTATCCACAGACACCAGGTATCTTTTTTTTTTCCCAAGGAGCTATTGTTTATTAAGAGTGTATATATACAAGCAATCATTATTAAGGTAGAGTCTACTAATTATAAACATCCACACTGGTGGTGTTTGGCTCATCCAACACATTTTTTTCTAACAGGAAATAGTCCTACACCAGGCATCTTTAATAGGACTAGGCCAAGTGTAACAGTGCCTCAGCACTAGAAACTAGCGGGTCATCAGCCCTTGCTTGGTGAAGCAGGGACAATAAGAGGATGGTGGAAGAGCCATTTCAGCCCCAACACCAGGCTCCAACCTTGTGCTGCCTTAAAGGGTTGGGAGGTTGGGGGGTAGTTAAGGGCAGTGGCGAATGACCACTACATTCTTCCATCACCCTCAACCCCGATGACAGAAGACAAGGACCAGGAAACAGCTAGAGTATGAAGCAGGACAGGACACTCCTGATCCAGGGTAACCTTGAGCACCCTGAAGGTCCCCATCGTCCTGTGCTTTCAGCTTTCGGTCTCCTGGCCCCCAGGAACTGCCTGCAGAGAGGTCCACTTAGACCATGGTCTTCTCCAAGAGGAAGTGAGACCCCGGTGGAGGAACGGGCTGGGGACCTGGGGAACGCTGGGGAGACGAACAAGGGAAGCTTAAGAAGGAATCTGATGATACAGCAGCCTCTTTGAAGCTGGTAGTACTGCATTCTCAACGTGATTTCTTAACCATTAAATGAATTTGTAAGTAGATGTCACAATACCAAAAAAGTCTATTTAATGTGGGTCAAAAGTTGGCAATGCTTGAATTATGTAACCTCTATGTTCCTGACTTGCCTGTCATATCACATTTTTAATACTTTAAGTTAGATAACAACTACTATTTAAAGGAAACGTGTGCCTAAGCCAGAATCTTATAAGAAATAAATCAATTCAACCATTTAAGCATGTGTCTTTGGGAACTGTCTTTGAAGAATGCTGTCAGAGGGCCACGGCCTGGCTTGCATCTGAGAAGTCTCTCGGATTCTTCCAGTAATGAGTCTGGTTCCTCATTTCCCCATTAGTCTTCTCATAACATTATGAAAGGAAAGCAAATTATACTCTCAAGAAAAATAAACAGCGTTAGAGTATATATGAGCCAAAATAAGAGACAGAGAGAAAACCAGATGAAGACCATTAGAATCAAAAGCACCAAGTATGGGAAAGAGTACATAGGAACTTCCAAATGCCAACAACTCCGAGTTGTCAAACGAGGGAGAGTGATGGTCCCATGAATGACTATTTTGGTGCCCTTTTGTAATACTAACACCTCCAGAGTTGTCTTTGGTTCTCCTCCTTTTCTGGTGCCCCCAGGAATGGGGTCCAGCGCTAGGCAAGTTAGGTTGGTAAACAGCTAAAAGATGACAGGCAGTTCTCCTCCGAGGGAATTCATACCTACTGCCTCCTATGGGCAATAAGCAATAGCGGACTTTTAAAGTAATTAAATGTAATATTCATGTAACAGTCAAAGATTCTTGAAGATGGGCTGGGGATTTCCTTTTCAAGCTTAGTCCATTTTCAGTAATTAGTCCTACAGGCCAAAGCACACACACAGAATTATAAATCACTTGAAATCAATCACATCAAGACAGATCTGCGAAGTCCTTTTATATTCACGCTGTTTTCTCCTGGTCACTGCTGGCCTATGTCATTATGCTTATTAGCAATTCTTAGCTGCACTTCTGAGCCACCTTACCCTACATTCCATAATTGGGAGCAGCAAATCCTAATTTCTATTCAGTTTAAGGAAACAGGCCCATTTAGTTCATAAATACAATTACAACGCTTCTCAAGTTTTAGGGATGATTAATTTCAAGTTACCTTTAAAATTCCTATGAAAGCAAAAGAGAAGACTCATTGAAATTAACAGCGGAAATGCCTACTTATTACAACAGAGACCTCATGAACCATGATCCTGAAAAAATAGCCACTAACTATTCCTTAGTATCTTCTCCTTCAAAATTTTTCATGCATTCGGCCATACATTCATCCACGATTTATTAGCAGCTTTGCCATTTGACCCAAATCAGGAAGAAACGCACTTGCAGCAGATCTGAAACATTTCATCTGAAAGAAAAGTGGAATCAATATCATACCGACTGAGGCCAAAGTCCGAATGGTGTTTCAGACCAACCAAGTGGCTGATGCTTTTTGTATTTTAAAATGCCTGCCTCCAAGATATTCCAATATGTCGTTCTAACACCAATTTCCAGCATGTAATACAACAAAATTTACTGGCATCTAATATGTGCCAGAAGATATACTAGATTAAATTGAAAAGACTACTAAAGAGAAGCTGCAGAGTTTATATACGCCTGAAAAGCAGGTGTGGTCCAAATGAAGCAACCTATTCCCTCAGCTGGATAATTGCAGTTCTATCATAGCCATAGCATGGTCCACATGTGAGAAAAACTACTCATAAGCACACTCATCCATGATGGAGAACAAACCAAACACAATTGTTCCTGTAATTACAGGTAGAAACTATTCATCACTCGGGAGATGGAAGGCGGGGATCACACCGAAGGTTAGCACATTTGGACTGTGTCTATATTGACGGGGAAGAAGTGTTTCACTTTGTCAGAAAACTTCATTCCCAGGGTTGGCTCAAGCCACACTTGTAACAGAATCAAAAGTAAATTTTAGTCCCCACTTCAGTCCTTTCCCATGGTGACAATTTACTTGTAGATGTCCAGAGCCTCCATGCTCCCTACAATGCAGCCCATCAGGGAAGCCCATTAGAGAAGAGCCTAGGCTTCCGACAGCAGGCTTCCTGCTCTATCCAAACCTCACTTAGCAGAGGGAAAGGACCAAGAAGTGCAGCCAGATACCCACCTAACACAGGCCTTCTTAGCTTCCCAGTGTCCTTCAAATCCTACCAAATGAAAACCAGCTCCTTCCCCCTTCTGCCAGGCCAGCATGGTATTCTCCCAATTCTTGCCACTGTAAGTCCCCTGAACCGCTGAAAGGACTTGTACTCCCGTCATCCACCTTGGCCTCTGCCCTCCCTGCCTCTGCCACCCCTCAGGGCTTCTTCCCAGCCTTCCCCTGGCAAGAGCCTTGTGTCCATACCAAGACTTTTAGTGTCACATTTATCCACAACATAAAAAGATAAAATGCAGAATTTCCTTTCCTTCCTTCTTAATTCTAGTAAACAACTACTCAAAAAAGAGAGATGCACGAAAATCACCAGCACACAAAATGACAATCCGACTTTCGGAGTTCACTCTGGACCTCTCCCTGTGCAGGTTTCTCAGGTAATTCCTGCTGAGGTCACCGTGAAGCTGCGGAAGCTCACCTGGGCCTGAGAGCCCCTGGTTCCGAGCAGCTTTCCACAGTGGGTGTCGAGCATCCCTGCCAAGGGTTGGGGCAAGGGATTGTCCTTGGGGCCACATTCCTGGAGAACATCCTGGCTTCTCTGGGGGTTTGTTTTCCCACTTGTCAACCGTGATTTGTTTGTTAGTTTGATTACCTGGGTCACCCAGCTTCGACCTCCTCCAGCCTATGGTGGGAAAATGGATGTTTGGCCTTCCCTCCTTCCCGAGGAAAATATAAACTAAAAGAACGAAACTTCAAGCCGTGTACAAGACAGAACTTTTCCAGAATCCAAGGGAAAAGCACCTGAGTAGTCAAGTTTTACAGAGGGGTCCCCTCTAGGCCTCACCTCATCTCCCCAGTCAGCCTCTCGGGGGCTCTTCTCAAACCTCCCTCACCAGAGGTTCCCTCTTCTAACCTTCCCATGCATACATCCACCCACCTTTCAAAAAGCCCCTACACACTGGAGGTGATTCTTGGATTCATCCCTTCTCCTGTCAATAATTCACGTCCCTAAATCTGAGTCATTGTCTGGAATGAAACCCCGGGGAGCGACAGGCTCAGCTGCGATGGGCATTAATGCTGAAGGCCGGCAAACTGTCCAGGAGGGCAGGGCTCTGATGTGGTCTCAAAGGGAGGTCCAGAAAGGGTGTGACCCTTCAAGCTGGGTCATCTGCCCCAAGTGAGTGGCAGGCATGCCATCTGCTCTCCTGATTTTGGCAGCTGGCTAACTGGTTAGACCACACTCGTGCACATATACCTCCAAAGGACCAACATCGATGCTCAGTCTAAACCCATAATGAGGAAGGGAATATTTTCCTAATGCTGACTCAGACTTTTCGAGAAGCTTCGTACTCGGTGGCCAGCAAGTTGCAATATGTGGAAGTATTTGCTCCCTTTCATTTCCACCCCCCAAAATCCCCCTTTCTAATTGTGCCCTTTTAGACACCCAGAACAAGGAAAAAGCCTAACGTAGGGTTACACACCACTTATTGTCCTCTTCCAGGAAGGGGTAAGGTCAGAACTTCCACTGTCCCACTCACCCTCTGTCAGAGGAGGCTGGATTTAGGAAAGAGGTGCTGGAGAATGACACCTGGCCTGAATGGGTCACCAGCAAAACGCCGTGTGGTTCAACACATAGAAAAACAAGCGGCTACTTTACTACATATTCCGCCACATTCTCCAGACTCTCTAACATGAGTCAAGGCTATTCAATAAGCACAAACAAGGATGACACTTTCAAAAATGGATGGATTCCCTTCCTATCCACTTACATCTCTCTGCCAGAGAAAACCGATTTGGGACTACTTGAAGTTTTGGACTAACAGCTATCATTTTCCCTTTTATCTATATGACTTAGAACTGCATTTCTCAAATACAGTATGCAAAATCCTGTGGAGGGCTTGTTAAAATCGCTTCCCCCTGGACCACTCTATCCAGGAGGTCTGGAATGGGTTCATCATTCCCCCAGGGGATTCTGAAGCAGGCAGTCTGTGACTCCATAGTTAGCTCTAGGGCTCTCAGCAGACAATGGAGCTGGTAGAACTGCAAAAATTATGTTCATTCCTAAATGGTTAATCTGCCCTCCCAGGGTGCCACACCTTCAACAGAAAAACTAAAATCTATTCTAAGGAGTAACCATATAATTAGAAGGTTACACCTACCCTGTGGAAGGAAACACAATGATAGAGAACAATAGAATCTGTGGATTAATTAGCAACACAGTGCTGGGCCTTGTGCAGTTACAGACTGATAAAACAAGTACATCAGACGGGCTCAAAAACACTTCCTGATTTCTGAAGCTGAAGAAAATTCACTGGGTTTAAGGCGAACTCTGAAATCTCGCTTCTGTCAAAAGAGCATAACCATGCAGCAGGCTGTATAGAGGTGACTTTGTTCTGGTATTTTTTCTTTGCACTCTATTTACAATTCTCAAGAGGAATTTTAAAAATTAATGAACTTTAAATATTATATGGGCACACATGTCTATCATTCATTTATTAAGTAAAATTTTATTGAGCACTGAGAACAAAGATACAAAGATGGTTGAGACAAGCCCTTGTTGTCATGTCGCCTACAATGTAGTGGAGGAGATGCAGGAAAATAAATCAAGGTTAGGTGTCAAAATGGAGAAAAGGTGTATGGTACAGGTGAAGTATTCAGGAGGAAGTCACCTTGGGGAGGTCAGAGGAGACCCAGCCTGAACTGGGTCTTGAAGAGGTAACAGTTCCCCAAGGCGTGGGCAAGGGGAGAGGAGAGACAAAGAACCAAGGGAACATGGAGGCGTGAATTCATATGATAAGTAATTCGGATTGGCTAGGATATGGGAAGCTAGGAGGCACTAGCTGGAGGCTAATGTGGAGAGGGAAACAGCCAGTTCAAGCCTGAAACTGAGACTTTATCCTGTAGGCACTCTGAAGCATTTAAGGATGTGTTGAAATATAATTTGCGTAAAAAGAAAAGTCTGAGGAGGCATAGAGGCTAGATTGGAGGGAACGCAGAAAGAAGATCCTTCTGGGAAAGATGATGGGGCCTGAAGAGGGCAGTGCAGGTAAAGGGTCCATATTGAGAGATATCTAAGGGCAGGGTGGACAGTGTCAGTCACCAGCTGGATGGTAGGGGAAAGGCAGATGGACGAAGCTGGGATAACATCCATATTTGTGGTGTGCAGAGAAGATGGGGGCACCAGTAACCAAGCTAGCATGTACAGGCAGAAGAATAACTACGGCTCGTGAGTTCTGTTGGGGACATACTGGGCTCAAGTTTCCTGAGGGTCACAGCACTTATTTAGTAGATTACATATAAGGGTCTGAACTCAGGGAGATACTTAGAAGTTGTAGTTTGAGGCAAAGATAATATTCCAAATACTAACAAGTGGTATGAACAAATGGTTAGGCATAGATACCAATCATAATAGGTGCCTGATCCACCAGAAAAGATCACAGCAATAAACAACTAGTGTAACCCATGTGCACACGCCAACTGAACACCGCCTTGGTACTGACAAGCACTGGAGTGGCTGAGAGTCCAGAGGGAAATGAGAAGGGAAGAGGCCACAGGACCGAACACCCACAATGGAGTGGTGCCAAGGAAAAGAACCTGGAGAAGGAAGATGAGAAGGAATAGTCAGAGAGGTCAGAGAACTAAGAAAGGTTCATGTCACGAAAGACTGGGGAGCAGAAAGCATCAGATGGGGAGGAGTGGCAGAATGGACTATTGAAGAGATGTCTTACCCATCCTCTCCCAGGCTGGACTATTTGTGGTGTGGGTGTCTACCAGGACCAGGGCAAGTTTAAGAGCAATGCCCAGGTGGTACCAGTAACAATGGAGTTTCAAAGCTCAGAAGAGGGATAAGAGCGACTCCAGCACAAGTTAGGATTCTAGGAGGAAGTACTTAAGTAAATTTATTCTTCCCAGGAGTGATACCTAAAGATGGTGTCTCCCACTGTCCTGAAGCTGAAGGTGGGGGGAGCCTGGGTTTGAAATGAAGCCAACCTCCCTGAGGGTATTTCCCACTATCAACCAAGCCTCACAGGGCAGCTGAACTGCCTGCCCATCTTCCTCCTCTTTATACAGAAAACAGACAACCATCCCACTCACTTGCCTGGGCTCAATGAAAAGCTCTCTCTGGGTTCTTAAGTTTATCCATCTTGAGACTGTAAAATCTCTTTCCTGTAATATTTCTCCATTTCAGTCTTCTCTTCTGTAACAGAAAATTAAAAGCAATTCCCCACACCTGCCTGAAGTGGATCGAAGATGGCATGAGAGCATTCTGCAGGTTCTCTGAGAATTGGAAAAGGGAGGCAGAAGGAAAGAGAGCAGAACGAATGCAGAATTGCCTTAAGAAAAAAGAGAATATAACTGCAGAATTATTTCAGAGTGAACATAAAGATTTAATCTTTGATAAAACAGGTGAAAATTTAACGTTCTAGTGCAATTGCAAAGAACGCTTATTAAGTACTTGAAAAGAAAGAAGATTTAGGTTTCCTGAAAGAACGACGGACTGAAAAGTTCTTAGAGCTAAAATTCGAGATGCCATAAAACTACTGTTAAAATATGATTTCTAATTTCAATCTTTCAGGGCAAAATCAAGATTTGATTCACTTGTAAGCCAGATCCCACGCACTCCTCCTCCCAAGGAGGGCCTAGGCAGCGGCAACCTGTCCACGTGTCGAGGCTATCCTGCACCACCAGAGCCCGTCTCCTGACCTTCGATGTCGTGATGAGCGAGTGCAGCTCCATCAACCTTGGGCAACGAGATGCAGCCGCGTGCGGCAGCCTGGCACTGCCCCGAGCATGCTCAGTCCCGTCCTGACCCACTTCTGCAGGTCTGCGCTCGGGGCAGGAGGTCGCAAGCGCTACTTTGTTTTGTTTGCCAGGGATAGAGAGAAGGAGAAGAGAAACTGGGAGTCGTTGAAAGCCTCCTCTCTCCTTGACAGCAATCCCTGACCCGGCGGCGGAACATGCCCAGTCTGGCTGCACGAGCCACCAGGAGCGTTCGTGTGTAAGGTCCACCTTTCCGGGTTTTGCAGCAACCGAAGGAGAAGGGGAGGTACCGGAGTAAAAGGGTCGAAGTGGGCGTGGCCAAGGGGCGGGACGAGAGGAGCCAGGGAGGAGGAGACCGGTCTCGGTCCCCGAAATTGACTGTCTCTCGCAAGTCTTAAAAAAGGAAAAAAAGGCTGCTTACATTGCAGGGTAGTGCTGCCAAACTTCTGTTCTGCAGGCGTTCTTTATAAATTTAGAATAACCTATGTTTCCTATTAAAAAAGCATCCTGTTGTTCATTAGAGAAAACTTAGAAACTACAAATAATCAAAAAAGAAGACAACTTAAGAATCCCTGGAAACCTCCCAGTCAGAAGCCACCAGTGAACGTCCTGCCGTGTTTTCTTCCAGTCTCTTGTGTGTGGGCTTTAGACTAGACAGCAGAGACACCCGGGGAGGCCTGCGAAGCTTTTGATTGCAACGCGGCTTGACAGACGGCCTTGGAGACGGGGTAGGTTCGGAGGTCGGTTGGTTGGTTCTCCCTCGTGTCCCAGGATGGGATCCGGAGAAGCCTGTTCCTGGGTGTCCCTGAACACTCATGGGACGCGACGCTCAGAAAAGTTGCAGTGGAAGCCCCGGGAGCGCCCCGCCCCCGACAATTATCAGTCACGCTGCCCAAGCGCGACCGCGTCGGAAGTAGGCGCCCTGCGCTCCAGTAACAGCCGCGGCGTGCCGCACCGGAGCCCCGGGGCCCGCGGAGTCCCGCCCAGAGGCTGCGCGGACTGCCCGGGGGGCATCCCGGCACGCTCGGCCCGCCCCTCTCCTCCGCGGGCGGAGCCGCCGCGCCCACGGGTTCGCCCGCGCCGCCGCTCCGCCCCCCGCCCGTGGCTGCCGCGAAAACCCGGCGGCGACACACCGCCCGGCCCCAGCCTGCGCGCCGCCCGGCGCGCCGCACTGGGCATGCTCGGCACCGGCCGGCTCCGGCTCCAGTAGGTGGGAAGCTCCGCACTCCCGGCTTCCCGCGGCGCAGCCCGCATCGCTGCGAGGCGCGGGCGAAGGCGGCTCGCCCGCAGTAGGCGCTGCCGCGTGTCGGGTGTGGAGCGCGGCGCAGCGGCAGCTCACAGGCTGGCCATGGCGAGGGGCGCACGGCGGCCACCTGAGTGGCGAGGCGGCGTCAGGTTGGCGGGGGCGCCGGCGAGCTGGGGCGGAGGGGCGCAGGTGGCAGGGAGCCCCGCACGGGGTGGGCGGCCGAGTGGCTGCCGCCGCCGGGGCCGCGGAACTTTCGGGCGCTTGGGCTGGCGGAGGCTGCGCCGCGAGGTCCCAGCAGCGGGTTCCTGGGGGTCGTAGGATGTTTCGAGATGCTTGCGGGGCGGGACTTGGGGATCGGCGGGTTGGGGCTAGCGCGTCTCAGCCTTGTGCCATAACCTTCCTATGGCGAGGAGCGCAGTGTCTACCGCGCGCTGCCGAGGAGATTCCCGGGTCTCCGGGAGGAAGGGGAGCCAAGGAGCGGCGGGGGCCTTCGCAGACTCCAGATCGTTCGAGTCACCGTGACTCAGTTTCCCCGGGACGGAGGGGAGGGTGTGCTGTCCCGGGCCCCGAAAGCCCTGAGTGCGGGTTCCGCGTCAGGAGCCGGGAGAACACGCGTCCTGATGCTGCAGGAGTGCGGGAAGCTGTGGGCGCCGCGAGCCGCCGCCTCGCGACTGGAGCTCGCAGAGTTTGTCGCATTTGACTCCAAAGCAAGTTGACATCGAATTGCTTCATGGCGTGAAATGGGGAAACGTGCTTCACGGCTTAAAAAACAAAATAATTGCAGAGCTGGTTTATTTTAAGCTCGACCGTTAACCTGCCTTCGCCTCCAAAAACTTGAGCTTGCAATTTGCAAGATGTATTAAGCAAGCTAGCAAAAAATGAAGAATGTTTGCAGCTCCATTATCTGCTCACTCTGTAGAAAATAATCATTACGGTTGAACTGTCTTTGTTTTTAAGGATACTTGTTAACAGAAAAGTTTGGTTACTGTGGCAATCTTTATTTTGCGTTATCTTAGCTTTCTATTAGGAACTTGGAAACCAAACGTTGTAGAAGCGCAATGTTTCTGGTAAAGTGTTCTCACATTTGTTTCTAGATGAAACACATTTTTTTTCAGTTGCTACTATGCTGAACATAGTAAAATTTTTCAGGACGAAATGCAAGATGGAAGGAAATTCATTTTCAGGAGAGAGTAAGTTAGAACAATGTAGTTCTACTGGTATTTTACTCGCACAGAAAATGCAACTTGTAGGTCCCACTGCGATTTCCAGTGTTGGTTTTCCTAAAACATTACTACCATTCCCACTCGTAGGATTATTGGATCTCATAGGAGCAAGGGAAACAATCCTTTTTTTAGTGGGAGTGAGTTCCACCTCTAAGTAAAGCTAAATTTTCAAGCCTGTTTTCATAAGCACCACTTAGTGGGTTCAGTCACTTTTTTTTATTAAGCTTATTACGAAACTTCTTGTTTGGGTTCTTGGTAGAGCTTAGTAGACTTTTGAGGTGCACTGACTTTTCATTGGGTTATGAATAACTTTTAATGTTTGTTCTTGCCTGAGGTAGCTCCAGCTCTGATCCCAGATACTCTGGGTACCCAGGTGGTCTCTGTACTATGCCTGTACATAACAGAGATTTAATAGCAGGAAAGGCTTGAAATGTCAAGATGACAACAGCAATAGCAACAACATGCTTACTCTTTCTACAGTTTAGACCTGCAGTCCTCCATTTTAACCAAATAGTTTGGTTGGTGGTGTTCATTGCTCCTAAATGTATTTGTAAATATGTTTCTAGAAAAGTTTAGAAACTTGAGAAATCCCAACACAAATATTAAGAAATTGTGCTTCCCTTTTCTATAAAAACACATCACGTTTAAAATCTGCCATGAAGTACTGCATGTATGCCAACTTATCTGTGCAGCAGCTCTCGTGTTCTCAGGCTGCATTCCCAAGTGGAAGTCAGTACGCTCTCCACTCAGCCTCGGGTTTTTCCTGACCTAGAGGGAGCAGCAAGGCCTTAGTTTCCCCTTTGTGAATGGTGAGGTTTAATACAGATAAAAGGGCCCTCTTTTGGATCTAAAAATCCTAACTATTTTTTCAGTGTTAGGAAAGAATGAAATTTAACAAAAGGCATTTTTAAACACCACTCATAGCTTCAAGACTTCCACGAGAGAAGGGAGTCTGCTAACCAGAAACTAACAAAACCAACAGGATTTAGGTTGAAGAGGGGTTTTATTATTCCTGATGAAGAAAAAAATAGCAAAGTTGACTTTGTATTCGAATTAGGAAATAGGTGATGATTTCTGCTTTTTTGTACCTAACTGTTGGGTTCTTGCAATTCAACTGCTGGGCCCATAATTTTTAGTTTGATTTCCATGTCTTTAGATTCTATACTGTATGATGGTGTTAGTGACATTAGATATTTATAGGAAACTGTTGCCTTTAAAAATAGATCTTGCCCCTCCCCCGTTCACCTGACCTTAATTTATTCAACTCCTTGTTTGGCTTGCAATTTAAATACTTGAGGCTATTTAAAATTTGTTTAATTTGAACTTTTGGGTCTATTTTTTCAATGCAAGAACTTCCAGATACTGAAATACCCAGTAAGTATTGTGGTAAAGTTGCTTTCAACCTCCAACATGGTACAGTTCAGATTTGTTACATGAGTGTCATTTTTTTGGAATTCAGAATCATGCGGATAATATCACTTCCCTAACTTGACATCTAACCAAGCACTTGGGGTGTGGCTTGCCCTTTTCTAGCCAAGCCCAAGAGGACACTTAAAACTTTGACATTTTGTGATCCATGGCAAATGGCATTAAAGTTAGAAATAGCCTTAGATGCAAACAGTTTTATTTTTGGTGTTTTAATTTTTAATTTTGGTGTTGTAGGGGAGGAAGAAATAGTCCTCTGTCCTCTAGGTGTTTCTGGCTGGTCTAAGAATTAATTGACATGAGACAGAATAACAGGAGAAAATCAAACAAATTTGATAACCTGAGTACATGGGGGAAACCCAGGAAAACTGAGAAACTCATTAAAATGCCTGAAGCCACCACTTATATACCTTCTTTGGCTAAAGACAAAGGAGGATGTGGTTTTGGAATTCAAAGGAGCAAAAGGTAATTCACATGGAGATAGAAAAGCAAATGTTTGGTAAACAAATGTTTGCCAAACCTTGCAAAGACAATGGGACCTGGGGAAGACTTTGACCAAATGGGCCTTGCTTGGTTCCTCCCTATCTACCATTATAGTTATCTGTGGTGATAACTCCTTCCTGAAACAGGCCTTCTATCTTAAATTCTTTTAGGCAGTTAGAGAGAAGGTCAAAGTTTCTTTCTGATTCTTTAGTTCTTAAAAATAGTGAAGTGAAAGAAACACATTTGGGGATGGTAAATTCTGATCCCCCATACTATTATACCTCCCTGGAATGGTTAAAGGATTGGGGGGGCTGGCTGATTATGTGATAACCAGTTAAGAGCTGTCACAGCTAGTTTCTAAGTTATACTCAAAACAGAAGTCCTGTGAATTCATTGGTTGTGCCTGTGCCTACACCTGAGGTCTTTACTCATTAAGTATCACGTTCATTTTTCTTCCCCAATCTTTTCTGGTTAGGCCCTTGAGGCTGCAAAAACAAATAAAACTGGTGACTCATAATCTAGTCAGAGACGTGCTTGAGGACAAATAAACTACGGTACAAAATAAGTGCTCCAGGAGAGGTGTATGTACACGACTAAGGAGACATAGGAATGAGCTTCTTGGGTTGGAGGAGGAGGGGGCCTCATGAACACCGTGATATTAACATAGAATCTTAAGGAATGCCTAAGGAATTGGTTAGGAGTCTTTTAAGCATAGAAGTGGACTCTCCAGGCAGAAGAAACACCATTATGGTAGTTAGAATAATGCCCCCCAAAAATAATATCCCCTCTGCGACTTTGCAGATGCGATTAAGTTGAGGATCTTGAAATAGATTATTCTGAATTATCCAGTGGACCCATGAGATGTAATCATGAGAGTCTTTATAAATGAAAGAGGGAGGCAGAGGTCAGTGTCACAGTGTTGTCATGTGAGAAAGACTTGTCTGGCCATTGCTGACTTTGGGCAAGGAAGGGGGCCACAAACCAAGGAGTGTGGGCAGCCGATAGAAGCTGGCAAAGGCTTGGAAACAGATGTTCCCCTAGAGCTTACAGAAGGAACCAGCCCTGCCAACTCCTTGATTAGCCCATCATGACCCATGTTGAACTTTTAACCCACAGAACTGAAAGCTCATAAGCAAATTTGTAAGTCACTAAGTTTGTGACTTGGTGCCATAGAAAGGAGCCGTAGGAAGCTAATACGACCATATGCAAAGAAAGATTTTGTATTATGGAAAGATGGACAGGGGCAGGAGAAGGGGTATGAAGTACTCCTTTCGTTGTGATGAACTCATATTATGCAAGGACTTTATCCTGTTATGGATCAACTCTGGGAAACCAGCTAAGGATTTTTAAACAGGAATATGTAATGAACAGACCGCTGCCAGATTGATTTGTCTTCCTAAGAAAGCCGTGTAGAGCTGAACCCCAAGTTTCACAGGGCAGTTTGAGAAAGGGTGTCTCACCAGAGGTGGTCAGTGATGGATAGAGATCTGGAACCAGCATGTTATATAATTCAGTTCTCTGAATTGATCTGAAATAACATTTGAGTGCATGTGTGAAATAATAGCATAAGAAAATTTTTATTTACAGTTTAAGAACGTCATAGACAGTAAAACACAAGGGCCAAGTCACATTTTGACTGCTTTTTTTCTGCTCGTTGTCCTCTTAGCCGGCAGCTGCTCTGCTGCTCATGCAGACGTTAGCAGAGAGCTGTGAAAGCTCAAATTTAACATAGTTAACTTGAGAATGATGCGATGTCACCTAGGCCAACTCTGACCAGTTGGTTGTAATATTGTGGGCTTGTACAGGCTCCACTAGGAAATGGTCACAATCCAGTAGCAGTGTTTGCCATGAGCTCCATATTTGGCGGGGATGGGTGACAGCTATGATACCAGATGACCTAACTGCTGCGTTTAAATATAAGAAATTCAGTCATTCTTTCCAAACATTTCTTCAGTCTCTTTTATGTACAAAGGCTTAATGTCTATCCTGTAAAAACTTATAGTCTGGATGAGTTGACATCTCTGTATGTCTGGAAAATCTAAACTGAAGAAATCTTCTTGGGGCCGGCCCCGTCGCCGAGTGGTTAAGTTTGCGCGCTCCGCTTCGGTGGCCCAGAGTTTCGCTGCTTCGGATCCTGGGCGCGGACATGGCACTGCTCATCAGGCCACGTTGAGGAGGCATCCTACATGGCACAACTAGAAGTACTCACAACTAAAAATACACAACTATGTGCCGTGGGGAATTTGGGGAGATAAAAGCAGAAAAAAAAAAAAGAAGATTGGCAGCAGTTGTTAGCTCAGGTGCCAATCCTTAAAAAAGAAAGACATCTTCTACCTTAGTGATACAGGAGTGGCTCTGAATTGAAACTAAACTATATGTGAGAAAAAAATTAGGAGGAGGAAAATACATTTTTCAGACGACATGGTAAATGAAGCCCTGGGCTGGCAAAGTCTGATACTGGAAACAACAGTAAGACTTGATTAAGATTTATCTTAATAAAAACAAAACAGTGTACCTATATTGTGTAGCTCTATTTGCATAACTAAGATTTTTACCCAAACTTCCATATATAATCATGTAATAACTGTTGTTTTCCACTGTAAGGGACCGGCTTAGTGTAAACCATTCCCTTTTTCTTGAATCTTGATCTCTGGGATACATGCCCCTAGTTCTCTCCAGGCTTGCTTTTTTTTTTTCCCCTCTGTCTTTGAGGGTTTTCACTCTCTTTTTTCTGGGTTCTAACCTTAGTCTTCTCATCTTGTGGCCTACTGCGTTCCTTCTGGGTGAGTTTTTTTTCCTGACTGCATCAATAGCCCATACACCAATGTCTCCAAATCTGTGTCTTCAGATAAGTCTCTATCAGCCATTCATTAATTCATCAATTAATTCAACAAATATTGATAACCTGCAAGCTTATAATCTATTGGAGGGATAGATGTGCCAAAAATCAGTTACAGTGAAAATATGAAGTTATGGGTAAAGGTCAGTGAGAAAAGGAGTGTCTGGGGCTACCTGGGGAATCTTAGGGAGCTTTTAAACCAAGACTTGCTAACCGCTAAGTAGGGGTTTGCCAGATGTGCAAGGTTAAGAACGGCAGGATGGCCAGCTGGAGGCACAAAGGTGTTGTGGGGGCTACAGGGAGCTCAGGAAAGGGTACATGATGGGGGTGGGGGGAAGCTCCAGAGATGAGGTTAAAGAGGTGCATGGGAGTCAGACCATGAAGCATCATATATGTCCGGCCAAGGACTTTAGTTTTATGCTAGTGACAAAATGAAGACATGGAATATGTTTTAAATCAGATCTTTTAGAGTCAGCTAACGTCAGCAACAACATGGTATGTGGATTAGAGGCAGGCAAGACTAGAGGCAGGTCAGTGAGGAAAGAGTCTGTTAGAGTGATGCCGGTCAGCGATGATGAGCACATAAACCATGGACAGACCAGGGACGTGGTAGACATGTGGGCACGGAAGGCAAGGAGGCATCTTAAACAACTCCCATGTAACTGGATTATCTCTCTCAGGTCCGCAGAAGGGTGGAAGGCACACCCTACCAAAAGAATCACAACCTTAGAGCAGCTCTCGAGGGCTCTCCTACCGAGCACAAGGCTTTGCAGTACCAGAGACACTAACTTCCTCTGCTTGTGCTTAACCAGAGGGAGCTAAAGCAGCAGAGGAGGAGGAAAGCCCAAATGCAGAGCTGTGTGTGAGGGAAGAAGTCAGAAGTTCATCGTCACAGGGCACGTACCTTGTAAAGGAGGCATCAAAGAAAGAAAGAAGAATTAATTCCCTGATGGTTCTCCAGCTTCTGGACAGAGGTGTTCAGGGCTTGTTAGTGAGACTGAAATGATATTGGTGTCGGGTGGACTTCCCTAATTCCAGATTAGAAGGTAACTCGTGTAGAAACTGGGCTGAAGTTGACTCTTTGTGATCAGTGGAAAAGAAGCTTGCTGAGCAGATGCTTAAATATAGTCCCACTCTTTCCATCCATTGAGGGGAAAAAAAAGTGTAAGGGAAGGTTTTTCTCCTTAAGAAAGTAAATGGGTTGGGATGAAGTGCTCCAGAATTACCCATCGATAGGGCCCACCCAGTTCAGACAGGGTGGAGGGCCCAGGCTGGGGCTAATTCACATCATTCTCATCAGTTCATGCAGTACCTCCCCTAGACGAGATGGGATGCATCTATTCCCAAGTATGTACTTTCTGTCCCCTCTAGCGAGAGCTCTTTAATATCTGTGGCATTGGGAACCGTCCCAAGTTGACCAGCTAACTCCTTTCTTCCCAGAGGCCTGGCTCACCTGTAAAGAAGTAGGTAGATGTACAGTGACTGTGCTCTCTTGAAGATGCAAAACCCACGTTCCCTGGTCCTCAGCAGGGGAAGGTCATGAGTGAAGACTGCATTAGTGCTTGGTTCCAAGCTTCACCCAGAACTTCCTTCTAGGTCTTTACACGTCGGGGGGGGGGGGGGGGTGCCTTAAACATCTATAAACCATTGAACTTTCTTGCTTCTCAGCTGCTCTTGTTAATTTCACTTTGTAAATTTCTGCCTCCTTGCTAAAGCGGGCCCTGGGCTACATTGCCTCCTTACTGGCCATGGCTGCACTTCTGCTCTTGCCCTCTCCCAGCACACCTTTTTGTCCTTCCTGTTGACAGTCCCAAGTTGGAGACAAGGTTTTTTCCTTCACATTAGATTACTTGGTCTCTGAGTGAGTCTAGTCCTTGTTAGACGTCCCAAAGGTAACATGTTTTTCTCCATTTTAAAACACTGTCGAGGAACTTGAAATTAATTTCCAGAAAACGTTTGAGTATTACCAGTCCTTTGCTTTACTGAGGGCTGAGCATTTCTCCTTGAGTATCAGAACCCAGGACCTACAGTGGGCTTTTGATTCCCTCCTTTCTTTGTAGGGCGTGTCATCTCTACCTCCAGGTTATGCCTGTCTCCCTTCTTTCACTGGGGTGTTAGTTTTTACTTCCTAAGTAATGGATCATCTGTCCCAGAGTCCTCTTTATCATTTGTCCTAAAAAGCCCTAGGGGCCTTCTTATTAAATAGAATTTCTGGAGGAGTGTCCTACTATCCCAGACTTCTTGAGATGGGCATGCCCAGCGGATCCACTGCATAAGTCTTGCTAAAACACACTGTCACAGAGATTTTTGTTTTTAATTGGCATGCCGTGTTTATTTCCACCTCTGCTTGTCTAAACGAAGCCTTTACTCCTGCTGGGGAAACTGTCCTTTCTCCTTTATTCATCCTTCAAGACTTGGCCAACCCCAGGGAACATTCTGTGACCTTTCCAGCTGGGCCTCCTCTGAATTTTTGTGGTATTTACCCAGTTTAGTGCTTAATTATGTTTTGCTTTGTATGCAGGTATCATCAAGATTCTAAGCACCTGTAGGGGAAAGATCTGGTCTAAATTTTTTTTAATCCCCGCGGCAATTGGTACTAAACTGATGATAGTAGCCTCAGAAATACTTTGAGTTCTGCTTAATTGATATGACTGGCTCCTAACTGTTTTTATCACTTAGATGAATCTGACTGCCCAGCTGAGAAATCATTGAGAACACCTAGAGAGTATGCTCAGCCTAGCAGGGCTTTCTCCCATCAAAGCCAAAAGAAAAGCAAAGCTTCCTTCAAAAATTCTGTGTGGAGGGGCTGGCCCGGTGGTACAGCGGTTAAGCGCACACGTTCCACTTCTCGGCAGCCCGGGGTTCACTGGTTCGGATCCCAGGTACGGACATGGCACCGCTTGGCAAAAGCCATGCTGTGGTAGGCGTCCCACGTATAAAGTAGAGGAAGATGGGCATGGGTGTTAGCTCAGGGCCAGTCTTCCTCAACAAAAAGAGGAGGATTGGCAGTTAGCTCAGGGCTAATCTTCCTCAAAAAAAAAAAAAAAATTCTGTGTGGAAAGCGTTGAACCCATATTTTCAACTTCCTTCTGGTGTTTTGTTAAGATAATTTATTGAAAACGATTTAACTTTAGGGGAAGATTAATCTTGGGATATGCACTAAAGCCACCCAGAAGATTGTCTAGATCCAACCAAATTTTGAAAAGTATTGCTCTTATGTACAAAATTTTTAAATAATAACAATATTTTTAAATTATTGCTTTAAAATGATAAGTGTGACACTTTGGACATCCATGGCATCTAGACACTTCGCCTAAGCTGTGGTATTCGCTCATTGATCGCTGTGTACAGGTTACAAGAGCCCTGGAGTGAGAGTCAGAGGACGTGGCTCTCGAGGGGCTTCTCCTGGGTCTCTGGCTTGGCCTCCGCTTCTTTCACTGTCCATGTGGACAGAACCGCACAGGCCTGCCCATGTCAGAGGATGACTTTGGGGCTCAGATGGGATAACATCTGTGAGAGTGTTTTCTAAACCATAAATGCTAGGTAAGCCTAAGAGACATCGTTGTCATGCTCTTAATAAGAAGTAAACCAAGTAGAGTTTGAATTACAGGATCTCTTCTGACCTGTTTTTCACTAAGATCCGGTCCTTAGTGAGAGTCTATTAAAAACACTTGGCATGTGTGATTCAGAGAACTGTTCGTTATGCAATTCCACTTTGTGATAATGGGCTGGTAAAGGAGGAAGGAGGAGAAGCTTTTTAAACTACCCTCTCCAGTTATTGAGCATATTTTTTCAAATAGATGAAATCTTATTCTGGTGAAAGAAGAAGGCCCAGGCGATCCCATTCCTATGCTGTGAATCTGAATGGCCTCAATCAAACAGCCAGAGAGATGAAGACTGCGGGATGATTTCGACATTTTGAAGTATTAGTTAAGTAGGCAGTTGCTTTTCATTTCAACAATAATAAGAATGTATATTTCAGGCATCGAAAATAGTCCCCATAAACTTTACTCATTTCCACCAACAGCCCCGAGTCCTCTGACAGACCAGATTTCCAAAGCCTCTTCTCCCAGGGCCATATTCGGAGCCTCTCAGGGCTCACTGTATGGAAAGGATGCGTTTCTTTTTTTTTTTTTTTTAATAAAGATGGGCACCTGAGCTAACATCCGTTGCCAATCTTCTCTTTTTTTTCTTCTTCTTTTCCCCAAAGCCCCCCAGTACATAGTTGTATATTCTAGTTGTGAGTGCCTCTGGTTGTGCTATGTGGGACACCACCTCAGCATGGCCTGACGAGTGGTGCCATGTCTGCGCCCAGGATCCGAACCGCAGAAACCCTGGGCCACCAGAGCAGAGCACATGAACTCAACCACTCAGCCACGGGGCCGGCCGCAGGATGCATTTCTAAAGACTCACTCTCAAAGAAATCTTGTTTAATATTTTAAAGTTAGTTTTGGTAAAGAATAGACATATTTACCTAGGACTTCTAAGAAATGGGTGGAATTTGCAAATGCCCAGTGAATTAGAAACCTGTCTAAATTAAAGGATGTAGAAGTAGTATAAATTTACCTGGCAGATATCCAAGTGCTTGCTCTGAGTGAAGCATGTTTCCAGACATGGAGGATATGGCAATGAACAATGTCTACAGAGGCCCAGCCCTCCAGGAGCTCACAGCTTGATAGGGGCAGACACGTGTATAGACATGGTAGTTAATGCTGTGAAGGAAAAGGCAGGGTAAAGATGGACAGAGAGTGATGGGCCGTGGGACACATATTTTATGTAAGATGACTAGAGAGGGCCTTGCTGATGCGGTGACATTTGAGCAGAGGCCTGAGAGAAAGGAAGCGTGGGAGTGAGCCTTGCAGGTATCCAGGAACTCATACCAGACAGATGGAATTGTAAGTGCAAGGGTTCCAGTGTACCTGGCACCTTCCAGGATTAGCGGAGCCCAGGGTGCCTGGTGGGGAGTGGGCAAGGGGTTGAGAGGTCAGAAATGAAGACTGCGACGCAGCCAGGGGCCGGACATCATAGAGGCCATGGGAAGGCATTCTCCGGCTTTTACCCCTGAATGAGGAACCCCTGGAAGTATACATTGTAATAACTGAAGAGCGTAATTGCTTTATTTTAATTTCCTTTGAGGCTTCCCCATGCACAGATTGTTACTAGTCATTTGAAACAATAAGTAATGAATGCCTGGTGCCTAGACAGTCAACAGATATTTGAGCACCAAGCACATTTTTGTATAGTGGAAATTTGTTAATGATAAAAATTATACCCTCAAATTGCAAGAGCAGACCAATCTGTAATGAATAATCAAGTGAAATGAAGATTTTAACAGGGGTGATGGTGCGCCTTGGTCAGCCTGTCAGTGGTACAGCAAAGCTTTACCCAGCCAGTGGTGCTTGTTCTGAAGAGGAAAGATTGGGTCAGTGGTGTGGCCACAGGCACTAAGGTAATCACCTGCTCTTAGTCCAGGTAGCAAGGTGAGAGCAGTGAGGCTCTGTCCTTGCTCTGAGCTGCCCCTGGAGCAGGGTTGAGGAGAGGGGAGAAGCCTGCAGCTGTAGCCCTGAGGAGCATCCCTGCCTGGCAGCCTCCCCGCTGACCCATCCTGCCCAGCTCTACAGGAGCCCTACAGGAATCTGAGCTGACTCACCTCTGCACTGCAGTGAGGGTATCTGGAGGGTTTGGATGGGGGGGTCCAAAGGCTTTGGTAGCATGAGTCAATTTTCTCCTTCATAATGTTGTCCAGGATGGAAGGAACACAAAAGAGGTTGCATTCCCTATGGAGAACAAGTTACCATGTGCTTTATGGTGCATAAGCCAGTTCCTGGACCATCTGCCATATCACAAATGGCTTGGTGATCGCAGTGCTTTACCCTGGTTGAATTTCCTGCAATGAGATCTTCATGTGTACATGAAAAACTTCCTTGCTCTTTCTCTCTTCTCTCTACCCCTCACCGTTTCTTCCGTTCATCTGCCCCATCACACCCCAGGTTGTTGTGGTCATAGCATGCCAGATTTGGAAGGGTCTGCAGCTCAGAGGGATCAGCTGACTCCCAGAGGTCACCTACTAGTAAATGGCAAAACTGAGGAAAGGAGCTAGTATCCTCACTCCCAGTTTGTGGGACTTAATGCTAAAATGCTAAACGGGTCTCCTCTTCACACTCCACCCCAAAATTTTTGTTCATGACCTTAACCTCAGGGCCCATGCCATTTCTTATCCCAGGAACCTTTGCTGTAATAGGATCTCTGCTCCCTGGCTACAAGGAGACCCGTAGCAAGTTCCTCTTCACACTGGTTGTCACTTGGAATACTGGATGTATTCCTCTTAGATGTTCCTCTGTGTCTTGCTTGGGTACCATTAATGCTGTCCTTCACACTCATAATGAAGTAGTTTTATCGTGGACTGTCTGACCACAAAATAATCGACCAACCTTTATAAAATTGTTTCTGTGGAAAATTGCCCTCCAGTTCCAGACAGGGGCATTATACATGGCCAGTTGGGAACCCATCTGAGTACGATCAGATGGGGGAATTGAGAAAGGTCCTTTCACTATCAAAGCCGTAAGAGTTGACGAAGTATGCCAGAAACAGCAAGAAAGTGTAAATTCACAATTGCTTCCAACCATGAATCATATTTAGGAAATTAAGAATATTGCCCTCTGACTTATTGACCAGTGTGTTCTGCAGGCTGCACAGGGCACATGTGTTTGCCTCCTCCATCCAGGCAGAGTGCCGGCCGACCTGGACTTGCAGGCAGGCAGCTAGGGGTCAGCACCTCACAAAACACCTCCCCGATACATGGGATCCTCTGGCCAGAGGAGAGTTCTGACTCACTGATGTGTCCAGGCTTCCACATATCCATCTGCTCCTGCCTGGCTTCACTCTGAGTATAGGAGCTTGTATACTAAATACATCAGGAACTTCTCTGGAAATGGGTTTGAGATGAAATTAAAATAAGGCACATTGAAAATTGGCAGAAGTAGTGCTGTAGATTAGCAGGTAACATAAATTAATTGGACTAGAATGAAAATTTAATCTCACTATATACACCCTGTAAATGAGTAGGGAGAATGTTTTGAAAGGACATAATTTTTTAAAGGAGAGATGCTGGAAAAAATATCTAGTGGTGGAGACAGGCAGAGAAAGACAGAAACAGCTTCTGAACCAGCCTTAGGTTCAATATGGAATCTGATAATGATGGTGTCAAAGATGAAAGAAAAATGCCAAGACAGCATCCTAACCCTTTTGTCTGCATCATGGTGTGTTTTGGGGATTGGCGTGGTATCATGAAGGCACCATCCACCAGAGCAACTACCTCATTGGTATTCAGTTACCAGATTTTGATTATTCCCTAGATCATCAGATTTCTGAGGAAATGTCTCTCTGATCAATTAAGGTTTTACATTAATTGGGCCCAAAACTATTTTAGACTGTTCGTTTAGAATGAGAATTTGAAGAAATTAAATACACACAAAAACATCAATAAACTCTTCTAAAAGATAGACCTGCACTTAGAATAACCCTTGTTGCATGTCTCAGACTACTGGAACAACTTAAAAATTGCCTTTATGGAACCAAGAGATTTTCATATAATGTCAGGCCTGATCTGGGCGTTGAGCTTTTTATCCTGGTTCTGAGCCACTAAATTGTATGACTGGGCAATCACTTACCTTCTGTGGGCCTCCCTTTCTCATGTTATATGAAGAAAAAACTTTATGAAAAGACATCCAAGTTTTTCCAGATCTGATATTCTAGTTCTGTGAACCAATATGTGTGGTAGACCTGTTTTTATCTTGCCTAATTAGATAATCATTATATCTATACAGGAAAGCCTTTAATATAATTCTTTTTCTCTTCCTCCTTTATGAATCATTATATTTCTGAGACCTTTATTTTGTATCATTCTTAGTTTTAATCAGAAAAACGTACCATGTGGAAAAAATGTAATGAAGATCCAAGAATGGTTTCTTAATGTTATACACCATCAAAAATAAAGTATTACAAAGATGGCATCTCTGGGCCTATAGTTCATTTTTAGGTTTGAAAAACAGTGATTTTAAACAGATCAGTTTTTGAAAAGTATGTGCCTTTTGTGGATCAAAAAAATAACAGAGCATAAAATTTTGTAGAGGCCTCCGCATTAGTGTAGTTGATAGAGTAGGAATGAGACTTTTTGTTCTAGTTCCTTCTAAATTGTTCAGTGAGCTGAAAGAGCTCATCTGGTAATCATTCACAGCAGTCCAGCAAGTCAGGATATGTATTTCGTTCTACCCATTAAGTAGCTGGAAATTATCCTAATACCACATAGTTAATAAACAAACGATGTACCAAGAATGCCATGAGGTCACCTTCCCTTGGTCTATTTATCCTTCTAGGGGCCGACTGCTTTCATAAGACAGGCCTAATTCTTTCCATGACATGCTGCCATAGAGCTCTCAACTTGTGACAATTCATAAATTTAAGTGGCACTGCTCCTGCTTGTCATCACAACTCCTTCCATCAGCCAGGAGTTGCAGAGAGGAGAGAGCGAAGCTAGAAGAGGTGAGGGGACCAGGCAGGGGCCACCATGGATTCTGCTCTGCCACTGCCAGCAGACAGGCCTTTATTCAAGTGCAGCAGCAAGAAGGCAGTGCTGCCCAAGGGAGTTGTTAGTTGAAATTCCTAATTCATGTATTCATGTGTATTCCACTCACAGTGCCAGGCGCTGGTTCTCGGCGAATGAGACACTCCTCTCCTCAGAGAACTGTCGCTATAACCCGAGGCACCACTGCTCAGGTCTGGTGTTACTTTAGCCTGCTGTATGGTCAATCATTAAATCCTCTACATTCTAATTCCTGTACCTCTTTTGGATCTGCCCACTTCTTGCCTTCCCCACTGCTTTTAGTTCAGGCCCCTGTTCTTTCTTTCCCTCCTGGATATTGTAGTAGGTTCCTAGCCACCTCTCCATCATCAGTCACACTGTGAGCAAGGTGATCTTTCTAAACACAAAACTGGAAGTGTCACTTCCCACTTCCAGAGCCTGTGGGTGTACCCCCTCCTCAATATTCCATACCATTCCCTTCATTATCTGGACCAGCCTACTTCCTCCTCCTTTCTTCTACACACCACCCAGTGGTGCCTAATTACATACATTTCCCCAATTTTGGTAGGTTCTCTCTAATCGCCATGTCTTTGAATATGCTCTTCCTCTTTTGGAGTCAGCTTCTCTCCCCTGGTCTACCTGGTGAACTCCTTTATAATTAAACTAAGGGTCACTTCTTCTAGAAAGTTCTTCCTGGCCCTTCCAGACTGCTTGGGTCTCCTATCCTGTATCACAGAGGATCCTTGACACCTTTCTGATGGGGCAATTACACACTGTCTTTAATTGTTGATTTACTTTTCTCTCTCTCCCTACTAGACGCTTGGATAAGAGAGACTGTGTCTTACCTTTGTATTCCTCACCCTTGGCACTCCTCTGTGCTTGGCACAGAGATATTTCTCCGTTAATGTGTATTGACTTGAATTGATCTGTCTGGATGCTTCTAAAAGTAACCTAAAAGCGATGCTCTTCCATAATTTCATGTAATGATCCCATTTGCCATCTGAGTCAGGAATTACTTTTGTGTGATTAGAGGCATCCAGAATCCCAGACAATTGATACATGAATTCCCAGAACATGTATTGGGAAGAAAGAAGGACAGCATAAATCTCTTTCTGTATTATGACTGGACATCGAGATAACACTTAGCTGATTTAGCACTTAAATGATTTGATTCTGGACAGCAGTAATTGCTATGGGAAATTCTTGTTCCACAGATTTCTGGGCCTTTGACTTTGGATTCCCATAGTCCATATTCAGGCCTCACCTTGACTCCCTAAAAACCAGTGTACGTTGATTTTGAAAGAAGTTAGGGGAGAAAGAATGGGCTAGTGAGAATTTTGTTGTTATACTTTTTCTTAAAAATTGCAAAGGAAACTCATTTTAAAATACTGTTTTAAAAAAGAGACTAGTATGGATATTTTTCATTAATTATGACATATGGGAGAGGAAGTTGCAGAAATATATCCATAACTAAAATGGCCACAGCAGGCCACCAGTTTGGAGAAGTTAGCCTTTATGATGTAATGAGTGTTTCAGTGCCTGTCTCCATTTCACGTGAAGTGAAGATTTCCCCACCTTGCTTCCTGAGTAGAAACCTATCAAGAATGTGGCTTACACTGAAAGGCAGCCTTTGTGCCAGTGGCATCATTTATGCACAAATGAAAATAGTAGTAGCTGTCAGCAGATGTTGTTATAAAATCCAGTTGTGTAACTCTAAAATTATTCATCATAGTTGGTGGGAAAATGCCAGCATGAACACTGCCAAGAAACAACAATAATGTATATTCATTTAGTTCAAAACGCCCTTAAACAGGAGGCTCTTTTCCTCCCATCTCCAGAAATACGTGGTCCATAGTCATGTCTTATTATAGATGGAAAAACAAAAGATAACACTCAACAAGGCATTTTATTAAACATTTAATACAGTTGTTGGGAGTTAGGGAAGGGATCAAGTTAAAGAAAGGACATTTGATGTTTGCTAAATATTTTCCCTTTCTTTATAGAAAAAAAGTATTCTATGACCGTTTTCCCAAAGGCCGTGAGCAAACACATGAAGCTTAACAATTTGTCCATTGTAGCTTTTGTTAAACCCTGGTTTGGGAATCTGTGGCCTTTGTTCTTCTGTTTTGAAGGACTGCATTTTAAGCTGCTGGATTATAGTACTGGCGGTTTATTCTTTAGGGGCTAAAATGTCTTTCACAATGTTATAGTGTTATTAACTGAACTTTTCATGATGCTCTCGGTAAAATCTGACAAGCTGAGCAAAGTAGATTGGTAGAATTTTTCCCCAATGACTAAAGTGACACGACGTCTTTATGTTCTTCCGGCAGCTCACTGTGAGTTTATTCTTAAACGATTGCCATTGGAGTCCACGTGAGGACGGCTCCTAACAGCAAGTGTGTAAGCATTGCTGTGGGGGCCCAGCATTAAGGAAATTCTACGGAACTGTATGCCAGAGTTCCTGCATCATGGAGCTCTCTTTGTAGTTGAGAAGTTTTCTCAACACAAAACTGAGAAAAATGCAAGATCATAGGCCAGGGAGGAGTGTCAGAAGTTTAGTGGGCCGCCCCGGTGGCGCAGCGGTTAAGTGCGCATGTTCCGCTTCGGCAGCCGGGGGTTCACCGGTCCCGATCCCAGGTGCAGATATGGCACCGCTTGGCAAGCCATGCTGTGGTAGGTGTCCCACATATAAAGTAGAGGAAGATGGGCACGGATGTTAGCTCAGGAGTAATCATTCTCAAAAAAAAAAAAGTTTGGTAAAAGCTGCAAGTGCTGTGGGAAGTTTAGAAGGACTGGAGTCTCTGAGCTCTGGGACTCGTGGGAAGCCAAAGGTGGAATTGGGAATGGATGCTGGATAGGCAATCAACAAACATCTCCTAGTGTCACCCAGACCGGCTGGTTCTCCTTCTATTTACCGGACCCTAAGCTCATAGCACCTGCAGAACATATGGAAATTAGCCGTCTCTCTCTTCCCTACTAGATTATAAATGGATTTTGTGGCATTCCCAGTCTACCCCAAACCCCTGGCAGTGCACCCAGCACATAATAAATACTTTTTTAAAAAATCTGAACTGAAAGGGCATGATATGAGATGTGGTGAATTCTTACTAAAAGCTATTAATTGATTAATGTTAATCAGTTCAGTGATTCATTTTCAAAAATAAATGTTCACGGTGTTTTAGAGTGAAAATGCTTTGATTGAAGCAACCTATAAATTTTTTATATTTACACCTTATGTTTTCTGTACCTTAGTAACTTTTCGAAATGGGAAAGGATGGGAGTGAGAATGGGGGGAGGGAAGAATGGGTTTGCTAACTGCCATTCCTGCATTAAAATGAAAATCTCTGCCTCTGTGCATCTTAAGGTCTCTAAGGGAACTAGATACAGTTTCAGAACAGTTGCTAAGTTTCTAGCCCAAAGCACCTACTGACATTATTAGAATATAAGAGAACAGCAGTATCCCCTCCCTCCTCTTTATTCTTGCTAACACAATGTGTTTGAAAGTGGGAAACCAGTTTGGCTCGCCTTTGTTAGAAAACAGCTCTCGAGTTATGCATTTTAAAACTCAGTTGTATCTTCTATTTGCTTCAGTCTCTCTAATTGTGAAAAAAAAGTTACAGTATATTTATTACACATATTTATTAGAACCTATGTCCCACTTTGTCTTGTCTCTGATTCTCTCCCAACCATTTCGTCAGGTGTCTGCTCTGCTGTAGGCATCAGGGAGTCAGATGAGACACCCCAGCCCCTGAGCCCAGTGTCTGTCTGGAGGAGCAGCTCGTGTATTTTCAGACCTGAGTCCCTGCAAAAGGACCCAGTCTGAAAATCATTTGTAATTATTTCTGGTGATGGGATGGCAATCAATAATGTCTTAAAACCAAAAACAAGGTATGGCTTTTAAATGATCTAAGTTAAAATCAACCAGAGAAGCATGATTTCAGTAAAAGGTACTTTATATCTTATGTTAATAATTCTTATACATCACACTGAGCAGTGTGTAAATACATTATGTATATTTGATCACGAATCCTTATACTTGTCCTGTACTTGGTAAGTACTTGGCCAGAAACACACAGTGATTAAGGTGGTGAGATCCAGGATCCTGGCCCAGTCTGTCTAAAACCCGGGGCTGTGCTCTTAACAACCATTCTCTATTGAAGAGATCAGCTTTACAACTTCTCTGTTAAAAGAAACCACAAGTTTAGCCGAGTAAGGAGAAACATTTACAAAGTCATAGCACGGTGTCTGTCATGTGGTTGCAGCCTATGCTATCTCCCTTAGCCAGTGATTCCTGTTGGTGGAGTAACATGTTGGCCTCTGTGGGCAGGAAAGCAGTCAAGTCCAGGGGGCAGTTTGGAAGTCTATGGCACTAAGAAAACTGTCGTCTTTGCCACTGAGGAAATATGTGGTCTACAACTAAGTTATTACCCCAGGGTAGCTCTTCAGTTTCATGGTCTAAAGAATTGGAATACAAATGTCTGCCTTTGGAGAGAGATTCCTTCAGCAATTCATTGAGTATCTAAAGGGTCAGGGACAAGTTTAGACACGGCAAATACAAAGATAAATGAGGCAGACAGTATGGTCAGTATGGTGCTGGCATAAGGATAGACATAAAGATCAGTGGAACAGAATAAAAAGTTTAAAAATAGACTCATATAGTTCATTGTATTTGACAAGAAGGCAAGATAATCCATTGGGGAAAGGACAGTGTTTTCTACAAACAGTGCTGAAACAACTGGATATCCATATGGGAAAAAATGCACCGCAGTCCTTACCTCTTGCTGTACACAAAAGGAACTGGAGTGAATCAGTGTAAAAGCTACTAATCGGAAGGGGCACAAGGGAACTTTTGGTGGTGATGGAAACATTCCATATCTTGTTTATTGTGGTGGTTCCATGGGTGTAGAAATTTGTCAAAACCCATGAAAATATATACCACCTAAAATGGGCACATCTTATTGTTTGTAAGTTATGCCACAGTAAAGTTGATTTTAAAAAAGAAATCATATCCTATCACTCCCTGGCTTAAACTTTTCCAGTGAACGTTAGATACAGTCCAGATTCCTTACCCTGTCCTACAAAGCCCCATGTGATCTGGGCCTCCTCCTCAGTAGACTCCTCCCTGATTGCCTAACTGAGCACTCAAGCACATCATGGTGTGTTTTTCAAAGCATGCATCGTTAGCTGAAATTCTTATTTACATGGTATTTACTTACTGTCTGCTTTTCCCCTTGAGAATATAATCTCCAAATAAGAGGAAAGATCTGTCTTGTTTACTCTTCTATCTCTAGGACCTAGAATAATGTCTTCCTAATAATAGATGTTCAATAATTATTTTTTAAGTGAATAAAAAGGGTAAAGAATTCAGATTCTGTAATGTAGACAATGCAGAAACATTGAAGGCTGCTAAGTAAAGAAATGGCACCATATAATTTGTGTTGTAGAATGATTATAGGGATTGGACTGGGAATTGGGGAAAGATGGAAGGCAGGCAGATCATGGAGAAGGGTACCACACCACTTCCGGTAAGAAGAGAGGGAGGCCTTAACTGAGGCTCACTCAGAGGAGACGGAAAGGATGGAACGATCCAAGCAACATTGAAGAGGTGGAATCAACAACATATAGGTACTGATGTTCTGAGGGGATGAGGGCAATAGTCAAACTGAGAATTATACCCATGCATATCTGCATAGATGGTGCTACCCTGAACTGGAGTAAGGGATCCAGGAAATGTAGGATGGTTAGCAGATGAGTTTGGTTTGGAAATGTTAACTTTGAGTTACCTGCAGAATATCCTGGTAGAGATGTCCAGTGGACATTTGGTAATACCAGTCTGAAACTCAGGAAAGAGTCAGGACTGAGAACATGCATTTGAGACTTATTAGGTTGTAGGTGCTAATAAAGGCATGAAAATGAAGCATTAGAAAGAGCTATGGGTAAAAGGAGAAAAGAGGGCCAATGATGAAGCTCTAAGAGTTAACTAACTTTTAAGGACTGGGAAGAAGAAGAAGAATTAGTAAAGAATAGTGAGAGCAGTTAGGAGGAGCAGAGTGCAGAAGCCATGGACAGAGAGAGTTTTGACAAAGAACAGTTAATAGTGGCAGTTGCCACAGAGAAAGACTGAAAACTTGGCAACTAAGAGTGACTGGTGACGTGTGCGAGAGCTGTTTCAATAAAGAGCAGGCAAAATACAGAATGTGGTAGTGGCTGCCCCCGTGGCCGAGTGGTTGAGTTCGCGCGCTCCGCTGCAGGCGGCCCAGTGTTTCGTCGGTTCGAATCCTGGGCGCGGACATGGCACTGCTCGTCGGACCACGCTGAGGCGGCGTCCCACATGCCACAACTAGAGGAACCCACAACGAAGAATACACAACTGTGTACTGGGGGGCTTTGGGGAGAAAAAGGAAAAAATAATAAAAAATCTTTAAAAAAAAAATACAGAATGTGGTAGTTTGAGGAGTAAATGGCAGGGGAGGAATTTAGGATAAGATTCAGGATTCTTTCCAAAAGGTGGGAAAGTGGAATTCATGCCTGCAAGCCCTAGTAGGAGAAAGGTGTCTTTTGAGAAAGGTGGGAATACCATTGGGCTAAGATGCTTGATGTGAAAGCTAAAGGTGTGTATAAGCATTGTGAAAAGAGGATACTGAACCAATGAAGCACCTATAAACAGGTTGCCAAGGGTCTGGCTAGGTTTGGAGGTGGTTCCTTTATTTTGGCAATAATTACATGTCTGTGTGATTCTCTCCAACCATGCTCCAGCCTCCTGGATGTAGGAGCCAGGACAAGTGATAGGCTTGATCACAATTGTGATTCCAATACTGGCGGAGGAATGGTGGCCGAGGACTAGGGGTAAGGATTTTGGGGATTGTGGTCTACATGATTGGGTCTAGACTGAAACAGAAATGGAGCATGCCGGTGAGGATAGGGAGGAAAATAGAAACTGAGAAAACTTGAAGCACTAGAAAGTCCAGTGAGAGGAGTATGAGATCTAGAAGAATGATAGGGTGCATTAAAGATGGTTGTTTAGAACTTCAGAATTACTTGGAACTTCAGAACTTAGAATTCAGAGAGACAAAAAGGGCAGGATGTGGCCATCCAGATTAGTGGGTGAAATGGAGGATAGAGGTGTAGGTGACGGTTAGATCTTTGGACATGGAAGTGCAGACGCCTATAACATCACCCCATACATACTGATGTTCCCTAGCCTCTGGGAGGCTGGTGAAGATGGAAACCAAGGAATTGAGTGAGTGAGCAGGAGTTAGTAGATAACAATTACATGGAGCAGAGAGAGCTAGATGGTGTGAAGCTCAGAGTAGCATGGGCAATTGCATGAAAGAGTGGAAGGAGTATCTTGGAAGCCATTATGGGGTGTTAGGAGAAGGCTGGACTGATTCTGGTGGAGCCCTTTTCAAATGCTGACAGAGCCCAAACCGTGAGCACTGGCATAGACTGGAAGTCGTGTTCACTGGAAGAGAAGAGGTTAAGACACGCTGGATGAACAGTCAGGTCATCCATGAGGAAGACAGGCGAATGGAGTAGGAGGAGAGCTTGTAATGCTAAATGAAAGAAGCCTGAACTGGTTTTTGAACTCTCTGAAGTAATGTGATACAACTTTAACATAAGAAATATTTATTTGTTCCTGCTAAGAGCTATATGTTTCGATAGCAAAAGTAACACAATTATATTGTTATGATTTCTTTGAAAAATGTAACTTAATATTTGGAACGTCTTCTGAATTTGTGTCTTGGTTAAAAATTGCATAGGTTTGTATTTTAGCTGGGTTTCTAACATTTCATAAATAATGTTTTTAAAGTCTGAAGGCTAGTATTTATGTGTGTATGGTTTTGTGTCTTTTTGACAGGTTCTTAATCAAGAACCAACTCTGTGGATCCAGGACGGGTTTGTCCCAAGGCCTGCTCTGAACAGCGAGTTGTCTGATAAAAGATTCCGTTGGCAAACCATCTCTCTTGCCTTACAGAGCAAGCAAAGAAGATGGAGCGATTGAAGAGCCATCTGCCTGTGTGCTTTCTACCTTCTGTGCCCTTTTTAATCATAGCATCCACTCTAGCAACTGCTAAGAGTGCGACTAACAGCACTTTAAATGGCACTGACATGGTCTTGGGCTCTGTGCCTGTAATCATTGCCAGAACTGACCATATCATAGTCAAGGAAGGAAACAGTGCCTTGATTAATTGTAGTGTTTATGGCACCCCTGATCCACAATTCAAGTGGTATAATTCCATTGGCAAGCTGCTGAAAGAAGAGGAGGAGGAGAAGGCGAGAGGAGGAGGTAGGCTGTAAAGTTGTGTCGAATGTCATAAAATATAAACGCCGACTTGGAGCCAGCACCCTGAATGTTGGTTGGCCTTTTTCATTTAAAGATCTCATTTTGTCTTCTTTTTCTAAGGCAAGAGAGAGAAACATATATACTTAAGGATTCAAAGCAGTAATTATTCAGTTCTTTCCACTCTGACTCAGAAGACAAAGGGCAAACATTAGATTCTTTCAGAAGATGTCTTGGAATTTTGTAATATAATGCATCCAAAATGTTATAGGAATGAATATAAAATGGATTTTCCTTAAGTATATAGTCCATTTATAAGGAAGTTTTGCCATGTTTCATGGAACTAACTCGAATAAACAATATAGCAGTTTATCCTAAAATACCAGTTTAGTTCATTGACTGTGGATTCAAAGACCACACTTCTTAAAAGAAGTCTCTGTGTTAAGTTCTCAGCCACCAACTAGAGATCATTCTGTGCTCCTGGACACCTGGCTGAAGTTTATAGACTGTTGCAGCTGAGGCCAAGAGGGAGGGAGGACGCACTAGCAAGAAATAACATGTGGCAATGGGGGAATGCTTGGTTTCTAATGAATGAGTTTCTGGCCAAAAAGTGTGAGTCACCTACCTGAGCCCTGAGTTTACTCCAGGAAAGACTCCAGCCAGAGAGAGGATTGACTGGGTCACTGGGAATCAGTACATTTCTTGTTTTAGATGTAAGAAGTAATTGTCTGAAAACCCAAGCCTGATCCAATTGACCTGAAGGAGTTAATGTACTTTCCTAAGAATTTACTGTGTGATGAATAGGGGATTGGGGGCAGGGGAGTAAAAAGACCATTGTTCTGAAGTAGCAGCTTATTAATTTCTGTCACTCTTTCATTCATCTTGCCCTTCCCCGTCCACAGCCCTTTAACCAATGAGCAATCCCCAGTAGAGTTTCTGCTCCAAGAAAACCTGCGTTTTTAATCTCTTTCTCTCATTTATCTTAATTGCTGAGAAAACCAATAGAAGCTAATGCCCTATGTCTCCTTAGGAGCTGAGTGAATGGAGTTTTCTTGCAATTACATACTTCTGGTTCACAGCTGTGTTCCTCTTGGTGAAGGCTGCTGGAAGTCTAACCACCTGGGATGTAGGATTTCACTGGGGCGCTACCACTTACATTGCTCTTATTTAGCCGTTCAAGGAGGCACACCATAATAAAGTTTCTGCCCTTTAATGAAAATAGTATATATTATGTATCATATGTGTATTTGTTTAACCTGGTAGAGTGGAACCCTTCCCCTACCGAGTAAACTCATGGGACCCCAGAATTTTTAAATTAGAAGGGACCTTAGAGACAAGGTAATCCAAATCCCTCTTTTTTTCACCTTTTCCCAAGGTCCTGATGTTATTAAGTGGCCGTGACTAGAACCTTCACTATCGACAGTGGAAAGATGAGACACGACCACCACTAGCCCACAATTGGTTTCCATTCCTACAGTTCCTTCCTCCCAGACTACAAGTCAAAAGGAAGTGACATCACACTTGTGAAGGGGGCCAGTAACCATGGGAACATAGACACTCTCAGGTTCCTGTAATTCATTAGGTCTTTCTACAGGGCTGGGCCCCTGCAAGGAATATCAAGGTGACTGAATTTGAAGGGAACAAGGACTCTAGACCTGAATCTACCTTTCGCATGGACCCTGAAGCAAAGGTTATCCTGGGTATTAAAGAGTTGGGGCTGGGGCACTGAACCCCTGAGTCCTAGAGAGGAAGAAAACCGTAGAAACAGCATAGTATCAGGGCCTGAGTTTCAGTCGCAGCATTTTGAGCACTGTCCTTGCTGCTTCAAAGAGATCATGTGATGTCTGTCTGGTTTGTTTTGTTGGGTTTTTTTTTGCTGAGGAAAATTTGCCCTGAGCTAACATCCATGCCAATCTTCCTCTATTTTTTAGTATGTGGGCCACCAGCACAGCATGGCCGCTAACAGAATGGTATAGATCTGCACCTAGGAACCCAACTTGGGCCACTGATGCAGAGTGCACTGAACTTAACTCCTAGGCCACCGGGGCTAGCCCACATGATGTCTTAATTGAAAAAGTCCTTGTAACTATTGACTCAGTCTTGGCAAGCAGGCTCTGTACCTTGCCTTCTTCATCTGTTTATTGGGAAGTTAGACTAGATGGAAGTCACATTTGGCTGAGTTTTCTTTGGTTTTGTGGGTGCCCTGGTGGTCTGTGGTAGGCAATGGAAAGCCTTTGGCACAGAGAAC
The DNA here is from genome assembly GCF_021613505.1 of Equus quagga. Classification (NCBI taxonomy): domain Eukaryota; kingdom Metazoa; phylum Chordata; class Mammalia; order Perissodactyla; family Equidae; genus Equus; species Equus quagga. The sequence goes on along the minus strand of NC_060269.1, from coordinate 55,185,529 downwards.
TGCTCCATCAGAACTCAGCACTCTCATATGTGTAGCCAGCAGCCTTGCTGGTAAATCAGTTAGCTGTTTTTAAATCTCTCAAGGAAGATGCACTGTAGATTTTCAAAAAGAACTCGTGATACTGGTACTTGATGTTCCAGCTCAGCTTTTGTAATTGCCGTGCATAATAATAGTAATTTCAGCACATAAGTAACACAGGGTAGTGTACAAAACACTATACCTAACAGCCCAGCAAGACATAGGAAATTGCAGAGATGAGACTCCTCATCATAAAATATTAGAATTTTAGTGTTAGAATGGCCTATTCGAGGACCCATAATCTTTAACTCTTCATTTCTGATGGGGAAAATGCCCATATTATAAGCACAGACATAGATTTCAGTTTTTAGGCTAAAAGGCTAGAAGTATAAATGGAGCTGTGTTTCATTTATAACCCAACAAAGAGGTGACTGAATATAATATGAAAAATGATGCTAATATCCTGGCATTACCTAGATACAGTAGACTACTGTTAAAACCAAACTAATAAGGTAATTTTCATTAACAACCACTACCATTGATTAAGCCCCTGTAGCAAGTTACAGATATTATTTCTAATCCTTAGAATAAGCACGATAGTTAGGTATTATTAATCCTCATGTATTCAGATGAGAAACCAGGTATAATGGAGAGGATATTACACAGAGAGCGGCCAAGCTGGTGTTTATTCTCCCTCTGCACCCAACCAGCATCTGCTCATCTTCAGGTGTCTGTGGGTAAAAACTTGATAAGCATCTACCCCAGACTGAGTGAATGAGAGAAGACTTCCTGGATGGAAAAGGTGTTGTAACCACCGTCACAGTTCAATGGCATTAGGATGTGTGCTGTGATGTGTGTACATGGCACGAACACACAAACAAATGTATTCAAAAATCATCTGGGGAGTTTCTCCGGGAGCACACTACCAATCACTTTGTGATAAGCCTGGAAAGGAACAATTTCATTTCTTGTTTGTGCTGAAAAAGTGAGGCAGCTGTTGTTCATGTCAGCCCTGCCGGTCCTAGAAAGAATGGGGCTATTTCCTGTCAGGGGCAGGAGCAGCAGCTCCTTCGCTTTGCTTCCCTGATTCTTGTCACTTCAATTCCACAAGATCAGGAGAGGCTAACGTGTAATCTATTTCTGGAGGAAGACTTTTTTTGGTAGTTCACCAAAGGACATGTTTGGGGTGGTCCACCAACCATGTTACAGAAATAACTCAGAATACAAACAACGTGAATAGCCACAAATGGCTGTGAAATGTACTGTTTCAATTTTCCTTTTGCTAAAAGTAAGTAGAAATATAGAGTTGCCAGAAAGTATTATGAAAAAGTCCCAGTTATTTCAAGTACTTATTATCCAGTGTATATTTGCTGTGGCTTCTTACTCTGACTTTAAACCATTTGAATGTACATTAGTCCTTTTATCAGATGATAAATAACAAGCATTTCAAGAAAGTCAGCCAGTATAGCCCTTTGTAAACACATCTGGCTTGTTAGTGATTAACTTTGAAATTCTCCCTTAAAGGTAGGTTTTAGACTTTTCTGTCAATTTGTTTTCCAAACTCTTGTAGCGTCCTGTCACCGAAAACAATTAAGAATTCTCTTTGAACATAAACATGCACAGAGTAAACGGAACTGAATTGCACAAAGTTCGCAATTGTCACAACTACTACTCTAGCTTCGTGGAATTCATTATTATGATTTTTTGCAAATTTAGTTTACATTGCTCTCTTGTTTTCATCACTCTGCTTTTGCAAATTTTTTGAGTAGACTGTGAAATGCCCCTTAACTACTTCTGCAAGGGACAACAACAAGCTGTGGCAGCCAAGTTCTAAGACCGTAGTGCGTCGCCTCCCTAATCTGTATACTTAGGGGGACGTCCGTTCCCACAGCACTGCATGTAACTTATCCGTTGCCTCTAAGATCAGCGTGCAGTAGTGCATTAACTTATAAAACTACTGTACTGAATTCCTCTTTTAGTACATTCAGTATTTGAGATTAAAAAAATCAACTTATCAAAAGAGCATTAAAGAAAGTTTATGTAATTATGAATATATTCTTGGAAATTCAGAAGACTCCCACAATATTCTTTCTTTGAGTAAGTTCCTTAGACTTTTCTGAGCCACAGTTTTCCTATCTGTAAAATAGAGACAGTCCTTTTTTACTATGAGGTGGGGTTGTGAGTCTTAAACTCTTGTGTATTAAATGCTTAGTATAGTACCTGGAACATGCCACAACCCATCAGGAAACAGCAACCGCTGTCATTGTTATTGGTCATATTGCCAACGTCCTATATTGTCACAATCATAGATTCCAAGTGCTTAAATCTCTGTTTCATAATACATGGCATTTTTTAAAGAAAGGAAATAATTTTCTGGGCAGTATCTTATTCTCTGTCTCAATTTCTCCACCTTTTTAAAAAGACATTTCAGAAGTACAAAAAAATTTGTATCCCTTAAGTGTTGTTTGAAATTTCAAAATAATGTGTGCCTGCTATATAATAGCAAGTTTGGAATCCTGTCCTCCATCAGAGGCATCTCCTTCCCCAGCACATCACTTTTGTGTACAGAGGGTCCATTGATATCCAATATGCTTCTACCTCTGAAAAAGCAGTGTATGTGGAAATTGCAAAGTATATTATGCACAGGATGAACTTTACATTTGCCTAACCCTGTCATTCTCAACGGGGGCCTATTTTCCCCCCAGAGGACATTTGGCAAAATCTGGAGACATTTTTGGTTGTCATAATGGAGAGGAGGAGGAGAAGGAAAAGAGAGATTATGCTGCTGGCATCGAGTGGGAAGAGGCCAGGGATGCTGCTAAACATCCTACAACACCCACGAGAGACCCCTACAGGGAGTTATTTGGTGCAAAATGTCAGTAGTGCCAAAGCTGAGAAATCCTGGTCTAACCCAGAGAAGCACCCCTCAGCTACCTAAAGAATCATTCCAAAGTAGGTCTTCAAGTCGGTTGTTTGCATCCATAAGGTATTTTCCCATAAACGTGGTTAATTTATGGTACTTTGGTTCATTTTCCAAAGCGAGTCAGATTAAGGGCCAACTTGGTAACAAACCACCATTTGTAGTGTTTCTTTAATGAGTTGTGCTCCATTTGGGATGTGAGCCCAGAATACTTTAATCTTAGCAGTGAAAAGACCCTTCTAGATCCATCTCAGATAAGGGTGACAGCTGAGATTCCCAAAGTGGAAGTTATTTATATTAACTGAGTGTAGGGTTCTCTTGTCTTGAAAGACCACCTGTGCTACTGTCAGAAAAGACTATCGCTATTGCTAGCCCACATGGAATTACATGCTTGGCACTTTTTAAAAAATTAAGATTACCAAATCAAATTAGCTGGAGGGTCAGATGTTTCCTTTACCAGGAAATGGGAAGACAGTGGGTTCTTTTTGGATATTATTTATACCTTGAAGCAGAGCAGAGCTGCAGGCTCCGAACAGCGCAGCCCTTCCACCCCCACCTTCCTGAGCTGAAAGCGGTGCTAAGCCTGTGTTATCCCAGGCCACCTTTGCTCCACGTGTTGTAGGAAATCGCTTGTTAGGGCTGCCCTGGTACTCTCTGAAGAGGTCTCTTGGGAGGATAGGGGAGGGGCTGCACAAGGGCCCTTGCAGCAGTGTGAGAGGTTTATAACCTGACTCTTTGCCTTGGCTTCAAGGAGCTGTCGTCTACTGCATAAGCCCGGTAACAGGTGCAGCCATGCAGGGCTCGTTTTGTTTTCAATTATGTTTTGTAAAAAGGCATGGATCCTTTCTCTTCAGTAGCCTGTATTTCCCATATTGGAAGATAAGCACCACATTTATAGACACACGCACATGCACATTTGGTTATTATTTAGAGAGTGTCGATTCAATGCGACACCCATTCAAGTGGATGTTGTACTTCGTTTACATTTGCATAAACGTTGATTGGAACTCTCACCACCTGAAAACTTTTAAGTTGGTTTCAAGAAAAGAACCTATTTGTTTTGGCAGATTGAACCCTCCTCCTTGAACACCGTGGAGCTTAAGAGCCTAAGTATCTAAACAGGTTTGTGAACAGAGTTTTAATCTTTTTACCCTATTCATTGGAGATATAGACAAACCATACATCAGTTTGTTTACACATTCACAGGAAGATATCACCAAGGAAAAGGAAATCCTTTTCTGCTTATAAATAATTTGAGGGAAATTCTGAGAGCTTAGCGTTTGGGTCTAATGTTAATTTTTAATGCTTAGTGATCCTCAGGAAAAGCAAGAAGGATTTAGGGTTTCAGTAGAGATGGTGTTTGGAGAAAAGCTGTAGTTGCAGAATCATTGTACTTTGTGCTCTCACTTTCCTGTGGTTCAGTTCCAGAGGGTGTTGATGCTGCTCCTTCCTAGATAGCAATAATTTGTCAAAAGATGTTTGCATGAGCAATAGTTCTGATCTGGTGCCATATGCTGGTTTCACATTGAGTCATAGTAACCCCTGTACCATAGAATTTCTTGATGTTTACAGGTTTAACTGTAGCCGTACGATGCTGTTGATCTGCATCCCTAATTGTTAGACAGTCTACCTGACACTGGCCTATTGACATGACATCGTGCTGCCTTGAGTGACTTCCTCTTCCATGTGTGCATGGCCCATGGTGGGCACACTGGCACCGGGTCAGCCACCTTCCTGGCATGGGACCAAGGTTATGGCTTCTCCCAGAGAATGTTGGCAGGGGAAGAAAGCTCTAGAACCACATCCCTGAGGAGAAAAACTATTCTGAAAAGGAGATCGTTTTCATTACCTTGATTTTCTTATGTTCATTAGTATTTTTCCAGTCAGCCTAGGCTTGCCCATTTTGAAGAGGTTCAAGATTTCTAAAAGTGGGTCATAGATTATATTCACTTTAAATTTTGATAGATGCCTCCAAGTCAACCTTCCAAGTGTTTTACCAACCCAATTCCCACTTCAGTGTGTGGGAGTGTCCCTTCATGGGCTCTTGTAGCAACATAGCATATAATCAATGCCTTCCCCTTTCTTTAGCGCTCTGAACAGTGAAAAAGTTAAGTCTTTTAAAACTACTTTAAAATTTAATTAAAATTTAATCGTTAGTGTATTATAATACAATCGTTAGTTGTACACATAGATGTCATTTGTATTCCTTTTTTCTGTAATTTATCCATTCATATATTTTTCCCGTGTTTTTCTTTTGGGTTATTTCTCTTGATTTATAGGAGTTCTTTATGTTTTATAGTTATTGTTTGTCAAATATTCTTGAATTTTCTCCCACTCTGTCAGTTGCTTTTAACTTTAGTGTGGCATATTTTATAGTGTAAGAAATTTTAGTTTGGGAGAAATCCGATCCGTCAATGTTATCCTTTACAGTTTCTGGAATTCTAGAAATACTTAAAAAGGCCTTCCTCCCAAGGCTATGAAATGTTTTTATATTCTCTACTAATTTTATACTTTTAATTTTACATTTAGATCTTCAGATTACCTGGAATTTATTTTTATGTATCACATAAAGTAAGAATTGAACTTTATTTTCTTTCACATGAATAGTCAATTATCTCAATATGCTTTCTCCACTGATTTGAAATGACTTATTTATTTTTAAAATTCCCACGCTTACTAGCCTCTGCTTCTGGATGTTCAGGTTTCCTCCCGTGATTTTATCAAGGGTCAGAGAAGGCTTTCTCAGGGAAGGAGGGGAGATGCAAGGGTGGTGTCTTAACTGGGCTAAGCATGTGTGAGATAGGGGGCTTGGAGTACGGAGGAAGGAGAGCTTTCCAGGCAGAGGAGGCATGTGCATAGGTCCTGGGACACCTGTAAGACGTGAAGTAATGTGGATCCGTCAGGGGAAAAGTCCTGTAAAGTGAGGGACTCCTGTTCTCCCACAGGGTAAATGTCAAGCTCTTGAACCTTCTGGCCCTGCATTCCTCTCAAGCACTGTCTCCACTCAAGCCCTTCTTGTTTTAAACATGGTCTGTCAACTGCAGCAGCACACACTGGCTTACCTCTTTTGCTCAAATGCTCTCCCCTTCCCCATCCTCCTGTGGCCTTAACAGTCCTTTCCTTGTACTTCCATGCCTCTTCCCACCAGCACCATGCCAGCCCACCCTGGCTTAGTACTGCTCAGCACTCTAAGAAGCCCATCCTCGCTGTTCCCCATTCCCGCCCACTGCCCCCTGCCAGTGTGTTTGCCACATGATCCTTCGGTTGTTTCTTGGAGTCTGTGTCCCTCCTTGGGCTGGATGGTTCTTACAGTCGGGGGTCATGTCTTACTCAGCTTTGTATTGACATAGTGCAGCATGGAGCCTGGTATGTAGACAATTTATTCAATAATATTTGTTGACTGAACACATGAACAAGATTAAAAAAGATCACTGCCGTTCTAAAAACGTCAGCTTGTTGTAGAGCGTAGCGTACACGCTGCGGTACAGCTAAGAAATAACATCTGTTAGCTTTTCTCTTTGCAAAGGAGAGGCTGTCACCACAACACTTCCATTCACACATGAGAGATGCTCACGTGTGATTCTTGCACCTTGAGTTTCTTGGGGAAGACTGTGACAGATTCCTGGGCAAACTCTAGTCTCCAGAAGAGATCTCCTCCTCCTGCGTGTGTCCGTGTTTTAGCCTGAAACCTGCAGGTGTGTGTCACCTTACAGGACCAGAGTGGGAAGAGAGGACATGGGGAGGGCATCCCAAGGGCGGAGCTACAGTCTGAGCCAGGACAGAATTGGAATAAGTGAACGAGCATCAAGAGTCTTAGGGAAATATTTTACACATAATCTTTCATATATATTCAGAAAGTCGTCGTTAAACATCTGCCTCTTTGATCTCCTCCGAAATCATTGCGTGTAGAACTGACTTGGCATCAGCTGCTGACATGTTAGATGGTTATTTGTGCCAAAATGATGCAGCTTAATGAAAATTCAACACATACCTTTGACATTCCCACTCAGTTACAGTTTAAAATACACAGGGACAGCACCGCGTATACCGCTTTGTGTATATGTCACTGAAGGTTTCCTGTGACAGTCAGTGGTGGTGGTTTTTACTTCTTTAACTTTCTGACAGCTCAAGTCAGGACCATACCAGAACGAGTCTTGGGGCAAGGTATTTACAGACTGAGGTGAAGGGCAACACGCAGCACAGAAAATGTTCTCAAGATGATCCCGGCTGGGCGGGTACCATAAGGAGATTCTTCGTGAGCCTGGGCCCAAACCTGATGTGAGAAGAGACCCCCAGAGTGGAATTTGTGCCATCTTCATGGTTTTCAGGGCTGCATATGGTAGTAGAAAATGCAGAAATCTTTATTTTCCCCTAATCAAAAGTCAAGCTGAGGGGCCGGCCCGGTGGTGCAGCAGTTAAGTGCACGCGTTCCACTTCGGCGGCCCAGGGTTCACCAGTTCAGATCCCGGGTATGGACATGGCACCACTTATCAAGCCATGCTGGGGCAGGTGTCCCACATATAAAGTAGAGGAAGATGGGCATGGATGTTAGCTCAGGGCCAGTCTTCCTCAGCAAAAAGAGGAGGATTGGCAGCAGATGTTAGCTCAGGGCTAATCTTCCTCAAAAGAAATGTCAAGCTGAGGATGAGAGGAAATATTTAGAATCTTAGTTTCTGGGAAGGAATGAATGTGTCAGCCTTTTAAAAAGAAGCGATATAGACATAGATCACCTGGAGATGTGAATCTTAGCCCTTCTGACTTGGGTAGATATGTGGGTATGTCTTGAGTTCCAAAGACTTGTGATCTGGTAATAGAATGTTTAATCCAGGTCACATATTCATTTTATCATATCAAATCTGAGAGGAAGCCTAAGTGGCATTAATATTACCTTAATCCGTAAATAAATATGATATTTGTTATAAGAGGAATCTAGAAAAGGACTGAAAACTACAGAGATGTCTTGGTGTCCTTGTCGTAAATTGGAAACAGGAAATTGCTGGCAGAGAGAAATGTGATCACAATCACTTAACTAGGGTGTTGTAGCTCAGATTATAGATAATAACCCAACTGTTTTAGGATCATAATATATAGATTCATATTTGTCGTGGTTGATAGTTAAGCAGATAGAGTCACCTTGCAGATACATGGGCTGGGCTTCAGACTTTAAGAACAAGTGAGATTAATTATTGGATACAATATGTAAAAGATGTTACTCTAAGGACCCACTATCCTGGGCGAAGAAGCAGAATATCCTCCTAAGTAATGATTGATCTGCTGAACATCACACAAGTTTCCCCAAAATGAACCACGTGTCACCTAATAATGTTATATTTGATTCCAAACAATATCTCTTGACAATGTGACAAGAAACTTTTGAAGTGTCTAAGTTGTTATCTGAGTTGAATCATTTGGGTCCAGGATACATAAATACATGTCAATAGACAATTAAAAGTGTGTCTGGAAATAACTGTAAAGTTCAAGTTTAGAAATGTTTTTAAATAGTCAGCAGAGGAAAGTATGTATTTTCACGTTTCTTTTTTCTATAACAATTAGAATACCATTATGACTGAAACTGTTATTTAGGTGTGGGGAGAAAGCTGTTTATATAGCTATCAGATGCCTGCCTTCTTAATCTAATGTGCTTGTCTGCTTTTCTTCTTCTACACCCAGGTTCAGACTACCCTAGCCTTGTGTTTACAGATAATTCCTCCATAAAAGGAGTGGTGGGGGGTGAGGGGGTGAACAAATTGATTCTAACTATTCCCCATACAAATAACCTCACCTTCTCACCCTCTTCCACCCTGTTTCTTGTTATATTTCTCCAACAAAGGAAGGAAGGTAAATATGAGAAACTATTATAAGTATAGTTTATAATTCTCTGGAACCCAATACCTTCTCTATATAATAAGCTTTCAGTCAAATAGAAGGTTTTTTTTTTTTTTTACCTGCTGTAGTCTACTTTTATGAAACATGCAAATTTTAAGAAAATAAGTTGACAGTTTCCCTTGCCTCAGGTCATTATGTATTCAGATTTATGTATGTATTATAAATCTGCAGCTGAAGTATCAAAATTCATGTTCAGGGAATGAAAGGGGTAGAAGGCTTGCCCCTGAACCGTCTGAATGGGAGGAAACTTCATAGATCAGCTGCTAGGTTGATCTGTTCATGGACATTCACAAGAGACTGAGAATTCACTAGATTCCCCGAACCAGTGTTTTCTACTCTTAGGGAAAACACACTGGCTGAATTGTTGGAAAAGGGTTACCCAGGGACACCAAGAACCACTCTTCACAGATGTTCTTTCAGAAAGCAAAGTAATGTGACAGCATCTACGAGACGCATCCTGCCAGATTCACCGTGGCTAGCAAGTAGGAGGGCCTGTGGGCCCCCAGAAGGCACCTCCCTGCTCCATCTAGCTGCCTTAAGAATGTTCCTTGGAGCAGAGGATGCTGGAATAAAGAAGGCCCTCTGTTACCTCATTCCACAGGCCCTTGAAATCTTGGTCACTTATGTGCTCTCAAGTTTGAAAAAAAAAAAAAAAAGAAAATGTTCCTTGTTGTTCTTGGGAAATATCAGACTCTTAATTAGAATTAAAGGTCACTGCCAGAAGGGGAAGAAACAAGTAAAGATACAATGCAATCATAGATACTTAAAAGGAGACTACATGTTAAGTTGCCCCATCTCTCAGGAGAGGTTCCTCTAATTTGGCTTACGGAACTACTAGAGAAATATCTGCCTGCTCCTTAGAGCTCCCAAGAGGCCTGAGCTGGACCCTCCTTTCTCTATAGGACAGTCTAGGAAGGTGGTAGGATTTCATAAAGGCTCAGACCCAAGATCCAGAAGCCAAATCCAGTATTAAGCTTCCCAAGATTCCTCTGACCTGCAGGTGCACAGGCAGACCGAGAATTAATCCCAATTCGAGAGTTTCGCCCGATTTAGAACCTTATTTCCAGGGCAAAGCTAGATCCTTTCCAGGCCAGAAGGGGAAAGAAGAATTGCGCTTATCAACATGCATTCTCCATCGTCTGAGGCTTATTTTCAACCTAATGGGTCTGTAATTTATTTGCAAGGCTAAAACAAATTGATATGAATTCATATCCAGCCTCTGAATCTGCACATTGTTAGGTTGTAACTTGAGGTAGTATAGACAGTTCATTGTGGAGTCTCAAAATTAATGATAGAAGTTATGTTTTAATTAACTGAGGTCGTACAAGGATAACTTCCATCGCAAATGTGAGAAACCCAGATAAACAATTATAATTTAATTGATTTATTCCAGATTCTGTGTTGATCCTAAAATACTTTATATTCTGAGAAGCATTAAGCTCCTCAGCAAACGTATATGCAGTAGAGGCGTGCTCACAGGCAGCTTAGAAAATCACATGCTACAGTCAAGGAATTCTCTAGTAAGAGCACAGTATTTTCCAGGTGGTTGGTTTTCTATATTTTTCACTAGGATGTGGAATTACACAGTGTAGTTCGGTAGTTAAGAATACAGCCTCTTGACTTAAGGTCATCTTGTAGCTCTACTGCTCCCAAACTGATGATGCTGGGAAGGTGGTTTAATCTAACTCTGCCTCAGTTTCTTCACCCTGTAAAATAGGGCTAGTATTAGTGCCTACCTCACAGAGTTGTTGTGAAGATTCAGTGAGGTAATACACGCCATTGTCTAGCACATAGCAAGCACATTAAGTAAATGTTTGCTGTCGTTATCATTAGTATGAGTAGTAACAGTAGTAATAGTAATGTGCGAGTTTGTAGTCACTTCAATAGGAAGTTGTCTGAATTCTCTCCTCTCCCTTCCAGCAGGAAAATGGCAGATGCACGACAGTGGCCTCCTGAACATCACCAAGGTGTCTTTTTCAGACCGAGGTAAATACACATGTGTTGCTTCTAATGCCTATGGCACTGTGAACAACACAGTGACCCTGAGAGTCATCTTTACCTCTGGAGACATGGGAGTCTACTACATGGTCGTTTGCCTCGTGGCTTTCACCATCGTCATGATTCTCAACATCACTCGCCTGTGCATGATGAGCAGCCACCTGAAGAAGACCGAGAAAGCCATCAACGAGTTCTTTAGGACAGAAGGCGCGGAGAAGCTGCAAAAGGCATTTGAGATCGCCAAGCGGATCCCCATCATCACCTCAGCCAAAACTCTAGAGCTTGCCAAAGTCACCCAGTTCAAAACCATGGAGTTTGCCCGCTATATTGAAGAGCTTGCCAGGAGTGTGCCTCTGCCTCCCCTCATTATGAACTGCAGAACTATCATGGAAGAGATCATGGAAGTGGTTGGGCTGGAGGAGCAAGGGCAGAATTTTGTGCGGCACACTCCAGAAGGCCAGGAGGCCGCCGACAGGGATGAGGTGTACACGATCCCAAACTCCCTGAAGAGAAGTGACTCCCCCACTGCCGACTCAGACGGCTCATCGCTGCATGAACAGCCTCAGCAGATTGCCATCAAGGTGTCCATTCACCCGCAGTCCAAAAAAGATCACATGGACGACCAAGAGGGTATACCATTTGAAGTCAAAGATGAAGAGGAAACAGAACCGTCCGCTGAACGTTCTCCAGAAACTGCGGAGCCTTCTACAGATGTAACATCCACGGAGCTAACGTCGGAAGAGCCGACACCTGTTGAGGTATCAGATAGAGTCCTGCCGCCAGCTCACCTGGAAACTACAGAGCCAGTAATGGCACGTGACAGAAACACCTGCATAATTTACGAAAGCCATGTCTAATATCAACTCCAAAAAGCTATGCATATCAAGAAAATCAGGGGCTGCTCCTTGTAGTACCGATGTAGTACGCACTTGCCGCTAAGCCTTACCAGGAGACGCTCATCCCTTAGGTAGGAGACATGCCATTTCAAAAGGGGAAGCACTTGTGTGCAGTTTCTGTGACTGGAATTTCCCCAGTAGAAAAGGATGCGGGGAACATCAGGGTGCAGAATTGATACTACTGGACAGAAAGTGTCCATGTGATACGAATTTTAGAGGCTCTTCTCTGCCAAATACCTTAATTGGCGATGCCCTTTTGGCAAAGAGTACACTACTGTAAGATATTCCGAGTTCAAGAGCCCTCTCCAATGCACACTGCATTGCTTTTCCTTTGAAAAATTATAGGTCTGCTACAATAGTAAATGCACGTACGTGGGTTTGTTGCACTTTCTTCTCAGTTTTTGTTCCTTTCATGGTCCCTTTATGTTGGAGTACTTGTTGTATTAATATTAATTGTTTTTCTGGTTTAGTCCTCTTTGCCCCTTTGTCCTTATTTCTCCCTAGAACATTTACCTCAGAGGCTTTGGTGTCAGTCACCCGTACGAGGACTGATATCTACAAGTCATTTATAATGTTCCAAAGTAGTTAGTAGGCTCGTTCTTTTTGTCATTTCCCAGGCCTCTCTCCGTACACTGCTATTTTTGTTTCCAATGAAGCTGCTGTTGTGAAACTGAGAAAAGCTTTGCCCAGGAATAGCACTTTAATAGCCAAATAAAAATGTGTTTACGTGTCCATTTCTGAGAGCATTTTGGTGAGCTCAACCGAGGTTGGAGGGAGATTGTGAAAGGTTGAATATACCCATTCTACCCATGAAAATTGCTGTTTTTACATTTAAGGACCATCACCCTCCAAACAGAGACTGATGCTTTATCTGGGAAATTTGTTGCTTCCAAAGACGGGGGCATTCGTTGAATGCCTGCAGGTTGTAGAATATTGGCTTCCCAGAAGGGTTTGCAAGGACCAGATGCCATCAGGTGACTCCAGCTTGATTTGGGGCAGCAAATGTCGGGATCTGTGAAGTTGTGTGACCAGGTCTGCTTTTGTAAACTGCGTAGCTGACTTGTTGGTCCTTGAAGGGGAGAGTGAAAGGTTAGAATAGTGGCATAACTGTACCATCACATTTGATGCCAAAGTATTGAATTAGTTTGTAGTCTCACAAGAAAGGAGTTATACGTGAGGCAGAATGATGCTGTGGAAAGAAGACAAAGCTAGGCATCCAAAGGCCAACACCTTACCTGACTGTGCCAATAACCAGCTGCCTGGCTTTGGGCAAGTCTGGGTCTCAGTTTCCTTATCTGGCAGAGGTGGCAGACTAGATGAGCTCTGAGCACCATTTAAATGGTCTCACTCTCTCACAGATCCAAACCAATATTATCACCCTTGCTCTTTTTCTGAGTTACGTTCAAGATTTTCACTTTCGTCTCTGGGTTCACCTAACATTTTTTATACATATTACTTATTCAGACAAAGTGGATCAGTTTCAAATAATCATAGCATTTTAAGCAAGTTGTGGATCTTCTCCCCCAAGACTTCCTTAGGACCCCTTCCACAGTGTAGATTGAATTGTGGTGAGAATGAGTGTTGTTATTTCATTTTCACTTAGGAACAGGGGAGACACTAAGCTTAAAGAAATTCTAAGGGTCATGGTCACATCAAGTGATGGGGTCATGACATTGGAGGTTACATGGACCATGTTAGTCATGAGACAGCAGACCCAGATGCTTAGTTCTTACTCTGTCACTATCTGGATAAGTGACCTTGGACAACTCTCTTCCCCTCTCTGGGGTTTAATCTTTTGCATCTACAAAATATGGGGTTGTACTTGATGGGCCACAAGATCCCTTCTAGCTCAGACATTTATAGTTTTATGGAAAGTTTGTAATCATCCATGTTGGTCCCCGTTGCAAGAGACAGGCAACATTGGGAGCAAAAATGGGTGCATGAGATCGGATGCTTTTGCTGTTGAAACTTTACAGCAAATGGGTCTGGCTCTGTAGCTGAGGGCAGAGGGTTTGGCTTCCGGGGTGCCCCTGACAGTTTCTTTATTCATAAATAACTGGTGTGGAAGACAATCTGACAAGACATGGAGTTTGATCAAACATCTCTTGGCCAGGATGAACTGTTGGCATCTAGTTTGAAGTGTCTTTGGTGGTCACGTAAAGAAATTAGTAGTGAGCAATCAAGAGAAACCATGACTCCTGTTTGGGCTGTCTGGACTAGGATTTTATGTATTTGAGTTACAGAAAAGTTTTATCTCCAACTCTTAGAATATAGATATTTTCCACTTGTTATGGAGGTCAGCAAATTCTTACCATGGATCTATACGCCCAAAACAACAACAGAGACTTAAGCTCATTTTGTGATATTGTGTGAACTTTTTCCCATTCTATTCAGTTGTCCTTCCACATAAACCGTTGTGCATATTTCCACATGGAAACTATAAGAGAAGGCATCTGTTCCATCTAGATGTTGACGAGGGGTAAAAAGTTTAAAATGAGCAGAGTTTTTTTGAAGCAGGAGCAGAAATTTGTGACCAAAGAATGTTTCCAGGTTGGTTTTAACTTCTTTATACTGGGGAGATCATATAGATTTTCAAAACTTTACCCCTCTTTAAGGCATCAAAAAACTCTTGATAAAATGCCAACCTAAAAGGAGGTTGGCTCATGATGGAAATTTTTCCTTCCAGAAATTCTACACTCTCCCTATCCTACAGCGTCTTTATGAAATGAGAAAGGCTTTCCTGCTAGAATATGAAATGTGGAAGACCTTGTGACTTTCGGCTGATTTTTCAAAGATAAACTGTTCAGCTTCTTAGAAATTCATAGAAGTATGGCTGTGTGTGTGTGCGCACATGCACGTCAGACTCATTTGGGAAGTTTTAAAAGCTTAACACTAAATCCCAAGCCATGTCCTTTGGGTCTTATGTAAGCATTCTCAAAATTAGACCATTTCTGGTTTCTGAGTCATCTGGTCATATCTCTAGCAGTTTTTTCCTTGAAATTCTGAAAATGATTCAGATACGTGTACATATTTAATTCACTTAGATGATCTGTAAACTTGGATGGTATTTATTCTAAATGGAAAAAAATTTTATACTGAAAATCTATGTAATTTATAATGGCTTTGTTTTATATATTATATTTTCATATCTTTAGGGCACATCTGCTCTTCTCATCTTTTTGTATATCATACTTGGCAAAAGAACTACTAATACTTGACTAAAATCTCTAGGAACCAAATGTGATACATAACGCATAGAAATCACTCTAAAATCTCTGAATGTTCTTACCTGTCCCAAGCATCATTGTGCCGTCAGTTACGTCCAGAATGATTTGTCTCAGATGCTTATGAGCATCCCTTATTTCAAAACTAAGGCTAAAAGATCTGACATCATGCACAATCGATTCTGAATCTTCTTTCCTTCTTTATCTTTTTGTTGTTGGTTTCATTTTTAATTGTAGAAGTCTATGTTGTCTAAACTTCTGTTTGAAGGGCAAATGTGAGATAAGAAAGCAACTTGATGGAAAGACTGAACTGAACTGTGGCTCTGTAAATTATTCAGTCGACTGATAACATGTTCTAATGCTTGGATTGTTACTTATTGGTAATCTAGGATCTGCTCAGCTCTTTAGCACAGGAAGAAAATGTAAGGCACAAAGAATATATGCATGTTTTGAACAGACACACTCCAAATGTAGTGCAGCCAACACAGATCAGCTTAGGAACACCAACCCCAGCCACTGAAGGAACCGTTTCAGAAGGCAGAGCTGACGCCTTTATTTGCAAATTGAAATAGAGTGTTATATCAGTGCTAAAACTCTTCAACAGCAGCCCCTATGGTTCTGTTAATGGGATATTTCCTCTCAGTGTTTCATTTGGTAAGAAATTGGAGCGTTTAACTTATCTTTCCAAAACCCTATTTTATACTCAGCACAGTTCAACTACTGTCCTCTACCTGTCTTCACATATCCTTTTGGCAGTCCCTTAAGATTAAAATCCATGTTTCTATTCTTGCTTTTTAAACTAATTTATTGCTACTCTTTAAATATCTACCAAATCTCATTGTATATTCATGCACATATTTCGAGCACCTGATAAGCTTCAAGATCTTGGTCATTTTTACATTCACCTACCTATTCATATAAAAATCCTTCAGTAGATAACAAAGTTCATTTTCCTAATGACTTTTTTAGGGTTTCTACAGTGATAAATAAGATTGAGATTAAATGAATCAGTGGTGGGAAAAAATCAAACAAAACAGAATTGCTTATTATCTTTTCCAATGATCAGTTATACAAGAAAATATCATATGAAGGTGATAATGATCTTTGAGATTTTTTTAGAGATTTCGTTTTTAAGGGGACTAATACTTAGAATACCACAATCAAAATTGAAGCTCTTAGAGAATGCAAAATTAGAAAGCAAGTAGTTCAAAGAATATTCTGGCATAAATTATTTTTATTTAACCAGTAATAAAAGACTTCAAATGTATCTCTCAGTCGCCATAGAGTGACTAGAGTGAGTTAGGGTCAAAGAAGATGCTTGCACTCATGTTTGGTTTGCTGTATCTCTGGTTCTGGATGTCCTTTGTTAAAATCAGAAAATAAGATGAAAAAGTTTATCTGGGCGGAAATGTGAAACTGATGATTCTTTGAACTATAATTGTTCACTTTTTTAAAAAAATAAAAATGTAAACAAATAACTAATATTTAAGTTGATGTTATAGTAGCAAAAAAACACAAAAAACGTGATCCATCCTGTATTTTGATTATTGCTTTAATAAAGGGTTTGCGCTGGTATGTGGAATGTGTGTTATGTCCCACCTGATGGGTGCATGATTGTGGCCTTATTTACTCGTTCCATTGATAAGAAATCTGTGGTCAATGCTTATCCCTACGTTTTTGCATCTGTAGCATATCTTGGGAAAAATGAAATAATTTTTATGTAAAACTACAAATTTATCCAAATGCAGACACCTGAACTCTGTCCTGACAAACATTATAGCAATATTTTTACCTATATCAAGAAATAATTTTTAACACATAATATCAAGCTTACTGTAGATAATTCAAAAAGACCAGGAAACTCACATACCAAGAACATTCCATGGGAGAAGGCATGCATAGTAATCTGCCACAATACACCTCAACAACACCAAATCTAGGCCAAATCCCAAAACAGGCTAAGTAGGTTCCTTTGACAATGAGTAAGTGAACTTCGAAAGCTGAATTCCTCTCAGATAAGATAAAATGTGGGGTGTGTAAGCAAAACTACCAAATGAGAAAGGAGACTACCAAATGAGAAAGGAGACTACCAAATGGGAAAGTAAGAGGAACAAACAAGGCAGAAAGTCAGTATTTTACTGTAGACTAAAGAGCCAAGCAAAATAACTGAGTGAGTTATCCAATGAACTATGCGTATAATTAACCATCCATAGGTTCTCTCAAGCAAAAAAGGGCTTAAGAGAATTATACTGCCATTAATGGAAAAATTAACAATTGTATCATCATGAAAGAGGAAGTGGGAAACTTCCATCCTAACGAGGTAATTTTGACTGGTGCCTTTTTTCAGACCCAGAACAAACAATTGCTAGATTTCTTTGCAGGTTTTGGAATGCCGTGTTCTTCATGGGCCTTAATCAAAGGAGCTAAGTAAGACTTAATATTAATCTGAGTGATTGTCAAAGACATGTATAGTCATAGAGTTGGAAGAAAGTGTGAGGTTATCTGCTTTATGTGTCTTTTTCTACAAAGTGCCTAATTCGTATCAGCTCTGCTTGCAGATCTCTGAAAAATAGGGAGCTCATTACCTTACGCAGCCACGTGTTCTCTTGTTGACAGGTTGTGAGTGCTGAGTCAAAATCTTAAAAGTAGTAGCACACTGGTCCTTAGGCTCTCTCAAGCTAAAAACATGAGTTAGTCCTGCCACAATAAAATTGTCTTTTTACTGCCAACACAAAACTAAAACTATAAACACATTTCTGTAAAAGAGAGGATTACAAAAATTTGGGGTGCTCCTGATACTACTGCATTGATTACACACCATGTGGCACAGACCCTTTAGAGGGAATAGGTTCTGCCAACAGGGTGTTAGAGGTAGAAGTCAGGTGAATCAGGTGCTCCTCCCAGCCCCTCAGATGCCTTAAGGCTACAGCTCATTAAATCAAGGATGGTTCAACCGCCAGAAAAAAAAAAAATGAAGTTGCAGATTAATTGCCTCAGTAGATTAGTATGTTTTTCAAGGACCGTTAGAATTGACATACTGAAAGAAGTATATGTATGCATTACATGGCCTATTGAGGTATTTTTAAATAGCAATTGAATTAGGCACCAATTGCATTTACACTCTTAGGTAAAATGAAGATACCAGGGGTAAAATAACTCTCTTCCTCATACTAAATAACTAATAAATGTTAAGCTAAAAAATATGGATGATGGTTGATACAGCAATATGAATTTTTCAAAACACAAATTTCTCACTACCAATGGAGTGGGTTTTCTTGTAATTGACTCATGTTTTAAAATTTAATATGGAATAGGAATCCTAGGGAATAATGCAAAAAATACCTGCACATAAAACTCTAACAAAATTAGGGACTTTTTGTTGTTCAGTGTAAATGCTGTATAGCATCTATTTTCTGAAAATTTTCATGATTCATGTGCAGCTGATGTGTATCAGAGACCCCTGCAGTGATGGGTGCCTCTGGTTTTAAGTCTGATTGATTATTGTGTCTCTGGGTGCTGCACAGTTCTTCCACGTAGGCTTCTGATGAGGAGGACAAAGTTGTCCCAAAGCTTTAAGAAGGTTCTTCATTCTAAACATCAAGGCTTTTGCATGAAGGGGAAAAAATAAGTTTGTCTGAAGAAAGCGGTAAAATTCTCTGTACCAGCTATACAGATTGCCCTTGTTGTCAGATGACGTTTCTTACTCTCTTCCCTGCCAGCGTTACCTCAGCTGTTCAGCCAGCAGACCAGGTTATTATGCATGAAGTAAAATGCTTGATTATGGGATAGATTGTAGTAGAAAACTCATCTGCCATGTAGTAGACATTTTATCAGTTTAACATAAAAGCGGTAAATTTTAATGGTATGTTTGAAATTATTTTAAAACTGAAACATTACAAAAATTATGACCTGGCATCATGTTTGTAGAAATGTGTTTGTCTAATGAAGAAGGAAATTGAAAGTGTTAAGACCTCAGGAATTGCAGAAAATTTAAATACATTCTATTTGTAGGAAAGAAGAAAGATGACAGCTGATATGAGGAATCTGTAAGCATTAAAGTTTTCAATGTGCAGAATATAACTTTCCTAATTTTTTTGTCATCACGGTAATTATTGAGATACATTAATAATATTTCTGAAACTCTGCCAGATCCTGAAAAAAAGAAAACCCAAATTTAAGCCAAATTTTAAAATATATATGTATTTTTCTTGTATCATGTTAAATATCTTATGTTACCTTCTCTCATTCCATAATGGATTTGAGGTGATTGAGTTAAATGTATTTTACTTTCTGTGAATCCTTTGAAATTGGATTTCATTCAAGCTCACTAACTCTCAATAAACGGACTACTTTATTAATCAAACATTTTACTCCCAATATTTTGAATCAATGAGAGATTTATGTAAAGTAGGTATGATTGTATGATTATGTATGTATATGAGTATAAAGCAGAACAGCTGGATGATCTATGTTTTTCTTTATAGCTAAAAATGGAAGACTTTCTGTTGTTATGCTCACAGACTAAATGTTTGTGTCCACCCAAAATTCCTGTGTTGAAATCCTAATCCCCAGTGTGATGGTATTTGGAGGTGGGGCCTTTGGTAGGTGATTAGGGTCTTGAAGAGTGGACCCCTCGTGAATGGGATTAGTGCCCTTATAAAAAAGACCCCACAAAGCTCCCTCACCTCTTCTGCCATGCGAGGACCTAGCAAGAAGAAGAACCTGGTCTATAAACCGGGAAGTGGACTCTCACCAGACACTAAATCTTTCAATACCTTGATCTTTGACTTCCCAGCCTCCAGAACATTAAGAAAGAAATCTTCATTGTTCAAGCCACGCAGTCTATGGTATTTTTGTCGTAGCAGCCCAAATGGATGAAGACAGAGTGCATAGTGGAAAATAGTGCAAGAACACATAAAACAGGTAACACGTTTCTTCCAATTTCTTACATATGTATTTGGATTGTCTTTTTCAAGATTTTCCTTACAAGATTTTTTTAAACACCTCAATATAAAAATCAATACAAATAGAGAATTCTAAACTTTCAGATTATTTTCCTTCTTCATTTAATATTTACATTCACCATCATAGAAAAATTATAGTCCTGACTGTCCTGTTTGTGTGAGATCTAAAGAGGATGGCTATGCTTTATGACACCAAATTTAGATTCAGTCCATTACCTAAACATGAAGTTGTCTTGCTCCAACTGGTACCAAAAATGTCTATGTACCCACTATGGTGGGCTGAACCTTGACTGCTGTTTGTGAACATGTGTGTTTGGTTATATGTTGCATGTATGAATTTTATCTTTCTAAATGCTCTGAGCCTAGAACATAAAATACATCTTTAATTAGACTTTTTATTTTGAGATAATTGTAGATTCACTTGAAGTGGTAAAAAGTAGTACAGAGAGATCTCATGTACCCTTTACCCAGTTCCCTTCAATAGTAAGATTTTGCAAAACTATAGTATACTTTCACAATCAGGGTACCAACATTGATACAATTCCCAATCTTAATCAGATTTCTCCAGTTTTATATGTACTCATTTGCGTGTATTTCATTCTACACGATTTTATCATATCCAAGTTTTTATATCCACCACGATAGTCAAGATACAGAACCACAAGGATCACCACAAGGATCCTCCATGTTGCTCTTTTATAACCACCTCTCGCCCTAGAACATATTTTTTAAATCAGTAAACTCAATTAGAGTAAAAGAAGTGAAGCTTATCTGGAACTAATTGTAGTAAGTGGGTTTTTCCATGGAAATATGTTCAAACCATCAGTTTCTTAATGTGTGATTTCCTGTCGCTTTAGAAGGACTTACACAATGAAGACAGATGTTTTCTGAAACAGAAAGGAAGTACAGCCATATTTTTGAAATCCTAGAAAATCCTTGAGAAGCAGGGGATCTGAGGCAGGAATAAGTCAGTGTCTTGGTGGAGGAACTCTTGGACATTCAATTCACACCCCACAGTGCTCTTGCAGCCTAAAGATGCAGAACAGAGAACAAAGGCATGATTTCTACAGGCCTTTAAAGGTCTCAAGGAAAGAGAAAGTACTCCATCCAGTGTCTAGAATGCCTAGGACTCACTACCACTCCAGAAGTTCCAAAACTAAGGGCACAAAGTGGTAAAAAATAATGAGTAAAGACCCAAACAACCTCTGATACTGGTGACCTTGTGAGCCTTGCATTTTTCTCCCTTGGGTAAGATGCGACTTAGAATTTAGTGCCCAGCACCAAGGCCATAAGGAAATATCTATCAGTTCTGACGTTGTATTAAAGTATTAAGGGCCTTAGTAAAAACCTAATACCGGTTATACGATCTCAAGTATTAAAATTAAGACAACCGGCCACAGTGTTGAGGGAAAAGCAATTCTGCCCAACTCAACAGAAAGTGCAGGAGGCACATTCCTGAACAGGGTCACTGGAGGAGTCTTGAGTCCTCATTCAAAGCCGCTGAATTGCCACCAAGAAAGAGTCATTCCTTCAGAGTAACATTTTTTTCACACTATGCAAATACGCTAGACTTGTAACTACATTTAGCCTCTGTCAGGTATTATGAATGCATAGCATGAACTGGTTTAACTCTATGACTCTACCTAACATCCAGCTGAAATCTGAGCACCTATGGGGCAGAAGTGTCGAAGAGGGTGGAGAAGAGTGATGTTGACTCCAAGGCGACTTCCAGGAGGGCAGGCCTGCGTGGAGGTCCTGAGCGTCCAGAAAGCATCTCATGCCTACTGACATCTTGGAAGCATAAGAGGACTTGCCTAAGGCAAGCATGAGAAAACTGAAAAATAACTTCTACCTCGTCCTGTTACCCAAGACCAGCCATGCCCAGATATCAGTGAATTTTAAAAATATGGTAAGTAGTGTGTGTTAGCTTGTGTGAGTCAGTTATTCAAGTCATAGGAAAGTCTACTCATTATCTAATTGCTAGTTGAGAAATCCCTCCCGTTTTAGTCCTGGTTGTCTTCTCACTGACATGAACCACAATGCTTAAAGCATTTTGGTCTAAGCTAATCAGCAGTGTCCCGTTACAAAAATCAAGTTATTAAATCATTCCTAAGAAATGATTCCCAGTGATAGTGGAGGGCAGACTTTCAGTAAAGTAGCAACATTAAAGCATCTTTCAAATACCTGTTTGTTTAAAATGTGTTACATTAATTAGGATACTTTATTTCCATCAAGTTCAAAACTGTTCTTTAACTGCCGCTTTGGTAACATTGAAGTTCTGTATTTTCCACTCAAAACTCAAGACTAAAGCACAAAATCTATACACTGTACTCTAACTATAATCTTTCATTTTATTCTATAATTCTTTAATTCAATAGTTTTGCTCTGTTTTCTTTGCACATGCTGTATCTCAGAGTCTTACAAAATTGTTTATAGTTGATTATCAACAGTGGGATGTAACATTTCCTGTCATTTTTTCGTATCAAAAAGTATTTAGATAAAGCCGAGTAAACCCTTAAGTCTTTTCCTTGGTTTCCGCTCTGTAACCATACACACCCTCTTCCTCTCTGTCTTCCAGGCACTTTAGCCTCATAGATGATCCCATGTTCTAAAGAACAGAAAGTTAAGTAATTTTCCCAAGACCATAATAGATTCCTCAGCTACTGCACTGTGAGCTCCATACAGACAGGAAGGACATCCATTTCACTACAGTGCTTCCCGCAGAACCTTAAAGGTTACTGGCCTTTAGTAAGTGTTAATTAAATGAAAACAAATATGTCTTCTAGCTAATTAGAATTTATTGGAATTGGATTAAATGTGTTCATTCATAGGGCTCAGTGAAGGGTAAAAAGGACATGTTGAAGAATCTTTTTGAACCTAAAACCATACTTGTACAGACTCCTCCATTCTCTGGACAGTTTTTCTGGATGGATTTCTTTTTTCTGGAATAAAATATAACTTTACATTTCTTCCCATTTTCTCTTCTTTCACACTTTCACCTAATATTTGAAAGAGCTCTTTAAAAGTCTTTTGTCCACTCTAGTGGTGTCCTGCTGAGACAATTTTCTACAATTAGAAATCATCAGTGAATTCAAGAAAAATGAATTGTGACATTGAAATTACTTCCATGCCATTATGTGTCCTGTTCTCTGCGAGCACTTTACAGTCAGTGGAAGATGGAGAAGAATAAAACCACATCCTTTCTGCAGCACAGATATTGGTGGGGACAGGGCATCCCAGTCATAGGTTAATACAATAACTGTTGAGATGGCCTTGCCTTTGTTCTGGGTTTCTTTTACTGCGGAAGAAACAAAACAACATTCGAGTGACAAGTGGGACTGGAGAATCTGGTTTCTGGAGCCTGTGCTGCCTTCTCCTTAATCTTCACCAAGGCAGACTGCCTCCAATGGAAAATTAATCCACAAAGAGCTGATGAGTTTAAATTTTTATTTCCTAAGTGATAGGGTGTTTCTCTTCTCTGACTTGTTTTCAGGGCACAAACAGGGCAGCACTGCCCATGGACCTCTCTTCGTAGGAGCAGGAAAATGCAACTCCTTAAGTGAGGGAATTATTCCAAGATTGAGAAGGGAGCGAGAGAAACATAACTGGCACAATATACCAACTTGAACGTTTATTGACTCCACAATCCTGCACCTGCACATTCTGGTGTTGCCCATATGTGTTGCGCTTTGCACAGCCAGTGCCTTTGTTTGTGAAGGGCTGCCATTCACACCATTCCTGGGGAGGTAAAGGGCTTCTGCAGCTTGCTGCTGCTTCATTTTCTCAAGGACTCACCATTTTCTCCCCTACCCCTTCCTCCTTCCTCAGAGGAATCCACTTTCCCCTTGTCTTTTTCCTCTCCATCTTGGTCTTGTTATGGGGCAGGCTGGACCATTATCTCGCCTTGGCCTCAGCCCCCAGCGGGTAATGAATACCTTTGTTTTCCTCCTATCTTGAAGTTAGCCAGATGCTCCACAGGTAGCCTGGCGCTCAAATTCGCACAGGCAACTACTCAATACACCCCAGGAGATACTGGACTTTATTGGTTGTCACATTTTCACCATAATTATCTCTTGCTCCTTCCAGCCATTCTTGGCCATGGTGTGCATCCACTAAGATGCATAAAAATGTCCAAATATTAATTGCTTTCAATGCTGTGGGTTAACTTTCCCCTCATATTTTACAAGGGCCTTTGAAAGGTAAGACTGCATGCTTCCTTGATTCCACCTCTCTTTCCAAACTTCACAACTGGTCAGGCCTAATTTATCTCCACTAGGCTGACTCCTCCTTACTGTCCTGATCCCTGGACCTCATAAACTCACTCACATTCTCCTCTTCTTGAATCTACCCTCCACTGACCTGCCCTCTGATGTTGTCACCACCATCAGAACATCATCATCATTGTTCATCCTTGCTCTCCAAGACACTGAGCAAACTCGTCTTAGAAGCCTCGAGCTGTTGGGCCCTGAACTGCTCCCCCTGTCACAACTGCACATGTATTCACATGTGCATGCACACACACATACACACAACCCAGCACGCCACTGGCTACCAGAGGCAGACGAGGAGGAAAAAGTGCTACAGGGTTGTGAGCCATTCTGATCATTCTCAGAAATAGTAAGTATGGAAAATCAAGAGGACAGGTCTTATAATAGCAGAACCACATCACAACATGACATACATGTGATCTTGCAATAGTGGGACTAATAACTGCAACCATGAACCTAGCCCGTCTCACATCCTCCACGACACCCCATACAGACAGAAACACACTCGTAACCACATCAACCAGTTCTTTGTCTTGGTAATAATATGACCCTCCCATCCTAAAGTTTAATAATATTCTAGAGATAGTGGTGAAGGTGGAATTCAGAGCCAGATTCCAGACTTTTTCCTGCCAGAGTCCACTTGCGGCCACTCTGTTGCACTCCCCTGAATGACCTAGTTTCATAATCGCTGCTACATGAATCTAAGAAGGGTCTTGAATCTCAGAGCTCTCCATTGACCTGGCATCTGGCAGTGGCTCAGCTGCTGCTTTCTTATGTAACATCAGCCCTGCCCAATCTCATTGTAAATCCTCTTTTCTAGCATTTGCAGAGTCAGGAGAGGTTGGACCCTAGGTATTATTTAACTACAGGGTAGAAAGCCTTTTGACCCTCTTTGTAAATCACTTCTCTACTTATTTGCTGTGTCTCTCTGAACTCCACTTGACCTCTCTATCACCACCTGATAAAGGCACTGTTAGATCCAGGTAAAGATCGAAGGTGGGCCCAGTGGGTTTTTACTTTTCTGAGAATACTGTGAAAATCTTAATTGTTCTTGCTAAATACTCAGGAATTTAATTTTACCAGTTATCAAGTGCTTACTTTGTAATCTGTTCTTAAACTAACTGTGCCAAAACAATTCTTATTATGGTATTGAGTTACCTTATCTTATTACCCAATAAGCAATAAGTTCATGAAAATGAGTAGAGTGTATTTACTATACAGTTTTCCTGACCTAATAATCTCTGGATCTACTTCTGTTTTACACTGTGTATTAAATTTAAGCTAAATAGCAGGAAAAAAAATTAAGAGTAAGAAAGTGTGAAGAGTAATCCTAGGTATTTCTCAGAATTCCCCATGCATTGGTGTGTGTTACGTTGTTTCTCTTCAGACCAGCTGATTAGAGATTCCTGATGTTCAACAGGATGTCCTTGTGTTAATCGGTAACTAGGTAATTGTGCATCTCATCATAATGCCTACAAGGAACAGCAGTGAACCAACCTTGATAAGTAGAGAAGTCTACCCAGGGAAGAAATAGCCATTTTTTTAAATAAAAGTATCCTTCTTCTTGATATTGATGCATATGATCTCTTGACTCATTGAAAAGTGGTGTTTTTCAATAAAGCAAAACACTCTTTTGTAAAGGTCAAATGATAATTTTCAGATGAAAGGCCAAAAAGTACTTATAAATTTGGAGAATAATCCTGAAGTATATATGTTATTCAAACTTTCTTTCAGATTAAGAATATCTCTGAAATAGAAAACAAAAGTATATATCCTGTTTTGTAGTTAATATGATTGTGAATCATCATTCATTAAAGAATTCTCCCTCTTGTAGTCAATTACTAACCAGCAGAAGCAAATAATTTCCCTTTTCTTTCAAAATTTTATTATATTTTAATTAATCAGATAATGATAAGATTTGGACATGCAAAACAGGATTCAACAGAAAACCATTCACTCTTTAATAATTCAACTTTATTTATTGGGTGTTTGTAACAGTCACAGAAATATTAGGCTCCATAAAGAACATAAAAATGAACAAGACCTGGTTCCTGTCCTCAAGAACTTCATCTTTTTAGAAAGTGCATAAGATACGTAGTAAATAACTGTAATAGAGGGTAAAAAAAAAAGTAACAAATGCCTTCATTAATAGAGAGACGTAATCATAGTAAAATTCAAAGGAGGAATAATATACTTTTGGCTGGGAGAAATCAGGAAAACTTTGTGAAGAAAAGAATAATTTCAGATAATCTGTGGAAGGTTGTTAGGATTCGAACACAGGAAGATAAGGGAGGATATTTCCAAGGAAGACACTCAATGTGAGATGACGGGTCGAGGCAATAAACGAAAACAAAGGACTTTCTATTGGGCTAGTATAGAGAATGTGAGGTTGGTGGCAGTGAGAAGGAAGGTTGAGAAGTTGGTTGGAGCCCGCTCTTGGGACCTTGAATGCCAGTATACAGCGTTCAGGCTTTCTCCTTGGACAGTGCAGACTCACTAAGGACAGAGTGGCATGGCAGACTTCTTCTTTAGAAAGATGAATGGGGAGAAAGTGGAAGTTCTCCATAAAGCAATTCAGAAGGCTTTTCATGAGGGTCTGAACTGTGTTAGTGGCAGTGAGGACAGAGCAAATGGAAGGGATGTAAGAGATATTTCTAAGATGGCATCATTGAGGGCTTGGCGACAGATCCCTTTTAGAGTAGGAGGAACCAAAAATAAATCAGAGATTTTAAGTCCAGATGACTAAGAGAATTATAGTGCCATTAGCAGAAATAGGGAGGAGAACATAAAGAAAATAGGATGTTTAGAACAATTATAATTGTTAATATTGTGATTTTTTAAAGTCCATTTTAGCTCCTTAAGATTGACATATTTATCTATATAAACATGTAAATTAACAAAGATGTTTTCTCCAGGATGTTTGGAATTATTGAATATCTTCTTGTCCTTGGACTCCTTCACACGATAGGACTTTAAAAGCCTGTTGTGATATGAAAATATATAATGGCATCTTGTATATTGAAACTAAAATGCAAATAACTGAATTTTCTAGCACTTAAAATTAGAATCAATAATTTATCTTTTGTTGGGAATACAGGCTCATAATATTTGGTATCATGACTTATTAATTACCAGAAAGTCTTAAAGTCCCCAAACCAGTGAAGAGAAGGGAATTATAAAGACATGTTGTGCAAACAATTAGAAATGAAATGGCTTAGTTAGGATGCTTTTGGCTGCCGGTGGGAGAAAACTCAATTCAGAATGACTTAAACAACATTAGGATTTTTTTTTCTTACATAATAAGAACTCCAAAGGTGGGGAGTTTCCCATATAGATTAAATCATCCACATGATTGCGTACCAAGGTTTTCTCCAGACTTCAACAGTCCCATTTTCTCCTTGGACCGTCAGTGGGTTCCCTCATGGTCTTCAGGTGGCAACTGCAGGCATTGTCTGTTCACACTTGTCATCTGGAAACAGAAAATACGAAAGGGCTATTTCTTCTTATTCTCTTTTGTTGGTTTATTTGTTTTGTTTTAAAGAAGGGAAATCTTTCTCATAAGTACACTGAGCAGGCTTCCTCTCATGTCTCATTGTCCAGGGCTGAGTGAAATGCCCATCCCTAAATCAGTCACTGGTTTATATCAATCATAATAAACACCCTGTCAATAGGGCCAGTCTCCCCTGAAATCCACAACTGTTAAAAGGGCTGAACAAAATCAGGGTTATATTGGAAAGGAAGACAGTACAGATGAATGGTGGTTGGGGGGCAACCAGTGGAATTTGCTATAATCCCAATGGTAGAAGAGAGAGAAAGAGAAGGGGAGAGGTGGAGAGAGGAAGACACAGAGAGAGAAGAATCGACTTGAGAGAGGATTCAGAGGGTGGATTTTTAAAAATATTTAATATCAATGAATTCAGAAATTGAAAACAATCTGCCCTTATTTTCTGTCGCTGTTTCAGGGGACTTCTGTAGCCATAGAAACTAGGACTGATTGGAATAAAGTTCTTGGCCTCTCCAGCCGCAGCCCTCATTTGGAAGGGAATTCTAAGTCACCAGAGAGCTACTGCTTATTCTTGGGAGAATGTGAGAGTGAACCCTCCTCATGCTGCCAAACTGGCACGGGATGCCATCGCCACTCTGCGAATGAACAGAACACAATAAACAAGCCGAGGGAAAGAGCTTCAACTTCCAAATGCCCTCTTGAGAGAAGAGAGAAGGCAGTTCCTGGGAACAGCAAAAAACGCTGTTCAAAGAGTGGAAGCATTGATTTCTACCATGAATGACTAATAATCATTGTGGTGTGGTTTAGAATTGAAATACAAGTTCTGCAACCTAAAGAACCAGCAGACCTATCTCCTGTGATGTTCCATTTACACTCGCTTGATAAAAGCATCCCAATAAATTGGACTGTTGGGTTTATTTAAACTCATCCATCTCAGATTCATGAAAGTATTTACCCATGAATCCAATTTTCATTTCCAGTTGTTGTGCCTCTGGGACTTTTCTTACTTGATTAGGGATGGTTGATACCCATCTAAAGTTTGGGTAAGATAAATATTGCATACACAGCTGAGCTCTTGGTATCTTCATGTCAGCGCATGTGGTACTTATAGCAGGTCAAGTTGATAGATTCGTGCATTTTCCATCACTAGGCAATAAGAAAGCCTTGAAAAATTCATTCCTAAGTGTCCAAATCCAACTGACCGGACGCCAATTCTTACCAGCAAGTAATAGACCACCCTGTCTCAACTCACTGGCTCGTCTACAAACAACCACAGCCAGGTGAGCAAGCACACCCTGGCCTATTTGTTGGCTGGACCGTTTTCCATTCTCCTCTACTCAGGTTCTTATCAATCAATATGAAGAATATGTATCAAAATACCAAAATCAACATATGGTATCACAGCAAATAATAATGATGGTGATGATGATGACAATTATCGTTCATTTAACAAATGTTAGTAACTGCCTACTAATGCCTATGTCAGGTACTATTCTAGGTGTTGGGAATGCAGCAGAGAACAAGACGAAGTCCCTGCCCTGATGGGGCTTGCAATCTTAGAGCACAGACATGCAACCAATTGAATAAAATAATTTTAGAAATTTAAGTGCTATGAAGAAAATAAATCAGTATATTTGTGTATAAAGTTATAGTATAAACACAACTTGTTATATGTGTATATGTCTCTCTCTCTCACACACACACACACACTTTTTCAGAAATTATTACTAAAAGTCTTGTTATAGATGTACACGCGTCCACTCAGAGACCTCTCTTAGTTGGCCAAAGTCCAAGACTATATTTTACAACAATAACAAGTTGCATCAGACCAAAGGCATCAAACCTAACAATTCTTTAACTTATCCAACAAATATTTCATGAGCACCTGCTATGTACCAGGCAGGCATGGTGCTGGGCACTGGAGATTCAGCAGCTGACAAAATCATGTCCCTTCCCTCATGTAGCTAATGTTCTAGGGGGAGGAAACAGACAATACACAAATAGACAAATATGTAGTCTATCAGATGGTGATAAGTGCTAAGGTGAAAAATAACGCAGTGTAAAGAGAAAAAGAAGCATGATAGGTGGGGACAGATCCCTGTTCCATACATAGTGATCTTTATATGAAGGCCTCAATAATATGGTAACATTTGAGCAGAACCCTGAGGGAAGTGAGGGAGCAAGCTAAAATGGATATCTGAAGAAGGAACTTTCTAAGCAGAGGGAAGAAGAAGTGCAAAATCCCTGGCGAGGAGAGTGCTTGGTGTGTTCCAGGAACCACAAGGATCCCGCATGAGTTAGTTGTGTGGGAGCAGCAGGAGGTAAGACCAGGGAGGAGAAGCAGATCACGCAGGCCCTTGTCAGTAATTTTAAGAACCGTGACTTTAATTTGAGATGGGATGCCATTGGAGGACTTTGATCACAGGAATGGCATGCTCTAGGGAATCTGCAAAATGAGGAAGTAACGTAAGTACTAACTTAAAGTCCAAGGATTAAAACGAAATTGTGTGGTGTAGTGACGCTAAAGTCTTG
This sequence comes from Equus quagga, assembly GCF_021613505.1. NCBI lineage: Eukaryota > Metazoa > Chordata > Mammalia > Perissodactyla > Equidae > Equus > Equus quagga. The sequence continues at coordinate 55,155,318 of NC_060269.1, read as the reverse complement.
GCTTCAGTAGACACAGCACCTCATCTCGGAGTCCCATCCCCTTGTACCGCTCTTCTACGGTACTGAGCCTGTGCTGTCTGTGGCATCAGGCCTGGAGTAGCTCACGCTGACCATTCCCGCTCTGGCTTTGGCAGTGCAGCCTGTGGTGGTCGTGTGCCATTCTTTTAGACAGCTCAGTATCTAACCCCCCTTCGTGTGTTTGAAGAACCCCCTACCCCTTGAGACAAAGCCTAGCTCTCACTTTAGAAGCTCAAAATGCCTAATACCCTACCAGCTTCCCTCATAGCTAGGACATGGCTCTACAAATAAGACATACCCTCCCTAGATGTTGAATAGGAGGGTAGTGACCACTGGAAGCAGAAGACATGCACCCTCTATCCTTTCTTCCTCCAGAGCCAGCAGTGGCAGAGGTTCTGTCATCCTCTCCATGGTGGCCCATACGATTGTAGTGGTACAAGTGGCGGGGTCTGTACCCAGAAACAGAGGCAGTGTGTTGTTTTGGTTATCTATTGCTGCACAAAAAACCACCCCTTAACAACTATTTGACTATAGGCAAAGATTCCGTGAGTCAGGAATTGGACAAAGCACAATGGGGATGGCTTGTTCTCGTTCCATGATACCTGGCCCCATGGAATGGGAGAACCAAAATATCTGGGAGTGACTCTAATGTCTGGGGGTGGGAATCATCTGGTGACTTCTTCACTCACATGTTTGGTGTTTGGCTGATATGACTCAAACAACTATGAATTTATTGACCATCTCCTTCTGTCTGTAGTCATATGGAGACCTCGCCTTACGGTCTCTCTACAAAACCTTGGGGAAGTCGGACTTTGTAAATGGTGGCTCAGGCCTCCAAGAGCAAATGATCTAGCCTAGGAAGTCACATAGCATCACTTCTGCCATACTCTAATTTTCAAAGCAGTCACAAACCTACCAAGATTCAAGAGGAAGAGGCATAGAATCCATCTGTTGATGAGAAGAATGTCAAAGAACTTGCAGCCATATTTAAAAATCACTACAGGTGTCTATTAAACCATGTGCCATGAGGTTTTTCCTGGCTGTGCAGTCCCTAAGCCTGGGTATTTAGGCATTCTCAGAAATTCTATGAGCTACCCAATATCCTCTAATAAATTCTTTCTCTGGTTAAATTATCCAGAGTTCGTTTTATTTGCTAGCCTCTACCAGCTCTGGCACAAACACCACCCTCACCTGAATACTTATCCCCCCAGACAAGTCAATAACCATAGAACCTTGAGTCTGTAAAAATTATATTCATTTCTTTTTCTTTTCTCTGATTTAGCATTTTGACTGCCTCAATTGCTGCTAAAGAGAAAAAAATTCCAGAAGTCCCTGCCGGATTTGAAACCTTCATCCATTTTCAGTATGTCAGGCTACACAAGCAAGCCACCTCTCTAGAGCTGTCAAGGGACGGTTATTTTTCAGTCTACTATGTCTAAGGGCACTGAAACTGGCAATCAGTTAAAACAACAGAAAAAAAAAGAAAAAAAGGAAACTAAGAATACATGCTGTATGTCTTGACTATTCATGAAATTTAAAAGCTGAAGTTATCATATACAAACAAAATTTTATAGGGAGCCTCAGGTTTTTAAATCCCATCTAGCTATAGATTTATTATTTATGAATAGCTTTCCACTTAGATGGCCTAAGTTTTGTCTGGAAATAGCATCTTGCCATTACCTTGTACTTTCCAGCTGTCTTAAGAATCAGTGAGTAAACATAACTGTCAAACATGATGAGCTCCCCAGAATATTAGAGGTATATAATATTATCAGCCACGATGGTGGCCATTAATATAAAATGATGGAAAACATGCTTTCTCTGTTTCTTTGTGTGTTTGCCAGTGAAGTATAAATGTCAAATATCAGGGAAATAATGTACTGATTCACCAAGTTGAAATCTCTCAGAGACTGAGACATGTTTCCAATGGTTTCCCACATAACTATTTTAGACCGTAGTATTTCTCCAGATTGGACTTGTGCCTAATCATACAATCAGATTTGCTTCAACCACCCAGACGCATATGAGCAAAAATAGTAATTCCACACCAAGTTATTATTAGCTTGTGCTGCCTGAATCATAGCTAAGATCTATTCGTTTTTACAAGTGATATTGACATAATCAAATTACAGCCAATTTGAATATTTTCTTCCTAGCTTGTACCCCTATTAGCAACTCTCAGTTAGAAATTCTCTCACAAATGAACAAAGTAGCCTTTCTTAAGCATTATCAGTTTACCAATAAAACTTGAACCGTTAGGGAAGTCTGACCTACTGGGTATGTTACAGTAACAAGCTTTTTAATTATAAAACATTGGTATGAGATGTGGCTACTATTATTTTATGTCTAAAGCTCTAAAGTGGAAGCCAATTACCCAGCAGGATAAGAGATTCTGAAACAGTTAGAATTACATATTGTACTGAGTATTACAATCAGAATGGTCAAATCTTTGGCATAACATGACAATGCCCTTTATCTAACAGAGAGCATAAAGTACAGGGATCACTATATAAATGTGAAGTGTGTGCATGTATTTAATTGGAGTGATCATTTTGGAAGTTTTGTTTCACTTGGTTTTAAATAAGCTTCAAGTCTTAAGGTAATAATTCTAAACCACCTAAAATCCTTTCTATTTGTGGACATAATGTAAATATATTAATTTGAAATGTACCTGTAATAATAAATAGTGTTTCATTATTTAGAAGGTCTGGGTTAGTGTGTAAATCTTAAAGACAATATTTGGTGTTTTCCCAGACTAGCAGTTCAGAGTTAACATGAGTCACTGGCCCAATTAATCCTTTTATGAAGTAGCTGTTTGAGGAAATCAGGCCAAATTAAACATGTGTGTGTGTGTGCATGTGCATTCATGTGTGTGTGTGTGTGTGTGTGTATGGGGGGGAGGTAAAATATGTAATCTTGGTCTTGTCACTTTCCCATTTTCCCTTTCATTTTTCCCCTCGTTCCTAATGCCCCTGCTTCCACTAACTTCCTGTCTTATACCCATTTCTACTAGGTTTATGCTCATCCAGCTATTCGGCCAATCTCCAAGTAAGTTTGAACCTGATAGCTTTTTAAACAAGATCAAAGAAATATCACGAATTGTGGAATTTCAGGCAGATGGTGATAGGCAGTTGGACCCAGGAGGAGTGGTTGCAAGGAATTTGGAACGGGGATTTTGAATCTCCCATCTGCCTACTCTTAGGTTCTGAAGGTCAGAGATGAAGAATGTTAAGAACACCCCATCATTCCCGTTTTTGCTTGTCACAAACTTTCACCAGACCAACCCCCCACCAATGCCCTTAAGACAGACAAGCCAGAGACACTGGCTCACTCTGACCTATCATTCTTCTGTCAATAAAATATTAGTAACGAAAAGTAACTTAGAATGCTGTTACTGAAAAACATGGCAAAGCTAAGAGCTCATTCTACAGTGACAAATAAAAGTAACATTTTAGATCAGATCAGATTGAAGCATTGACAATATTTAATAAAATGTTTCTAAGCAACAGCGTAGAAGAATCAAAGAGCTTCAAGAGAGCTGACATTTATAGAATAAAAAGGAATCCAAAAATAGCCTCATTTTCTTACAAGCAATTCAGTCTGGAAGGTAAAACAAACTCCTTCCCAAAACTCAACCTATTAAATAGTAATCTGTTTCCAAACATCCCATGTGTGATCTCGGTGTCGAAAAACCATGCTAGTAGCCAAGTTTTATATGTATGAAAAACTTGGAGTGTAAGAGCTGACAACAGTGATGATTTAAATGCCTGGTCGTGTGATACACCCTTCTTCAACCCCTGGTTATCAAGATAACTTACAAATAAAAAGAAATGCTCAATATTCCCTTTTCTATCTGCAGTCTAAGTGGAACTTTTGACAGTCCATTGTTATGACACCCTAATTTTGTCTGCATGAAAGATTTCCTCAAGAGAAATGAAAATTTCTATAATAGATCCAAATAAGTACTTAATAGATTCTAGTCTAGAAGAGAATATGTGATCTTTTTCAGGTCACCTAAATGACACAAAACCAAGAACTCCTTAATACTTGTAGACCAATTTTCCCACTACTGTGTCTGAAATGACAGCTTAGAAATCAGTGAAAATTCTCACTAGCTTTTCCAAGAGTTGAGTACAGTGTGTGTGAATGTCCTTTTTAAATAACAGTCTGTAGAGAAGGCTTGTGGCATATAAATGTGTATTCTCAGCTCTCTTTTACTCTGTACAAAAAATATATATATAATATGCTCAAGAAAGAAACAAAGGAGGTCCTTATGCTGGCCATTGGTCTGATTGACAAACCCGTACTGGATACTCTGATTTCTCCATTTCCGTGTCAGCTGGAGGTGGGTATAGAGAGTCAGCGTAGGGAACCATGCAGATCATTTCACTGGAGAAAAAGACATGGAGTGAAATGCATACATCCATGCATACACACATATATACGTGCAGTAAGCATAGTTTTTAGAGTTGTTTATTTGATTAACCGCTTTTTAGAAAACTCACCAAAAATAGACATTTTGTGTGTCCACTTAAACTCACCAGAGATGATTTGTAAGATTAAGGCCACGTGACTTTGGTCCCACCAAGTCCCATCCCAGTGATTCCTCCCCTCCCACCAAGATGAGCCTGACTTTTCTCCCATGTCATGTCCTTATAGACTCTACATACAACTTCCAGCACTGTTGCTTTGCTCTTTTAAACTACCTTCAATTTCAAAATGATCAATTTAACCCAGTCTAGTCTTTTTTCAAGAGTCTGCTTGGCGGGTATTTTTGAGACAGGGGCTTGATGTTATGGTTTTCATTGTTTTTGTTGTTCGTATCACTTTCTAATTTATTCCACTGAAAGTATAAAGTCATCACAAAGTAAAAGGCTTAAACTTTTTATACAAAATGATTAGCACAATGTCCATTTAAAAATCACTGCACAAAACCCAAAATTAAGCTGCCAACTGCTCTTACCATTTTTCTGAGGTAGCCATTATAGCGTGCCTCCTCCCACTTTTTTTAACCATTATGCATCTTAGGTTCTCTAATAAGTACACAAGAGAGTCAGAGATGTGAGACTAAAACTGAGTGCAAGGTTAATGTTCTTTTACTCAGCCTCCATCCCTAATACTTTGCTGAGATAGCCACTTTTCAGTTTGATAATATAATGGTGTTTTTATTCAGATGTATTGCCTACATTAATGCTGTCTGTCCTGACGTCAGCGTGTATGTTTAAATGGCACCACACTGAGCAGCAAAATATTAGGTGAGCCACAGCTATGGCAGTAAAAAACAGTGCTGAATTGATGGAGAAATTAAACTGCTGCTAATTACATATTGTGTTTTATCTTTGAGAGTCAAACTACAGAAATATGCTTTGCAGTGTTGTAGATTCGTCTTAAAACGTCTCATGTAAGTCAACTGATTTGACGTAATCTGGGGAGCATCCTGCAGACAAATCCTGAATGCCGAGGCATCAGTTACTCTCATTGCTTGCTTCTCTAAGAGTCTAGGCTCTGAAATAAACATTTAAGAGATTCAGAAGTGGTACTGAACCATAAAATACTCTCTCCAGGCACAAGAACTTCAGGGAATAGCAAAGAACATTGAACTAAGAAGCAAGAGACTTGTTTTCTTATCTGGCTCAGCCAATAACTAGCTATGTGAACCCAATTTTGATCACATTTATTGCCATTTTAGATGCCCTAGGTAGCTACCAGTTGCCACACAGACGAAATTCAAGGTGCTACTGTGGGCTTCAATTTCAGTCACTGTTCTCAAACTGTTTGAGGAGTGACCTCGTGTCCTGGTAAGGTGTCCAGACTCTGCAACCAGACTACCTGCTTTGAATCCTAGGTCTGCCACTGGCCAGCTGTGTGACCCTAGGCAAGTTACTTAATCTCTCTGGGACTCAATTTCCTGATCTGTAAATGAGAGATAATAACAACAGCTACCTTGTAGGGCTGTGGTAAGGATTTTGTGAGTCGAAACTATCATGTCTTTAGTATGGTACCTGACAAACAGTAAGTGCTATGTGTTTGTCAAAGAAAAAGTGGTCCCTTCACTTTAAACCCTGACTTGAAACCCATCTGCTCCACAATACTTTCCCAAATAAATGCATGGTTTAAGAATCAGGGGACAGCGCCATCCCCGTGGCCAAGAGGTGAAGTTCGCGGCTCCGCTTCAGCGGCGCAGGGTTTCGTCGGTTGGGATCCTGGGGGGGCGCGGACATGGCACCGCTCATCGGCCGGTGCTGAGGCGGCATTCCACATAGCACAACCAGAGGCACTCACAACTAGAAATATACAACTATGTACTGGGGGCTTTGGGGAGAAGAAGAAGAAGAAGAGGAAGAAGAAGAAAAAAGGTTGGCAACAGATCTTAGCGCAGGTGCACATCTTTAAAAAAAAAAAGGAATTCTTACGCCTTCTCCCACTGTAGTTTACTTTCATTGCCTAAAAAAGAAGAAGAAAAAAAAAGAATCAATGGATAATAGTTGAGTTGAGTTACAAGTGCAGACACGTTGATGCCTTCAAGTTGTCTGACAGCAAAGAGACTAATGTTCCTTCGATGCTTGATCCGCTTCATAGTCACCCCTCGTATTCCTTCTTGTATTTCTGTATTCCCTGTGTATGTGTGAGCCTGAAAGATGTTGTTCCCTCTGAAGAATCACTTCTCACCCACTCCACTTCTCCTGGCAAACTTTCTCTCCTCTTTCAATAACTCCTGTTCTGTGAAGCTTCCCCTGACTCCCTAAGCTGGTAGGGCACTCTCTTTTCACAACAGTTTTCTTAAATGACCACAAGATTCTTTAGCATTCCTTTCATAACAGTTAGGGTCTAAGGCCCTTCCCCTTGCTTCTGGGTGGGTTTGTAGCTGCTTCATCCAATAGAGTATGTGGCAGAAGTGACCCTGGTGTCTCATGAGGCTGGGTCATAAAAGGTGATGTGGCTTCCACCTTGTTTGCTGGAACACAGGCGCTTGGAGCCTGAGGCTGCCATGCTGTGAGGAAACCTGGCTCTATGGAAGGGCCATGTGGATGCGCTCTGGTTGGCAGTCCTAGTCACCATGTCTTCCCAGAGAAAGTCCCAGACATTATGGAATACAGGCAAGCCATCTCTATCTCTTCTGTGCCCTCTCCAAATTCCTAACCCACTGAATCTGTGAGAATAATAAAATCATTGCTTTATGCCACTAAGTCCTGAGCTAATTTATTACACAAAGTAACTGGAACAATTTTCTATGATTCCAAAAGACTTTGTATATACTAATATTATAGTACTCAATAACATTGCAGAATAATGATTTTTATTTGTCCCACTCACTGGATTGTGAGCTCCCCCAAAGCAGGAACTCTGCTTCATTCATCTTAGTATGCCTAGTGCCAAATATGGTACCTGGCACATGATACTCAATATGTTGTGGAATAAATTATTTCTTAGAGGGTACAGATGTCAAATAATATTAAATTATAATATAATTTATATTTATAATCATCAGAAAGGTTTGTCCAGTGCCTCAAACTCTATGAATTCTCAAAAATGCACATAACAGATGGCAGTACTTCTCTATCTGCATATACATTTAATCATGCAAATGTATACACACATTTTTTGTGCATTCACTCACCCCAGAGTCCCTGCATCCATCTCACCAGCACTTACATATTTGTTCGGCTCTTTACTCGGAGACATAATCTAACTTGGACTAGCTTAGAGAAAACTCTTCTTCTCTGCCACATAAATCGTGCCTGAGCATAAAGCCCTCCTTGAAGTCATCCCTGTTAAATTAGCACAGAACAGGACAAAGAGCTGGCCTCTAGTTTCCAAACCAAGCAGGCAGTCAGACTTCAAAATTCTTAAGAGATTCTTTCAAGGGATGTGCACACACCCTTTAAGTAGCAGTGGCATGCACATTGTTCTCTATTTTTATGCAGTCCAATAAACCAAGAAAGTACAGAGTTTTGTTTTCAGTGCCAGCCTTAGCTGACTATATATAGATACACATTATGTGCTCACAGAGATATATAACATATATGTGTATATTCACACCAAGTTTTCTCCATCGGGTTAGCAGCCTGATTTGGCTTGACTCTGTAGCTTAGAGCTCCTGGTAGTACTTCAGGGAGTGCTGTTCACTTGCTCCTCCATGTGCTATACTGCAGAAATCTCTGCCAGCTCTGCTAAATGCCAAGCCGAAGCTTCATTCTGGCTTCATTTATTTTGTTGGGTTTGAGATAAATCTTTGATTCAGTGTCTACATGCAAACCGATTTGCCACTTCTCAAATGTCTAATTCTGTAAATAGATTTTCAAGAAGCCACAATGAGTCAACAAGCATGTAAAAGGGCTGAGATAAAGTATACATGAAATTTACTCAAAACTGACATCACAGACTCTGAGATTGGGATTTATAGAGGGATGCCAGCCTGCGAACCATGAGATTTTCTGGGATGGGGTGGTGCCTACAAGATCTCACAGTGGAAAGTGGTGGGCCAAGGAGAGAGAACACATTGGCAGAGCAGCCACTGACCTGTGGGCTCTGGCCTGAAAACAGTCCCTATTCAAGGACCTGGTAAATTATGTAAGGAAAAATAAAAGAGGAGTTACACATTTACTGAACACCAGTTAAGTGTGTGCCAGGAATCTTTCTAGGTACCTTACTTGTTGGTCCATGTACTTTGCACCACCCTCATGGCAAGTCATTTGATGCCTCTGAGCCTGTCTCCTCATCTGGGGCAATGGCTCTCCCTCCCAAAGCTTGTTCACCAACTCCCCTCCCTCACCTTCAACAATCTCCCCTCCCTTCACTGAGGTCAGAGCTGTCTTCTGTGACTCACTCCCCCACCCAATTTCTCATTATCTTCACTTGTATTTGTTGTTGTTTTTCTTTCCTGGCTTCAGAAAAACTTTCCAAGTCTCCATCTTTGATCTCAATTTCTTCTGTCTTGTATCTTCAAACATTACCTCTGAATTGGCCCTTTCCCCTCATCCTACATATATTCTTAAATCTAGAAACATCTCCATTGACTGCTATCTTCTCCAGAGACCTACTTCAATGTCTACTTCAAGAATTGTTGAACCTCTGAGCATGATGTTCAAGTCCCTGTAAATATGGTTGACATTTTCCCAACCTTATCTTCCACTTCCCTCCATTCATACCATATTTTCTAGATCAGATTACTTGTTGTTCTCTATCCTATGCCCCGAATTGCCTGAATTTTTCCACATCTATTTCTTTGCATACATTCATATACTCTCTCCTCTGCTTTTTCTGTCCACTGAAATCTTAATTATGCCTCAAAATTACACATGCTCCCAGAATAATTACTGAAGATCTGCCAGTAAAATGAAATTTCTCTCTTCCATCGCTATCAATCTATTTCTATGCAATAACGAACAACCCCCAATTCTCGGTGGTTTACAGTAAAAGTTTCTTATTCTCATTCTATGGAGATTGTATGTCCTCTTGTTCTGGGACTCAGGATAAAGGAGCAGCCCAATCTGGGTTATTCTTGTGGCTGAGAGAAAGAAAAAGTGAGCCAGTAGAAACTCACAATGACTCTTACATCTTTTGCTTGAAAGTGACACATGTCTGGTTCTCTAACATTCCATTGGCCAAAGCGCATCACATGGCCAAGTCCAAAGTCTGTGCAGGGGTAGAGATGTCTAATCTTCTTCCAGGGAGGGGAGAAGTAAATAACTGCAAATATGACCTCATGGTTCTTTGCTTATCTCTATCTAACAGCATGAAGAGCAGTATGTCTTGTAGCCCTTTTATTTGAGAACTGAGTTTTGATGATCTTTATATTCCCCATATTTGTCTTATATATTGAGATATTGAAATATTTAAAGATTTTAAGGTACTCTAAGTTGCTTACTGTAGAACATATTTAATTTTTCAACAAAACTTCTTTATATTGGATAAGCACTGCATTTAATAAATATTTATTGACCACTCATTATGTGTTAAGCTTCCTTTGTCCTAAAGGAGAGCCCAAAGCAGTCATATAGAGTGTATTTGATTGACTCTTAATGGGCTTTTAACCAAGGGAAGAGTTTCAGGCAGGGTTTTCAAGCAGAGCGAGATTTTGTACAGTATATCAAGCACCTACAAAATCAAAACCTAGTAGTGTAGGAGGAGTTAAGGAGCTACCACGAGACTCCTGATTTCAAAGATACACCAACCTAGGTGAGATTCAGAGACCAGAAAGCTGATCTTGTTGTCACCTCCACTGCTATGATGAATGCCTCCCATATTGACTGGGCTGAGGACTACACACTGGAATGCTGAGTCCAACTGTGAACCTCCATGCCTCGATGACCTGGCTTGGCAGCAGCCTCAGCAGCACAAAGATGACCTCTGTTCCTCTTCCACCTTCCACAAGTGCATCTCAGTGCTGGAATGTGTTCACATGCACAACCACAGCTGCAAGGGAATCAAGAAACTGCTGGTTTCGGTTTTTCAGCTATCTGTGTTTTAGAAAGGTAGATGAAAGGACGGGAGCATATGCTGAGTACCTTGGATCATAGGCAGAACACACATGAGGCTACCTGAAGCCTTTGGCACAGGAGTTGTGGGACTATCTGCCACCCACACTCTGCTGTTTTGGACAATTGCTTAATATTTTGTCATGAACATGGAGACTGATTTTGCATCATTGTTGTATGAAATATTTGATCATATTGAAACATAGAATAGGTGGTAATTAGTGTCATTTATCTTTTAAAGTGCAGTTTAAATTCACTAGGTCTGTTTAAGGACTCAGACTACATTTTGAGGTTAAGATAAGACTCTGAAAATAGCCCTCCTTTACCAGCATGCATCAGGGATGAACTGATGGTTGAAAACAAGTAGATAAAAGGGGGGACGTGAAGAGCAAGAGATTGGATATTAACTGAGGTGCATGACGAGCTTCATCAACTCCTAAAAGACATGATGCTGAGACTTGTCTGGCTGTGCAGGGAAATAGAATTCTATGCAGTCTTTGATTTCTTAGACTTCTTCTCTGAGAGGTGTAACCTAGGGTGAGAACCCGAGTTTGCAAGCTGAATAATATAGACAGAAAGCAGAATGTCAGGACTTCTCTTTGGAATATGCATCCATAATTACAATTCACTAAAAATTATTTTTAATACTGTAATACTAAGCCAATATTAAAGGAAGTTCTACACCTAAAAATATTCATTCCTATCACACAAACACCTTCATTTTCTCATATTCTACTTTGGTCTTCGGTCGAGTGCATATTCATACATTTGATCAGCACTAATTGTGCTCCTTCTGTGAGCCAGGCCCGGTGCTGAGTGCGAGGATACAGTGACGAGCAGGAGACACGGCACGTGCCCTCATGGAACTTTTATTCTAGTGGGAGAGTGAGATCACAAACAAGTGATAAACAAGTAAAATAAGAACAGGATGTGTCAAGGTGCTCTGAAGAAACAAAATGGTGCGGAGGGCCACTTTATATACAAAAACCTCTCTGAGGATGGTTACAATGCCAATGTGTATATGTGGTTAGAAGCCAAGTTTTCTACATTGCATTGGGTAATGCTCTGGATATTGGTTAAGATTTATTTTGTTCTCCTGAAAATAGTAATTAATATATATACTGGTTGTTTATGACTCTGGGTCTAACCCCAGTTTTAGGTAGCAGGCAAAAAATATATATACTTATACTTTATTACAATTTGTCATGCATTGAATTAACTTGTATTTTATATACTTAAAATATGGATGTTTCAATGTAGCATTCATGTTACAGAAATAACATAAATATAATCATGAAAATATTGAAAATCTATGTAAAATAATGAAAACCTATGTACCATAGGATTTTACTGGAAGAACATAAAGGCTTTAGTGCAAAACACCATGCCTGCTAGGGACCAGACAGTCATAAAATGCATCCAGTGCACTACAATTCAGTCATTAGAACATAGAAAATAGCTCCCTTTGTGCTTCCTATCTTTGATTCTTATTGTACCCCAGGTATCTTGGGCTGCACACCAAAACTTACTGACTTAACAGATAAATAAAATGTGGCATATCCATACAATGGAATAATTTTCAACAATACAAGAAAAATGTATTGATACATGCTGTAATATGGACAAACCTCGAAAACATTATGCCAAATGAGAGAAGCCAAACATTAAAGACCACATTTTGTATGATTTCATCGATATCAAGTGTCCAGAATATGTAAACCCATAGAGACAAAGTAGATTGGTGCTTTTCAGAGACTAGGAGGAGGAGGGAAAGTGACTGCTTATGAGTAGGGGGGTTTTTTTGGAGTGATGAGAATGTTTTTTAATTAGAATGTGGAGATGGTTACACAACTCTGTGAATTGTACACTTAAAAATGATGAATTTTATAGTATTTGAATTATAGATCAATAAAGCTTTAATTTTAAAAACTTCATGGTTTAGAACGATTTGTTACTCTTTCTCTCTAGGCTGAGCCTAGTCGTTTTCACTTGGGTCTCTGAGGTTGTTGTCAGATGCTTGCTGGGTTGGCAGTCATCTGAAGCATTGACGAGACTAGATGTTCAAAATGGCTCCCTACATAGCTGGCAGTTGACGCTTGCAGTTAGGTATCGAGTAACTACACATGGCCTCTCCATGTGGCTGGGGCTTCTCATGACAATGGCAACTGGCTTGTCAGAGGGAACATCTCAAGAGACAGGATGCTGCCAGACCAGAATGGCACAGCGGCATTTCCACCAGGCTCTGTTTGCTAAAGAAATCATAAGTCTTGCCCAAATTCAAGGCAAGCGTGACAAGGTCCATTGCAGAAGATCGTGCAGTTTGGGAGATAGTACTGTGGCCATCTTTGGAAAATATCCTAAATGTCAAGTTGGAAACGATAAGATCTGTAGAATGCCTGGTATATTGCCATGCGTAATAAAAATTGGGAACTATAATCACAGTCAAAATCCACGTGAGAGTAACCTCTTCCCTATCACATTTAGAAATAAACTCATTCAGAACCTTAGTTATCTCTACAGGACTGTGGAGGATGGGGAGTATGGTTTCTGGGTTTCCTGTCTTTGTAGGGTTTAGCAGCGTTGGGTCTGGCAGAAGGAACTCAAGGTTACAACCCACCACAGCCTCAGTATACACAAGGATAATATGCCTTACAACTCTGAACATTTGCAGGCATTTTTACAAGACCTTTGCTCATCACGCTTCCAATGGCCAAAGTTCTGACAGGTTACAATTTCAAGGAAATTTCTCAAACATTTTCAGCTTCTAGGATCTTAGCAGGGAAGAAAGAAGGCTCTACAAAAACTAATCTGAGTGGGACTCCAATTCAATGAGATAAGATACTTAGAGGCACATTGACACTCACCTGAAGCTTACTTTGCTTCTATGACCACAATCCCAAAGCTAAAAATACCAGAGTAATATGCATAATGAATAAGGAGACTCTATTTTTTAAGTTTTGGTTGTCACAGCAAAACCCATTTTCTCCTATCAATCATTTATTCAAATGACCACCCCTTCTTTGCAGTCCATATCCCAATCTATACACAAATTTGGGTTCTGACCCCACTACTTAACTGAAATTATTCTCAATGTGGTCATCTAAACTCTGATTATACCAAATATTTAAGAGAGCAGGAAGGGGCCTTCACAGTTCACTTCTAATGGTAGCCACTGTTGACTTGTCCTCTATATTCCACCCACACTGAAATACTATGGAATATTCCCCAAATACCTCTCATATCTGCAAGCCTTTGTTCATGATGTCCCCTTTACCTGACATTCCCTTCCCCCCATTGGTCTAGCTGTTGAACTGGACCTTAAGGACAAGTGCCAATGTTACTTCCTTTTTGTACTTCTCCCTATTAGCTCCCACTTTATTAATTTCTCCTTACCTAGTTTTCTGTATTTTATACACACTCTTATTATACCACTATTCATATAGTATTTTAGCTATTTATATATATCTCCTCTTCTCTCATTGCATAGTACACAAATGATAATAATTAATATTTGCTGAATTCATGCCCCCCAGTTTCTCTTGGAGTGAGAGTAGCTTTCACCACTTTTTATCCATCACTCCCTCATACCCAATCTCAATAGGGAAACTAAATGTGAGCCCAGGAGTGTACACATAGACATATTTTAATCTTTAGTCATGTGGAGGCAGAAAGGCTGTTCTGGAGCTTAGAGGAAACCCAGACACTTAAAAGTGAACTGAGGTTCATTTATGTTGTGAGTGAGTGTGGTGAATATAAAAAGGAAGTGGGATGACTTTTATAGCTTGTTCTAGAAAAATAATGACAGAAACCCAAGACGTGGGATGATGAAGGGGGAAGTTAGAGAGGCAGTAGGTGACCCCTGCTCTGCTTCAGGTGCTTTCTGGAATTTCATTACTCAAACTGTGTTCCACATAAACAGCCTAGTTGGCAACCATCATGTTTTCTCAGGGAACTATTCAATGTTCTAAAGATACGTTTTTCTTCATTGTTACATTTGGAATCTATCTTCCAAAGCCATCTCAGTGATGTCTTTTGGCAGAATAGAGTAGCAAATTATCTTTAGCACCTATTACGTGTGGTTACTAAATGACTCAGGCAAAAACCCAGCCCAGCCTGATTCTCAAACTTTCACATGTATCAGGATCACCTGAAGGGCTTGTGGAACCAGATCGCTTGCCTCACCCACAGAGATTCTGATTTAGTAGATCTTAATTGGAGCCCAAGAGTTCACATTTCTAGAAAAATTCATCCCAGGTGATGCTAAAACTTCTTGTCTGGGTCCCTCACTTTGAGAACCACTGCCCTCTCCTATCTCCCATGCTAGTCTCCAGGCAGGATCAAGTGGGTCTGCATGCCTTCTCATAAACCCTTGCTACCATCCCAGTCTAATGGGACAGGATCCCAGACAATGAGTGTCAGCAATGCCCAGGCATGGTACCTCTAAAATAACAAAGAGGAGAGAATTTGGAAGATGGCAGCATAGGAGGATCCTGAACTTACCACCTCCCACAGACACAACAAACCTAAAACTACCTGTGGAAAAAACTTCCTCTGAGAAGAGATCTGGAAACTGGATAAAAAGAACCTCCACAACAAGTGACAACACAGACAGGGATGGAAGAGGCAGAGATACTGCCCTGGTGCGGGAAAAAACACACCCTAGTCACAGCACTTCATGGTTGGGAGTGATCTCAAGGTACAGAGCTTTTCCTGGAGTTGGGGCGGGGTGTGAGCTCCACATTAGGCACCCCAGCCCTTGGATCTGACACAGAGAGACGAGATCTCAAAATACCTGGCTTTGAAAACCAATGTGAATATGCCCAGGAAAACTATAGAATTTCAGAGAAAGGAAAATTTCCTCTTAAAGGGCCCATGCACAGACTCACTCAACTTGGAAACCAGCACAAAAACACGAGATAGAAAAGTGCACAGTCCAGTAGTAAAAGAGACTCACTTACTAAGCTCAGAGTGCATCACAGAGAGGCAAGAGACAGCTTGTCCCACCCCCAGGGACTGAGACAGTGGAGGCAGCCATTATTGTGACCCGCTTCAGCTGTGCTGACACAGATGCTGACAGGCACCATTGGAATCCATTCTCTATCCTGTTAGCACAAGGGTCTGCCCCTGCCTACTAGAGCACCCAAGGAAATTCAGCCCACCCAGGCAATGCAGGCAGCTCGCCCCAGGGACCAGCCCCACCCACTAGTGAGCCTGCAAACAGCCACACAGGGATCTTCTCCACCTACCAACACCTGAAATGGTTGTGCTTTGCTGTGCTAGAGGCATCTCCAGCCCAACAGCACGCCTGAGGCAGCTGTGCCCAGGCAGGGCCTTGTAGTCTGTCCATGCCAGAGACTGAAGAGCAAGCTGGCAACAGTCTCCCGCTATGCAGCTAGCCTCACTGGCCAGCCACACCCAGGGGCCTGCAGCAGTTGTGTGCCCCCAGCCTAGAAACCACCCTGGGGGCCTGACTCACTCATCAGCAAAACCACAGTAGTTGTGTGCTACCAGACCTCTCAGTCAGCTGTACCCCACCCAATAACTCACCCATAGCAGCCACACATGGCCAGGCCTGACAACCAGCTGGCCTGGAGGACAGCCCAGCTGACCCATGTACTTGCAGCAATAGCAAATCTGCCACAACAGAAGGGCACATGCGGCTCACACAAGGGACACCCCTGGAAAATTTGGCACAGATGACAAGAGGAGAGCACACTGCTGGGCCCCATAAGACATCTGCCACATGAGGCCACATTTCCCAAATCAGGAGATGTAGCTGATCTACCTAAATAAACAGAAATAAGCACAGAGAAGTAGACAAAACGAGAAGACAAAGGAATATGTTCCAAATAAAAGAACAAGAAAAAACCTCAGAAAAAGACCTAAATAAAACAGAGATAAACAATCTACCTGACAAAGAGTACAAGCATCATAAAGATGCTCACTGAACTGGGGAGAAGGATAGATGAACACAGTGAGAACTTCAGCAAAGAATTAGAAAATATAAAAAAGAACCAATTAGACTCGAAGAGTACAATAATGGAAATGAAAAATTCAAGAGGGTATCAACAGCAGAGTAGGTGATGCAGAAGAATGGATCAGCGATCTGGATGAAAGAGTAGAAGAAATCACCCAAGCTGAACAGAAAAAGGAACTAAAAAGAACGAGGACAGTCTGGGACAATATCAAGCATACTAACATTTGCATTATAAGTGTCCAAGAAGGAGAAAAGAGAGACAAAGTGGCAGAGAACTTATTTGAAGAAATAATAGCTGAAAACTTACTTAACCTGAGGAAGGAAACAGATATCCAGGTAAAAGAAGGACAGAGATTTCCAAACAAGATGAACCCAAAGAGGCCCACACCAAAACACAGTATAATTAAAATGTCAATAATTAAAGATAAAGAGAGAATCCTAAGAGCTGCAAGAGAAAAGCAAGAAGTTACACACAAAGGAAACCCCAGAAGGCTATCAGCTGACTTTTCAGCAGAAACCTTACAGGCTAGAAGGGAGTGTCACAATATATTTAAATGGCTGAAAGGAAGAAACCTACAGCCAAGAATACTCGACCTGACAAGGTTACTCTTCAGAATGGAAGGAGAGATAAAGAGCTTTCCAGAAAAGCAAAACTAAAGGAATTCATCATTATTAAACCAGTCGGATAAGAAATGTTAAAGAGACTTCTTTTGGTAGAATAGAAAAGGCCACAAATAAGAATAAGAAAATGATCAAAGAAAAAATACTGCTGGTACAGGCAAACATACAGTAAATATAGTGGATAAATCTCCTGTAAAACTAGTATGAAGGTCAAAAGACAAAAGTACTAAAATTATCTATATCTATGATAAGAGATTAAGGGATACACAAAATAAAAGAGGTAAAATATGATGTCAAAAATAAAATAGGGGAGAGTAAAAGTGCAGAGCTTTTAGTAAGAGGTCTAAACTAAAAGACCATCAACTTAATATAGATTGCTATTTACATAGGTTATTATATATGAACCTCATGGTAACCACAAACCAAAACCCATAATAAATACACAAAAAATAAAGAGAAAGGAACCCAAACATAAAGCTACAGCAAGTCACCAAATTACAAAGAAAGAGAGCAAGAGAAGAAGGAACAGAGAAGAACTACAAAAACATCCAGAAAAAAGTAAAATGGCAACAAATACATGCTTGTCAATAGTTACTTTAAATCTAAATGGACTAAATGCTCCAATCAAAACACATAAAGTGGATGAATGGATAAAAGAAAAATAAGACCCATATATATGCTGTATACAAGAGACACACTTCAGACCTGAAGACACTCACAAACTGAAAGTAAAGGGATGGAAAAAGATATACCATGCAAATAGAAATGAAAATAAAGCTGGAGTAGCAGTACTTATATCAGACAAAATGGACTTTAAAACAAAACTGTAACAAGTGAAAAAGGGTATTACATAATGATAAAGGGAACAATCCAAGAAGAGAATATAACATTTATAAATATCTATGTACCCAACATAGGAGAACCTAAATATGTAAAGCAAGTGTTAACAGACATGAAAGGAAAAATTGACAAAAACACAATAATAGTAGCAGAATGTACTACTCCACTTATATCAATGGATAGATCATCCAGACAAAAGATCAATAAGGAAACATTGGCCTTAAATTACACATTAGACCAGATGGTCTTAATAGGTATACACAGAACATCCCATCCAAAAACTGCAGAATACATATTCTTTTCAAATACACATGGAACATTCTCCAGAATAGATTACATATTAGGCCACAGAACAAGTCTCAATACATTTAAGAAGACTGAAATAATATCAAGCATCTTTTTCTGACCACAACAGTGTGAAACTAGAAGTCAACTATAAGAAGAAAACTGGAAAAGTCACACATAAGTGGAGATTAAACAAAATGCAACTAAGCAACTATTGGGTAAATGGAGAAATCAAAGAAGAAATCAAAAAATACCTGGAGACAACCAAAAATGAAAATACTACATACCAAAATCTATGGGATACAGCAAAAGTGGTTCTAAGAGGGAAGTTTATAGCAATACAGGCCTACCTCAACAAAGAAGAAAAATCTCAAATAAACAATCTAACATCACACCTAAAAGAATTAGAAAAAGAAGAAAAAATAAAGCCCACAATCAGTAGAAGGAAGGAAGTAATAAAAATCAGAGCAGAAATAAATAAAATAGAGACAGAAAAGATCAATGAAACTAAGAGCTCTTTCTTAGAAAAGATAAAAAAAATATAAAACTTTAGCTAAATTCACTAAGATAAAAAATAAATTAATAAAACTATAAAGAAAATAAGAATAAAATTAAAAATAAGTTAAAACAAATAAAATCAGAAATGAAAGAGGAGAAATTACAACAAATACCGTAGAAATACAGAGGATTATAAGAGAATACTATAAAAAACTATACACCAACAAATTGGATAATCTAGAAGAAATGAATAAATTCTTACAATTATGCAGCCTTCCAAAACTGAATCAAGAAGAAATAGAGAATCTAAATAGACCAATCACTGGTAAGGAGAAGGAAACAGTAATCATAAACTTCCCCCAAAATACAAAAGTCCAGGACCAGAAGTCTTCCCCAGTGAATTCTACCAAACATTCAAAGAAGATTTAACACCTATCCTTCTCAAACTCTTTCAAAAATTGAAGAGGATGGGACACTTCCTAACTCATTCACTGAGACTGATATTACTCTGATACCAAAACCAGACCAGGACAACACAAATAGAGAAAATTATAGGCCAATATTGCTGATGAACATAAATCCAAAAATCCTCAACAAAATATTAGCAAATCAAGTACAATACTTTAAAAGGATCATACACCATGATCAAGTGAGATTTATTCCAGGTGTGCAAGGATGTCTCAGCATCCACAAATCAATCAAGGTGATACACCACATTAACAAAATAAAGAAAAAAATCACACAATCATCTCAAGAGATGCAGAGAAAGCATTCAACCAGATACAGCATCCATTTATGATAAAACTCTGTAAAAAACGGGTAATAGAAAGAAAGTACCCCAACATAATAAAGGCCATATATGACAAACCCACAGCTAGCATCATACTCAATGATGAAAAACTGAAAGCTAAACCTCTGAGAACAGGAACAAGAGAAAGATGCCTACCTTTACCACTCTTATTCAACATAGTATTGGACGTCCTAACCAGAGCAATTAGGCAAGAAAAAGAGATAAAAGGGATCCAAATTGGAAAGAAGTAAAACTGTCACTATTTGCAGATGACATGATTTTATATATAGAAAACCCTAAAGAAACCACCAAAAAACTATTAGAAATAATAAACAAATACAGTAAAGTTGCAGAGTACAAAACCAACACGCAAAAATTAATTGCATTTCTATACACTAACAACGAAGTAGCAGAAAAAGAAGTTAAAAATGCAATCCCAATTACAATTGCAATAAAAAAATAAAATACCCAGGAATAAACTTAACCAAAGAGGTGAAAGATCTGTACACCGAAAACTATAAAACATTGTTGGAAGAAATCAAAGAAGATACAAAGAAATGGAAAGATATTCTGTGCTCTTGGATTGGAAGAATCAACATAGTTAAAATGTCCATACTTCCTAAAGCAATCTACAGATTCAGTGCTGTCCCTATCAAAGTCCCAATTACATTTTTCACAGAAATAGAACAAATAATCCTAAAATTTAAATGGAACAACAAAAGACTCCAAATAGCCAAAGCAATCCTGAATAAAAGGAACAAAGATGGAGGTATCACACTCTACGATTTCAAAATATACTACAAGCCTGTAGTAATCAAAACAGCATGGTACTGGCACAAAAACAGACACACAGATCAATGAACAGAATTGAGATCCCAGAAATAACCCAGAAAAATAGACAGCTAATTTTCTACAAAGGAACCAAGAACATAGAATGGAGAAAGAAGTCTCTTCAATAAATTGTGCTGGGAAAACTGGACAGCCAAGTGCAAAAAAATAAAAGTAGACTATTATACCATACACAAAAATTAACTCAACATGGATTAAAGACTTGAATGTAAGACCTGAAACCATAAAACTCCTAGAAGAAAACATAAGCAGTATGCTCTTTGACATAGAACTTAGCAATATCTTTTTGAATATCATGTCTCCTCAGGCAAGGGAAACAAAAGAAAAATAAACAAATGGGACTACATCAAACTGAAAAGCTTCTGCACAGCAAAGGAAACCATCAACAAAATGAAAAGACAACCTACCAATTGGGAGAAGATATTTGCAAATCATATATCTAATAAAGATCAATATCCAAAATATAGAGAGAGTATATACAACTCAACCACAACAAAATAACATGATTAAAAAACAGGCAGAGGATCTGAACAAAAATTTTTCCAAAGAAGATATACAGATGGCCAACAGACACATGAAAAGATGTTCAACAGCACTAATTATTAGGGAAATGCAAATCAAAACCACAATGAGTTATCACCTCACACCTGTTAGGATGGCTATAATTAACAAGACAAGAAATAATAACTGTTCAGGAGAGGATGTGGAGAAAGGGGAACCCTCATACACTGCTGATGGGAATATAAACTGATGCAGCCACTATGGAAAACAGTATGGAGATTCCTTGAAAAATTAATAATAGAACTACCATATGATCCAGCTATTACACTTCAGAGTATTTATCCAAAGAACATGAAAACACTAATTCAAAAAGATATATGCACCCCTCTGTTCATCGCAGCATTATTCACAATAACCGAGACTTGGAAACAACCTAAATGCCCACCAATGGGTGAATGGATAAAGAAGAAGTGGTATATAGATACAATGGAATGCTACTCAGACATAAAAAAGATGAAATCTTGCCATATCTGACAACATGGGTGGAGCTTGAGGGTATTATGCTAAGTGGAATAAGTCAGACAGAGACAGCCAAATACTGTATGATTTCACTCATATGTGGAAGATGAAACAACAACAACAGAAGCAAACACATAGACACAGAGAGAACAGATTGGTGGTTACCAGAGGGAAGCAGGCTAGGGGGAGGGTGAAAGGGGTAAGGGGGGATATGTGTACAGTGATGGATGACAACTACACCTTTGGTAGTGAACACAATGTAGTCTCCACAGAAGTCAAAATATAATGATGTACACCTGAAATTTCTATAATGTTATAAACCAATGCTATCTCAATAAAAAAATTAAATAAAAAAATAAGAACATAAAGAGATGTGGTTATGAAAAAAGGGAAGTGAGGAAAGACATACATTTAGTTAGTAAGAAAGAAAACAAAAAATAGATACCCCATGCATTCTACAACACCAAAATTTACACTCCGTCAAGGTTAGAGTATGCCTTCCTTTGAGCTCCTTTGCAAAGACTTTAAAAAACTATCTCACCCACAAAAGTTCTGTTTGAATCTTCTCAAAAACATACTTTCTTTATCCAAGTGTATCAGTAATTCTTTCTTCCCATCCCTTCTATTGCTCCGTGTAGCTAAAAATAACACTGAATGGTTTGCAGTCATAATATTAATAATAAGGATAACCATAGACATACATTTGATTTTCAAAACTCAGTGTCAAGTGGGGTCACTTTGTGCTTCAAGATTCAGATAAAATTGGCTCAGATCCCCAGCTCATATATTTTGGGAAATCCTCTGATCCTCCCAATGTCTCTACAGATTTCACAGGGTTATATATCTGCCTAGACATCTCTAGCTACCATTTTCTCTCTACTTGATTCTAGATCTCTCTCATTCCTTTCTTCTTGAATTTGACTTTTTATCCACACAGGTTTTGGTGGGCTTTTTCCTCCCCAAAGCCCCAGTACATAGTTGTATATTCTAGCTGTAAGTCCTTCTGGTTCTTCTATGTGAGCTGCCACCACAGCATGGCTACTGACAGACGAGTGGTGTGGTTCTACACCCAAGAACCAAACCTGGGGTGCCAAAGTTGAACATGCCAAACTTTAATCACTAGGCCATCAAGGCTGGCTGTTATCTATGTGGCTTAATCACCTAAATGGGAAAATACAGCTGTTGAATCTATATTTCTTCCCAAACACTCTTCATTCAAGGCTCTCTTGTATTATGGGCTCTGCTAAAGATTTGTGGGTAATAGTAGGGGATTTCACAACTTCCCAACATAATAAAACTTAAAATTAAATATTAGACATCCATTTTTTAAATGTGAAAAAAAAGCTGTCAATGTGGAAAAAGATAAGGGAATGTGTGCAGCCACACATAGATAGAGCCACTCCTTTGAACTCTATCCATACTTGGAATTGTTTTAACTCTAAGATTCATTAATTCATTCCACAAATATTTATTGAGCAACTACTATAAACCAGGTACTATAAAAGACATTACAGGTGCAATCACTAATAAGACAGAGTAGTGTTAGCAACAGACAAATGAGAAGATTAATACTGTACAATGTGCCAGGTTCATGTTCCATAAGACAGGTTGAATCCAGGACAAGGGAGGTTTCCTGGAGGTGGTAACCTCTAAGCTGATTACTGAAAGGTGAGTTGGAATGAGCCAGGGGAAGAGGGAGGTATAGACAGAAATGAGGCTGGAGAGTTACACTGGAACCTGATAATGAAGGTCCTGAAATACCGTGCTAAGGGATTTGTTCTTTAACCTGTATAATGTGAATCCTAGTGCCTAGCACAACATAAGTTCTCAGTAAATCTCATCCTTTATTTTCTTGTCTATGGGCAATAGGAATTTAATAAAGGATTTTAAGTGGTGTACATGTGTCACGGTGGGGTGTATTGACATAATAAGATTCACATTTATGAGCTCCCTTCGGCTACATAGAGGAAAAGGTTGTTGTATTCTTTCTAATATGAGGATCATTATTAGAAGTAGTGAGGCAGTGTAGGAGCCTGATGGAATAATCTGACAAAATATGATGGTAGCTCAGGCGGAATAGCAGAAATAGAGAAGGCTGAAAAGTGGCAAAGGGTTATAGATGGGTATGGGGTGAAGAAAAGGGTAGCATCAAGGATGACATTGAGTTTCCTAATTGAGTAAATAAGTGGGTTTTGGTGCCATTCCCCAAAAAAGGGAACATTGGAGGAAAGGGAGGGGAAGGAGAGAGGGAGAAATGATACTTTCTATTTTTGAAATGTCCAACTTTAGTGCCTGTGGGACATGCAGGCAGCTGGGCACAGGCTGAAATTAATGAGAAAATCTGGACTAGAATTGTAACTTTTGGAAGTTGGCAGCCTTTAGAAAGTAATTAAATCCATGAGAGTGGATGAAATCACCCTGAGAGGATAAGAAAAGAAACAGGCCTAAGGAAGAACCCTGATGAGGACTAGAGGAACAAGAGTTGCTGAACAAGATCAAGACTCCAGAGAAGTAAGAAGAAACCCAGAGTGCATGTTATGGAGGCCAAGGGAGGAGAGTTTTTCAAGGGAGAAGAGAGTATCTCCAATTTTGTTGGAAATTCCAATAAGATTAAGAATCTTCAAAATTCTCTTTTCTATACCACTCGCTTAGTCTTATTGAGCCTACGATTTGCCTCCTTTCATTGCTTAAATCCCATAGCCAGCCATTTTAACATTGTCCCTACCGTTGTTGGCCAACAGTGTTAAATCAATTCATGTTAAACGACCTACACTGGCCTTGTGTGCTGTTTATTATCCTTTTCTGTGCCTAGTTTCACTTCTAATCAACATCTATGACATTTCCCATAGTATCTTTTTCAATTATTTCCACTCTCCTCAAAGCACAAATCCCCCCTCAACTCTCAGACCCAGTAAATAACCTTGCCTCCTATTTATGAGGGAAGTGGAGGTCCACTGATGTGAGCTTTCTTGGAAACTTTCCTCTTTCATGCTTTAAAACTTCTCTTATCTTCTCCGGTTCTTTCCCACTTCCTGTATATTCAAAATTAAAAAGTTCTCCTCTCCAAATCTAACTTACATGTGACCCTAACCCCTGTCCACCAGTCATCCCTGACCTCTCTCTAAAAATTGACTTTTCCTCTATTCTGGCCATTTCTTTCCAGTCTATAAACAAATTCAAGTCTTCTGTGGCAGGCAGACTCTAAGATGAGCCCTATATAACCCCACTTCCTGGTATCCATGACTTTATATGTTCCCTCCTCTTGAGTGTGGGTGGGGCCTATGACTCGCTTTCTAACAATTAGAATATGGCAAAGGTGACGGGATGTACATGATTATGAGTATGTGATTAAGATACATTATGGCAGTCTTGTGAGGACCCTCTCTCTCTCTTGCCGGCTTTGAGAAAGCAAGTGCATGTTGGGAAGTCTCATGTGGTAAGGAACTGAGAGTGGCCTCCAGCCAATAGCCATCAAAACTGTAGTTCTTGGTCCAACAGCTGTCAAGGAACTGAATGCTACTAAAAGCCACCAAACCCTGGAAGTGCATCCTTCCCCAGTTGAGCACCCTAAGAGACTGTAGCCCCAACGGATACCTTGCCTGCAGCTTTGTGAGACCCTGATGCAGAGGAACCAGCTTGGCCATGCCTAGACTCTTGATCCACAGACTGTGAGATAATAAAAGTTGTGGTTTTAAGCTCCAAGTTTGTGGTAATATTAGTCCACAGTACCACGTAACTAATCTACACCCTAAAAAAACCCTTCCCTAAAACCTTTGTGTTCTCAAACAACCATTATTCTCTTTCTCTTTACTATAATATTTCTTGAAAGGTAAATAGTATATATTATCTTCCTCCACATCCTCAGCACTCACCCTGTGTTGAATTAAAAATGCCCTCAAATTCTTGGCCTCTCCTCCCATTGAGAAGTGGAGTCTATTTTCCCTCCCCTTGAATCTAGCTTGGCCTTGTGGCTTGCTTTTACATCAGGATTGGGTTGAAATACTGCTCTGTAACTTCAGAGATCCACAGCTTTGACTTTTATGTACTTGGAACATATCTTCTTAGAACCCACCAACATGCTGTGAGAAGCCCAGGCCTCACAGATAAACTATGTGGAAAACAGCCAAGACTTTGGTCAACAGCCCCAGCTGAGCTCTCAGACAACAGCCGGCACTGACTGCCAGTCACCTGAGTGAGACATTTTGGATGTTCTTGCCCCATCAAGCGTCCAGAGGACTGCAGTCTCCCAGTGCCCCAGCCAACACCATGAGGAGCAGAAGAACCATCCAGATGAGCCAAATCAACCCACAGAAATGTGAGAGACCATATAGGATACTATTATTTTAAGACACTATGTCTGGGGTTGTTGGTCAATCAGCAATAGATAAGTAAAGCCCAGTGCTTTTCATCTTTACTTCTCTGGTGAAGCAGTTCCTTTAAAAATCAACAATGACCTTAATCTCAAAATTCAGTGGCCTTTTCTTTGTCTTTTATCTTTCTTGACAGCTCCAAGCCATATGACACCAGCGAAGTTCTTTCTCTTGATGCTTCCTTCTCCTTTCATTTCTGTGACATACTCTAGGACTCAGTTTCTTCTCCTTGTGCCTTAAAAGTAGATGTTCCGCGAGGTACTGAACTTTGACATTTCTTTCTAAACTCTCTTTCTTGGCAGTCTCATTCCATCTCATTGTTTTAAATAGCACCTCTATGCAGATAATGTTCAAATCCTTTAAGAGGCATAAGGATTAGAAACTCAAGGTCTGGAAATGGGCCAGACAAGGCTTTAATCCTGAATCTGCCAATTACCGGCCATGTGACACTGAAGTGGTTTAACCTCTCTAAACCTCCAATTTCTCCTCTCATAAATCTGGATAATAATAGCATCTTGCTTATAGGGATATCGCTTCAGCCTGCCATAGAATAAGCACTCAGTAAAGCAGTGTTTTTCAATGTTTTACAGTTTTTTATATCACTGCTTATGTAAGCAAAATAATCATATTTATACGCACTCCAGGGTAAATGCAGGTGGCTGCTCAGGTCAAAGACAATTGGCCCAAGGGCTCCGGCCCCTCCAGCCCCTGCCCAGCCCCCATAGAATGATCAATATTTAGGACCATTGGCACACAACTGTAAAGCTTTACAGTAAATGGCAGCACTTCCTATCCTTGTCTCTGGTCCTGCTCTCTCTCCGGGGCTCCAGACCTAGAGTAACAACTTTTTTCTGGATATTTCCCACTACCTCCATTCCAAAATCCAAATGGTGATTCTCAAAGTAAGGTTCCCTGGTCAGCAGCAGCAGCATCACTTGAGAACTTGTTAGAACCGCAAATTCTCAAGCCCCAAACCATACCTGCTGAAACAGCAACTCTGGGGATTGACCCAGCAATGTGTGTTTTCACAAACCCGCAGGCAATTCTGATGAAGCTTAAAGTGTGAGAATGAATGACCAATAGTGATTTCAGCTTGGAATAGCCAAAGCGGCACCTCTTCCTGCTCCCTATTTGGGTTAATTAGTTCCTCTCCCCTCCAAGCTACCTGGGCTCAAAACCTCAGATTCATTCTCGACTCCTCCATCCTGCCTCTACCTGCCTTCCCTACCTAATCTGTCACAAAGCTGTTTTTGCCTCCAGCAACATTGTTCACATCTCTTCGTTTCTCCTCTCTGTTCTCACTACCACTCCCCCAGAGGAAGGGCTGGTCCATTCCTCCCAAACCAACTCACTAAAGTCCAATTTGCCAACCACCAACTTCACTAACAGCCAGTTAGAATAAAGCAAATTTAATTTAGCAATTAAATTAATTAAAATTAAATTAACCTTTAATTAAACAGTAATAAAATTATAATTAATTATAATTACCTATCATTTAAATTAATTTTACATTATAACTTAAAAATAAGTATTAATTAAATAAAATTAAATTGGTTTTGATTTAAAAATTAACTTCATACACTCAAATCTGCCCGTTATCTTCTTCATGACTTCCATCACTTCTAAGTTTACTATGTCCTTGCCCCTTCAGATGTTCAATAAATATCCAATTTTATTTTTCTGTCTTTAATTATCTTACATTCTACTCTTGAATTGTCTGGAGTTTGTTTGGGGTTTTGGTGTAAAGTGAAGGTCAGGTTGCCTGCCCACTTACTGAGGCGAAGGCTCCTCATTTACAATTCTAAGTTCTGAGTTCTTAGCCACTTACAATTTTATTCCCCTCCAGGCCAAGCATAAAGATCTAAGAAGATAACCAGGAAGCATGAAGTGCTGTGATTGTTGTTTTAAGAGTGGTTGTCCCACTTTCTACATTTGACTGACTTTCTCTGAAGGGCATTCCTTTCTTATTAGTAGCTTGAAATGGATTTATTTATTACAAACTATGACAGAAGTGTCCTTGGACAAATTAGCTTGAAAGTTCTTAAATTCTCAAAAATTAATGTTAGGAAATTAAACCTTCTGGATCTTCCCTCACTCTGAAGCAGTTTCTCTCCTTGGCCCAGGGAAGGAGGTAGGAAGGAGGAGTAGATAGAGTAGAAATCACTACCAGATAACAGAAAATGACAGACCCACCCCTTCTGCCCTGACAGAATGTATAAAGTAGGAAGAAAGTATAAAGTAGGACAGAAGGATTGGGGGGACAAGGGTCAGACACACGTGGTCCATCTCCTGAAGGGGGACAGTATCACATAAACAAGAAGAGATGTGACAGGAAATGGGGAAGAAAGCTAAAACCAGAGGGGAAGTGCAGGGTGGTTCCAAGCAACATGGGCAACTGCAGCTGAGTGAAATGGGCAGGTCCACCTAGTTAGATGGAGAGAGCCTAAGTCACCTCGCCTGAGCTGCCCTCAGCTCCTGTGTGACGTGAGGGAAATTTCTTTCGTGCTCCAGGATTGAGAAGAAGGCCATTGACTTGAGAGCAGTGGGCCTGAATTGGGAGCTATCATGGCGAGGGGAAAGGTGACCCTTGAAGCAGGTCAGAACAGGCATCCCCTGGATGTGCCACTTTGGCATACGGAATAGTTTTT
Organism: Equus quagga; assembly: GCF_021613505.1. NCBI lineage: Eukaryota > Metazoa > Chordata > Mammalia > Perissodactyla > Equidae > Equus > Equus quagga. Next base: position 55,126,924 of record NC_060269.1, on the reverse strand, counting down.
GTTAAAGGCAATCAAGACCCTGCGGGCTTGAGAAATGTTTGCTCCTCCTTTAAAAGGTTAAATCGGGAGTCTTGCCCATAATAAGAGTTATTACTAGAAATAAATTTTTATGACCTATCTGTATGGCAGGGCAAACTTCTAATTACCGAACATCTGCTCTTCTTATCATCCTGTGAATTACCCTCTCCCCTCTGAAGCCTCAGGCCACCATCCCATTCCCTAGCTCTAGACGGTATATATACCTCACTTTACCTTTTTGTCTCTGAACCTCTCATGTACGTGGCGTCTCTGACCCTGTCGTGTATGTAGGCTTCCCGTATGTATGCAATTAAACTTGATTTTTGCCTATTAATCTATCTCCTGTTAATTTAATTCATAGACCAGCCAGAAGGACCTAGAAGGTAGAGGAAAATTTATTCCTCCCCACACCCTGCTGAAGAGGCTTCAGAGGACTTGATGGAGACACAGCTGAGACTCAGAGCAGCCTCTAGTGCTCGCAGGATCTTGTGGGGTCAGATCAGCAGGGGAAGGAAACTCAGCAGGGGAAGGAAACTCACCAGGATCTGACGGAGCCAAGAGGAAACCAGAGGTTCCCCCCTTGCCCCATGGGTGTTGGCTGAAGACCCTGGAGCCAGGCAAGGCCCGCAGCTCCCGATAGACACTAGCAAGGCTCCAGAGGATAGAAAGAGGGTCTAGACTAGGAACTCCTTCCCCAGTGCCACCATGTCACTACCGCCAAAACCTATACATTCAGGGAGATCAGGAGAAGGAAGAGGACATCTGAAAGACCGAACATTCCCCAAAAGAGAATGAGTTACCTGAAAAAGACCACTGAAACTTGGACACAGAGGGGCCTGTCAAAAGTCTGAATGTGGGGCCGGCCCGGTGGCTCAGTGGTTAAGTGCGCATGTTCTGCTTTGGCGGTGGGGTTCGCCAGTTCGGATCCTGGGTGCGGACATGGCACCGCTTGGCAAGCCATACTGTGGTAGGTGTCCCACATAGAAGGTAGAGGAAGATGGGTACAGATGTTAGCTCAGGGCCAGTCTTCCTCAGCAAAAAGAGAAGGATTGGCAGCAGTTAGCTCAGGGCTAATCTTCCTCAAAAAAAAAAGTCTGAAAGTGTCCCCTGCCCCCACAGCCTATCACCAGCCAGCAGAGCGAGGGTGGGTGAGGAGGATTAGATCATTATAGAAAATAAAGAAATGCATTTTATTTGCGCATCTGAGTCATAGATATGCGTAAATTAGCAGCTCCCACTACATCATAAAAGTAGAAAATACCTCTAAAAGCTGGTAAAAACACAGGAAGGTCTGGAAATTCCCTACCATAAATGAACTGTCCATTTCCCCCCACAAAATAATGCCAATTTGCTTAAATTAGCTTTTAACTTACTAAATAATTAATAAGTAAAAACTAATACTTAGAAAATATGTGTCATGTATGGAAAACAGCGATTCAACAAAAACCCCATACACCTTCAGACCCGTCTATAAAAAGGGACACCCTCATAACTCTGACGGCCCTCCCAGCCCGCAGCCCCCTTGCTCCCCGATGGAGGAACCACTCTCCTGGGCTCTACATTCCTCATTTCCTTGTTTTTCCTAATAGGTTTACCACGTTTGTTTTCCTAAATAATACATAGATCAGTTTTGCAGTTTTGAGAAAATTTTATGTAGATACAGCCATTGTTTGTATGCACTATTTGGGGGACTTCTTTTAGGTCAGTATGTTGTTCCTCAGATGGTGGTAAGCGTTCCTCCACATGGTTGTAAGCGGAGGGGAGGAAAAAGCTTTCCTCACCCTTTTAGCCTTCCTCACTGGGTCTGAAAATTACATTGACTAAGCTAGACTGACGGGAGAAAGGCATACAAGTCTATCTAATGTCAGTTTTACGTGACACAGGAGCCTTCATAAGGAAATGAAGACCCAAAGAAATAACTAGACCTGTGTATTTTTACACTAGGTTTGATGAAGAGCAGATAGTCCTGGAGGAATATGAGAGGTCAAGGAGTATGCGGTAATTGTAGTAAATCGGGGGAAACTCAGCAAGGCCAGTTTGTTAGGAATCTTCTTGGCATCCCTTTGTCTTCAGAGATGAGGATGCTCCTTTCATCCGTGCTTAGGGAGGACACCTCTCACCTGAGAATGTTATGATCTGTTTCAGGGAAGAGGAGCAAGAGGGAAGAGATCAGAGTGACCTTCCTGCTTCTGCCGTTTTCTCAAACTCCATCAACTTAAAATATTCAGTATGCCAAGGAGCCATATTTGGGGTAGCCTGTACTGAACCCCATCACAAGCAACCATAATTCATTCATTTTCACTACTGTTTAGTCTTTCAGTGCATGTTTGTACTGCGATTTATTTAGCCACATGCAGGCTGTTCCCATGGTTAGCTGTCACCAACAGGACTGCTCTGAACATTCTTGGACATGTCTGGGGGTGCACGATCCAAGAGTTTCTCTAAGGATACACCTAATGAAGGGAGCAAAATATATCACCCCAGAATATGCCTTTTTGGCATATTGGTTATTTTAAGGGGATTATTTTTAAGAAAAAAGACACAGGTGAGGCTCTGAAAACTGAGAAGTTACTATTTTGTGAGAAACAGTTACATTTATAAGGGAAAATCTCCATTTGTAAGGGTGTCTCCCCATCTGTACCAGGAAGAAGAGGATGGCTTTAAATCTCTAGAAACTCCTACCAATGGAGAAGGCAACGACTTGAATCTGCCTAACAACCTTACCCTTGTTTATTGTGCTTTTCCTGGTAACTTTCCACAGCTCTCTCCCCACTCCCAACATCTCCTTTTGTCTTTAGCTGTAGATTGTATTTAAGGTGGGGGCTTGGGCCATTTCAGGGGGTTACTCAGTTTTCCTGGGTCTCTCCCATGTATACAGGAGGTATACATGTTATTAAATTTCTGTTTGTTTTTCTCCTGTTAATCTGTCTTGCTTATTACAGGGGGTGTCTCAGCCAAGAACCTAGAAGTGGAGAGGGAAAATTATTTTTCTTCCCCACACTAGACAGGGACAACTTGTTATGAAACCTGTGCATTCGTAAAGGGCCCACATTTAGAAGGACCCTGCACTTCATTGAAAGCTCTACTGTCTCCATTTTGAATTCTAAATTTTTGAATAAGGGTCTCTGCATTTCGTTTTGCTCTGGGCCCCAGAAAATGTAGCTGGTCCTATACCTAGAGTGGACTTTCTGGATCACAGTCTCAACTTTTGTTGACTACTGTAGTGGTGTAAAATATGCAAGTGACTTTCCAAATGTGTTAAACCCATTTACATTCCCATCAACACTGGATGAAAATTCATGTTATTCCACAGCCTTGCCTACACTTTTGTCCAACTTTTTAATTTTTGTCAATCTGGTGGGTATGAAACACATTTTATAGTGTTATTTTTTAATTACACTTTTTTGTGTGTGTAAGGAAGATTTACTCTGAGTTAACATCTGTTTCCAAGCTTCCTCTTTTTGCTTGAGGAAGTTCTGCCCTGAGCTAACATCTGTGCCAGTCTTCTTCTAATTTATATGTGGGATGCTACCACAGCATGCCTTGATGAGCGATGTGTAGGTCAGCGCCAGGATCCAAACCTGTGAACCCCAGGTCACCACAGTGGAGTATGTGAACTTAACTGCTATGCCACTAAGCCAGCCCCTAATTACACTTCTTATTTTGAGATAATTGTAGATACACATGCAGTTTTTTAGAAACAATACATAGAGATTCCTTGAGCCCTCCACCCACTCTCCCCCAATGGCAACATCCTGCAAAACTACAGTATCACAACCAGGACCATGACACAGATACAAACCACCAATCCTGTTCAGATTGTCTCAGTTTTACCTGTTTTCATGTGTGTGTATATGTGTGTGTATTTAGTTCTATGCAACTTTATCACATGCATAAGTTTGTATATCCTCTGCAGAAAAGATACAGAATATTCCCATCATCACAAGGATCCCTGGTATTGCCATATAGAACCATGCCCACCCACCTCTTACCCCCATCCTCTCCTCCATCATCCCCATTCCCATTCCTAACTCCTAACAGCTGCTAATCCATTTCTATGATCCATTTCGTATATCCGTTTCTATAATCTTCTTCATTTTAAGAATATTGTATAAATGGAATCGTACAGTGTGCAACCTTTTGGGATGTGCGTTTTCTCACTCAGTATAACTCCCTTGACCTCCATCCAGCTTGTCACATGTAACAATAGTTCGTCTATGGCTGAGTAGTATTCCATGGTATGAATGCACCATCGTTGATTTAATCATTCACCCATTTTAGGAGATCCAGGTTATTTCCAGATTTTAACCATAGAAAATAAGGCTGCTATGAACATTGCTGTACAGGTTTTTGTGTAAATTTTTATTGTATTTTTACGATGAATTTCTCTGAAAATTCAAGTTAAACATCCTTTCCTATGTTTATTGACTATTAGGTTTTCTCTTCTCTGAAGTGTCTTTTGCCCGTTGTTCTTTTTGGTCATTTACTTTTTTATTTTGATTCATGGGAATTCCTTATGGATTCTGAATACTAGTCTTTTGTGAGTAGTCTATGTTACAAATATCTCCCAGCTTATGGTTTGTCTTTTCCCTCTCTGGCATCTTTAGATGAACATCAATTTTTAATTTCAATGTGGTCAGATTTATCAGCCTTACTCTTTTAGTTTGTGCTTTTTGTGTTCTGTTTAAGAAAGTATTCCCGGGCCAGCCCAGTGGTGCAGCTGTTAAGTGCGCACGTTTCGCTTCAGCAGCCCGGGGTTTGCCAGTTTGGATCCCGGGAGCAGACATGGCACCGCTTGGCAAGCCGTACTGTGGTAGGCGGCCCACATAGAAAGTAGAGGAAGATGGGCACGAATGTGAGCTCAGGGCCAGTCTTCCTCAGAAAAAAGAGGAGGATTGGCAGTAGTTAGCTCAGGGCTAATCTTCCTCAAAAAAGAAAAAAGGAAGAAATTATTCCTTATTCCAAGGTCATAAAGACAACCAACACAGTCTCCTAAACTTTTAGAGCTTTGCCATTCATATTTAAGTCTTTCATTCACCTGGAATTTGATGTGTGTGAGAGATGTGAGGTAGGGATCCAGTATCATTTTTTGAACATGAATACCTAATTGTCCTAAGACCATTTATTGAAAAGGCTATTCTTTCCCCAGTGATCTGAAAAGCCGTCTCTTTCATATATTGTGTCCATATATTTTTGAGTCTGTTTCTGGGTTCTCTCCACTCAGTAGCAAAACATGAGAAAGTTTCCCTTGCATTCCCCTAGGGCCAGGGAGTAGGGGAAGAGATGGGCAGATTTATTTTTGATACCCTCTAGACCTAAGGGTGTGCCTGTTTGGGGTCCTAGCTTTGTGCAAGTGGTAAAAGTGTCTCTTTTATTTTATTTATTTATTTATTTATTTTTGCTGAGGAAGATGAGCCCTGGAGCTAACATCTATTGCCAATCAACCCCTGTTTTGTGTGTGAGCCACTGCCACAGCATGGCCACTGATGTCTGCACCAGAAACCAAACCCAGGCCACTGAAGTAGAACATACCAAACTTCATCTCTAAGCCACAGGGGCTGGCCCCAGAAGTGTCTCTTTTAGAATCTATGACTTTAGAGGACCCTTGGCTGTGACTCTAGACTCCTGTGCTTCAGGAAGCTCTCACAGTTCTGCAAATACTCTTCACGTGAAAGCCAACTTCACTGGTCCACTTACCTCTCTGGGCATCTGCTTTCATCTGGTTTATAGCCTCTCATTAGTCTACCTTCTTGCCAGTTCTATTTTTTATCATTTTTTTTTCCTTCTTTGTTGGCTGTTTTCACAGGACTGTTAGTCAGTGTATCTAGTGTGCCATGCTGCCAGAAATTGAAATGAAGAGTATTAATGTCAAGCCAAATTAATAGATCAATTGACTTTGAAAGAACTGGATTTTAGGCAAATTGATTTAGAACTCCCTACTTCAATTCCTTGTTACTCTCATTCTGGATACTTTGAAAACCTCCAGACTCATCTCCCAAACTCCAATCTCTCACCAGGCCAACCTATTTTACCCACTGCTGCCAGATTGATTTCCTTGGAGCAGATTTCTTACCAGGTCACAACCCTCTCCTCTACCCTGTCCTTCTTCTTGGCTGCTCAGCTGCCCAACAACGGCATGGGTCTTCATTGCTTCTAAAAATAAGTTGAACCTCCTCAGCCCAGCCCCTGGGAGTCCAGTCTCTAGTCATGTGATCCTTCCCACCAGTGCTGTGGTCGGCAGAATGGCCCCCAACCGTGTCCATGCCCCAGTCCCTGGAGCCTGTGAATATGTTCCCCTCCATGGCAAACAGGACTTTGCAGATGTAATTTGAGGTTGTTGCTAGCGCCCTGGAGACTCCTAGTGACCCTGTGGACATCAGAGTACAACCCTGCCCGATCTTTTTGCTCCATTCTCTCACCTTCTGGCATGATATCAGACAATGTTCTGCCGCTATTCATAGGGTTTACATGGCCAATGTTTTCCGAAGTGGGAAGCCAGGTCTTTCGTCCTAGTCTGTGTTAGTCTGGAAGCTCCGCTGAAACCTGTCCACCACGGGTGACTCTGCCGATAGTTGAAATACCAGTGGCCTAGCTTTCAGCATCACAGCAACACGCAGCCACCACAGTGTGGCAACCGACAGATGGGTGGTGTGGTTTCCTGCCACTTTCCTGGTGACAGTGAGAGTGCTGAATCTTAACTCCTAGACCACCAGGGCTGGCTCATAAATTATCTGGAGGGTCCAAACTAATTACATGAGCCCTTGAAGGCAGAGAACTTTCTCCAGATGGATGCAGGGGAAATGAAGCAGAAGGGGAGGTGAGAGAGATATGAAGCGTGAGGACTCAACCTGCCATTGCTGACTTTGAAGATGAAGGGGACCACAAACCAGGGAAGTGGGCAGTCCCTAGAAGCTGCAAATGACCTTCAGTTGACAACAGCCAGCCAGGACACATGACCTCACTCATGTAAATACCTGGAGCTGAATTCTGCCGATGACCTGAATGAGGCTGGAAGCAGAGCCTCCCCCTAGAGCTTCCAGATTAGAGCTCAGGCAAGATAATACCTTGATTTGGGCCTTATAAAACCCAGAGCTGAAAAATCAGTTGAGCCCAACCAGACTTCTAACCTAAAGAAATGTGAGAAAATAAATTTTAGTTGTTTAAAATAAAGTTTGCGGTAATTTGTTACAGCAGCGATAGAAAATTAATACATGTGCCCATGAATGGGAAGAATGCTGAAGTCAGACAGGTGTGTTCAATCCTGTCTCACTCTTATTAGCTATGTAACCTCTCTGAGCCCTTTGTTTCCTCATCATTGAAAGGAGTGTAAATTCCTGTTTAGTTTAGCTCACAGGGGTTCTGTGGGGAATTCAGTGTGAGAACTTAGATAAAGTACCTCGTGTATGACAGATGGCAAAAAGCAGCCTCTTTACACATGCCGCACCCTCCCACATCCATGCCTTTCCCTTTCGTGGAATCTCAGGAAAGAACAAGGAAACACAGACCTTTAAAAGTTCCTAATGCACTCACTCGTTTCCTCAATGGGCTCTGGGAGCACGTGTGAGGTGCCTCTGACCACCCCAAAGCAAGCATTCTATCAGTTCTCCGAATCCCACTCATTGCCCCTCAGAACCAAAACTATACATGAAGATTGGGAAGTCTTATGGACTGAATTGCGTTCCCCCAAAATTCATGTGATGAAGTCCTAACCTCCAGTAGCTCAGAACGTGACTATATTTGAAGACAGGGCCTTTAAAACAGTGATTAGTTAAAATGAGTCCGTTAGGGTGGGCCCTAATCCGATCTGATGGGTGTCTTTATACAAAAGGGAAATTTGGACACACAAAGTGACACCGGTGATGCGTGTACAGAGGAGAGACAATGTGAGAAGATGTGGAGAAGACAGCCATCTGCAAGGAGATTGGCCTTAGAACAAGCCAAATCTGCCAACACCTTGAGCTTGGACTTCGAGCCTCCAGAACTGTGAGAAAATAAATTTCTGGTGTTTAAACCATTCAGTCTGAGGCATTTTGTTATGCCAGCCCCGGCAAACTAATACAGAAAGAGTAAAACTATGCAGTAGACATCTGATAACACATAATTGTTCAATAATTCAAAGGCCTATCTGCCTTTGTTTGGAGTTGATTTTACATTTAAGAATGCACATCTTTTAATATACTCTATATATTATGAAAATAGATCATCAAGACCCACCATGAAGATTACAGTGTCATGCTCCAGGAGGAAATATGAATCTTCATAACCAACGAGTGTTTGAATCTACATCTCTTCACAGAAGTAGCTACTGTTGAATTCTAGTCCAAAATTTGAGAGAGTACTAAGTTAAAGCTGAGACGTTTCAAACTCTCTGAGAACTCTCTTTCTATCAGAACCAGATCATTGATAATTTAGTAATGGCCCATGACAGGCAGTGTCTTGGAGGAGGCTGTGGATGTTCCTGTGTGAAAGGCCCCACTATTCTAACAATGGAAGTTGTTAAATAGCCACTCTGTGCCACACCAGACTGTGAAGGAAGAGCTCCCATCTGGGACCTGCCCTCTGACCTGTTTATGATCATTTTCACCAGTTTCATCCCAATAGTGTGCCTTGCTATTAGGCATATGTTTATACGTGTTGTTCACAGTTTAGGCGTTTTTAACACCACTGTGATTAAACTGACAGCAATGTCTAAAGGCTAGAGGGAGGGAATGAAAGAGGTGTCATGTGGGACCGTTGTAACTGTGCTTCTGTAGTTTTATGTTTTGTCACAGACTACAAAAGGGCACAGCCACGTTACTGTCCTTTCTAACAAACTTTGGTACAAACAGCCTTACAAATAGCCTGTTAATTGCATTCTCTCTGCTCTAAACCATCCTGTTTCTTCTCCTCTTCCCACATGACCAGTATCACAGAATTCGCCTGAAATATACAGTTTTTAGATCATATGACAGTCATTACTATGAATTTATTCATGCATCATTCACCTCTTTGGAGAGATTGCACACTCCTGGGGAGAGGAACTGCTGTCTCTTGTTTACTGTTGAACCCCAGCAACAAGCACAGCGCCTGGTACAGAGTAGGTAGGTAACAAATATTTAACAGATAAAACCCAGTTCCCAAGAAAAATACCCCCAGAGCCTTAGAGAGGAAAGGAATGCCTTCATATCTCATGTTCTACCCCATTTACTTGTTTCTGTAGGCCCAGTCTGACTTCTTTTGGACTCTAAATATTTGAGCGTTCTAAATATGTATGCTTTGAGCAGAAACTTTCTAAGTAAAATCTGGCCCAAACCAACACTTATTCCCACCTCTTTTCCTTCATTTGTGCCCCTTCTTCTGCCTGGGAAGCCCTTCTCCTCTTCTCTGTATTTTCAGATTCTCTGCCTCCATTTGTCACAGATGATCCTCCTTTCACGAAGCCTACCCAACGATTGCATGCCATACCGATCTCTCCCCCTTTAAGTTCCTATTGCGTTTATTAGCATATACTTCTTTTGTTGATGAGTGCTGCAACTCCGCCAACAACACAATATGCTCTTAGAGCTCAGGAACCTATATGACTTTAACAGCACCTAATACATGCTACTTGATGCGCAGCAGAAACTCAATACTGACTTATTAACTGCTTTGTCTAATGTGAGCGAAAAGCATTCATCCATGTGCTCACATCTCTGTGCACCTGCCTTCTTGCTTCTTCCCCAAAATTAGAGATGACAAATAAGTTGGTCCTATTGCAGAATATTGATTGGGCCACATTTACTTTGGGGAGGATGACTTTTAAAAATCCCTTATTTATTCAACCATTATTTGTTGGAACCTAGTGAGCAAGCCACACACTGTTTTACTCCCTGGTATGTAGCAGTGAATAGACTTGGAGCTCCCATTGTAGCAGGTGACAGTAGTGCATCAATAAATGAGATCATCTTAGATTCAAGAATGCTAAGAATAAAATAGAACGCAGTAATGGGGCTAGGGTGGAGAGGTGGCTTATTTAGTTTAAGATACCAGAAAAGGCCTCTCTAAGGAGGGGATAATTTAGCTTAAATAAAGAGAAGGAACCAGTTATGCAAAGATCAGGTGAAGCAAGGCCAGAGAGGCTGGAGCAGAGTCAGGGTCAGTTGGGGAGTGGTCAAGAGTATGTGCAAGAAGTGGACAGTCAGTAGCCCATGAAGAACCATGGGGGCCGTAAGGACCAGGTTGGCCAGGCAGTTGGGATTTTATTCTCGATGCAATGGGAAACCACTGGAAGGTTTCACACAGGAAGGGTTATGAATTGATTTGCATTTAAACCTAGTTCTGGCTCTGGTGCTGGGGATGATGGTGGTAAGGCAAGAATAGAAGCAAGGTCATAGTTATGACACTGTCACCGTAATGCAGGCAGAAAATAATGGAGTCCTGGACTGGGGAGTAGCAGTAAAACTAGTGAGAAGTGTATGGATTCAGAAGACATTTTGGTTGTAAAACCAACAGGATTTGCTGATGGATCAGACAGTGTATGTGGGAGTAAGGAAAAAGGAGGAATTTAGGGTGACTCATAGATTTTTGGCCCAAGCAACTGGGTACAATTAACTGATATGGGACAGACTTAGGGAAATACAGGTTTAAAATAGGGGTTGAATGCGGAGACCTCTGTTTTAACATCTAATTTCAAGGTAACTGTTAGACAGTCAGTTAAGCCCATGTAGAAGACCCAATTAAGTCACTATGGCTTATCTTGGGAACCTGCAGCCATTTCTTTCTTTTTGCATGGCTACCTAAGCCAGCTGATCATTGCTTCCATGATGCAATGGAAGGTTCCTGAACCATATAGCTATCCACAGGTGAAGAGTGCAGGATTTCAATTTTAGGATAATGAAGAAGTAAAAGTCCACACTGGCTTCTAGCCTAAGCCACGTGCTCCATTTTAGGAATGTGGACATCATATAATAAGGAATGTTACTTTGATCAGGACCAAAAGAATATGATCCTAGAGTCCAGGTTTTTACCCACCTATCATAGTCATATACTATATAGTTTATTCTTTCTATTTTTGCACCCCTACCTGTATGTAACATACTATAGGAAGAAACTAGAAAATATCTGATGGTCACTCAATTCTCTCTGGAGGCTTGTTTCAGTATTGTCTCACTCTCTGAGTCCATGAACTTGGAACTTGCCAGTAATAAGCTATTTCTGTGATCAGAATCTCTGAAGTTACCTGAAACCCTTGCACTGCATTGCTGAAAGTCTTCTCCATTGGGTGAAACTATTCGTGTTGGGGGATTGGGTGGTGGTATCATGCTCAGATCAGGCTCTAAAAGTTTGCTAAAAAGCAAATATACTATTTTTTATTTAATGTTGTTCTTTGTGTGAGGTTTTCATAGGAGGAGGTATCCTCTAGCTAAATACCAACAGATAATATCCAGTTCCTAATCTCATGCTAGAAAAGAGCTGATGCTACTTTCACTTAAGAATTGCACTATTTTCATTAACACATATCATAGCCAAAAGCCAGCAGAAAACAAGGTATCAAATTGTGCCTATTGTGGAACTACCTGCAAAATAATCTTAAAGGAGCTTTATGATTTTTAAAATGACCTAGCAATTAATCTAGGCTGCAGAAAATAAACACAAGTATAATTGTCATTGTGAGATATCCTAAAAACCCTTTGTAAAAACATCAGCCATTAATTCACTGAGGCAATAGATCAAGAAATAGAAATATCAAAGCAAGCACAGGCAATAGCTTCTTGGTTATCGATGGGCATTAGGTGTTGGGAGGCATTCTTACGGATCCCACACATGTATATTCCTAAATAAGTACTTATATCAATATTTTTAATACCCACTCCAAGCAAAAGACTTTATTTAAAATACATTGAATTCTCTTTCTTTATCTTTCCCCAGGATCTAGGGGCAAAGGCCATGTTAGAGTCAAAGCTACCAGATGATTCAATGAGCATAGTATCCAGAAAAAAAAAAAAATAATAAGCAAGGGTCGCCCTCTCCTTCTCGTGAGAAATGGATCAAAATTGAAGCCTTCTCCGAAGGAAGTCCAACAGCCTCTCTCAGCAGGAGGATTCTCGTTCTTTTCCTCTCATCAGCAGTTGTGCGGGAACTCTGCATTGTATCTCAAGAAACTAAAGATTTTTCTCTGTAAGGCCTGAGGAAAACATATTCAGCATGAATCCTTATAGGAATGAGAAGCTGCCTTTCGGCTTGACCCAGCTTATCTGGCTCCGCTCCTGAAACATCTCAGAACAGAAGGCAGTGCTTTCCTTACGGCTGGAGGCTGAGACTCCAACCTGGTACCCAGAGGCTCTGCAGCCATGGAAAGGCTTTGCAAAGCTAGTCTTTGCAGCTTAGCATCAACCCAGCCTGATTTTGAACTAACTTCCCCAGTTCACAGGGATTTTTCTCCTTTTTCTGCTATCAGTCACTGGTCAAAGTGTTTTACGTCCTTTATTTCTCACTAAACATGATGTTTTTCCCTCCATCTTTAAATTGTTGAGGAATTCACTGGACAGTGTCAAAGTTTAAGGTAGAGATATGAGAAGATACTCTTTGCTCTCTCCCACCTTCCCCCAGTTCACTGAAGCACTTGTCTCTGCACCCAACTTAATTTTTCAAAGAGATGATTTCTGAGATCTTGTGTAACTTTCAAACTAAAGCCTAATTCAATGGAAGGAAGAGATATAAGAGCTGCTCTGTGTTTGTGGTTTTCATATTTACAACTCAGCTGTGCAGCATGAAGAGGTGGGTGTAAATCACAAAACAAAGCAATGCTTGCGTATTTTTCCTTGGTGTTTTACAGCTGGTTGGGAGGCATTTGTGCGTGCCATGCCCATCTCTTTTCCTTTCCACCCTCTCAACTAAAAATAACCTCTCTAAAAGCCAGTCTTGTCTTGCAGGTGTTACACAATGTTGTCTTTAATGTAATTTATGTGGAAGGATAATTATGCAGTGGCCATCAACTTTGCATCATGGTCATTCATCTTAACTGAATATTCGTCAGTGATAATGTGCCGCTGGAGGCATATGGGGTTTCTATTTCAATAAAGAAGAAGAATTTATGAAAGTTCACTCCTGACTTTGATGAAGCAGAGGTCTAAATGCCATCATAACAGAAATGGAGGCCACATTTTTTAAAGGTACCCCAGGGGAAAACAAAACAAACACACCAAAGCAACTATAAAAATCTCTGAGCATTTGGACTATAAATATTAATAGTATCGTCTACTTGTATAAGTACTTTATGGTTACAAAGAGATTTCTCATTCATTCTTTCATGTATTCACCACAACATCCTGGCGATAAAGAAAAGCTATTATTTTTTTCTGTTTTCCTAATGGCACAACCACGGTTCAAAGGCCCAAGGTCATGTGGCTGGTAAATGGCCTGGCATTGAACCTGGGTCTAGCACTTTCTCATTCTATTGTTAATAATGTGCTGTCCTTCAAATATGAGGCCAAGGTCTTTGTGTTGCTTTTTCCAGTAATTGTGACAAGCAAATACGCCATAAACATTCTGTAGCCCAGTCATCTTATGTCCTAGTGATGCACTTTGCTTAAAAGGCCAGTCCCAGTTGGGGGTTCAGTCTATAAATGTGAACTAGACTGTTTTATTTAATTGGCCTATGTGGAAATCAAAATTGTAATCTTGATTACACTAGCACCATGCCTTAACTAGAATATTTTTTCCAATTGTTGAAAGAGCTATATAAGTATCTATCTATACTCCTGGTATATGCAAATTTTTAACAAAAACAAAAATATCATCTCTGACTGGAATGGAGACACATGGCACTCCACTGATCACAGTAATTATTAAGTATTTGTTTTGTTCTGTTGAGATTGGGCCCCTAATGGTACTACTCTCCTCTTGTCATCATCCATATTAGCCAAAGAAGTATTTTACAACCATTCTGCCCATTTGAATAATCCACAGGGGGAGGATGTACTGACTCGGAGTGCTCTTAAAAGGATGGTGATTAATGGAATTGGCTGGAGCTATGCTCACCGAGATTACAGAGCAGAGATTTACCTCCCTGGACGGTGCTTTTACAGTTTTCTAGTCTTATGCATTTCCTCTTACTAGACAAGGCAACAGGTTATCATGTGCACTCCATTTTAACTTAGAAATTTGTCTTCACCTTTCCCTTATTTTATATGTAGGATCTACACGATTTTGGTTTTCTTCTCCCATACTGTGGCTGACCATTAGGGAGGAAATCTGTGGATCCAAATGACGTCCTTGATACCAAGATGTTTTGGTGTCCATCCTGAAATGAGGTCATGGATGTGGCCATAGGTCATGAAATGCCTATAAAAGGAGAAACGAAGATTATTGGATATAACCTCTGAATTGGGACAAAGGCTTTATGTTTAGGCTGATTTCTCCCATCTATTTTGATAATGACAATTTTTATATAGCTATAAGAATGGTAAGACTGTGGGGGTAGAATTATTTCCATGGAGATAAAGAGTCAAATTTTAGAAAACTTTGTCAAAATATATTCCTTTGAACTGGGCATGGGGCTTCACACTGCTGCTCCTACAATGGGCATCAGGAGTTCAATCAATGTTTCCAATATCCCACCAACCACTCTGGTGTCTGCCTTCACTGTTTCCCCTAGAATCACATGGAGGTTACATCAATGAAGGAGAGATTCCAGGGGTGGAAACTCAATTCCATTTGCCTTTATAGTCGGGGAAAGATAGTAGAGAATTGTAGGGGAAAGGAAGAATGTGGGGAAAAGCCTGGAAGATTCAGTAGTGTTCTAAAGCAGGTCAAGACCCAGGTCATTGCCTCCTTGTTTTAAACCTGGAAACAGATCCAAGCAATGAAGGAATCAAAACACAGCCAGCTTCTTTCTGTATTGATAGGCAGAATCATAGCTAGATGCACTGAGCGGTTACTGTATGCTCTGCACAGAACACTTTACAGGAATCATTTCATTTAATCTGCACAAGAAGTCTACTAGGTACCATTAATATCCTCCTTTTGCCAATGAGGAAAGTGATGTTTAAAGAGGCTAAGTAACTTGCCCAAGTTATACTTCTAGTAAATTAAACAGACTGTTGTCAATCCTGTATCTTTTTTATTCTAGAGTCTACAACAGCCTCCCACTAGCCTTTTGCCAGAGGATGTTTTCTAAGACAGCTTCCCGAGTCTTAACCCCCCTCAGGGACTTAGATGGAAGGCAACCAGGTGTAACAATAAGAGGCTGAACTAAGAGTCAAAACCTACTTTTCCAGCAGATTCACTAACTAGATACCAAAAACAGGGCTAAACATTTGGCATATTGGAGTCTCAGATATAAAGTGGGGATAATAACATTTTCTCTTCCTACCTGTCATGGTTGTTGAAAATAGCAAATGAAAGAATATCATATACATGAACAAGCTTTGAAAACTGCGAAGTCCCATCAAATCTATTACTAGTGTGAGAATCAGAATGGGCTTGATGGGCTTACTTTATTTGGATAATTTTACCCACAACCCTTGCTGGTTGGTGGTTTCTAGGTATTTCAAGAGGTTCCAAATAAAGATTGATCGGGGAGCAATCTTAGAACCTTAATGTACCCAACTCACTCATCTTCCTTCTTTTCCCTAATCTCTCCTTAGTGAAAATTGGTTGAAATTTGACAGCTGTCTTGGGCTTCTCACTTAGCCTTTCTCTTGATTTCTTTATCTGCCGAATAAGCATGATCTGTACCGCCCAATACAGAGCACTAACCACACGTGGCTGTTTAATTTAAATTTAAATTAAATTAAATTAAAATTTTAGTTCCTGAGCCATACCAGCCACATTTCAGGTGATTTACATGAGACTAGTAGCTACGGTATTGGCAGCGCAGATGCAGAGCATTTGCATCATCTCAAAAAGTTGTATTGGACAGCACTGGTCCAGCTCATGGGTAAAGGCCAATTCAGCCCTAACTCCTCTTGAACTAAGTTTACTAATTGTTTCTTACATGCCTTGAGTTAGGTCCTCTTGTATTTGGTATGGAAATATATGTGCCCACCAGGTTAAAGAAGGTGTTGGTATTTTGGTGAACAAAATATATAGCAACTTTGGTACATTATATATGTTCAATATCTTTTAAATTTATAATTAAAACTTTTCCTGAGGCAATATATTTATGGTAAAATTCTGAAAGAGGGAGCCTTTAATGTACTTAGCAAGAGGTTCCTTATTGATACCAATTTTTTCTCACTTCCTTTTGAATCTACAAGGAGATTTCTCTTATGTATCTTTGCCATTTTTCATGTAACCTAATGCTATTTTAGACAAATAGATAAAGTGGACAACTCAGTCAAATAAGCTTGTAATCCAAAACCTGGAGCAGTTCTCTGAGAAGCAGCTGCTCCATCCTTAGGGGTGTCAGTTACATCATACAGTTACATCAAAGAAAAAAGTGCATTAGTTTCTATTCCAGATTTTGAAATGCTGACACAAACATCACTCAGTCCTTCATAAGCTGAAAATAAACACAAAAACCTCCTAGCACTTCAAGACCAAAAACCAAAGTTGAAAGATTTTCAAAACTGTTTTACAAGGGTATTTTTCTCTGACAATCTGACAAGACAGAACAGTAAGAAAGTTAGACATTCTTAAGATTTCTTCTTCCACTTCTTACTCTCTCCCTTCCTCCCTCCTTTCCTCTCTCTCTCTTTACTTTTTGATCTTAAAGTGGACTAGGTGTATTTATTTATTCTCCCTGCATCTATGTCTTCAAAAATTGTTGTAGACATGATGACACCACATTACGGAAAATTTGGAAAACTGGAGAAAATGGCAAGAAGAATAACATCTATAATTCCACTCCTCCTTTGCAATTAACATTTCCATCTATTTCCTCTTAAATCTTACATAAATACTTGTTTTTATTTTTACTACATGGGTATCGTTACAATATGCATACAAATGTATACTCCTTTTTTTAAAAAAATAACATTTCTATTTTTTACATTTACCAATATAAAATCGGTGCACTTATATATATATAAGTGCAATATAAAAAGAGCACTTATTTTTTACCCATTCCTTTTAAAAATAGCCCTGATGGCTAGGAGAGGAAATAAGGACTGTCCCCCTTTAAAAGTGGCATTAAGCCAGAAAAGCTTGGTGAAGTCTAAGGATGCCAAGCTGTTATATGAGCTGTCCATGGGGTCAGGAGAAGGAACTCTCTGCAAGTGTGAAAGTCTTATGGAAATTGGGAGTGGTCAAAAGAAAGCACAGTGATTCCCCAGCCACCTCTAAGAAAACACAATGTTGGCCATGGACTGTGTAAGTGTTTATTCAAATTCCCATTGGGTTAGTCTAAATCCCACAACTTCATAACGCATGCATGGGCTATAAACTCTCAATTTTAAGAATCCCTAAAATTGTCAGTGGGTTTAAATTAGGGTCCAAAATGAGACAGTCCACTTCCCCGCCCCAAAACACTTATATAAGTAAAGTTCTTTGAGTGCAAATAACAGAACCCACTTCTGCTTCGCTTAAGAGAAAAAAAAGGGCGAGGAGTTATTGGGAAGACACTGGAGTAGCCCATGGAACTCAAGAGTGAGTTAAAGTCCAGGGCCCTTCTCTTTAGCAAGCTGCCATCAATATGACTCAGCTCCGAAAACTCCCAGACTCTGCCTCTCAAGTCCAAATTTCAAATTCCCAGGCAAGAAATGAAAACAGTTCACTTAAGGTCCAGCATATACCTCGTACCAAGCAGCTTAGGACAGGGGATAGGGTCACATGGAGCTGCTAGGGATGCTGGTCGGTCCTGAGTGCCAGCTAGACAGTGACCCCAAAGGATCACCTACTCTCTAGCCTCAGGTAAAGAGCTCTATCTTATCCTGAACAACACATTTGATATTGGGTTTTTTTTAATAGACTTTTCTAGCAGGCTAAATATAAATGTTGTGGAGGTGGGGATATGTTCCTGCTTTAAAGAGTTGAGAGTCAATATTGGGTGCAAATTCTATTTAGGAATAGATTAGTAGGAGCATTCCAAAGTTCCAGACAGAGAAGCTCCTTGTGTCACTCAAATTCAAATGCCAGCTAGAGTCACATTTGGCCAGTAGAACAGCCATCCTTTTTCCAAAGGCCACTATAGTGAGAGTAGCACCAGCTTCTAGATACTACTCAGCAATCTGACAGTGTAATGCCGTCAGCTACCTTCTCACGGTGCAAAGTTTAGGAACAGGGAGACCTGGCAACACACAGTTCAAATGCAGTCTCACCAATAAAGTCTTCCCTAGGCATCCAGCTAAAAGGACTCTCTCCTTCCTCCAAACCCAGTAGGAGTGGCGCCCCTGGGGCCTGACAGTACTGTAAAGGGGTCTTAGAATCTACATGCTCCCCAGTCATTACCATTAATCCAAATCAATGCTACATCTTACACATATATTTTCTACTACAATACTTTCAAATACAGGTCAGTGTTTTGATCAAGAAAAGCGTTCTAGATTTCACAATAGCTTTATATAAATAGATACATTTCTTCAGTCAACAAATGATTCAAACAACTGTTACATGTGGTTTGATGTTAAAAAGGGGCCACTCAAGATGTGACAGGGAATAGTATGAAAGATCAATAAATGTCACGGTACCAGCTGGACAAAAGTAATAGAGGACCCAAACAGGGCCAGATATGTTTTCTCAGCAGCACTTAGCTACGGTGTTAGTGAGAAGTAATTGGAAGCTAACTCCAGAACCACTCCTCATATTAATTGCACTTTGTGATATATGAGATTATGTCACATAAAAGCTACATTCAAATTAACGGCTTGTTCAATGTATGTATATCCAGCCCTGGTGATCTAGTAGTAAAGATTGGGCACTCTCACTGCCGTGGTGGTCCCTGGTTTGTTTCTCAGTCACGGAACCACACCACCCATCTGTCGGTTGTCATACTATGGTAGCTGCATGTGGCTGTGATGCTGAAAGCTGTGCCACCAGTATTTCAAATACCGGCAGGGTCACCCATGGTGGACAGATTTCAGTAGAGCTTCCTGACTAAGATGGACTAGGAAGAAGGACCTGGCCACCCACTTCTGAAAAAAAATTGGCCATGAAAACCCTGTGAATAGCAGCAGAGCATTGTCTGATACAGCGCCAGAAGGTGAGAGGATGGCGCAAAAAGACCAGGCAGCTTCCACTCTGCTGTACATAGGGTCCCTTGGAGTCGGAATTGACTCATATAAATAGATAGTTTAACTTTATTGACTAATTTAGTATTTATTATTTAATAAATAATATTAATTAATTAATAATTTATTATTAATTGCTATTAATTAATCTAATAAAGTTAAACTCAATAGGGAAAAAAGAGTGGCTCATCTCAAAAAAGTAGGGAATCACTTCAGTCTGCCCCATTCCTGTGACAAACATGGCCTTCTAAGTGGTCATTGTCATTATGTACATATTTTCTCTCTTTTTATTCTTTGTTGCCTCTCTTTCTCTCTCTCTATTTTGCAAATAGGAAGTGCCCAAGAAATGCTTATTCCTGAAAGTTCATTCCTCCCTGGGGCAAAATGAAATTGTTAAGCAGAACCATTACAGAGACTCAAGGTCTGTGTGGCTGCTTCCTTCCCACTCTCTGCTTGGGCCTCCTCGCTGTGCCCTCCTTGCCGTCCCTCCCTCTCCCTCTTCCTGCCTACTCACATGAAGGCTGGCTTCCTCCTCGCCCTCACAAGAAGAACTTAATTTTTCCAATCTAGGACTAATAAAACAGTGTTGCTTTGAATCCAGCTGTGGGAAACATTTAAACTAGTAATGTAACTCTACTTATAAAAACTTAATGTTAGGAAAGAAAAATCTAACAAGCCAAGACCTTTAGCTTCAGATTTAACCAGACATAAAGGAAATTATTAAACCTCCAATGAATTAGAGGTCAAAATTGGTCTAAACTACCATATTTAGCTTTGAAAGTGAATTTCAGTTTTGCCCTCCCTTTTGCTGAATTTGTGGTTTTCCTTATGGTGAATGATGCTGACTTGAAATTTGATTTTGCTAGGTAATTTTTTTTTCTAGTAGATCTCTTGATGGCTAGGTTCAAATTTTACCTAAATGCCTTAATTGCTGAACCATAAAGCGGATACAGTTCTAAAGCTATTTTTTTTTTTTTCAGACAAATGACCATGCAGAGCAATATTTAGTTGTCACCGTCTGGAGTCTGGGTGGCAGGAGAAAGAGTCTGAGGCAGGGCGGGAACTTTGCCAACTGAAATACCAGCACCTTGAGTGCTATGCCACAGCGCATCGTGTTCTCAGGGGATGTCACAATTACATTTCAGGAACAACTGGAGGCTCCAACAGCAACAGGAGCATCTCGTTTGCTATTTCTAACTCACAGCCTCTCAGTGCTGTTAAAGCTTTCATTTCCTTTTGTGCTTCAAAAGAGAAATTACAGCTGGCGTCAGCATGGCGATCACCTGGCCAAAGTGGAATTATGCTGTAGACCAGAAAAGCTGTACATTCTGACTCCAGACGATGACTCACTTCCTTTTCTACTTCCCTTCCCACCACCCTGCATTCTCTCTTTCTCTCTTTGATTCTCTATCTCCATCTCTATCTCCCCTCTCTTCCTGATGCTATTCACACCAACAAGACTGCAGGCTCCTTGGACCTCAAGAATCCAGGTAAATAGCTAAGAGTCTTGAAGCACCACTCAGAGTCAGGCAGATCTATTTGTACGTGGCACCACCCCTTCCCACCAAAGAAAGAAAGAACAAATTCAGAAACATTCAGAGGGGAAATGAAAGGATTTTTGGTGGTGTTTTTTCTCTAGGGTCGTGAATACGGTCTTTATTCTTTATCCGTTTATTCTTAGTATAGTGCAGTGTGCACTGTGACTTCCTCCCTGACCCTGTAGCACATCTACTGTTTCTCATGCTGCCTGGAAAGCAAACTCAAATTCACTCCATCCTGTAACCTGGCTATGGGGTGTTGGGGAGGGGATGCGAGACGGGGAGAAAAGTAAACAGAGAAAGATAGAAAGGGGCAGAGAAACATGTGTATACAAATGCAACCTGGACTTCAGAAAGAAGAGAGACAGTGCCTAACCATGCTCTCCCTGACACATTCTCAGAGGCACCCAGGCACACATGCAGCCACCACGGTCTTCACATTGTGTCACTTCAAGTGGTTCCCAAATCTGTTCCTGTTCATCCAGGAAGGAAGAAAATTCTACCAAAGATTGAGAGAGGTCAATGAGTGTACTTCCAAAGAACCGGAAAGAATATACTTCCATTTGGCCCTCTTAATATCGTTTGTCCAGGCTCAGGAAGAGAATATATTCAAGGACTTAACAGCCAGCACAGCAAGTTCCTTTCGAAGACATGGTGGGAAGAAAGGGGAGGGAACATAATACAGGATGTCCACCAGACAGCCGTCTTGCTAACTAACACACATTGTGATTGCATTTGCATCTATGCCAAATGTTAGCTCCAGGATCCAAACTCATTCTTGTGGTTAAGACTTTGGTAAGTCCTCAGCTTAGGAGCCTGAGCAGTATGTGATGGACCAGCAATACAATAAAGGCAATGGGGAACCATTTCTTTCTCCAGTGGTTAATTTCTATTCTAATACAAACTGACCAAATTGGTCATCACAGCTGTCTTCTTCATCATCATACCATTTGCCATAAAATATACCCAGGCAGGAAGAAGTGTGTCTTTGTATTTGCTGTTAAATGTAATCAGAGACTATCTTTATGACCATTCTGGATCATTATCATCAGCATAATGGTTACTTTAGAGAACTGTAATCATACATATGTGTAGTATAGATATGCAGGGAGTCAAACACAGAAATGGAGAAGAGCAAGACGTGCCTGTGAAGATTTCACAAAAGCTATAATAAATGTTGAAAATGTACTAATTTACATAAAGGAACAACTTTGTATAGAAGTCCTTAGCTCAATGGGTTCTGCAAAGAAGAAAAATTGATAGAAAATAAAAAACCTTACCCGGTACATTGATGTTTGAAATTCCAGAATTAGAAGTACTCCATATTATGTGGGTTTAAGAATCATCTCCAGTTAAAATATAAATATTTTTGGACGAAGATGTGCATTGAATCCTGGAGTTAATAGCTATGTAAGTAGCTGTGTATGTGCATTTACATTGTAAAAGAAAGATGATATGTTGAAATAAATTCTTATTCCCTTTTCTTCCTCACCTTCTTGCATAGGACACTTCCCGTCTTCAACCAGAAGACTCCATCAGCCTTAGGGAGAATTAGAATTGTTACTGTCGAAATGCAAAGAGAAAGAGAGTTTTGACTTTTAGAATAGGATTTTAAGCCCTACAGAAATGTAATAGTCTTGAAAGCCTGAAAGTTGGAGAGAGAAAAGAAATTTCTAAACCCTGAATTGTTTCCTCTACATCTCACGAGTAAATCTTGCAGGACTGATCATAAATTTACTCTACGCTGTCAGCAGGAAGAACTTAGGATGTGCCATAAAGGAAGTTGCAACCAGGAAGAAAAGCTTGCACTTAACATGTTGTTGTACAACTATGAGTTCATGATCAAGGAGGAGTTGTGGGAATGAATGAGATGACGTGCCAGAAGCATTTAGGACAATTCTCAACGTGTGATAAACACTTGCATGTTTATAAAAAACATTATTGAACTTACCACACTACCTAATAAATATCACCTCTCTACTTGTCTGCTCCCCTACCATCAGACTGTACATGAATTGAGGGCAGATTCCATTTTACTTTCTGTTGCATCCTCAGCTCCTATCACAGAGCTTAGTGCTCAGTAAATATCTGTTAAGTGAATGAACCGCACTACTTCTCCTAGATAAAAGAAGATGTTCAGTACGAGGTGAAAAGTTGGGCTTGCTCTTTGACATCCATCCACATGATACCATCACTGCAAGCACCAGTCTAGGGTTATTTGTGAAAAAGAAAATACAGATCTTCATTAATCATCTGAGTTTTAGGTTGGATAAGGATGAGTTTTTTTACTCTCGGGGTGATAGAATAATCACGTGGGCTACCAAAATATGTGGAGGCCCCTCTATCCTTATTGAGCTCTTTGAAATGCAAATAACATCTGTCCTAGATAATCTAGACATTCCCTTGCCTAAAGACAGAGAGCTTCAGGACCAGATCATCTCTGCAAGTGCCGTCAGCTTTTTTTTCCTATGATTCTATTAATCAGTTAATATTTTCATGTAATTTGCTCTTAACAACTGCCTAATAACATTACAGCTGCTTCCATACAATGCAGTGATGTGACATTAATCTAATACCATGTAACCACTCTGCCTGCTCAACCAATGTCACTTACTCTGTGACTCTGAAGAATTATTCAAGAACACCTTTCCTAAACCTTAGGGCCATATCCTCAACATTTATTAAAAATCTATCTGGAGTTTCAGATTCTTCATTCACCAGCCCTTAAATTCCTCCATTTCCTACTTTTATCTGACCCAAATTGCATCCTTTTTGCTATGATGAACTAAACCAACTGTTAACCATGAGGACTGGATCAAGAATCTGAGCACCATCACATCCCAAAATGTCTGAAAATGCCCAAACCTCTGTGTAAGCCTGTGTCCAGCTTTCCCTGGTAGACAGGCTGACATCACCAAACCCATGAGGACAGATTAGAAATGAGCACCTCCAAGGTCAGAGGATCAGAGTCACCCAGTAGCTCCTTTCTCTTCCACCTCCCCATCTCATATGGAACAGAGATTAGAGCTGATATTCAAAGGAAACTTACTGAGACAATAAACTTGTAGCTTCACAAAACAGTTGACTTGTTCCTAAGGAGAATTAAAATTTGTGTGGGTCCCTGAAGCCTGAGCCAAAGGTAGCTCTTTTGCTGCCAACAGCTTACACAGTGTTCCATGTTGCCTCTACTGGGCTTGTTTTCTTTATACTTTAAAAATTAAGCAATTGGGATTCAGAGAGAGCAATAATAGCTGCCATGTATTGGGTGCCTAATACATACCAGGCCCACAAACCAGGCAGTGCCACATGCCTCATAGCCCATCACGTGGATGGTAGCCCTGGAGCTGTGCGATGCTGCAAGCTGGCCCATCACACAATCATACAATTCAATCCTTATAATCACATGGGGTAGTATTCTCAGTCCCATTTACAGATGAGAAAACAGGTTCATCAAGGTAACTAAGTAGACCAGAGTCACTTAGTAATAAAGAGCAGAGCTGGGTTTGAAACTCAGGTGTGATATCAAAGGGCCTGCTCTTGTCAAATATCCTGCTCCATGTGGTGGGATTCAAAAATAAACAAGTGGACCTCATCTTTAAAGTCTCTGAAATGCAGTTAGAAAAAAGAAGACAGATTCACGTAAAATTAAATAGCAATGAAATAATGGTTCAAGTCAAAAGAGAACATGTGTCACAAAGCAGAACATGATTCATTGCTAAATGGACCATCAGGCAATAATTGGTGCAAGTGTTTAGAGGAAAGAGAGAACTATAAATATTTACAAGCTTTGGTAAACAAACTCCATGTATTAGGAATTTCTAAATAAGTCCCCAAAAATGGAGGCAAAGCAAAGGTAGAGAATCAGAGAAAAGCATGACCTTGTTTCTACAGCAAAAGGGCCTTGTGAAGAAAGGCCAAAAACACTTAGTTGTGGAGAAGGAAGCAGATGAAGGGTCTATGGCAAAAATGTCAGAGCTCTGTGAGAATGATTTGATGTGATTTGTTTTCCTTTGTAAAGTTGTTATTTCAGATGTTGCTTAAGGCCCTGGGAGCTCAGTCTTTAAAATGAGTGAAAGACATTATTTGAAGTGAAAATGTGACATATGCTTTGGGTTTTATTTTATAATTTAATATAAAATCAGCTTAAAGAGCTATGGTTTTCAACCAAGAATCTTGAAGGATTTTTTTTAAGTTTAAGACTGATAAATAGGAGTTGCACTGGCAAAATCCAGATAGTAACTTCCAATTTAGTTCTAGTGTTGATATGTGTGACAATTAAGGCATTATTTCCTTCCATGTTCCGATATGTGGGTAAAGGAGATGCTGATAAAACCTACTGTTTTCTCTTTTAAATCTGCATTGCAGGTAGTAGTCACGTGCCTTGTTGACCAGGAGCAAGTGAACTCGAATTTATAAGAAGCTAGAAACAGATTGACAAATTTAGGCTCTGATTCCTTCCTATGCCAGAATCACGCTGCTTCCTTTGAATAGTTACTCAAGTGGTTTGTTATGCAAAAAATGTTACAGTAGTAGTCAAAACTATGAGAGCAGAAAAAGTATGCCCCTACACAGTTACATATGACTAAAGAAGAAGGGCTAATATTTTACAGACCTTTGTACGCAATCATTTCACATGCATTCAATTCTCAAAACAAACTCTGGGGTAAATATTACAATTAGCCCCAAGTTATAGATGAGAAATTAGCTCATAGAAGTTAAATGATGTATCTAGTAAATTGCAGAACCATACTTAAACTCATATTTTGTGATTCTAACTTTAAGAGCTTGCAAGAAACCACTGAAAGTAATTTATCCTACTAAAAATATACACACCCCTCTTCATTTCCATTGACTGCTGTGGGAAACTTGATTGACCCTTCTATACCAATATGGTTTCACCATTCAGGGCACAAAGTATCCCAAAATGTGACTGCATTCTGATGCACATCAAGAGTCAAAAGGGATGAAATTAGAGACAAGCCACTAGTGGTTAAAAACAATGACTTTGGAGTCAGACAGGCTGCTGACCTTGGCCTCCACCTTTTACTAGCACTGTGACCTTCAGAAGTTGTTTAAATTCTCTGGGCCTCAAATTCCTCATTCATAAAATAAGGGTAACAGGACCTAGGTCATAGAGTAGTTGTGATTATTAAAGAAGATATTGGGTACCAAGTGCCTGGAATATAATATGTACCCAATAAATGGTAAGTCTATTGCCATCATTTATTGAAAAAATATTATATTGAGTCTGTATTAGATGATGGGAATATGGAAGTAGAGAATGTGGTTCCCACCCTCATAAATGTCATATTTTAGTACCAGTTGCCTCCACAATTTTTATCATAAGTCATTATTAAAAAGTTTCTGAGCACATCCCTAATACATAAATGTATATATTAATTTACAGATTACATGCACATACTACTGTACTAAAACTTAGGTGCTTTATAAGATGTCCCCAATGAATAACTGCAAAAGAATAAACAGTTAAGATCCCTCTGGACTATCTTGTCTACCTCTTGGAATGTACACAATTCACTTTGAAAACCATTATTTTAGACCAAGACAGCAAAGTTTCCTGCAAAGGACCAGACAGTAAATATCTAAGGTTTTGCAGACCACACACAGTTTCTGTTGCATTTTTTCCTTTGCTTTCTTTTTTAAAAAGTATTTAAACAATGCTTTAAAAATGTAAAGGAATTTTTAGCTCCAGGGCCATACAAAAACAGGGCTTGGACTATAGTTTGCCCAGCCTGTTTTAGACCATAGACTATTCTAGAATAGATGATTCCAGACAATAAACTAGGAAATAAATGCTGTAGAAAGTACTATGAATGATTCAACTGTGAATGCAAGGGAGAGGAAAGGAGTGGCCAACTTTAGCTAAGATGGTCAGAGAAAGCCATATTTAGGCTGAGACCTCAAGGATCCGAAGGAGCCAGTCACAGAAGAGCACAAGAAAACCTTCCCGGCAAAGGGAAGAATTTGGAAGTACAAGGTGCTGAGATGGAAGGAGCTTGCTTCATAAGGACTGAAAGGAAGTCCGTGTGCCTGGAACTCGTGAGTGAGAAAAAGAGCGAGGTATGTGATGTGGTTTGGGAGTCAGGAAGGAGCCAGCTTTGGAGAATTTTGAAGATGATTTCCATAAAGTAAAGCATTTAAAGCAGAAATAGAGTTAGAGAAGTTAAAATCAGCAGATTATGTGTCTCGGGAATGTAGACAAAGTGAAGTAATAACCAGGAGGTGGTTGATCAAGGATTGGCTCCTGGGGCAAAAATAAAAGTTAAAGAGAAGTAGATTGCTTTGATTATGTCCTCCAGCTATTGAAGACATTTATTAAACTTGTAAGTTCTTTATTGCTAGTCAACCTTGAAATAAAGTCATCACTGAGGCGTATGCTGTTCTGACTTTCATTAACCAAACCAATCAAGTTTAGAACAAAACCCTGACCATCTCACAAATTCATTTTTTTTAAGTTTATTCTTTTCAAGTCAAAATTGCATTAAAATGCCTTCCTTAGAAGACTACATAAGAAGTAGATAACACTGCTGCCTCCAGGGAGGGAAAGTGGCCGTCTGCAGCACAGAGGTGGGAGGCAGACAATACACCGTGTGTCTTACTTTTGTTGCTGTTAGTGCCATCCCGTCCATTCCAACTCCTGGTAACCCTGTGTACAGCACAGTAGAACCCTGCCTGGACTTTTTGTGCTATGCTCTCGTCTTCTGGCGCTAAATCAGACAATGCTCTGCAGCTCCTTATAGGGTTTTCACAGCCAATTTTTTCAGAAGTGGGTGGCCAGGCCCTTCTTCCTAGTCTGTCTTTGTCTAGAAGCTCCACTGAAACCTGTCCACCATGGGTGACCCTGCTGGTATTTGAAATACTAGTAGCCCAGCTTTCAGCATCACGGTGACATGCAGCCACCACAGTATGACAACAGATGATGGTTTGGCTCCCTGACCTGGAAATAAACCCTGGCCACGGCAGTGAGAACGCTGAATCTCAACCACCAGACCACCAGGGCTGGCTATCTTACTGTACCTCCAGAATTTTGAACCCTTTGGCTCTAGTACCTATTCAAAAAGCAAATAAATAAAATTAAATTCAAATTGAAAATTTTAAACTGTGTTAATTGTGTGTCCCTCCAGAAAAATGAAACAGTTCTCTAAAAGTTCATTTGACTGAGAAAGCAGGCAATTTTGCCTTTCCAATATTTTCAGAGCATAGTCGAGCGTATAACTTTGCAAAGTGTGTGTATATATGTAACAACAATATGATACCTAGAAAACATATAAATTAATGATAAACTTTAAAGAGAATGGAAGCAGTATAAGTAGTGTTTTTAAAGTCAACTCATACTTTGGAAACAATTTGGCAGTTCTTCAAAAAGTAGAGTTACCGTATGACCCAGCAATTCTACTCCTACGTATATACCCAAGAGAAATGAAAACACACGTCCATTTAAAAACTCGTACACGAATGTTTATAGTAGCTTTATTCATAATAGCCAAAAAGTGGAAACAACCCAATTGTCTCTCAACTGATGAACAGAGAAATAAAATGTGGTATATTCAGGCAATGGGCTATTATAAGGCAACAAAATGAAATGAAGCACTGAGAAATGCTACAACATGAATGAACCTTGAAAATATAATTTTAAGAGAAAAAACATAGTAACAGATCATCTATCGTAGGGTTCCTTTTATATGAAACTTCCAGAATAGGCAAATTCATAGAAATAAAGTGAATTAGTGGTGGCCTACAGCTAATTCAGGGAAGGTAAGATAGAGAGTGACTGCTAGTGGGTATTGAGTTTCTTTTAGCAGAGATAAAAATGTTCTGAAATTAAATTGTGGTAATGGTTGCACAACCCTCTGAATATACTGAAAATCATTGGATTTTACAATCTGGGTGGGTAAATTGTATGGTATATGAATTCTATCTCAATAAAGCTGTTTTTCAAAAAAGTCAAGTTATAAAGGGCTAGTCGAACACCATATTGTAATTCAAGATATAAGCCAACTGCCAGTTAAAACTAAGAATGTCAGGAGACGAACACTTGGATTTATAAAACGGAAACCGACAGGACATTTTTTGTTAAAAAAAAACTTAGTTTGGATTTCTTACTTATTACACAGAAAAGTATGACCTCCACGGAGTTAGTTGTTCTGGAACACATGAAGTTGCCTGCAGCCATCCTCTTCCTTAACTGCCCTTGATTGTATAAGGTAGCGGGCTAAAGAGGTGAAAACATTACAAAACTATAAATAGTTGTGAAATCAATGAGAATGGCCCTTAGGCAGCACTTTGATACACACAGATACTCAACCTGTGTGTGCCAGGACCGCAATTCCCTTCTGCCTATGAGAGAAGGACACAGGTCATGAAACTGCAGAAAATCTGCAGATAGGTAGTTGGCTTGAGGGTAGTGGAGATCTGGCAGCCCTGTGTATTTATAGCTGATTCCTGTAAATTGCCCTCCATTCCTGACAGATTGTTCTACTGACTAACATAAGCAATAGATTCCTTTGTGCTACAAAATATTCCTGGTATTTTACTTTACAAAGTCTCATTTTCCCAATTCTGTAAACTCCTAAAATTAGTATTAGAGAGATTCCTATGGTAACTGATAATAGCACATACTGACCATGGTGACTCTTACTCTTGCCATAGAAAATAATTCCAAATACGTTATCATACATGGTCAAATTCAAATTCCCCATAAGAAAATTCAGAGGCTATCAAGGAGTCTACTCTTCTTTCCAAAGATAAATTTTAGCAACTTGGTCTTAATTTCATAATTTTAGAAGAGCAGGTGTTTTCAATAATAATTTGTTCAAAGTGTTTTGCAAGATTTTCAGCGGCAGAATTGCAAGCTGAAACTAACGTATTTATTCAGTTCATATTAAAAGGTAGAGAAGTGTGAAATGGGGAGGAACTTGTTACAAATGTTAGGTAGAAATCCTACCTTTACTAACATCATAAGCCATTGAAAGACCAATGATGGCTCACAGTAGCTCTCATAAAAAATATAATTTATATCTTTAGACCAGGCCTCTTTCTCGCACTCCAGACCCATATGTCCAACTGCCCATGTGACATCTGCATGTCATGTCTAAGAGACAGCTTGGCCTTCGCATGTCCAAAGCACAATAGTTCCTCCTGACATCTTCCCCACCTCAATTAAGGACAGCTCAATTCTCCCCGTTGCTTAAGACTGAAACCGTGGTGGCATCTTTACACTACTCCTCCCCTCACAAGCCACATCCAGTCTGTAGCAAATCCTTTCAGCTCTACTTTCAAAATATATACAGAATTTGACCACAACATTTTCACCATTTCTACTGCCACCTTCCTAATCCAAGCCACCATCAAATCTCACCTGCATGTCTACAGTAGCCTACTACCAAGCTCATTCTTTACTAAGGGGGCTCCCGCTAGCCCATACAGTGCCTTTGTGCAAATTAGAAAGAAGTCCTTCTCTAAGACACCTTTTTCTAACTGCAAGAACAGTGTAGAAGTAAATATATAAACCCATGGTGTGTAGAGTGTCACAACACCCTTGTGCAGTGCACAATCTGCACAACTGTACAAGATTCTTTGCTTCTTAGACTATTATATTTCTACTAATTTATCTTGTTTGTTGTCTGTTCCCCCAATAGAATTCAATCTTTGTGAGGGCAGGGATTTTTGTGTCTTGTGCACTGTTGTACTCCCAGCACCTACACAGTGCCTGGTACATAATAAGTAATCAACAGATGTTGAGCAAAAATGTCCAGAGAACGAAAGGATCACATCCCCAAAACCCCTGGGAATGAGCTGCCAGAAGGATAACTTACATATTCTTCTGAAATCACTTGATTAGATGCAAATCTCCAAGCACTACTTATGTGGAAAGACTATTTGAAAATAGAATTTCTTTGAGTTGTTAGTTCCATTGTAACGAACATTGCCATGAAGAAATCCTTTACACTTTTTAGTAATTTGCAAGCCCCAACTGTAGGAAGCAAAGTATAATGAAAAGAAAACTGACTTGGGAGCTAGAGGACAGGGCCTCTTTGTTTGTCAGAGTTCTCCAGAGAAACAGAACCAAGAGGATGTGTGTATAGAGACAGATTTATTTTAAGAAATTGGCTCAGCGATTATGGGAGTTGACAACTCAGAAATTTGCAGAGCAGGCCAGCAGACTGGAGTCCCAGGGAAGAGTTGGTATTGCAGCTCCAGTCTGAAGACAGTCTAAAGGCAGTATTTCCTCTTCCTCAGCAGACCTTAGTCTTAGTCTTTTCTCTTAAGGCCTTCAACCGATCAGATGAGGCCCACCCGTGTTTTGGAGGATAATCTGTTTTACTCAAGTCTACTGACTTAATTGTTAATATCATTTTTTTAAAATACTTTCACAGTGACATCTAGACTGTTATTTGACAGTCTATCTCTGGGTACTGTGACCTAGCCAAGTTGACATATAAAATTTACCACACAACTTCCAAGTCTGGTATGAGGAAAAGCACAGAGGCCTGAAAAAACGTGCTGTGTTGGGTGCAAATCCAATTGTTCCATGTGGAAAAGATCAGGGAAAGAGGAGGATAGACAGATGTGATCTTTGACACCTCTTCTCTGATTTTGACATGCATCATCATACTTAATTATGACCCTTAAAAAAACTTTACTGAAAGTTTAGAGGTTAAAGAAGGGGGGGGAAAGTACATTAAATAGATTCATTTACAACCACCAAGAGAAAGGATTGATCTTAGAGCCCAGAGGCCCGATCTAATCATTAAGTCCCCGCTCAGTTCTCCGGCTAATTCAACCTCCACCAAAGGGATACCCCCCAAATCCCCACATCTCAGTCTAGGTCCAACTCTGTGAACACCCCCAAACCTAAACATTTTCTCTAGCAATTCAAGTGCCTACCTGTGGGTTATCTTCCCCAGAATGGCTGACAGTAGGAACAGTCAACCCCTCCAAATAAAACCCTACCTCTTACTCTCAAAAGTGTGAAATAAGAGTGACCAAATAAGACCAAAAAAAGTGTCCACAGGATATTTCTTAATATCTGAGTGACTCATTTTTAAGTAGCATCAATGTGGGACGCCAACGCCTCAGTCCTGGATGCACTGCTCTTTTCCAGTCCTTCCTCCAAAGCAGCTTAAAGAGATTAAAGCCCCATGTTTCTCCAGCCGTGATCAAGCTGCAGATCTCACTTCTCATGTCCAAATGCTTAGAAGAAAGATCCATCCGATATCCAGGTTGGTGGGTGGGAAAGGCGTCTCGAATTCTCCAGGGGCCTAGCCCTGCTAATGGAGGCTCCAGAACGCAGTGCTTGGGAATGTGGGCTTTGCAGTTGTACTACGTGGATTGAAATCCCAGTTCTACCAGCTACCTGTCTACGTGACCTTGGACATGTTATTGAACCTCTCCGTGTCTCCATTTCGTCAATAGTAAGGGATTGTAAGAGAGTATTAAATCAATTAATACAAAAAGCTTAGACAGATGGCAACCAGACTTTTGGTGGTGAACACGATGTAATCTATACAGAAGCTGAAATATAATGATGTACACCTGAAAGTTACATAATGGTATAAACCCATGTTACCCCAATTAGAAAAAAATCTTAGAAGAATATCTGGCACATAGCACTTAGCTCAATAAATTTTAGTTGTAAGTATTACACTATTAAATAAAGCATTTTCCACTGGGGTATCTCATAAACTTCAGCCCATCCACAAGAATAATATTTAAGTCCTTATTACTTCTCTTATTTCTTCTGCATAACTAAAGGTGACTGTCGTGATGGTGTCTCTGAACAAAGGGGATTTCCCAAAGATAAATTCCAATCTCTATGCCTAGAAAGCAAAAACAAACAAATAGAAAACACAACAGCAAAAATTGCTGATAACCCTTCCAATGACATTTTCCAAATTCAAACAAATTTTTAAAGACCAGTCCTCACTGAACCCTTCATTAAAGAATTTGGACTCCAGTCTGATGGTGCTGAGGAGGCAGTGCAGAATTTTAAATGAAGTGGGACTTGATCAAAGTCGTGTTTTGTGAAGATCTCTCTGGCACCAGCGCGGAGGACAGATGGGAGGGCTGCTGAGGAAGAGGTCCAATTGCAAGCCTATTTCAATCATCCAGACGAGAAATAAGAAGAACAAAATCAAGGCAATGACTGTTAGGATTATGCCAAACACTCTTCAACAGCCATCACGCTCCAAAATACTACATTCAGTAATTGCCTGCTTTTTAGTTTATTCTAACAACATGTGACATGTATAGTGTTCAAAAGTGATGTTAGTTGTGTGGGCTTAAACACTTGGCTTCCAGCTTTCATACAAAAATATGAGCAAGCATCATCTATTCATTTATCTTGTACTTCATGCTTATGAATTGCTTTGACTTTCCACCGTGATGATCACACTAGAATAAAATTTAGACTTGAAAATTGAAAATTTTTATGTCATCACAGTTTCTGCCATCTGAAAACTCCCAGGACCTGAGCCTGGGGCTTTCCCTGAGAATCAGGCACACCTTCTCCAAGGGGCCAGTGGAGTGAGGGACCAGCAGAGCCAGATCCTCTGACAGAAAGAACCGTTGGTGCTGGGTCCGTGGAACCCCATTTTTGTCTTCTGAGGGCACCAGGAACTTATACCGCAGAACAGAATCCAATTGCCAAGTCTTTCTTTTGTCCTCCTTTCCCTAAAGCAAGTACAAAATTAAGGAATTATCTTTTCAGTAATATGCTGCTTTAGCATCATTTCTTGTTTGGGCTATTCAAATACCTTTCAATGAATAATTTCATTAGCTATAATCTTCTTCCTATAGAACAAATAAAGGAAGCATGGAGAAGAGCAGTGGTTTATCCAAAGTCACACAGTTAATCAGGGGCCAGGCTGACCTTACAATTACAGCTAGGACAGCGAGGAGGTGCCCAGTGAGTCCCTGCATTTCAGTCCAGGACTCCACCAGATATTGATTTCGTAAACAAAAGATAAGCCAATCCTATATCTTGGGAGACAGGAAACAGAAGAAAAAAGAAAATAAATTTTAAAATTAAATAGTCCAAGAAGTGAGAAATTAGTAAAATAAGTAAAAGTTTTAATCATCAGTGCCTGAAAAAATTATACTTTTATGCTCAAACCCTTTTAGTAAATAATGTTCTCACTGATGTTTCATAAAGCATGAAACTCTATATATGCTATTTCTCTAGTTTCAAAAAATTTTGAAGATCAATTATTCATAAAGGAATGTTTTCTACAGCAAGCCTGCCCCTCTGTACTTGTTTTTCCCCGGACTATATCTCCAAGATTTTCTTTTTATCTTTTGTGTTAAAAAACTATTGTGACTAATGTCCCAAGATAGAAACTCTCAAATAAAGAAACACAAACCATGCAACACTGCATGATAGAAAACATTTTTCAGGAAACAAAATATTAATCTTATCTGGCACACCCCAGTATATCTGCGGCCATAAATTTTGCTTTCCTTATCCATTAGATTTTCTTCATGAGTCTCTTTTTTTACATAGACAAATAAACCAGGTCTCCACAACCACAATTTCAAATACTGTCTGTCTCTAAAGAGAAAAAAGAAAATGCACTAAGATTGGTCCGGTTCTTTTTATTCTTAGATTTCTTTCTATTATATCACCCAGCTGTCACCATCCTCCAACACAAACAAGAATCAAATAAAACAGAAATAAATATATGTTCCAAGGGCACTTACCTGGGAAAGGTTTTGTTCTCAGAAGGATAAAGTGTGTCATAGATCCAGCATTCCCCAGGGGCCGACTACAGATGAACTTGCAAGAGACACACACAAGCACCCTCACTCACATGCTCTTCCCATAAACTGAAACAACAAGGAAGAAGGTGAAAATATCCCCCCTCCCCTGGGAAAAAGATGGTGTGTTATTTTTAAGGAAAAATGAAGCCTGTGATTTTTTTTGTCCCTCGAGCATCTCACTGAAACTGGCATTTCCATGGTACTTGTCCGTAGGAGTTTCACCACCACCCTGCACTGCTGGCTCAAGAAAAGTCACCCGACAGGATTTAGGCTAGAAAACGCTTCAGAGCTGTAGATGACAAAGTAGATTATTTAAAATCCTAAACCAAGCTAAAAATCATTGCCATCACTTATTGGGCATTTGCCATGTGCCAGGCACCATACGAGGGGCTTGTCTGTGCTATATCCTTACCACAATCTACTGAGATAGGTGTAATCGGCATGGGTCACAGATAGCAAAAGTCAGGTTAAAAAGTTAAGGAATTTTCCCAAGATGACACAACCCATAAATAGCTGAGCCTGGATTCAAAGTCACATTCACTTTAGTCATTTGGTCCACAAATGTTTGATAAGAGCCTGCTATGAGCCAGGCACTGTTCTAGGACCCAAGAGTATAGCAGGGAGCTCATATTCTAGTAGACGATAGACAAATATGTATGGATGGGTATAGAGAGATAGGTATAGATG
Source organism: Equus quagga (assembly GCF_021613505.1). NCBI lineage: Eukaryota > Metazoa > Chordata > Mammalia > Perissodactyla > Equidae > Equus > Equus quagga. Next base: position 55,091,775 of record NC_060269.1, on the reverse strand, counting down.
TATAGGCAGGGAGTGAGGATTATTACAAAGAAAAACAAAGCCGACTTAGGGGACAGAGAGCGACAGAACAAGGGTGCGATTTTGGCTGAGGTGCCCAGGGAAGGCTTCTGTGGGAAGGTGACACCTGAGCAGAGCCTGAAGGAAGTGAGTGAAAAGCCATGCAGGTATCTGGGAAAGAGCCTTCCAAGCAGAGCAAAGGCCGTGAGGTAGTAGTGGTTGCAGCCTGTTGCAGTGACAATACCACAGACACCGCAGGGCTGAAACAGCGAGCAACAGGGAGCAGGATGGAGGATGAGGCTGGAGGCCTAACCAATGGAAAGAACTCTAGATCCTCATGGAAAGAGATGAGAAGCATTGGGGGAGTTTTGAACAGGGGATGAGATGATCCATTTCATTCCAAAGCCACTATACTCTCTGCGTCGCTTCCGTGCCCAGAGAAGACAATTCTCCCTCTGGCTTGCCCAGTACCTGCTTCTTAGAAACCCATCCTAGGACCAACACTGCCTTAGCTTGTTTCTCTGGCCACAGTCTTATAGCTACGTGGCCATTGACAGCTTGTTGTTTTCCTTCCGTCCACACTATGGAAACACAAGCCTTGTATCTCCTCTGCTAAGGACAGCTTTCTGAGTCCTCCCTGGAAATCACCAGCCTGTGTTGACTAAAGAAGACTAGAACAGTCTGTCCAAGACACGGCCCCACTGCTTCCACTTCTCTGTAAATAAAACATGCCCACAGATGCTGTGCCTTGACTTTTTCATCCTGGAGCAAGATTAATTCAGATTCACAGTCCCCCCCCCACACCTTCCAGGACAAAGGACAATGCTCAGACCATTGTTTCTCTAGGGTATCTTCTGGACATAGATCCCTGATATTTCTTCCTTGTTTCTTTTCAGAAATAAAACACTGTCAGCAAGCCTTCCCAACTCTGATATCCCTGGGAGGAGTTGGGGTGGAGGGGTGACGGGTGGAGCCTCTGACCCTCCCTTCAGAGGAGGGGTGGTGGTGAACTACCCTCCCCATGCTGACACCAGTGCTGTCTTCTCAATGCCTCCCCAACAGGGGATCCCTGGGTACGGCAGCACAAGTGTCCCCCAGCCCATTCCTGAGAGAACTCAGCCCCAGCGCATGGCAGCCCAAATGGTCAAAGTCCAGACAGATGCCTGCGAAAGAGATTTCAGCTGGGACATTTTTACCCTTCAGCTGTTGGGCGTGGAAACAAATATGCATCCCACTCTCTCCCAGAACAGGTGAAGGCATTTCATAAGCAAATGGTCAGCTGGGGAGTTCCCCACCCTTCCACAGCCTTACATCCCTTCCTCCCCCTCTTCTTCTTTCTAGCAGGAAACTCCTAGCCCTAATTGTTCTCTCTGACTCCCACCTTCTACTGAGATTTATTGAGGACCCCACTACGTGCTCTGTGCTGTCTGCTGTGTGACTATAGAAGACATTTACTAAAGATTAAGTCCAAACTTGGAATTGCTTACATTCTAAGTGGAAAAAAACCAGGAAAGAAACAAATACAGAATCTGTGCAATAGTGACACAAAGGAGCCCAAAGGTTGTGTTGGACGGCTTTGTGGAGGATAGAGACCAAAGCTGAACTTGTAAGGGTTGGTGGCATTTGTGTGCAGCACTGGCTCAAGGCCATTCCCAGTGAGGCAAGAGTCAGGCATGAACAAGATGAGTGGGAAGGACCGTAAACAGACTTGTCTGATTCCCTCAGAGTTTCCGGCATCAACATTCGTGTGTGCGTATGTCCAATTTTTAATGCTTGGATGTTTTTTTATTTTTACTCCCCTCTATCAAAAGTAGATGAATGGAAGAACACAATGCAGAATAATTCGTATCTTCTCAGAGAGGAACTGGAATGTTTTAATATAGGGAGAGATCTTAACCAGTACTATCACTCCCCGCAGAGAAACAACACAAAAACTCCTCGAAGTGAGAGACGAATGGAACCAGAAGTATATTTTAGCTGGTTTATACCCCCGTCTGGGCCTGTGTTTGTGGAAGTCACTCTGTGCACAGAGCAACAAGAGGAAATTCTCAAGACACTAATATTTCTTCCTCTCTCTTCTCTTTCCCTACAAATCCTTCCCACTAGAGGATATGTTTGCTCTCTGAGCCTGCTCTTGCTTTCTGCTTTTGCATACCACCTATTCCCATAGCATTTCAATGAATACGCAGAAACTCTAAATCATAAGATTAAAATGAGCACCACTGCAAGAACCTGAATGTGCCATGGAGATTCACAGCCGGGATACGTGGGCTGAGCTGAAAGCGAGGACTGGGGTTCTTTTGTGATCTTGTTTAACACCTACGTCTTCTCACCCTCACAATGGACTATTGCACTTCTCTGGGCTCCATGACTCACAGTCCTTGCATATAGATAGATGGAATTTGCTCATTTATAAGGGATTTTTTTTAGTTGGGGGGGGGGGGGGGTGGATCTGGAAACCCCAGACAATAAGGAAGCTCTAAAGCTGTACAGTTTTCTGAAGGAGAGAGCAGTTGCCCCTCAAGTATTTTATTCTAAGATTTGGCTGACGGCAGCACCGCGTCGATTTGAGCCACTTTGTTTTGCTATAAATGACGGCTGGATCAGCTGTGGCTTATGCCTCCCTCACTGTAATCAGTTCTAGGCTGAGAGAGGAGGAATTATGCTTGACAGGTAATTAAGAAAACTGACAGGAAATAGCATTTGGCCTCTTTGAAGGTGAACTCTAGTTTGTAAAAGATCATCTAAATCTAATTTACCAAAACTCCAGATGGCAAAGCTATGAGCAGCCTTGCCTCTGCATTGGGTTTATATTAAATTAATCTTTCTTTACCTTTTTCTGTACTTTAAATTTTAGCTTTAGGGTGGAAGGGAAGGACTCAAGCTTTGCACAGCCTGAATTTGGGATACAGCAATTCTGGGTCACTGAATATCAGACGTAGAAACAGTAGTTAGGAATGCAGACCATCCGGGCTGGACCTGAGAACTGGATTGACCAATGTCAGAAGAATGAGTGTTCACTCATGATGCTGAAGAATGAAGGATGAAAGGCACATGTCCTAAGAGTTCAGCAGTAAAGAATACACTCTGTTTTAGGAACTTACCCCCATCTCAAGTAAGGGAAGGAAACAAACTACTGATCCCATCTGCAAACCCTTATGGGGAGTTGTTCCATGCTTTTACTACTGCTGGGTGGAAGAAAAATACCTCACTCTCCTATGTGTGGAAAGAGATACTTCTCAAAAGTCTGGTCTCTAATTTCCCCTTTGTTATGACCTGCTTTCCATCCATAGAAATGGCTGTTTGCCCCATGCAATGTCCAAGAGAGACTCATGGTTTGAGGTTCTTGGGAGCTAAGGACAGAGAGTAGCTCTGCACTGCTTTTCTTTGCTTGGGTTTGCAAAGACAGGAGAGAAGAATTATCATCATTGTTCCTAAGACCTTTGAGTGTTATTTCCTACCAAATAAGGGAGAAAAAAAAAACCCTAACATCTCTTACTTTTTCTCTGTCCATTCCAGAAATTTTATGCTAAACCCAATAAATCAACATTGTGCTCCTAACCTAAGAGAAATTATCTGTTGGAACCAAGAGGACAGATATACATTACAAAGGGTATGCTTTGCAAAAACCAAATTTTCTTTCTTGTGACTGCTTTGCGGGAGAGGCAGATGTCAGCAGGATTTGGGAGGTGGCCTTCCAAGTTTTCATTTCTACATTACTCTTTGGGAGCAGTAAGTAGGGTAACAGTTCTCCATTATAATGTTCTGACAGTGGAAGCCATCCATTTGTCATCTTTTCTGTTGTTCTCTTAAGAAGAGAAAGGAGTATGGGGTGCTAAGGCCAAGCCCATTGCACGCACAACCAGGCTTAGATGCTTCCAGGAACCACCCCCTCCCGATCCCTCACATACTCACAGAAAAGCAAATAGGTCTGCAGAAAAAAAGAAGCAAACCAAAAGCATTTCCGCTCCATCTTTACCTCACAGAGGGTCTATGCCACATTCTCTGCACTTCTGATGGTCATGCTCAGACTGTCCTTAAATGTAGTACATAGGATTTCCTTACCCTAGAATGTTATACCAAATCAACTGTGATTGAACTGCTAAAGCTTCCTTTCTTTGAGTAGCCATCTCCTCATTTTAGAGTTCTCCACTAAAACTCAGACTCCCCTAGGAAAGGAGATATCCTAAATGATTATCAACTATGACCTTAAATATCAGTTAATACCTCAGCTGGGAAAGATGGTTGGCTGAAAGTAAGAGACTATGACAAAGTAGGTGTTAGAAAGTGAAGACAGTGACTTGGAGGAGAGTGAAGGCGCCTAGAAGAAGGCAACAGGCCTCAACACAGGCCATGAGAGACTTGTTCCGCCCATTCAATGAAGAATAGTAACTCAGAGCTGGACGACTGTAAAATGGTGATAATATTAATAGCACTTGTCCTACAAAATCCTTGTGAAGAAGAAAGGGGATAATGGATATTTTAAGCACTTTGAACTGTAAAATGCTATATCTGTGTTGGTTTAATTATGTTTAATTCTAAGACTGGCCTTTGCTCTGCCACTTAAAACTATCTTACCTGTCTCTGGTTGCCAGCTTTTAAGTCTTTGGAGGAAAGATGCCATGTAAACCCAAGTACTTATGGTTTATATAGTCAAATATTTAATTATAGTACACAATCCTTTGGACTAAATTTTAATTTGTTATTAACTCAAGATATGTGATGATAAAACATTTAACTATTTCTCATCTAAATTTTTTTTTCTAATTAAATGGCTGCAAAAATGGCAGATTGTTATATTCAAGATATTTTCACCAACCGTTAATGAGATGTCTGGACAATCCCACTCTGGTGGATGGCCAACTTTCATCTTGCATAACCTTTCCTCTACACTATGTCAGTTGATCATTGGCTTCTGACCATAGGCAATAGCACTCACCCTGGTTTCTAGAACCAGAGGCTGGTCTGGGCAAACCCCATGCTTCCACTAGACTCTGGTCCTTCTTGTGTGCTTTTTATTTTTCCACAGCAGTTAATGACTCCAAACATCGTGAACATTTCTACTTCCCTGACATTTCTCACACCATCTCTCCTTTATGAAACTCTCTTTCTTGTTCCTGATTGCTTTTATAATTAAAAGAACATGAGCTTTATATTTCAGACAAAACTAGGTTTGAATTCCAACACATTCACGAGTTATATCTATGACTTCAGGCAAATTACTTGACTCGTCTGAGCCTTTGTGTCCTCACCTGTAAAAAGGGGTTACTATGAGACGAGAGAGAGACCAATGCAAAGCAGTGGGTAACATGCCTGGCCAACAGAAGACACTATGCACTTTAATTCCTTGCATTTCCTCTGCTGTAACCAAGAAAACTCCTTCATTGCTCCAGTCTTCAAAGATCTCCTTTCCAAATTCCTCTGTCATGGACCATCTGCTTCCCCAGTTCCATTCTAAGCACTTTGAGGGAAAAGAAATATGTCTTGCAGCTCTTCAGGATTCCATTTGGTGCCTCCCTGTAGTAAATGATCCAAACTGGCTTTTGTTCTTCTTAACAATAAGTCATATCACAGCCTTTGCGTCAACAGTTTTCTAAAGGTTGTCTCTTTCTCCAGATAAGTTCCCCGGAAATACCACAAATAGTGAATGCTGGACCAAGAAGAGTCGTAGCAGGAAAAAGAATTCAACTCAGATCTAAAAAAATGAAGAATCTTCAACAAAAGACTACTTTTAGAGGTGCGAGCAGTTAAGGGAACCAACAAGGCATGTTGAGGCACCTTCAGACTGGTAACAGCGGGAAGCCACCATGACCCCTGGGCTGAGAGGGCGAGACGAGCTGGCGGAGAGCAGGAGGTGTGGTCACAGAGGGTTGCAGCCACTGCTAAAGATATGATCTCCTGTTGGTATTTCCCATTGGCTGAATCTGTTCTGAAGCCAAAAGCAGGGGGACCCAGATGATGTGGTCCTCAGGAATCAACCTCTAGTATATGGAAGAGAGCAAAGAAGGGAAGAGAATAAACGACAGATGGGGACAAATGGAGAATAACCAGTAGAGCCACTGTCAATTTGTGAGTTCAAGAGTCTCAGAAGCCATCATTTTGCCTCGCATCACAGAAGACAAGGTAGAATTTCAAAAAGCTACTCAAAGTTAACATCCAGCATTGGAACAAACCAACGTCGTGTGCCTCCTGACATGCCACATGAAGGAGGACACCATATCATGTCTGTGATATTCCTACCAAAAATCATAACCCACATCTGACCACAAACCCAAATTGGAAGGCATTTTCAAAATGCTCTTCGAAATTTTTGAGGTCATGAAAGATGAAGAATGGCAGAGGAACTGTTCCAAATTAAAGGAGACTAAAGAGACATGGAACTAAATGCAATATGCCATCCTGGATTGGGTCCTGGCTCACAAAACTTTTATTTCCTTTTATTCTAAAGGACATTAGTCAGACAATTGACAAAATTTGAGTAAGCTTCATAGATCAGGTAACTATAGTATCATTGTTAATTTTCCTCGTTTTGATAATTGTACTGATTAAGCAAGAGACTGTCCTTTTCTTGTTTGAAGGAAATGAAACACTAAAGCATTTCATGGTATAGGGTGTGATGTCTTCAACTTACTCTCGAATCGTTCCCCAAAAAGCGAGGTGGGGGGGAGGGGAGGGCGGGGGGAGGGCGGGGCTGGGACAGAGCGAGAGAGTGATCAAGCAAGAAAATAGGAGAAAATGTAAACAATTTGGTGATTTTGGTAAAAGGTATCCAGGACTTCTTGTTCTTTTCTGCCAACTTTTCCGTGAGTGTAAAGGTATATTTTAAAAGAGAGAGAGAGAGCTAGCCAATGATTGAGGATGATGCTGACAGGAACGACTCATCTGCATTGAGGGAATGGCTGCTTCCCCATGGTTTCACCAGAGCCTCATTAAATGCATACTATTCAGACCGTTTCTGAGGTCCAATGACTTGTCTCATTATAGAACTCCTATTGGGAATTTCTATGTCTTTCATTAGGATTTGTTCTGTTTTTATTTTTAATGGTCTGCTCTCAATGTTTCAACATTGGAAGCTGCCTCTAACTCTTTTGGGAAGTATAAATTATTTCTTTAAAGTAGGAAGAAACTAAGTAAAGCAAAAAGCCATGCAATGACTTTGTTGGAGGGCTTGGCATGAAATCACAGAATTTTCTGCCACTTATGTAAGGAAGTGAGTGAGTGATGAGCATAATATTTATGCCAGCCTTGAAATTGGATTTTTTCCTCCTCCAAAATAGAACTGCTAATATAACATTGGCTTTCTGGAAGAATAGTAGCAATTTGCTTATGTCCCCACAGCCTCATCCTGTCCCCAGAGCAACTGTTTGAAAAGACTATGATTACATGTACAGTACACACATGCATCTTTCTGGATGTCTTAGAGAAAACCAATAACTGTAATAATTTTTAGTGTGGCAAAGGTGCAACTCAACCTATTACAGCTTCAAGGAAAGTTAGAATAAGATTCCAGCTTTTTAAAAGGTCTGATATTAATTGGGTGTTTGGTTTGTTGTGGTGGTGATTGTGTTTTATTTGGGGAGTTTTGGGGTGGGGAAATGTCTGTGTTTTTCAGTATGCTATTTTAGCCCAACTAATGTTACCACAAGACTCAGAAAAATGAAGAAATTCTGTGATGTCACAACATAAGATGGAAAAAAAGGAAACTGTGATACCAAGTGTCAGCATGACTGCTTTTAAGATTTACACTACCAGGTAAGTACCATTAGCTTAAGTGTCATTTTTTATGACACCAGAATTTCAATGTGTCATTAATTCAACCAGCATGAATTAATTACCTGCTGTAAGCCAGGCACCACGGGGAAACAGTCAAATAAGACTTGATTCTGCCCCAATGTTGCTTTTATAGTCCATGATTTCCTTTTGCCAACAAAATTGATGGCTAACATAAATACAATATTATACTTTGGCAGATGTAAGTTTCCTTAAATATAGTACTTATTCTAAGAAGTAGACAAGGAAAAAGTGCTTCAGGATACTCACTGGGCAGATGGCTGGGGTGAGGGTAAGGGTGGGAAGTGGGGCACATTCAGAGGCCCCAGAGCTGAAATCTCTGAATCAACAATGTTCGTCCCATATGTAGTTCATTCATATGGTGACTGATTTTGCAAAGAAATAGCATTTGTTAAGCTACAGTTGAGTGTTCAAAACACATTTTTGACTAATACATCTGGCTCAGTATTGCAACTGAACAGCAGAAGAACAAGAAAAATTCAACTTATGTTCTAGGTGTTAACATAACTGACTCTCATTACTTTTGAATTTACTGAAAATAATATATTGTAAGACTCTAGCTGTAGTTTCACAAGAAGAACCCCAGGCATGCTTGTGACAACAGCAACATCTGGAATAAGTTCATGGGTTCCTAAGGCGAGCACTTTAAAGGACAGCAAGACAGCACTGATTTGGATGGATCCATAAATTCTGGCCTGATTTTTTTAAAATAACTTTATAATGTCCCTTTGTACCTGAGTTTGAAGGCCCATAGCAATATAATACAATTAAGTATTAATTAATTATTATCAAAACATTAATTTGATTAATAAAATTGTTAATAAATTCAATATCATTGCTCTGTTAAAATAATGTCATAGGAAATATTTTATAATGTGGGAAAATGCTTATGATAGAATGTTACATGGTAGCAAGTCTCCAAGATGGTCCTTACATTTCCCACCTCCTGGTATTCACACCCTTCTCTAGTCGTCTCCCACATTGTTCCATGGTTAGCCTGCAGGACCTGTGGAATAGAGCAGAGATGATATATCACTCTCAAGATTAGGTTATAAAAGACTGCAGCTTCTGTCTTGCTTCTCTCTCTCTCTCTATCTCCCTCTCTCTCTCCCTCTCAGCCATCACTCAGACAGGCCAGCATCCATGTCATATGAGCAGCTCTAGAGAGAGGCCTACCTGGCGAAGACTCCTTGCCAACAGCTGCATGAATGAGGTTGGAAGCCAGTTCTCCAGTCTCATCACATGACTGTAACCCTGGCTGACAACTGATGGCAATCTCATAACAAATTCTGATCCACAATCACTCAGCTAAGCCAATCCTAGATTCTTGTGAGATAGTAAGGGTTTATTGTTTTAAGCAGCTAAGTTTCAGGGTAATTTGTTACAGACAACAGATAATTAATACTGCTAATCGAAAACCAAAAACACATGATAGGAAATTTGCCAATATGTTAATAGCAATTATCACTGACTTATTAGTTATGAGTAATTTTCATTTTTCATCAGGCTTCCTGTGCCTTTTCCTGATTTTCTGTATTTATTACGTATCACTTTTTTAAAAACAAAAAGAAAAACGGCTTCTTATTTATTTGCTTTTTGCTTTAATCCAAAGTGCAATTTAAAATGCATTCTCTTTTATTACTGTGTGTGGGCCACAGGATTTTGCTGGGACAATGGTTAGCACAGACACAGAAAGAGGAACTGCAACGCCAGACAATATAATTTGGCTAAGAGTTTGAATCAAGTACTAAACTGAGGTTGCCAACCCAGGTGATTCTGGCCAGCAAAGGTATGTGCTACCATACCAGTTAGTGCCTGAAAAAGCCTTTTTAATTTTGACAGAATTCCATTCTGTAAGTTCACAGAAATTATAGAAAAGTTGCAGGAATAGTACAAAAATTTCTGTATACCATCATTCTTACTTACCCACATTATCTAATTATGAACATTTTGCCACTTTGCTTTATCATTATCATTAGCTAGAAGATAGATGATAGATAGATAGATAAATAGATATAGAAATGTGTGCCTCCTCCTTATAGCACTTATCACTGTTATAATTTAACATTTATTTGTATAATTTTTTTTTTGAGGAAGATTAGCCCTGAGCTAACATATGCCGCCAATCCTCCTCTTTCTGCTGAGGCAGACTGGCCCTGAGCTAACATCTGTGCCCATCTTCCTCTACTTTATATGTGGGACACCTGCCACAGCATGGCTTGAGAAGTGCTGCATAGGTCTGCATCCAGGATCTGAACTGGCAAACCCAGAGCCACCGAGGTAGAACACGCGAACACAACCATTGGGCCACCGGGCTGGTCCCTACTTGTATAATTTTTTATTAATTTTTGTCTTTCTAAATAGTAGAATGTAATTTCTATGACTTTTTGTTTGCCATCTTATCCTGGTAGTTAAAACTGGCTTATAGCAAATGGTCGATATATGGTTCATGAATGAAGAAATGAAGAAATGAAAGAAGTGGGAGATGAAGAGACAGTACACACCTCAAATCTTAAATTTGTAATAAAAGCTTTATGTGTTGTATTTGTGCCTGTCAGCTGGGTAAGGCAGTAAGATTCAAGATGGAATGAGGAGGTAAACTCCAAAAGCTGTTGGAAGGCCTTAAGAAACAGGCCAGAGAGTTGAGTGCCAGAGAGATGGGCCCAGAAATAGCATTCAAAGCAAAAGATGAAACCAAGTTTTCACTTGGAGTAGTTTATATAAATTCTGTGTATCAGTCAGAACGGGCCCAGTTACGCTGCGCTAACAAACTACCCCAATTCTCAGTGTCTTAAACAAAAAAGATTTATTTCTAATTCACAGCACATGATCAATATGTGATTCTTGGTACTCAGTTGGGAACTCCAAATCGTCTTCCCTCCAGGACCCAGGCTAATGGAGCAGCAACCATCAGGAACCCTGCTAGCAATCATGCCGGAAGAAAAGGGAGCTCTGGGAGGTCTCATCTTACTAACGAAATGCTCTGCTTGACCATGACATTTGTCATTGTCATTTCTGCTTTCAACTCATTGTCCACAAGCAGTCACACAGGCCCACACAATCACAAGGACACAAGGAAATCTGACTCTACCAGAGCCCAGAAGACAGAGAACTGGTAATATTTGGTGAATAGCGCTAATGACTGCCAGCTTTCTTGCAGCTATTACATTTTTTGCTCAGCAATCTCTACAATAAATTGGTTTTATAGAGTGGACTAACAACAAATGATGAGAATTTTGCAGAAATTCAGCATAAAGTCATTGCTTATATTTATCCAAGCATGACTGTTTTCCACTCTGCCCACCCTTCTTCACCTCTCTTCCTTCTATTTCTTCAAAGACATCCCTAATCATTCCAGAAAGATTTAATAACAAAAGCATAAGTAATCATTTGTTTGAGTTCTTTTTAGTATTTATTTTTATTCATCCATGCATAGACTCAACAAATTTATAGCACATCTACTATGTACCAATAAATAAAATTTTCTCATTGGAAAACATTAGTTATAACAGCTTATAATTTCAACTCTGGTGCTTTAAACAAGATAATGATATGGTAAAGCAAAAATACTGGAGTGGAGAGTCCAAGTTTCTAGTCTTAACCACAGGTTCCAGATAATAGTAGCTGAAGAACATGGTCTTAATATTAATATTAGATTTCGGAGGATAACTTCCATTGACAAAGCCTGGTTATATTAGTCAAACCAAATCATATTAAGCTACATCTCTAACAAAAACAGGTCCATTTACAAAATAATCTTGATACCTGTCAAATCATATTTACAAGATACAACAAAAGCAACATTCAATACTCTGTGGCTGTGACAAGACAGTAAACAGAAATAGGAACTGGATCGTATTTCAGATAATTTAAATAATGTGAAACAGAGGACAGGAGTTCTACCAAATACTCCAGAGATTTTGTGAACTTTATTAAATCAGCTGAATAATTCAGCTCTCCGCAATGCCAGAGTTCCTTTAAGTTCATTCTGTGTGCAAGTATTTGCTCTTTGCAAGTGCGTGTGTGTGTGTGTGTGTGTGTGTGTGTGTAGTTACTTTACTTCTCAACAAAACCCCTGAGGTAGACCAGAAGACTGGACGGCAGTTTGGGAGGTTATAAAATTAAATAGAGGAAAGAAGATTGATTGCATGGAAAACCTCTTGGAAAATCCCAGAAAAAACGAAAGCAGCTTCTGCTTTTTCATATTTTTCTCCTTCATTCATTCAGCTCCTCCCATGTGCTAGGCAATATTTCAAGAGCCAAAGATACACAGTGAATAAAACAGGAAATGTCTCTGCCCTCACGGAGCTTATACAATCGTGGGAAGGGGAAAGCAATCAGCACATACAAATAAATATGAGACTATCAGACCATGACCAACTGTATGAAGAAAATAAAAGGATAATAGATATGATCAAGAATGACTATGATTAGGAGATGTTTTACATGTGGTGATCAGAGAAGGATCTGACAGGTTCAAATTGAGGCCTGTTGATGGGAAGGGGGCAGCCTTGCAATGTGCGGAGGAAGATCATTCTGAAAAGAAGGAAGAGCTGGAGTAAAGTCTTTAAGGCAGGGAGGAGCTTGGCATATTGAAGGAAATTCTAATGGTAGAAAACACATACCTAGTCATGTCCTGATGAAAAATGTTAATTCAAAGGATAGATAGAAAATCTTATAAGCTTCAGAATGAACAGGTTATCTCATAGCAAAGATATTGGGCTAAGGCTGAAATTCGCATTTGCTACGTAAATGCTGAGAGACTGGAGCAACACCGACGGCATTCTGAGGCCAAAGGATGGCTCCTCCGCGAGGACAGAAGAAAGTCAGTTTCAGCACCGGAGGACTCAGCCGCTCCTCTCTACACCCATGATTAACAAAACTACTCAAGAAAGTAGACTGGTGAAATAACAAAAGAATCAGAATAGAAACCTCAAGAAACAAAAAGATCTGTTATAAAAGAAAAAGCAGTGAACTGTGAACCCAGTAAAGCTTACTGTTAAATATTAGCTAATGTACTGGTAACATTGAAAGCGATTGTTAAAGAACTCTTAAATAGAACAGACCATGTTTAAACATTTTGATTTCAAACTGGAAGTAAAAATCCAGATGATTTCAACTAAACCTGAACATTGCAGAAACAGAAAAAGAAAGAATAAGTCAGGAATATTAAAACTCTCATCTTTACAGCGATGGGGAGGTTTCAGATATAGTTTAAATTTTTATTTTGCTCGAGGAATGAAATTCCAAAATGATTATTAAAATGTAAGTGCATCCACTAGTAGGATAGATTTCGAATATATAATTTCCAGACATCTAGAGAGGGGAAATAAGAAATAAAGAACGCATAATAAAAGGGGGAAGCTGTCATGTGTGGGGGCAGGGAGTATATGGGAAATCTCTGTACCTTCCCCTCAATTTCACTGTGAACCTAAAACTACTCTAAAAATATGTAGTCTTAATTTTTTTTAAGGGAGGCAAAAAATACATTTTTTAAAAAGAAAACCATATATGACTCCAACTATATGACATTGTGGAAAAGGCAGAGCTACAGAGACAATAAAAAGATCAGTGGCTATCAGGGGCTGGGGGTGGGAGGGAGGAAGGTGGAGCGCAGAGGATTTTTAAAGCAGTGAAACTGTTCTGTAAAGTAATGTAATGGAGAACATATGACATCCTGCATTTGCCAAAACCCACGGAACTGTACAACACACAGGGAACCCTGCTGGAAAGGGGAAGCTGTGTGGAGTAAAGCAGTGGAGGAGAGAGGATATATGGGAGCTCTCTGTACTTTCTGCTCAATTTTTCTATATACCTAAAAGTGCTTTAAAAAGTAAATATAATAATAGAGTCAGGATTATAAACCACTAGAAAATATAGATATTAAAGTGTATTCTAAATCTAGAGAAATTAAAAATGTTTGGTATTGGCAATGGCAAGACAAATCAATAGAACAGACCAGAAAGTCAAGACATAGATCAAAATAAAAATGGGAATAAAAAGCAGTATTTCAAATCAGCTGAGGTAAAAAGATTTATTAAATCATGTTTTACAATTTATTATAGCCATCTCAGGAGAAAAATTGGATTTCTTCCTCATTCTTTGCTTCAAAATAAATTCCAAACAGACTATCAATTTAAACATCAAAAATTGAAATGATAGGGGCTGGTCCAGTGGCGCAGTGGTTAAGTTCACACACTCCACTTCGGTGGCCTGGGTTTCACCAGTTCAGATCCCTGGTGTGGACCTATACACCACTTGTCAAGCCATGCTGTGGCAGGCATCCCACATATAAAGTAGAGGAAAATGGACTTGGATATTAGCTCAGGGCCAGTCTTCCTCAGCAAGAAAAGAGGAGGATTGGTGGCAGATATTAGCTCAGGGCTAATCTTCCTCCAAAAAAAATTGAAATGATAAAAGAGGAAAACTATGGGAGTTTTTAAAATAATCTTAGAATGATGAAGGCCTTCCTAAGCAAAACATAAAACACAGAAGAGATAAAATAGATTGATAAAATTGATTTAAAATTGTAACTTTTTATTGGGAAAAATGCAATAAACAAATCAAAGTAAAATTAAAAACTGGGGGAAATATTTGTAACACTTATAATGGGAAGGAGTTAATTTCCTTAATATGTGGAAAGCTTTTTAAAAATCTATGAGTATGACCAACAAACTAACCAAAGATAATAGATTAAGGACATAATCGGTTCACAAGAAAATAAATGCTATTGCAAAGATGCTCAAAATCATCTGCAATTATAAACCAAAAAGAGCAGAATCTAAAATTAAATAGACCAATAAAATAAACAATCCTTAATAATTTTGACCACCTACAACACAAATACACATCATAAAAAGTTTTTTGGAAAGTTTTTTCCATTCTTTTTAAGATCCCAATACCAAAATCTGACAGATGGCTCCAAAAAAAAAGCCAATATCTCTTACGAGTATAAATATAACAATATTAACAAATAAAATCAGAGGTATATCTTTTTTAAAACACTAACATCAATTTGGATTTATTTCAGAAATGCAATAATGGTTTAATGTTAGGAAATCCACAAAGTTCATGACAAAAGTCTTGGTAAATGGCATTTATAGGAAACCAGGAACAAATGTCATGATGAACAAGCAGACACCAAAGTAATTTTCTCCCAAAGCAGTAACAAAGTAAGAAGTTTCTCTATGATTCTCTGCCCAATAATTCCATTATCAAGAGTCTTTGTAAATTTGTTTCTGTTATTGGTTATTACTATTGGTTCTGGTTTACAGAGTCTTATCACTTGTGGGTCTCTTCCTGAGTGTATGCTGGCTATTTTACTTGTAAAACTATTTGCAGAAATAATTTCAGACCAAAATGATGTAATCTTTCTCCAAAGAGAATTTTTAAAGAATTGCTTTTGCCAAGCACCTGGGCATTAGCAATCTGGGTCACCTCAACCTAAGTAAAGGCTTGGAATTTTGCTGGCCACCAAGATTGCCGGAATCTGGGTGGAAATCCATGCAAGGACTACATTCTTTTTGATTGTCCTTACTACAACAGTCCTGTTTTGAGGAGTCAGCGCCAAGCGAAGGATGGTCTGCAAGGCACCCAGCATTGGCAGGCCCTGGATTACAATTTACCCCCATGGACCTCCTGAAAACAGCTCTCTGCTGTATCTTCCTGATCAGGAAAGAGTCCGGGGGCAAAAATGGACATAGCCTCCTGGCTCAAATTCTCGGTTCTTTTTCTCTAATTCCTTACTATCTTCTTAGCTGCTTGAAGCTTTTGAGAAGATGCTTTCACGTTTTACACAGATTTTTTAACTCATCTCCAAAAAGAAGTTTGCTCTGAATAACTTAGTCTGAAATCCAAGAAACAGGTCTCTTTTTTTTGTATTATTCTATGATCAGAGCTTTTTATTGAACTAAAGTAATCAAATATATCTAATAGTACTGTCTCTTGGGTCATTCTGTTAGGAACAGTAGTCACTAGTCAGTGTTTTTTCTAGTTTTATTGAGATATAATTGACATGCAGCACTGTATAAGTTTAAGGTGAAGAGCATAATGACTTGACTTACATATGTTGTGAAATAATTACCACAATAAGTTTTGTTAACATGCCTCATCTCATATAGATATAAAAAAAAAATTTTTCCTGTGATGGCAACTCTTAGGATCTACTCTTTTAGCAACTTTAAAATATACCATACAGCAGTGTAACTATAGTCAACATGTTGTACGTTGCGTGTTGTACACTGGAAGTTTGTACCTTTTGACCATCTTCATCCAATTCCCCCTCCCCTCACCCCCTACCTCTGTTAACCACAAATCTGATCTTTTTCTATGAGTGTGGGTTTTTTCCATTTGTTAGTTTGTTTTTTAGATCCCACGTATAAGTGAGGTCATACAGTGTTTGTCTTCGTCTGACTTATTTCACTTAGCATAATGCCCTCAAGCCCATAGGAGCAGAAGTATTATCATTCTATCCTTCAAGATTTTTCTGAAAGTTCTTTTTTTTTTGTTTTGTTTTTTTGGTGGTGGTTGTTTTTGAGGAAGATCAGCCCTGAGCTAACATATGCTGCCAATTCTCCTCTTTTTGCTGAGGAAGACTGGCCCTGAGCTAACATCTGTGCCCATCTTCCTCTACTTTATATGTGGGATGCCTACCACAGCATGGCTTGCCAAGCGGTGCCATGTCCGCACCTGGGATCCGAACCAACGAACCTGGGGCCGCCGAAGCAGAACGTGCGCACTTAACCGCTGTGCCACCTGGCTGGCCCTTGAAAGTTCTGACCAACGAAATAAGAAAAGATTGTAAAAAACAAAAATATTGGAAATGGAAATATTATTCTTGTTTGAAGACACGAAAGAACAATTAAACAATAAAAGCATAGAGGTACAAATACAAGAAAAATATTTTTAAATCATTTGTTTTTCTATTGAAAATCAATTAACAGAAAACAATGAAAAACCTAGAACAAAAAAACACAAATGCGATGGTGTTTTTTTATGTCAACTTGGCTAGATTAATATCCCCAGTACTGAATCAAACACTAATCCAGGTGTTACTTGGAAGGTATTTTGTAAACATGACTAAAATCCATATTCAGTGAGAGAGATTATTTTAGTTAATCCGGGTGGGCCTCATTCAATCTGTCTAAGGCCTTAAAAGCAGAACTGAGGCTTCTGGAAAGAAGGACTTCCATTTGTGGGCAGTAGTTTCAGCCCACGCCCAAAAGCTCCAGCCTGCCCTTTTTGATGGCCTTACTGACTTGGACTGGCCTTCAACTAGCATCCACAATCACAAAAACCAATTTTTTACCACAAATCTCGTAAGATCTATCTCCCACTGGTTCTGCTTGTCTGGTTGAACTCTGATACAGCAGGTAATAAATATAACAAGAAATTGTGTGGGGCCTTTATGAAGAAAAACGTTAAATGTTGCTGAAGGACATAAAAGCAGATAACAGACTTCACCCACTTCTGCACTGAAAATTCAAAATATTCCAAAGGAGTAATACAATTAAAAATAAAATCCTAACAAGACTTTATGGAGAATTTGACAAGTTTCTTCTAAATAAAAAAGAATAATCATGGCAGTGGGGGAAAAATTAACCTACCAAATAGTAAAATGTGTCATAAAGCTACAATAATTTTCAAAGTGTGAAGTTACCAGAGGAAGAAGCAAATAGATCAAAGAAACAGAAAAAGGAACTAAGAAATAGACACATATGTAAATGAGAATTTAGAGTATGAAAAGTAATATTCACATCAGTATGGGAAAGATGGATGTACCAGTTACCTTTGATTAAGAATCATACCACCCAAAAACGCAATTGATTAAAATAAGAACCATTTATTTATTCGTGATTTTGTGGTTTGGCAACTGGGGCTGGAGTCAGCTGGGGTATTCTTTGGGTCTGGGCTGGGCTTGCCTGATACTGACTGAGCTTGCTCCTGGGTCTGTGGTCAGCAGACGGTCAGCTGGAGCTGACTGATTCTGAGTAACCTCACTCATGTGGTTCACGCTTCACTGGGAGGAGCAGGGGAGAGCTGGCCGCATGTGTCTTATCATCCAGCAAGCTAACCTGGGTTTATTTATCTAGCAGCAGAGTTCTTCAAGCAGGCAAGGCTCAAAGCACAAGCACTTTTTAAGTCTCTCCTTGTATCATGTTTGCTGTTGTCTCATTGACCAGAGCAAGTTATATGTCCGAGCCTAGTTTCAGTGAAAAAGGGCATTACCAAAGGGCTTGAACATAGGGAAGAGTGAGCAAATTGGGGCCATTACTGCAACCGATCCACCATAATGAATTATTCAATAAATGACGCTGGGGAAATCGAACAATTTGGGGGAAAAGTAGGTTAGAGTCCTAGATTACATCAAATGAATTCTAGATATATTAAAAATCAAATGTAAAAACTGCCATATTTTAATAACAAAGTTGACAATTGACAATGTGAAGGAAATATTTGCAACATATGTAGCAATGAATTAAGAACCATAATATACAAAGAGATCTTAGAAATAAATAAGAAAAAGACAAATCTCTTTGTTTAAGCAATGGGGAAAAATATACATTGACAATTCATAGAAGAAATACAAATGGACATTAATCAAAAGAAACTATGTCCAACATCAGTAATAATCAAAAAAATACAAATAAAAACAAAACCGAGGTATCAGTTTTTGCCAATTATTTTGACAAAATTTAATGGTTGATTAATGTCAAGTGCTAAAAAGTGTGTGAGAATAGATGCTCTCACATAATGTTAATTAGAATATAAATTGGGATAAAATTTCTACAGGGTAAATTAGCACTATATATCAAAAGAGTTAATTTGCGTACTCTTTGATCCATAAATTCAAATTCTGGAAATTTATCCAAAGGATAAGTACCAAAAAAGTAGATGAAACAGATGTATATAAAATAATATTTATGACATTTGTTTTTTCAAAAAGCTAAAAGTTAGAAACAGCCAACTTTTCTGTGAATAGGAATAAATCATGATATATGCATACAATGAAATACTATACAGTATTCAAATGTATGAAATAGATCTTTACATATTGCTACAAACAGATGTCCATGATAGGTTATTAAGAGATATATGTAAATTAAAGAAAATATGGGGGCCAGCCCAGTGGCGCAGTGGTTAAGTTTGCACATTCCGCTTCTCAGTGGCCCAGGGTTCACCAGTTGGGATCCTGGGTGCAGACGTGGCACTGCTTGGCACGCCAAGCTGTGGTAGGCGTCCCACGTATAAAGTAGAGGAAGATGGGCATGGACGTGAGCTCAGGGCCAGTCTTCCTCAGCAAAAAGAGGAGGAGTGACAGTAGTTAGCTCAGGGCTTAGTCTTCCTCAAAAAAAAAAGAAAAGAAAAGAAAATATGATCCCATTTGTGTGTAAAATTTTGTTATTTGCATAAAAAACTACGGAAGAATATTTACCAGATTGCAGGGGTGATTTTTCACTTTACTCTGTTCACAATTTTTTGACAGTAATAAGCTGTCACCAAAAATTTTTTTGTTTGTTTTTTAATGAAATTAATAACATTATTGTGCTTTAAAAAATACCACCTCAAAGAATGCTTTGACAGCAAATGTTTTTATGCTACAGCATTCCGGTGATTTTAAACAATGTAGAACTCTGAAGATAGAAACTAATCACAGACTAATGCAAAATACTGCTCCTGGTAACAATAAAGAAGATTAATTTTTGAAGGTCTCAAAGAAAAGATTAGTTTTGAAGGTCTCAAAGATTAATTTTTGAAGGTCACAAAAGAAAAGAAATTTAAAGCGGAGTGTAAGCTGAAATCCCATTAGAGGCCTTTGGCTCCCAGGGCAGGAGTCAGTCAGCGGGCCTGAAATGAAACAAAGGTGGTTAAGATTAAGACCATAAAGAAGGGAGCGTCGGGATCCAGTCGTTCAGTGAAGTCTGTCTATATCCTGTAAATCTCTGTGGCATCTGTGAACCTCAAATTTCCATCCATCTCCGTATAATATAAGCCAATTAAGAGTTACATATGTGAGCTAAACAGAAATTTATGGTCCTAACTAATTACTTAAAGCCATTCTGTACTTCCATTAATCCCAGAGCTACCCTGAGCACTGGTGAAATATCTCTCTCTCTTTTCAGGAAGAGAGAATGTGCCAAGTCATAGGAAGGTGAGGGTTTTTGGCAGAGGCCAAGAACCACATTTTCCTAATTGCTTAGGCCACATTGACCAGATTGTTAATTCATAAATTTGGAAATAATCGGCCTGAGGAAATAAAGACCTCATAAGTCAAGTTACCAAACTCAATGACATTTATTAAATAGGGAAAAGATTTATAGATGAGAAGGGTGTGCCTCTTGGCAACAGGATGAACTGATAGTGACCCAAGATGGCTGTTTCATTTTGAAGATGCTTTTGAATTCCTTGGGCTTCTATCTTAGCATTTTTCAAGTAAGCACATTGTTCTTTGGGGAGTGCCGTCTCACCCATAAGGCTTTCACAGAGGAAATGTGTAGTGGAAAAAGCGTAGATTTTTAAATCTGGATCTGCATCCCAATATCGTCTTCTGAAAAATGGGCAGAATATTATTCACTTCATAGGATGTTATGAGGATTAAATGAGATGATATATCGATGCGGTCTAGAATGTTGTAAAGACTTAGTGGCTGTTTTTCTTTCCCTTCCCTTTCTCCGGCCATTCTCACTTCCTTGGATGACTTCCAGGGTCTTTTCCAGCTGTTCCTATCCTCCCCATCCTTCAAAGCCCTGCTCAAAACTCACCTCCTACTCAAAATTCACCTCCTACTCAAAGTTGCTTTTCCTTCTCGATTAATGTCTGCACCACATGTGTTACTTGAATGCTTGCATGGTGGAGAGAAATTCTTTGATTCACTTAACAATTACATAACAAGCTCCTACTTTGTTGCCAGATGGCCTTATCTCTTCAACTATATTAGAAGTCCCCATGCTCTGGGACATTAGCTTAAATTTCTCTGTTTCCTCCATAGCACCAAGCATAAAGTAATATTTAATAATGAATTATGGACTCACATTGCTCCATTGACTGAGAGATTTTATGTAAGTCACCTGAAATGTTTGGGTAAATATTGTAAAGGTGATTTGGTACATCAATTATGCCAATGTCAATCACAAGCACCAGAGCTATATGAATAGTTTGTGAAAGAAGGAAGAAGCCAGTTTTCTTTTTTTTTTTTTTTTTGAGGAAGATTAGCCCTGAGCTAACTACTGCCAATCCTCCTCTTTTTGCTGAGGAAGATTGGCCCTGAGCTAACATCCATGCCCATCTTCCTCTACTTTATATTTTGGATGCCTACCACAGCATGGCATGCCAAGTGGTGCCACGTCCGCACCTGGGATCCGAACCCGCAAACCCTGGGCCGCCGAAGTGGAATGTGTGCACTTAACTGTTGCGCCAACAGGCTGGCCTCAAGAAGAAGCCAGTTTTCAATCTGTTCTCATGAAATGATATCCATATCATGATCTTCCAACACTCTCTCTTTTTTTTCAATATAACTAAATATTTCTCAAAAAAATCTCCTGTACGTTTGGAGGTTTGAACTCCAATTCCATGAGGTTTACGCGAAAGTTCCATATAGTAATACTCCTTCATGTGGTGTGTTGGATAAAATGTTTTTATATAATTGAAGAACCAATATATCTGTTTTTGAATATAGTATATTGTAAATTTTGACTTAAAAATATAAATGGTTGATCTAGAACAATGAAAGAAAGGGATGTTTTTAACCTGCTTTTAGAAATTGCATTTTGTTTGCAAATTTTGTTTGTGAACCAGAAATTTTTTTTTTAAATATTGGCACCTGAGCTAACATCTGTTGCCAATCTTCTTTTTTCTCCTTCTTCTCCCCAAAACTCCCCAGTACATAGTTGTATATTCTAGTTGTAGGTCCTTCTGGCTCTGCTATGTGGGATGCCACCTCAGCATGGCTTGGTCAGTGTTGCCAGGTCCCCACCCAGGATCCAAACCCATGAAACCCTGGGCTCCCGAAGCAGAACGCATGAACTTAACCACTTGGCATCGGGGCAGCCCCGTGAACCAGAAATTTTTATGTTTTCCATTAACCAGATGAAAAAGGCAAAAAGAGCCACCTTGGCACTGTATCAACCTTTTAATGATCATTATATCATCTTAATGATCATTATATAACAGCTACATCTCATAGAGAAGCAGGTTTAGTCTCCTGGCAGTAGGATGTATTCAAATTTACTGTTCATTACCCAGATATTTAATTTTAAGTTTTACATTTTCTATTCATGCCATGAACAATTGGGTGGACACCACCAAAGACCATGCCAGACCATTTAACGTTGACTACCCTTAGCCAGCAGCATACAGAAGAATAAATATTTATGGGGCTGACCCCGTGGCCGAGTGGTTAAGTCCGCGCGCTCCTCTGCCAGCGGCCCAGTGCTTCGTTGGTTCAAATCCTGGGCGCGGACATGGCACTGCTCATCAAACCACGCTGAGGCAGCGTCCCACACGCCACAACTAGAAGGACCCACAACGAACAGTATACAACTATGTACCAGAGGGCTTTGGGGAGAAAAAGGGAAAAAAAAAAAAAAGAATAAGTATTCAGCTACCCCAAATACGTAAGTGAGTGACTTTTTGCTAAGTGATGGGGATGACTTCTGAAAGCAAGATCTGGGACAATGGACAGCAGTAAATCCCTTTGGAGGGGCAAAGAGCCGAGACCAGGTTGGAGTAGAAGAATAAATTGGAAAAGTAGTGCAGTGATTCAAACCCAGTTGCCATTAATCACTTCAGTATTTATGTTAAAAAAGAAGAGTGTGTGGGGCGGATGAGTAGTCAGAAATCAGATTAGCTCTATTTAGATGAGCACAATTGTTAACATGGACTATTCCGGGGAGCAGCAAAGACTCAGACAATGGAGCTGGGAAGCATTTGGTAATCAAGAAAGAATGTTCAAAAGCACACGTATACAAACACAATGGGGTTGTAGTTGAAGTAACCTCGGCATGGCATCAAAAGAAGTAGTGTCAAGGCATATATCTAATCTTGATAACTCCTCTCAGGCTTATTTCTTCCTCTGTGAAATGAAGGAAATAATATCCACAGCATTGCATTGAGAGAAGTAAATGAGTCCTTGGGAACACCCTTTATGAACTCTAACATGTCTGTATACTGTACCGCGTTGGGTTTCTCATTTATCTGCAGGCTTTTATTTGCTCCTTGCCCTCTCCTTTCCTCCTCCAAGGATGGGTCAGGGTTAAGGGCAAGGGCATTTTATTGGCTCTTGATGCTAAGAGGTGGAGCTTTCCCCATGAGAAGCTGAAGGACTGAAGCTGGGTCAACAGGAGTACAGTGAAATAATTACCTCTGTTGATCTGAACACGATAATTCCAGTTATCCATCTTAAATTTTCATTAGCTTTTAAGCAGCCAAATTTGCTTGATAGCTTATATTGAACTTGCATTCATATACTATTGTAAAGACTCCCCTTTTTCTAGAAATCACTAATCCTTATTTTATACTTGTGCTGCTGATATTTAAAAGAAATGTGTAACATCTTTATTCCCGTTAAATTGTACCCTATGGACAGCACCCACTGGGTCCAGCCTACTGAGATCTGGCATTCTTAGTATGAGCCTACCCTCCTAGATTTGCATCATCCATGAGAGGCACATCTTCCCTGGAGAAGCTTTGAAATCAAATAAATTAAGTGGTAAACTAAGTTTGCTAAATGCTCCATCCTGGATAGTCCTCTTGGAGATTTACAACGCACATTACCATACTGAAGGCTCTGATAGTCCATAGTAAAGAAATCTAGTTAACTGCATTTAATCTTGTATTGCCCAATTTTTTCACCATGGAATACACCTTAGGAAATTTTGGTATTAATAAGGAATGGGCTACTATGTAGCCATTAAGAAGAATGAGGTAGATCTATTTGAATTTACATGTAAATATCTTCAAGACATATTATTAAGTGAGAAAAAGCAAATCTAAAACAATAGACAAAGTCTAACTTCATCTTAAATGAATAAATACAGTATATATGCATGTATATGTATATAAAAACCTGAGCAAGTGTATAGAAAGGGCTGGAATGATAAATACCTTACTGCTTCAGTGGTTACATCTGGAAATAGGTATACAACCTAACAAAATGGTGATGAAAGGAGACTTTTGTATCTTACTCTATATGTCTCATATTGTTGAATTTTTTACATTGAGATTGTATGATAAATCATTTCTTTAAAAGACAAATTTTTAAAATTATTACAGGATTGTAGAGTGAAACAACCCCATATTTTAGTCGGTGGTTATATATAACTACATTTTATATAGTAACTTCCCAAATAGAATCATAGGAACCAAATAAATATAAATCTGTCCTTTCTACAAAATCAAACCCCAAAATTGTGCTTCCTTCCCAGACTCTGAAAGTCAGTAAACAAGGCTTTGTGAAATGAGTTGAACAGATTTGAAACATTTGGTGGCAAATATCTCCCACACAGTTTGTTCAGATAAAAATATGGGCACTATGTAATGTAATTTTTAGAACCTGCCTTGATTGACATGGTGTTGAGGTAAAGAGAGACCCAGCCTCAAAGAATTGTTAAAGATAAAAACAAGAAGGCACTGCAGAGCAGTGCAAAGAACTGGCTTTGGCGTTGGATGGTTCTGAGTTCAAATCCAGGCTCCTCCACTTTCTTTTTAAGCCTGTTTCCTCATCTGTAAATAAGGTTATTTAAGACTTAACTGAAAAAAATAGAGTACAATATCTGGCTCACAATTTACATTTAACATCTTTCCCTAATTTCCTGTATTGCTTTGAGGAGCACGCTAGAAATCAGAGGAAAATTAGAGGTCTGTCAGAAATGAAACGAAAAGACGGGCTTGGAATCCAAAAAAAGTCATTCAGCTTCCTGCTAAGCAAGTATTAATACTAACAACTCACTGTTTACTGCTGAGCATGAGCAGAAGAGATCCTGACAGAGGGACTCAAAGCCTGGATTGTAACCACTGAATCCTGACAGAGACAGCTGAGCTGTTTTGGCCCCAGAAACACTAATCCCAGTTCAAGTGAAATTAGAGCCATAGACTGCAGACTCATAGCAGCTACACAAAGGTGTGTATATAAGAACACCATATCTTAAAAGATTCTTAATAGGCAAATAATATCTTTTATAGGCTTTTACGACTCACTAAACTAGGAAAATGAGAAAGAATCTAAGAGGAGAAAGGGACTGAAGTTTATGAATGACCTAAGACACAGGGGCAATGAGAAGTAGTGCAAAGTGCAAAGCAGTCACGGGTTTGTGACTTAAAGGAGTACAAGCCAAAAAACATGAGGAAAAAGATTAAGATTTCAGGAAAGTGAGTCAGAATAGATTTTTTTCCAAAAGCAATGGATTCACCTCATTTAGCATCAACTAAAAGGATAATGTCTTAAGATGGACAGACTTGACCTTTTTGTGATTTTTGTCAGTTTCTTGAATCTTACTGTACTTTAACTGTAAACTTCTTAGAAATGTAACCGTGAGGGAACAAAGAGTAGCGCTTCAAGGTATTCTGTAAATTGCATGTAAATTCCCCCCCAAGGACAATGGACTTGGGAAACTTGTGTTTTGAGCTGTTGAGGTGGACTCGTGTTGCCAGGGAGACAAAGTGGTACCAGGGACCAGCCCCTCATAACCAGCCTCCATAAATGCCTCTTGTGTTAAGGAGGCTGCGCTGCCAGCACCAATAATTCTTGGGAGGTAATCTGGGTATAAATGACTCCAGTTGAGGAGTTTTCATAGCAAATTCTTAAGCCATCTAGTCCCTCTGATATACACACAAGCACCTATCATCTTCAGTCAGCGCTACCCAGGGGAAATATTTTGCCACCTCCTGGTCTCCAAAGGGAGGGATTTTCTCCAAGTTTCTCTCTACCGCTTACTTCCTCTGCCGTTGGTACATTTGGAAAATACATCCGATCTATAGCTTAGCTTCACTCCTTTCTTTCTCTCACAGGGAGCCTAGACTTCCAATCTTCCCTGCCTTCCTACTCATTAGTGCTTCCCTGCCTTAGTACTTACCCTAAGTGCTTGGTACTTAGTGCTTACCCAGGTAGAGACATCAGCCCTGGTCCAGACTGCCAGGGTCCAGGTAGGTAAATTAGGCTAATCCTGGGGTTCAGTTAGGAGAAACATTTGGCTCCCTGTTAATCCATATCCTCCAACCTGACCTTTATTTAAATAAAGAGGATTTTTCTAGACTTTACACATTTTTTTAAATTTATCAAATTATTGAGAGACTGGCTGGAGAATACGGGTGCCTGACTGGAAGTCCCTCAGAATCTCTAACAGGGGTGCTCAAAAATGATGAATTTACTTTAACTGTAACCCAAATACCACATAATTCAAAGAGTCTTAACCTGATGTCCTTGGGTGGGCTCCAGGATGTCCATGGACCCCTTGAAAATTTATAGAAATCTTTGCATGTAAGTGCATTTTTTATCCCTAAGAAAGATTCAGAAACATCTACTTTGACAGCAATAAAAAAAAAATTCTAAGTAAATCCCGGTGCCAAGTATTTTCAGCAAGCCTACCATTTTAGATTATTCTCATTACCTCAAAGCTCTAAATACAGATAAAATAAAAATTCGACTGTGTTTGCACTGTTTATGAACATAAGGCTTAGCTAAATGCCTCATGCAAGAAAGCCTCTTGATTATTTATATCTGGTCTGAGCAGTCAGGCTTTTTTGTTTTGTTTTATTTTTTATGATATCTCCTTGGCCAATGCATCACCATCCTCAGGATAAAGAAAATAAGGAGTTTTTCCTTTAGTTTTGGAAGTTTGTTGGGTCTTGTTTGTATTGTAAGGAAAGACCAAATATTGAACAGTTGGCTGCAAACTAAAATTTACCATGCATACATACAGAGTAAAGGACTCCAAATCCCACAAAATCTTGAAATCTTGGTAAAATATATTTGCATATGTTTTATTTACACAGATACACACACATATGAACACATATACGTATGTGTACACGTATGTGTGTATAAAAAATGCAAAAAAATGTGCCAAAAATGTTCTGTAAAAAAACGCAGGCTTGCACCATGGGTAGGTCTAGCTTCCACTGTTGAGAAATTAATGTAAAAAGTTACCTCAAACCAGGGCTGGCCTAGTGGCGCAGCGGTTAAGTGCACATGTTCTGCTTTGGTGGCCCAGGGTTCGCTGGTTTGGATCCCGGGTGTGGACCTGTGCACCACTTGTCAAGCCATGCTGTGGCAGGCATCCCACATATAAAGTCGAGGAAGATGGGCACGGATGTTAGCTCAGGGCCACTCTTCCTCAGCAAAAAGAGGAGGATTGGTGACAGATGCTAGCTCAGGGCTAATCCTCCTCAAAAAAAGAAAAAAGTTACCTCAAACGAGTGATAACCCAAGTAGAACCAATAGAAGCAAACCCTAAATTGTTCGATAAACTCAAAGCATTTGAAATTCCCACATAAAAACACACTTAACTAAAAATGAGCCAAACATTAAAAAATGACAAAGCTCACAAAGAGGCAATCCGCCCTGAGGGAGGGTCAGCAGATGCGAGCAACAGATGAAAATTAACACCTCCAAGAACCCCAGATGTTAGAACAACCTGAGGGACTGTTAGAACTAGACTAGAGTGAGCATGTTAAAAGCTATTAAAGGACGGATAAGAGTAGCTAACATTTATTTAGTGCCTGGTTTGTAAAAATATAATCACTGACATTAATGGAGCGGTGAAATGGCTCAGATAGATTTGAAGAAATTAACTAGAATTCAGCACAGAAAATGAAGTTATAAAAAATATGAAAAAAGAGTTTAATAATTATAGAGTATAGAATTGGAGAGACACATAGACATACATATGCATGTGTATATATGCATGTATGTATAAATATACATAGAGAGAGAGATCTTTTTAACTTTGAGTTTCAGAAGAAAAAAACTCAGGACTGAAGAAAGACATAAGTCATCAGATTTAAAGGGCTCTCTGAATACGGAACAGGATAAATAAAAGCAAACCCATCCTCAGACAAATGGTAGTGAAACTGCAGCATGTTACAGATAAAGAAAAAACCTTAAAAGTAACCAAAATAAAGAGAAAAAGACAGATTACCTGCAAAAGTATGATGATTCGTTCCCAACAGCAACATTCATATCTTCAAAATGCTAAATTTCTGGACCCAGCAAAGCCATCATTTACGAATTAGAGTGCAATATTAAGCATTTTCAGAAAAACAAAGTTGAAAGAACTTACCATTTTCAGATTCTTCCAGAGAGAAGTGAAAGATGAAGAAAACTGCACCAAGAAGGAAGGAATGAGCTGAAGGAAAAGTGAGTGAAGTGGTTGGTAAACATGAGGTCAATGTAGGTTGGTATTTTCTTTAAAAAAAATAAAAAATAGAAGGGAGAGTTAACAATGAGGTAGACCTGAAATACTAGGCATCGATACTATTGAAAATGGGATGGGGAAGTAGAATTAAAACACTATAAGATTTCAAGAAAGGTACAGATACCACTTTGGACTTTGTTAAGGCAATTATGCATGTTAAAAATGTAAATATTGCCATAAAAATAGAAATAGAATGTATAATATCAAAACTGTAAAAAGGGAAAGAAAGAAGAAAGAGAAGTAAGGAAAGGAGAAACAAAAACCAGCCAAAAAAATAAAGCAATGATAAAATGAAAACACACAGTACGTAGTACAGATAAAACCAAATACACCAGTAGTCATAATAAACATGAATGGAAAAATTCAGCAGTTCAAATTCAGAAATTTTTATATTGAATTTTTTAAATCAGTTATATGCTAAAAAGACACGTTGAAAACATATGAATACAGAAAGATTAAAAATAAGTTGACGGAAAAAGGTACACTATGTCTTCTCCAAGAAATCACCAAAGGCTAAAGACTACACATGAGGCTGGTCTTTAAGACCAGCAGAGAGGACAAGGATAGGGCCAGAAACTGATCTTGGACTCCAAGTTGGGCCATCTGACCAAGGTCACAGTGATGAAGTTCCTGGAGGAGATCTCTCCCGTTTCCTTCCTTGACTTCTTCCTAAGGCCACTTCTTGAGGATGAGGTACTAAAGATGACACCCTTTCAAGAAATGGAAAT
Organism: Equus quagga; assembly: GCF_021613505.1. Lineage (NCBI taxonomy): Eukaryota > Metazoa > Chordata > Mammalia > Perissodactyla > Equidae > Equus > Equus quagga. Next base: position 55,062,851 of record NC_060269.1, on the reverse strand, counting down.
GATGACCAGCAAACCAGTTCCAAGGTAAACTTGGCTATTGGGAACCATAGTGACTCACTGATCTAGATTTGAATGCTCACAAGGAAGTGGCAACTGCCATTTATGGTGTCATCATCCGGGCAAGGTGTCCATTATCTCTCTGAGACAAGACTACTGGGAAAACAAATCAGCAAACCCTACTCTCTCCTTGCAAAGTGGCTGGGCACTGTGACTCTCTACTTGTGCACCTGACCCCTTCCCCCCATAGAGGCAATGTCTCTGTCCCTCTGCCCAACAGGCTACTGCTGATCATTGGTATTTTGCTGCCACCCTGGGTAACTCAGATGAAGCTGCCTTTAATACCATCTCCAAGACACAGCTTTTGCACTCTGACCTCTGGGAAGAGACAGCACTCAGTCTCCTGATCAGGAATTCTCTGATCGTCTTAAAGATCCACACCTACTGTCACTGCAGAGCACTCAGGACTCCGCTGTGGCCACCATGATGTTTTTTATACCAGCAAAATAAAATGAATTAAAACTAGAGGGGGAAAAAACTAGATATACCAGGCAAGTGTTAACATAGACTTTTGGACCAAAAAAAAAAAAGGAAAGATTTATAAAATCATGGTTAAAAAGGAAAATTTCACCAGGAAGATATAACAATCCTGAACCGATATGCATCTAATATGCAGCTTCAAGTTTTTCAAAGCAAAGATTGACAATTACAAAGAGAAATTGGAAATTCCATAGTCTCATAGAAAAGTTATATATCTCTCTCAGCAACAGATAATATAAGCAGTCAATAAAGTAAATGATATACAAGAATTGAAAAACACTTAACTAGCAACTCCCAAATAATTCCCTGTAGAGAATAGACTAAGTTCTGCCTTATGAAGAAGTTTCCTGAGAGAAAACTGAAAAACCACCAGAGTCCACAGGAACCAGCCAAATGAGGCCAGTTTCCCCTTGGGCCTGAGGAAAAGTCAGGACTAGAAACCCTGCTGGGGGTTTAACAAACAACTGTAAAGGGAAAACCAAGAGCCCAAATTGACACCATAAAGAAAGAACAGAGACCACAGCACTTCAGAAGGGAGTCTCGAGTTAGGTACCCACAGACTCCAGGGAACTAAGTTTCCAGACTCTCAGTGGAGAAGACAACTACAGTGAAGTCAATGGGCCTCAGGTTGCCTAGTCACGTCTGATAGAAGCTTGCTTAGAAATGCTATCTTGGGTGATTTGGAATTCAAGCCAGGTTCTGGTTAGTCATTTGAGTAGAGCAGATACTTCCAGGAAAGAATTTAGAACTTCTGCAGATCAGACTAAAGGTTCCCCTCACATTTCTTTTTCCTAACCAGACTATCGGGAATAATAGACCCTTTCAAGGTGGAGATTTTAGTACTTAACACACCATGGCCTCCCTCTTTCCTGATTCACCACAACCAACCCCCTAGAATACTTCACTTTATTGCCAAGAAGAGGCTGATATGCTTTCAGAACAGTCTCTAAACAGATGTTGAAATTAGTAACTCAACTGGGTTAATTCTGTTGTTAAGTATCCCAAGTTTATGGAGAGGTACAATGAGTTTTCAGATGGAAGGTAGGTAGGAGTCAAGTTTGGATGCCCTACTCCCACACACACAAGATGTGGGTGTCCAAACTCAGGTTACAGGAAATGAGGGCAGAGAGAGGTTAAATGTCTGCTTTAGCCAGGGAGCTGCACAGCCAACATTAGAACTCCAGGTTCCCTGAGCCACCTTCCTCTGTGTCACACTGTTGCCTTACTTCCTGTTTTTTCACTCAAGCTAATCATTCCATGAAATTTGAAAACCAGTCAACAGGCTGAAGAATGTAAAGCCTTCAGGTAATTAAGGACATTGTTTATGAAGAGCCAAGAGAATGCAATCTATACACAAATATTTTCCCATGTGCAAAATAAACAGATGTGGACTCCGGCTGTGAGGATCAATATCCTGCTTCATTTTGCAGTTAGCTGATAATTTCATCAAAACGAGACATATTTTGCGTAAGGCATGCTGAAGTTTTGTTTTTTGGTTTTAACTTTTCAGTGAAACTCTCTACTTGAAATGGCAAGAAATGCATCAATCAATAAACAAACCAATCTAGGACCTATATATCTTTGCCAGAGTCTTAAAATATGTATTTATTTATAATTTTGGTAACACATAATGGAAATAAGAGAACTTTTGTAACAACTAAGGCATTTCGTTCTTCCTGTAAAAGGCTAAACTGAGGACATATTTGGTATAGCAGATGGCTTGTTCCGCTATATATTCGTTATTTGTTCGTTTCTCTATTTGTTCATTTTTTACACTCTATACCAGAGATTGGTAAACTTTTTCCATAAAGGGCCAGATAGTAAATATTTTCAGCTTTGTGACCCATACAAGCTTTCTTGCAATTACTCACCTCTGCCACTGTAACAAGGAAGCAGCCATGGACGGTATGTGAAGAGACAAGCACAGGTGGACTTGACCCCAGGCTGTGGCGTGCCAGATTTCTGCTCTGCAGCACAAACCATATTGGGTGGCAGGATAGGAGAGATTGCCAGGTGAATTATAGTCTAAACCAGTTGACTGACATTTTTGTATGCAATTAAACTTAATCTCTTTACAACTTATTTGTATGCCCTGTTTCATCAAGGAGAGTATAATCTTTTTTGATGATGGGGAAATACTTTATTAATTTAATATTCTCCCTGAACTTTGCACCAGACAACATGTCCAGGAGGAAGGAGGGTAGGCTTCACTGTCAAACAGACAATTCAAATGCTGGTCTGCCCTTGATTAGCTGGGTGGCATTAGTCAGGTTGTTTACTCTGAGCTCCCATTTCTTCATCTGTGAAAATGGAGGTGATGTCTACTTCATAGCGTGGATGAAATGAAATAACACATGGAACACAGTAACATAGTAACCGAGGAGTCTGACTCCAGGCCAGAATCCTGTGTGATGTTTCAGGCCTGAGTGGGCCATCACAAGGCTTTGTCAGGCAGGCCTGACCCGGAAGGCTGCCCTCACCACACCAGACTGGGTGCACCACCAGTGCATTGCAATTGTCCGAGGGGAGCTAAGTCACAGACTAAGGACACCCTCTGCCCTTTCCCCTACCCCAGTCCAGCCAAGCTTATATGCATAGCTGCATTCTAGCTGCTTCCATTTAGGGGCTTCCTTATTACTTCCCAGGTGCCTCCAGCAAGACCTCCTTCTCGGGGCGCCTTGGCTGAGGCACGTTTCCACTCCCAGCCCCTCCTCCTCTCCCTTCTCCTGGCCCTCCTGCTCCGCAAAATCCTTTTATTCAGGGCTCATCAGCAGGGAGACGGTCCCCCCAACTGTGCCACATGCCACCTGACCCTCACTCGGCGCTGTTCTGTGAGGGCAAGTGGAACACAGGGGAGCCAGCACCTTCTTTTTGCCTCCTGCTAGCTCAGTTGCAGTAAGTAAAGTCTTTTTTTGTTTCTTTGTTTGTTTTTGTTTTCCTTAGGGTTTATTAAAGATAGATTTTATCAAGTTACAAAAGATTCTTTTTTTTTATTGAGGTAACGTTGGTTTATAACATCATATATATTTCAGGCGTACATCATTATAGTTCAACTTCCGTGTAGACGACATCGTGTTCACCAGCCAAAGACTGATCACCATCCATCCCCACACACATGTCCCCTGTCAGCCCCTTCACCCTCCTCCCACCCGTCCTCCCCTCTGGTAACCACCAATCTAATCTATGTATCTATGTGTTTGTTTATTGTTGTTGTTGCTGTTTTTGTCTTCTCCTTATGAAGGAGATCATACGGTACTTGACTTTCTCCGTCTGACTTATTTCACTTAGTATAATACCCTCAAGGTCCATCTATGTTGTCGCCAATGGCAAGATTTCATCTTTTTTTATAGCTGAGTAGTATTCCATCAAGGGATGAATAGATAAGGACGATGTGGTCTTTATGCACAATGGAGTAGGGTCTTGACTGTTACTTTCAGTTTGGTTCCTTGTCCTAATGGACTACCTCACCCCTGGCAGCCTGACAGTACCTGAAAAAAAAAAAAAGTTAATTGCCAACATTGTCACTCTTAGACCTGGGGAAGAAGGAACTGCATGCCACAGACATACAAAAAGAGTGGGGAGGTCCTACAGTTCCTGCCCACAGCATGGATTGATGTATTCCAGAGCACTCAGCACTTCCGTCACTCAACATCTGGGGGTCAGTGGTGGCACAGTGTAACTTGTAACCTGAACTTCCACTCTCATTCTTCCTCATTCTTCCATAAACATGGATCTTCACATCCAGGAATATCAAGTGTTCTTTTCTTTATGTTCCAATTTGTGGTTTTGGAGGTATACGTAAATTAGCACAGTATGCTTATCAGTTGCACACAGACGCTGAGGGACATTTGCGGTATTGAAAAGCTTATATTACTCTTAAATTTGTCTACATATACATGTAAATATAAATGAAACACACATGAAGCATGGTACCAATTCTTTACATTACTATTTGGTTTAGACATTGTTTTAAGAGGCAGTGGAAATCACAATCTAAATGATAACAATATATGTTGAAATTAAAATATTTTATAATGTTTTCTGTGATGATAACTTATCATATGTGAGCCCATTACAATATTTGTGCATGATATGTAAAATTTATACTGCTTAAGAATTTTATGGCAAATCCACGTTGCTATCATTTCAGCAGAGCAAAGTTTCTCCAAATTGAATAAAATTAATGAGAAAATAAAGGCTACCTAAAAACTAAAATGACTGAGAAAGCTTGTCTAATTTGGCACCATTGTCAACAGGATACAAATTATACTGAAATCTTGATTAAAACCAAATAATCAGTTATTCTGAGCAAATGAAGATAGGAAAAAATGTTACATGAAATATACAGGTAATAGTTTATCAATTATGGATGTCTTTACTACTCATCCCAACTTCCAAACATAGTTGGTCCATTAATAGAATATCCACATATGCAATAATACTGAAATTCCATCATCTTTGAAATTTTGCTGGCTTTTAGTTATATAAAAAGTATAACTTTGCGAGCATTTTTAAATTTTTTATTATCAATGTGTATTTGTACAGGTAGTAGGATAGCACACTTTTTAAAATTGTGGTAAAATACACATAACATAAAATTTGCCAACTTAACCATGTTTAAGTGCACAGTTCAGTGGGGTTAAGTTCATTCCCACTGTTGCCCAACAGCCCTCTAGAACTCTTTTATCATGCAAAGCTAAAACTCTATACTCCTTACACGACAACTTCCCATTTACCCCTTCCCCCAGCCCTTGGCAGCCAGCATTCTACTTTCTGTCTCTAAGAGTGTGACTACTCTAGGTACCTCATATAAGTGGAATCATATAGCACTTGTCTTTTGTGACTGACTTATTTCACTTAGCCTAACGTCCTCAAGGTTATGCAAGTTGCAGCGTTCCATTGTGTGTATATACCTCATTTTGTGTATCCAGTCATCCATCCACGGACGATTGGGTTGCTTCCACCTTTTGACTATTGTAAATGATACTGTTATGAATGTGGGTATACAAATATCTCTTCAAGACTCTGATTTGATTCTTTTGGGTATATACCCAGAAGTGAAATTGCTGGATATGGTAATTCTGTTTTTAATTCTTTTGAGAAACCACCATGCTGTTTTCCACAGCAGCTGCACCATTTTATATTCCCACTAACAATACGCAAGCATTCTGATTTCTCCACATCCTCACCAACACTCACTATTTTCTGTTTTTTTAATAGTGCCATCCTAATAGGAGTGAGGTGGTATCTCATTGTGGTTTTGATTTGTATTTTCCTCGTGATTAGTGAAGTTGAGCATCTTTCCAAGCACTTGTTGTAAATAGCACAGATTTTATTTAAGTTTGTTAGTTTGATTTGTAACTTTTAACTATTTAGACATACAGCTTGTGGGCCTCCATTTGAAATCTTGCCTTGAATCCTGCAAATGTTAGAGGCAGGCCTGATCCCCAACTCATCTCAAAACCTGTTACTATCTAGTTAAGTGTTGATTAACTAGATAAAGTATTTAGGATAGCAGAATTAGAGAGAGACAGCTGATTCTATAAAGAATTTTATTTTACCTAAGTAAGATAAAACGAAGAAGAGTCTACTTCATCTAGCACCTTGCTCCTCCAAGTGTACCTGGACCAGCAGCTTCAGCATCACCTGGGAGTGTGGTAGAAAGGCGGAATCTCCAGCCCCACTCTAGGTGTTCTAAATCAGAATCAGCATTTGAACAAGATGCCCAGGTGATGTGCCTGAGCTTCGAAGCATGAGAAGCACTGGTCTGTATATTCATCCAGGTACCCACAAAGGCTGGAAGCAAACGTCAATAATAATATAAGCAACATTTATTGAGCCCTTACTATGCATCGAAAACTGGGCTGAGTGCTTTTCCTATATTATCACAACAAAAGTATACGGTGGGTAAACTCTTACGATTGAGAAAGCTGAGGCTCAGGAAGGTTGTTTGCCCCACATCACGGTTAGTGAGTGGGAGAGCCAGGATGTAAACCCAGGCACCAGAAAATAAGGTCTGGTGAATATCACATGACATTTCATCTCTTTAAGAAGTAAAAGGAATAAATTAAAAAACTAAATTGCATCCCCTGATAGACACTAACTGCCATTCATCTAAATCTTAAACTAAGGAGTTAACCGCTAAAAGGTGAGGGGTGGGTTTTTCTCCAGTTCTGAAACTTCCCTCTAAGTGGAGAATAGAGGGAGTCCCTCTGTGGGTGTGGAAGGACTCGCTGGCCAGGTGTAGCCCAGCCACCTCCCAAGTCACTACACTCCCAGTGCCCCCCTGCCCCAGGAGAGCTGGGGTTTGGCTCGGTTCCTCCTGCGGGAAGTTTTACAGAGCTAGGTCTGAGACTGGATGGTTAGGTCTGTCCTTATGGCGCTCAGTATGACGAAGCCCACTTTTCACAGACATGTGCTACATTTTCTGATATCAGTTGATATTTGGAACTTCACCTGCTTACTCTTTTGTCGTATTTCTCTATTGTGTCAGAACTCCATTTGAGAAGGGGGATGATTTTTTTTTTTTTGAGGAAGATTAGCCCTGAGCTAACATCTGCTGCCAATCCTCCTCTTTTTGCTGAGGAAGACTGGCCCTGAGCTAACATCCGTGCCCATCTTCCTCTACTTTATATGTGGGACGCCTACCACAGCATGGCTTACCAAACGGTGCCATGTCTGCACACAGGATCTGAACTAGCAAACTCCAGGCATCCAAAGCAGAACATACGCACTTAACCACTGTACCACCGGGCCAGCCCCGTGGGGGATGCATTTTTTTTTCAGGCCCCCTCACACCCCAACATTCACTATTTTCATCTGAAAATAGTTTTTATTTTAAACATTTTAAAATAATATTTATTTTTGCAATATTTTTACTTTAATTTTCATATCATTTTATTTGGAATTATTTTTCAAATAATTGATTTCAAATTATTTTAATTTTAAAACAGATATTAATATAAGCACTTTAATTAAGCACTTTTATAAAATTTCAAAATGTCAAGAGTCACTAAACCCGTCACTCACCCAATGGAAGTCCTCCCATTTTTGAGCACAAGGCTCTCCTAAGGCTGATGCTTGAGAAAGGACACCGGTATCTGGTCACAGAGGGACGGCAATATAAGTTCCCCTGGCTCCCTTCAACTTAAGATATGTTACCACCTATGGTGGTGGTGAACTGTTTCCACACAAAGCATTTGTTGGCCTTCTAAGATTACTTAAAAGGTACAACTTGTCGTTGTGTAAATTACTTACTCAACATGGGCTTGCAGGGCTAATACAAACTTAAAATCAATTTATTTGGGGTGCACGTGCTGAACAATCCAGTGATGGGGAAAAGCTTGCTCTGTGGTCATTACTGTGATTTACAAGGTGTCCCAAGTGCACTGTGCAGAGTTTACAACCCTAGTGTTAGAGAGTAAGGAACCAGCACTGGGCCATCAGGGCAACGTTCCAGGCTTTATTTGTTTGCTTGCTGATTATTAAGATTAAAGGGCATTATGTAGCTAGTATTTCTTCCAATTAAAATGAAAACAAACAACGTGCCTTTCAAAATCTAAAGCATTACAAGTGTGTTAGTTTGATTATGATAATGGTGTTCTAAACCCTGAGGGTCACATAGCTGAGATCAGAGGTCACACTGCCAAGAAGCAAAAGCGAAGACATTAAAAGGATGCTGGATCGATGGGAACATTCTGCTATGGTTTTATTTTTCTCCTGGAAGATATAAAGAAGAGAGAAACTGAAATCTGAGAAAACAGAATCTCAGGTGCCTATGGGAGAGACACAATATGCTATATAACATCAAAGACACACAATCAAATTGCAATTTGCGGTAGTCGGGGGAGAAAACTTATTTTGGTCCTGCTAATATTACAGAGCCCATGAGAAGTGAGAGAAAGACTAAAAGTAAGCAATGAACATCTAAAGAAAAACAGCTTCCAAAGGATTTCTTTTATACAGATCATCCATGTGAGGAGAAGGGGCCTTCCTCTCACTGTAGCTGAATTCCCTGAACACATTTATTCCCAACCACTCAGAATGCTGTGGGCCACCGTCCCTACCAAACAAGCCATCAGAGATTGCCGAAAAAGACAAGCTAATTCCCATATTAGTCAGAGTGACAGGTAATTAGCAAGTTAAGTCAGCTTGAGGAAACGTACAACGCATTCCTCATCAAATATAAATAATTTTTAGAATATCCATGTCGTTGTTTCCTTCTGCTGGCTCTAGGTTGAGAAGTCCCAGTCTGTAGATAAACATTGCTTTTGTCAGAGATCTGCCCACAGATGACGATACTTAGTATTTATCGAACACTTTGGCACTTCTATTTGTCTCATTTCATCTTCGTCACAATTGCTTAAGGTAGACTTTATGTCCATTTTTAAAATGAGGAAAGTGAGCCTCCGAGAGATTTGTCTTCTGTGAAGACACAGAAGTAGTAATTTGTAGAGACAAGATCCAAGCTCAGGGAGGTTGATGCCAAAGTTTACGGACTTTCAACTCTGTCACAAGCCACTGAAATGTTTGCTCATTACTGCTTTACTGTCTGTCCCAGAGTGATGTTGACTTCCTGACAGGAAATATGTAACAGGTAAGCGCCTAACAGCTACACATCGACTCCAACTCAAATGGGGATTTCAGTCTTCAATTATGAAAATTGTACGAGAAATGCCTGAATAGACTGCATTTGTGAAATGCATAAAACTTGGAAAGAATCGAAACCAAGGAACTGGTTTTCTTGTGCTGCTTTTCTTTAGCAGAATCAGAGCAATAACTTGGTTTTCTTCCCAGCCATCTTCCATCACTTCTGCCCCACCCAGAGCAGAGGCTTCTTCCACCCTCTGGCCATGGAAGAGTCTCCCAGCTCAGGTTGACCAGCTGTCCTCAGAGGACCAGTCCTACTGAGTTTCTGCCAGTCCTCAGTTTCCCCAGAATTTCCTCAACCCGTGTGTAGGGCAGAATTTCGATTCCTAAAGGGCTTAGGAGCAGCAATCTTATCTGAAAGAGACAACAGAAACTCCAATATGATAGCACTTCACATAAAATGGAAAAAGCGCCATTGTCTATAACAAAAAGCCCTCAGTGCTGGGAAGGCCTTAGCTCTCACCTCTGCTTCACCTCCTTCACTGGCTGCTCCCAGCCTCACTTGGACTTGGATCCTGTTTTTCTTGTTCAACTATTTACATTCCCAGACTTGTTAAGATGTCGAAAGAAAACTAGGTCAGATTTTATGTACCAGGCTCCAGGCCTCAGGCCCCACCTTAGCCTTGGCTTTCTGGTTTTTTTTTTTGAAAACAGGTAGCTCAGCTTACAGCGATCAACAAAACCTAGAGAAAGGGTCATCCATTCCCTTCACTTCTCCGTCCACTCTGCAGGGCTATTTTAAATTTTGATTATCACTGATCTACATATTTTTATTATCAGACAGTTGTTTACACAGACTAAGAGCACTGAGACTGTCATCCCACCTCAGTGTGTCGAAAGACCAAAGTCAACTTCTCTTCCAGCCACCACCCTTCCCTCTCCTGTCCACCTTCAGCTCGTCCATGATGGGGTGAGAAACTGTGGTTCCGAACTGTCCTCCACCACACACACAGAGGGCTGAGTGTGGGGCTCTGCAGCCAGCCAGCCTGCCCATCACTTAGCAGCCAGGCGACCTTGTATTAGCTACTGAACTCCAATAGGCCTCAGTGGCCCCATCTGTCTAATGGGGGATATTAACAGTCCCCATCTCACGGAGGTGTTATGGGGATGACATTAAAGAATCCATGTAAGTTTCTAGCTCAAGACCTGGCATTTGTATGTGCTCAATAGATGGCTGCTGCTATGATAACTCCGAAATGGCCTATTTCTCAAGTCTCTGCTTGTGAGAGGCCTAAGGTTTTAATAAATGCTCCATAATGACTGAGACCTTCCGTGAAAGAGTTTGAGCATGAGCTTGTTCCCAAGAAAATGATGCTTTCCACCAATGACTTTTGCTGAGACCCCACAGAGATATGCTGTCCTCAGGGGCCAGCCTCACACACAGATGAACGTCTGTAGCTCTATCAACATCTCCCAGCCCTGTGAAAGTCAATTTTCCACCTACTTTGATCCCTGAAATCCTTTTATATGAGGGCAAAGTCCTTCATCCCTTAATTGGAGATAATGCTTAAATTGTAAAAATTCCCTTTCCGTACATGCCCTTTGCCCTAGCACTATGAACGCTGATCATCCTTTCTTTCCCTCAGAATTAGTCTCAGTACCACCACAGTAAGTGAAGAGGAGGTAGAAGCCTAAAGAGGCAAAAATTTTAAAAGTATACTGCTTATTCTTCTCTGTCTGAATATTTAGACAAAGGTGGTAGCATCTCTCTTCCCTGTTGCCCCTTCTAAATGTCAGTGTGGTGGGAAAATATCCTTCTCTCCTTGTCGCGGTTGACCCCACATGAACATAAACAAGGAAAATCAGTCATGTCTGGTCTCAAGAGAAAGCTCAGAAGGGAGACTGACAACTCTGTGCAGGGGCGGTGCAAGGAGGAAAATACTGTCTCGGTAAAAGATCCAAGACATTCTCCAGGCCAATCCGAAGGTCTCTGTGTTAGTGAGCCTTTACTGATCAAAGCAGAGACCAAATGCAGGCTGACACGATGGAGCAAGCAGGCCAAGAAAGGCGCAGCAGGGTGGGGCAACCTGGGACAGAAAAACAAGGACAAGCGGGAAGCAAGAGGGAGAGATTGGGACTCGATGAACTCTGAGCCGTCCAGATTGTCCCATACTCCCAACCCACGTGAGGACACAGCATTTCCATGCATGTCATGCTCCTCTCTGTGAAACTTTTAACAAGATGTCTTGATAGGGTCTAATAAAGCTCCTCAAAACGTAGCCCAACTATAGAATCTTAATTTCCCCAGAAAGCCTAACAGAGTTGGAGACTAGGAATGAACGGTTTAAAGATGTTTACGAACCAGAACAACTGATGGAAATATGTATTTTTCTTAACAGCTTTAATGAAAGTTTCAGTCAGTGGTAAAACTCTAGACACCATCTGGATAGGGGCAATGAGGCTTAAATTTTATTGAGAGAATATTGTCCCCCACCCTTTATACAGAGCAGCTGTTCCTTGTATGTACTTTTCTTTCTTTTTTTTTTTTTTTTTGGCTATAAAGAAATGCATCCTGCACAGATAGAAGAATGTCCAGTGTTAAATCATAGGAAAAAGTAACAACCCTAGAGCATTTGCAGGTACAGTACAAACTTAATTACCAGACCCTGGAACACCTACAACCTCTAATTTTAGCTACTTCTTTTTCTTCCTTTACCGCTGCCCCCTGCCCTGCCCTGCACCAATTTTTTCCCCATAGTAAAGATTGCAAGTAACAGTTGTTTTGAAATTAGAAGCCCTCTATCCTACATATTAGATCTACTTTGCCATTGGTTAAGAATAACACATGCAATATCAAGGTTTGTCTTATGTCTTAAATTCCTCTAATTCATTTTTTCTCCAGACCTTAATAATATCCTTTGAGATGATATTTGTTCAACAAAACCATCTTGAGAATCACTGATGGAGTATACACTTGTTGGATACTTTTCTAAATTTCTTTTTCCAGAGGAAATTTCTTTCAGAGGAACATTGCTACAGAACTCAAAACACTCTGAAAACAGAAGTTTTTCATAACACACCTGGCCGCAAAACTTGATCTGATCTGAGCTCACTCAAAGTCAAAACCTCACCTGACCTGGCATAAGCCTGTTCATAGTTTTCATTTATCCCACAACATAGTGTAAGTGTAAGCACACTTTTCCACAGAAATATTAATGTGCTTTATTCCGTAGTGCTGCCCTAGACTCCATTTTACATACTATATGGTACATTACCATTCTAAAATCTGAATTCTGAAACTTATCTGGCCTCACAAGTTTCAAGTTAGGAATTGTGGTCCAATAAATATTCGTTAAATAAACACATGAACAAACTAAGACTTCACGAGGGCATGTTTTACTATGCTAACCCCAAGCCAGCTTTTGAGCAATGGCTGTGACTCCCTTTGGCATCTCATTAGACATTCATCAAAAGAGAGAGGAGCTCTGGGTCTTAGAAATTGCCAACAGCCCCCTTGGTTTCTTTTGTCATAAGTAATGATGAATGGAGGTTGAGCCCTGGGCATCCATCGGATCGTTATACCACATTATCCATTTAACTACTCACTCCTCCATTTATCCACCAAATATTTATGAAGTGTTAACACCAGACACTGTGTTAGAATAAAAAATACAAAGATGAATGAGATTTTGTCTCTGACCTCTAAAAGCTCCTATTTGTACACAGAGAATAGATTGGTGGTTACAGAGGCATGTGGTGGAGGGTGAGCAAAACGGGTGAAGGGGTTAAAAATTACAAACTTCCAGTTATAAAATAAATAAGTCATGGGGAGAAAATGCCTATCTCTGGCTGCTAAGAAGGTCAAAAAGCTTTCCCAAAGGTGGAGATATTTGAGCCAGAGTGGGTGCTTATTTAGGGAGACAAGCAGAGAAACGGTATCCTAAGGAGAAGACACAGCATGTGCAAGGACATTGAGACTAGAAATAGTTTGACACTTAGAGCTAGAGCCCATTTGGAAAGGCTACAGTTCAAGATGCATGTGGAAAGAGAATATTTTAAAAAGTCAAGGAGAGCCAGATCATGAAAGGATTGTACGCCAAGCTCAGGAGTGTATACCTTTTCCTGTAGGCAATGAGGAACACCTGAAGGATTTTAAAGTAGCTTACTGACATGATCAGTTTATACATGAGGAGGATCGCTTAGATAGGGAATAGTCTGGAGAGAACAAAGATACTGAATTTGCTTCCAGAAAGCATAATCGTAATATGCAAGAAAGGAAGATTTGTGTCTCGCAGGGCTGACCCTAAGTGAAAGCATGAGGCTCTAAGTGAAATCATGAAGAAGGCAAAGTGGATTTTCGCCACCCTCTGCCACTCAGCTTCCTGTGTCTCACTTTCCCCTGGAGATCCTGGGTGACACTGTGATGCGAAAACTGGCCAAGCTGCATGGAAAAACAAATGGTGTTGCATTTCTCTTAAATTGGAGGGTAACGTGGTAGTAAATAATTTAAAATAATTTTTGCAGCAAGAGAAGAGTAGACAATCTACACAACAAAAACATCATTTTCTCTTTCCTTTTTCCTGAGTACCTGTGCTACGTCTCATGCACTCTGAGAGGGCATCCCAAGAGCAAAGGAGTAACTGCGGACTGTTTGCATGCAGCCCCCAGGTCAGCATGATTTGGCGGACATTTTCTGTGAATTCTGGTTTAATTAATAAAATCTAAGCAAAGGCAATAAGGCAATGAGTCAAACAATTGCCTGTCAGTTCCTTTATCTAAATATGGAACACATGAGTGTTTAGCGATTCTTGGATAGAGCTCAGAAGCACTGAGGGGAAGGAGATGCATATTTGCATCCTTTGGTAGGACAGTATTTAACAGTGACTAATCTTATCCCTTGGCCTAAAAACTCTCTCTATCCTGTTATTAGCTTCACAAGGATGGGGTGTGATTGACAGGTCTTTCAAGTCACTTACTGTGGCTACAGTCACATGAACATCTTAATAAATGAGGTGAGGATACTGATGGTTTGACCTGAGGTGCTCTTCTCAATTATCTCCTTCATCTGTGTACCATTTGGCTCCACTGAAAATTGAATTAGAATGTTGCCTTCTTTCGGTGTTCTCTTTTAAAATTTAGATATCTTGGAATGAGTCCTACATGAAGCCTCATCCAGAGAGGTTAAGTAAACAGCTTAGAGCCACACAGCTGGCTTGGAAAAGCCCAGAATCTAGGCCTTGATATCTGATTTTTTATTCCTCCATACACTTCCTATTGCCTGAATATAATCTCATAAAGAAGCTTGAATAGGAGGATGTTTCAAGACTTAAAGTTACACAAAATTGCCCAAATGAGAAAATATTTATTAAGCACCTCGTTGAATGCTAAGCTCTGCTAGATATGGCCCTCCTTCTCACAGACCTTAACTCTAACATGTCAATGGCAAGAATATAATTCTTCATATGAGCTCTAGTTAGAAATCACTCACTACTCCGTGGATAACATCGGAAGCTCATGCAACTCACCAAGGCTCAGTCTCCTGATTTGCAAAAACAAAACAAAACAAAAGATGGAATAAACTCTTCCTTGTCAAGTTTTCGGGATGATTGTCTAGTTCAGACCAGGGGTTGACTGATGTGATCTGGCCCACCACCTGATTGTGTAAATAAAGTTCCATTGGAACACAGCCACTCTCATTTGTTTATATACTGTCTATATCTGCTTTCATGAAGAGTTCAGTTCATGTAACCCACAAAGCATAAAATATTGACTATCCGATCCTAGACAGAAAGGTTTGCCAAGATCTGATTTAGATGATTGTTGTACATGGACAGGAATTTTCAATATAGCACATATATTTTATATCAGGTGCAGGAATAGACCTCAGGCTGGACAGAGGACACACCCTAGTAGAGGATGGGACACCTATAGCACTGACCCTGGATTCACCGAATTGCATGGTAAACACCCAGGAGCATGCGAGGGTCATCCCCCTATACCTGGTGAGTCTCTTATCCACTTACACCTGGCGAGTCTCCAGAGCAGCTGAGAGGGACTAGGAAAGCATCAAATATAAATAAACAAATAGACATTCAAATGTAAACTTGGAAACAGTGGGGTGTTATAGAACCTAACAGGATCTCTCCCCCAATAGTCTGTGCATCTTCTGGGAACTAAGGAACCAAAAGAGGAAATACTTCCGACTGGGAACGTGCTGCTAAGTTGTTTGCACTGAGAAGTGTGTGCATGTGTGTCCAGATAATGCTTTCTTTTAAAATTGAGAAATAATAAAGTGCACAACTTATAAGTACACACCTTAATGAATTTTTATATATGTTTATACCCAAGTATCCAATACCTAGATCAAGATATGGAACATTTCCAACCCTCCAGAAGGCTCCTTTGAGCCCCCAATCAGCTGTTAACCCCTAAAGATACCAAATATTTTGATATCTATCATCATAAATTAGTTATGCCTGGTTTTTGAACTTCACATAAATGGAATCAGACGGTATGTATTTTTGTGCCTGGCTTCTTTTGCTGTGGACAAGCCACATGAATTCAATATCAGTCATTCCCTCTCTTGGCTGCGAAGACAGTCAAAACAACACAAGGAAAGAACAGAAACTGGGGCAGCCAACGCACGCCCCCTACCTAGATCTGGCATGTTGGTTAAAGGTGGAATCTCAGGAGTGTTTTGCAGCCAGTGAAAAAACCAGCTGCCTTGCAGTTGTCAAACAGTAAACATTTTTTTGCTCCCCAATAGCTAAAGGCCATACAGGAAGATTCTTCCCTATAATTAAATGCTTGCCTCAGCCTTGCCTGCTTGGAATAAAAACTGCACCCTCAGCAGTCTGCCCTCTAAGATTCCTGCAGATTCACTGAAGGCCACTCCTCCTCTTGGCCCCTGGCGCCTGCACCTAGAGGAGCACGAGCGCCTTTATCACGCGCTCACAAGCTGCGCTTCTTGTTAACGTCCTATGACTCAGCCGGTTGAAGCAGTGATGTTTGCGTCTGTGAGGTGGTCTGATCACTGGAACCTCTCTTCCACAATGAGTTCGGTACCAGTTAGGGTAAGACAGAAGATCTGATGGAGAGCCAGAATAGCCCATGTTTTACTGATAAAGCCTAGGTTGAAGGACATAGATTCTGTCTGCAGGCAAGTAGACTTCCTCATATTGGACCCTACAATACGTTTACCTGTCTGATCACAGACAAAACTACATCCTTCGGGCCTGTCCGGATAGCACGGAAGAGCTGAGAAGAATGTCGGCTCCCTGTGGGCAGCTTTTCCCCTGAGGAAGGGGGAGAGGACAGAGCTGGGTTACACGTGCCCACTTTCTCCTTCCAAATGCACCAAGGAGATTAAATCATTTTCCTCTCTGGGGAGAAGTGAATGAGAGGGCAGGAAGAAGAGAGAAGTTTTATAATGAGGGGAATTTCCTTCACCGAGAGGGAAACATCAGAAGAAAGAAAGAAGTCTTCCTTCCTTCCTTCCTTCCTTCCTTCCTTCCAGAAATGTAAACCAGCAATGAACTATTAGTGATTGTTAACAGTTAAAAAGAGCAAACCATACTTAAAACAGAGTAAATATTAACCAGAATATTTTATTCACTAATTAAAAATCCCTTTCACTAACCATAAGAGATAAGAAGTTTGCAATTTTTGCAAACAGCTCTAGATGTCAGAACGGCAAGGTAGCTTACCAACAGGCCATCTGTATTTTAAACAGGACATACTTATTTTCTGGATCCACTTTAAAGACTTTTCTTTATAAGTAACTACCACAATATAGGAGGTAGAGGCCTCATCCCAGGGAAAACTGACAGAACCAAAATTTACTATTTAAACTTTTCATCACCAACTATTATCTTCCAGTTAGATATTTTCAACACCAGTTATTATGGGCAAGAAATAAAACAGCTATATCTAATCAAAATATCCTTTGGAGCAGAGTGCTATTTCCACAACACTATATTCTTTATCATAGTCTAACCCAAACACGTTTGAGACCTGTGATTGTATAGTCCCTAGGATATTACTTGACACCTGAGATACTAATTATTTGAATGATATTTATAAGACACGAATTATCTTTATTCAAGAGCAATCTCAAAAAGTGTTTTTAAGAACAGAGAAGAGAAAAAAATGCCAAAATATCTAAAATGATGGATGAAATATACATTTTTTTCAAAATTGAAAACTAGAAAAATACTTTCTGCATATGGGATACAACAGAAATGATAGAGTGATCATATTTAAAACTTCACAGCTAAGTTAGCAAAGTCAACAAAGTCTTGCACATTATAAAATGCATTTTCTAAGCTAAGAACAGAAATATAAGTAGTGTTTTGGTGAAGTTTTGTCTCCCGCCACATGCTCATAGAATCTTAAAACATATTATATCTCATTACCAATAAAGAAATTGGAGGGGCTGGCCCCATGGCCGAGTGGTTAAGTTCGTGCACTCTGCTTTGGCGGCCCAGGGTTTCACCTGTTCGGATTCTGGGTGCGGACATGGCAACACTCATCAGGCCACACTTAGGTGGCATCCCACCTAGCACAACCAGAAGGACCTGCAACTAGAATATACCACTATGTACTGGGGGGCTTTGAGAAGAAGAAGGGAAAAAAAAAAGATTGGCAACAGATGTTAGCCTAGGTGCAAATCTTTAAAAAAAAAAAAGAAATTGGAAGTGGCTCTATATGTCTTTCCCAAGTAAATTGCATAGGCTTCCTCACAGCTGACGTCTTCTTCCTCATGTGCCATCAGCTCTGTGAACGTGCTCAAAATCATCGAGGCGCCCTCTAGCTGGCTCCCAGATTTACAGCTGGATCCTGGGACACCAAATTATCGTGACCCCTTTCTAGTATTCTACCCACCGTTGTTTCGCAAATGCTCTTTGGTTTAATTCATCAGAGAGTTCCTGGGAGACAGATAAAGCAGTGTCTCAGAACCTAAAAACTCTAAAGCCAGTCTATTCTGGTTCAAACTTGGCTTTACTGCAGAGTCTCGGGAAAGTTATTCAACTTATCTTTGCCTCAGTTTTGTTTCTTTTCAATCTGTAACAGGCAGGTGATACCAACTTCATTAGGGGTCTCATAAGAATGAAATGGGGTCATACATGTTAATTGCATAGAATGGTATGAAGCCCATAGTAACAGCCAGCTATTATTCCTGTAAGACATTCATGTGTCCTCACCATGTGGGCAGTTTTAGTTTATTCACTTTAGAGAATTCCAAGCCTCTGTCATTATCTCAGCCTTTGCTAATGGTAACTCTGTAGTACAGAGCTGTTAATCCTAATCCAGTCAGCTCTCTGGACGGGGCATGGGCCTGAGTTAAACACACACACATACACTCAGACACTCACACACGCAGACTCACACACATCCTTCTTCATTATGGGAGTACCACAGACTGAGTGTTTGAGTCCCCTCAAAATTCCCATGTTGAAACCTAATCCCCAAGGTGATGGTATTTGGAAGTGGGGCCTTTGGGAGGTGATTGGGTCATGAGAGTGGAGCCCTCATGAATGGGATTAGTGCTCTTCTAAAAGAGGCCCCAGAGAGCTCCCTCACCCCTTCCACCCTGTGAAGACACAGTGAGTGGGCTCTCACCAGGCATCTGCTGGTGCCTTACTCTTGAACTTCCCAGCCTCTGGAAGTGTGAGAAATAAACTTTGGTTGTTCATAAGCCACGCAGTATATGGAATTCTGTTATAGCAGCCTGAACGGACTAAGGCAGGGAGGTACCAAGCCTGAGGATAAGCCTGATAAGCCTGAGGATCCCCTATGCCTCAGCCGTGTCGTCTCTAACAGTCTCGCACAATCACTTCACTTTTACTAGACTGAAAACACTGTGGACACAGGGCAATCTTTTCCCTTCAGAGTCTTTAAACATAACGTTGATACCCTTCAATCTGAGATGATATAGATGCAGGCAGTCCTAAATAAAGTCAGGGACAAGCAATAGATTTGCTAATCCTATACTTACATCCATTCTTCTGGTTCACATTTAGCTCTCCAGTTCATTAAAATACATTTAAATTAGAGATGGCCTGGTGGCATAGTGGTTAAATTCAGCATGCTCAGCTTCTGGGGTCGGGATTTGGGAGCGGATCCCGGGTGCAGATCTACACCACTCATCAGGCCATGGGGCATCCCACACACAACATAGAGGAAGATGGGCACAGATGTTAGCTCAGGGCCATTCTTCCTCACCAAAAAAACAAAACAAAACACAACGTTTATATTACTCTTACTGCTCTTGCTCTTTAATGTTTCAAAAAAATATATTAAATCTATTCCTTGCTTGACTCAAAGAGATATAATGAATTTTCTGTAATAGCTGCAATTTCTAAAGTACTTTTGAGCATGTAATAAGGAACAATTAAATTATAATAAATGACTGTGCAAACAACGATGCTTTCCCAAGATTGATTTTAGCATCTAATACAGTGGAAAATAAAGGTTTGCTACTAGACCAAGCCATTGGTTAGTCGTTGAGTTTAAATGCCATCTTTTTTTTTTATTCAGGAAAATCCTTTTGTTTGTAACACTTTCTCTTTGATCAATATTTCTTGCCCTTTATCCCTATCTTCATCTTGTAAATTATTCTTTCCAGCATCCGTCGATCTGTTTTCAGACCACAGATTTTATAATAGCAAAATATATATTTCAGATAAGACATATTAATATGGTACCTGAGAACAAGAACCATTTTCATCTGTGGACCTTTCTTGAATTACCCAGAATTGCTGAATACTTTCTATCAAACCTAAAATGTTGAACTCTCTGCTCCTTAGAATTATTCTAAAAATGAGGCTTCGGTTTGCATGCTGCAGAAACATTTCTTTACATCTTGTCTTTCTGAGGCTGCTGGAATTACGTGACCTATTCTTAACTAGGAGGTTGGCAACAGTCTTGGTAGAATAGCATTATCTTGTTTATCTGACAAATGTAGCATGTTGCTGCTCCCAAGGATCTAACAACCCAAGAAAATGAAAGGACCCAAACAACTGGATGTGTAAGAATCATGTAGGAACAAAAGTTTCTAGTCAGTATAGTGTTTATAAGACCCTGAGTTTGAATAATATATATTTTTAGCTATCATCCCATTCAAAAAAAGTTGAAGGATAAAGCTTTAACACTAAAGGATTAAATATCCACAGACTGCCTCATTCTCCTTCCATTTTGGAAGATTGAAATATTCATTTAATTCATTGAATAGTATTTAAGTGCTTACTGTGTGTCAAGCATTCTGCAGAAGGCTAAAGTTATAATTGTGAGCAAGATGGATGGAACGTCCAGTCCATCTGAGAAGCCAGAACATTAGACAAGCCACACAGTAAAGTGTAAGACGTGCTGCTGACAATGCCACTACGCACAGCTAGGAAGATCCAATTTTTAATGCCAGGTTGGCCTTCAGCCACACATCCTCTTCTCCACTTGTTAAAGAATATTTTAAAGATATCTCATTAGTCCATCCCTTTTATCTTTGCTCCCCATGTCACCAGCTTAGGACACACCGTTATCATTTCTCATCTATTTGATCCTCTCAAGTCCATGCTTTATACCGTGCTAGAGAAATATTTTCTTTTCTTTTATGAGGAAGCTTGGTCCTGAGCTAACATCTGTTGACATTCTTCGTCTTTTTGCTTGAGAAAGATCGTCACTGAGCTAACATCAGTGCCAGTCTTCCTCCGTTTTATGTGGCATGCCGACACAGCGTGGCTTGACGAGCAGTGCTGGGTCCAAGCCCAGGATCCGAAACTGCAAACCCCAGGCCACCCAAGTGGAGCACGTCAACTTAGCCACAAAGCCACAAGGCCAGATCTAGAGAAATATTTTTAAAATGCAAATCTGTGACTCCTTTGCAGCTAGTACTTCAGTGAATAAAGTGTGGAGTATTTTTTTTAGGAAGATTAGCCCCGAGCTAACATCTGCTGCCAATCCTCCTTTTTTTGCTGAGGAAGAGTGGCCCTGAGCTAACATCCGTGCCCATGTTTCTCTGCTTTATACGTGGGATGCCTGCCACAGCATGGCTTGACAAGCGGTGCATAGGTCTGCACCTGGGATCCAAGCCAGCAAATCCCAGGCCATGGAAGTGGAACATGTAAACTTAACCACTGAGCCACCAGGCTGGCCCCGTAAAGTGTGGAATATTTTTCCATATCATTTCCAGGACCTGCACTCCCATTTCCTTAGTTCTGGTCCCATTCAATGTCTTGAGGTATTAATGTTCCATTGTCAGGAGACTGCCAACTCTGGCTCCAACTCTGCCAGTAACCAGCTTTGTGTGACCAAGAGTTGTGCCACAGTCTGTCTGGCCCCAGGGTCCTCATCAGTAACGTGAAGTCATGTGATTAAGTCATCTTCAGATCCCTTTCAGCTCTGACTTGGCGGAACCAGTGAAGTACAGTAGAGAGGGTCGGATTTAGTTTCGAGTCATGGCTTTGCCAATTTACTAGTTGTGTGGCTTTGTGCAAGTTATTAAGCCTCTCTGTACCATTAGTTTCCTCACAAATAAAATGGTGGTATGTAACCATGTTATGCATAATGTGGAGATATACAATGGAGGTCTGCAGGTATAGAACATGGAGATATACCTATACCTTCCAAAGCGAGTTCTGCAGACGATGAAATGAATTATATGGTAATAATTATTTACACTCTGATTTCTCTTTTCATTCAGACCTTGTTTGTCATAAAATCGATTTTCTGCTCTGTGGATTATCTGAGGAAATCCAGGGCTTTATATTCCTACTGCACAATTCAGCATGAGTCACCAACAGAAATATTGCTAGTAACACAGTGTGGGAAATGTAAAATGTTGTGAAAAAGTTTATACTTATTCTGGGGGCCTCTCACTCATTCCCTAAACCTGATAAAAATCGCTTTTGAATTACCTATTATTTTAGGTTATCCATGCCTTTATCCCTTTATTTTGTTGTAAACAATTAAATGTTGACTAGCTTATCTAATTACCAAAGCTACTATATTAGGAATGATTCATTCTTTAAGCATTTATTTGGGTGCCATGCCAGAAACTGGGCACATAAAATAAATCAGACAGACCTGCCCTCAGAGAGCTCACAGCCTAGAATGCTGGTGGTCAAGGCATATAATTATGAAAAACGTAATTCTTTCTTTCAAAGACTTGAAAATGGTATTAAAAATTGATGGCACACTTTTCATATTTATGAGAAAAATGCACAAGGGAGTTTCAACTAAATGATATCAAGATCCTTTTCAACTTTAAATTTTAATTTTGTGATTCAGCCTACCTATCAAATGCCAAAAAAAAAAAAAACTTTAAAATCTTCAAGAGAATAAACTGATCTTAAAAGTCACTAACAGGGGGCCAGCCTGGTGGCATAGTGGTTCAGTTTGCATGCTCCATTTTGGCGGCTGAGGGTTCATGAATTCAGATCCAGGGCATGAACCTACACACCACTTGTCAAGCCATGCTGTGGCAGCACCCCTCATACAAAAGAGAGGAAAATTTGCACAGGTTAGCTCAGTGACAATCTTCCTCAAGCAAAAAGAGGAAGATTGACAACAGATGTTAGCTCAGGGTTAATCTTCCTCACTAAAAAGAAAAAGTCACCAACAGGCTTTCCTGAAGGCTGCTGCTAGAGAAATACATTTCATCAGCTCTTCTGGGAGAAAAGGGAGAGAAAGCTATTGTAAATGTACAACAGGCTTCTAAGTGAAAGGGGCCTTCATTTGGAGGATTCCATTTTTAAATTGACATTTGAGAGATTTAAGAGTACTGTGAAGGTGTCTCTCAACACCTTTCTCCTTGACCTATTTGTTAATCACAAACTTCAGGGAATTTTTGAATGGCCAGCTTGATGGTTCTCATCCCCCAGGGTTCAAACTCTAGTAAGAGGTAATTTTTTTTAATGTGAGTTCTATAAATTTGTCATATTAATATCAATTAACATCAACTAAATAAGGCTGTGAAGGACTCTGTTTCATGACAGAAAATTATCCCTTAAGTAATTAAGGAATTAATCATTCTCCTGAGCCATCAATAACGTGTGTGTACATGTATGTACTTTATATCTATGTATACATGTATATGTTCTTTGCTGTTATGATATGCTATTCGTAAGTTACGGATACAACTTCTACTGATATCAGTTGGACTTGAATTCTATAAGTGCTACTGGAAAACTCTAGTAATAGGTATAATTATTACCATTTTATAGATTGGAAATCTGAGGTTCGAAAGGCTGAGACACTTGTCCAGGGTCACTCATGTCACAAAGCCAAGTCTCAGAACTCAGATCTGTCTTGCTCCAGAGCTCCTGCCTTCTCCACTCTACCAAACTGCTCCACCCATGGAGGCACATAGAAGGCACAAACTGCATTCTATCCATTTGCATAAAAAGCCTGGCCCTGGTGCAAAGATCACACATAGAATGGGCAGATCACCCATTCATTCATTTATTCATTCATTGAATAAAGAGTTTTAATGAGAGCCTACCAGGAGCCAGGCACTATTCCAGGCACTGGGTACAACAGACAAAGAACTTACCCTCTGGAGCTTACAATTCAGTAATGGAGATTATTAGGCATGGAACTGGTAAACAAATAAATGGACACAATAATTTCAATTAGTGGCACATACCTTGAAGAAAACAAAGAGATGATGGGATTGGAGTTACTTACGTTGGCCAGGAAAGGTCTTTCTGAGAGGCTGCCATTGAGCTAAGACCTAAATAATAAGACCAAAATAACAATGCTCAGACACTTGAAGATATGGCAAAGAGGAAATTGCATGTGCAAAAACCCTAAGACTGGAGATGGCTTCATGTGACCCAAGTGGCAGGAATGTGGTGACCCAGAGAGGGAGAGAGGGAGGAGATGTCGGAGAGGTAGGCAAGGGCCAGCTAACAGCATAAGGCCTTGTAGGCCATGGTAAGGAGTTATGATGGGAAGCCATTGAAAAGTTTTAAGTAGGAGAGGGAGGGCCATGATCTGATTTATGTTTTAACAAGATCACTCTGCTATGTAGAGAATAAATTGTAGGGGCAGGAGTAAAAACATGAGAGCAGTTAGTAGTTTGTTGCAAAAATCTAAGCAGGAGTTGATGGCTGCCAACCCCTAGTATAGAGTAATAAGAAATGGACTGAAATCCAAATCTGGGAAAACATCCACAGTTAAATGGAAGTGAGAGAAAGAAGAATCTTTGAAGGATGGTGAGAAGAGAAGGAATGAAAAACAAGACAGACAAGAGTGGTTTCAAGAGAGCATTAAGATAGAGACAGCATATCAAATATTGCCAAAGATTTTAAATAGTGCCCATAGTATTTAACCAAAAAAAGAACTGGATTCGCTCTCCTCAAGCAGTTTTAGTGGGGTCTATGCTATAAATATGTATTCTACTGCACATTCCTCACTAAAACTGCTGGTATGACTATTCTTGCAAACTTCAGCCTAGAATCTTGGCATCATCTTTGACTTATGTTGATAGGAGATTGAATGTGCATTCTCTTGATGTGATAGCCTGTGGCCACCAGTCGTGCTCCACCTGAGTTTGGAATGTGTATATGCCTCCAAGCCAGTTCCTCCAAAACCATCATTCTCTGGTTGTTACTTGAACAGAAGCTTGACTTGTCACAAGTTCTTTGGATAGATGTTCAGAGAACTTGATTTTCTCTTCTTCTTAGAGATAGGATCACTCAGGCTATATCCCCAGGAGCTATTTATCCAATAGCTCTGAGGAGTTGCAAAACCAAACCAAAGTTTCATATGAGTTGTAAGTTAAGCTTAGTGGGGAAGGGGTCAAATCTAGTCAAGAATGTGTGGACTTGCCCAGACACTCCAAAGGGAAAATTAGATCAGTTTCTTGAGCAGTTATTGATAAAACAGTTTTTCCCATTATATCCATTTACATGTTAAACGCTAGTGGTTAATAGTGACCCAGTGAACTCTACTTTCTACTGCTAAATTTCTTTCAACTATGTAGGTTTCCAGCACTTAGGCTGGGAATTAAATATGTTTCAATGAAACCAAATAATATCAACAAAACAAACCAATTTACCTCAAAGTGTGACCCAGAGAAATGAGTCCCCTACTATTTCATAAGGTCTGATACAAGATATGGATAAAAACCATTTCTACAATGTTCTTTCCTATAAAGCGGCCACACTCAAACACAGATACTACTAGCAGAAGTGTTAAAATTCTGCTGGCAAAAGGGGGAAATAAAGTGTGGCAATCCTATGAAATCTAAGGTAACTGGAACTTAGCAAATACGCGGATACACTTATCAATCAATTTATTCACTTCTATCTTGCACTGAATTGTCCCAAAATATAATATTTCTCAGAGTATGGGGTTTCTCTTTGATATTTTTATTTTTTAAATGTGGCAAAAAGAAACACATAAAATAAAATTTACCATCTTAACCATATTTAACCTTACTAGTGTTAACTATATTCCCATTGTTGTGCAACAGATCTCTAGAACTTTTTCATCTTGCAAAACCAAAACTCTACGCCCACTAAACAACTCTGCATTCACCCCTCTCTCTATGCCCTAGCAACCACCATTCTGCTTTCTGTTTCTTTGAATTCAACTACACTGGATACCTCATATAAGTGGAATCATGCAGTATTTGTCTTGTCGTGACTGACTTATTTCACTTAGCATGAGGCCCCTCAAGGTTTTTTCCATGCTGTAGCATATGTCAGAATTTCCCTTTTTTTAAGGCGGCATAATATTCAATTGTATGTATATATACCACATTTTCTTTATCCATCCATCATTTGATGGACATTTAGGTTATTTCCATATCTTGGCTATTATGAATAGCACTGCAATGAACATAGGAGTGAAGATATCTTTTCAAGATCCTGCTTTCAGTTCTTTTGGATAAATACTCAGAAGTGGGATTCATGGATTATATGGTAGTTTTACTTTTAATCTTTTGAGGAACCTCCATATTTTTTTCCATAGCATATGGGGGGTTTTTTAAACACCTTTCTCCAGCCACTGTTCTGAAAAATTTAAATACTACAATTTACTTTCCATTCACTGAAAGAGAAAAATGAGGAATTAGATCCAAGTCTGAAAGAAAACATGGTAAAAGAACTAAGAAATTAATCTAGGATGGTGATTCTCAAATTCCTAGACTCCACTCCCAGAGATTCTGACTCATGATACATGATTCTGATGCACAGCCAGGCTTAGGAACCACTGATCTGGGGTATAACTAAGGCAGTTGTCACAGCAGACAGTGTCACAGCTTCAATAGGCACAGGTCACACCAGGCAGAGTTTAGGCGAGGCCAGGTCAGGCATAGGTCATACCAGGGCAAGCAGAACAGGAGTAGGTTCAGGCAGTAGGCGTTGGTTCCTTTCTGACAAAATGGCAAGTGTCACGGCAAGCAGAACAGCCAAACAGCTACAGAGGGTTAGATCTACTTGGTCAGCAAGTGCCGATGGAAGAGTCCAGCACCCTGGATAGCTCCCTACTGGCAAATTGATTCAAACAAGCTCGAGGTCTTTTACTCTCAGAATCTCCAGTTTATGAAATAAGCTCCACCCCCAGGAAGCCTGTTTGGCTGGTAAAATAGTCTCACACGTATGCCAGTTGTAGTTCCTGTAGCATATGAGAATTATGCTTATTCCACCACCAGTACTACTGCCTGAGCTTCTGATCTCTCCATCAAACGGGAAGGACTCAGGATTTCGGTAGGGTGACCACGCCCTTGGAGATTAAACAGGTTAGTTTGGGTGGCAGAGTACATGGGAAATTTATCTTCCCAGAATTCTATCTTTCTTTGTTGAATAGAAGCTCCTGCCAGATTCTCCCTCCAACGACTTTTAACACTATTAGTAATATTGAAAACAGCTGCTAATTGAAGGATCCCTATGGATAAATTGATACCCAGACACTTTAACTGAGGATAATGATTGATCCTGTCCAATGACACCTTCATTTCAAAAGCAGATGTCCAACTAAATGAAAGAGATCATGGTATTGAAAAGACTCAAGGAAATATAAAGCCTATTCTCACACACACAAAAACAGTTTCTGTTTTAGAGGGATATTGATATAGAAGCCTAAGAAGAAGCAGTGGTTTTCTAAACAAAGGTGTTATCTTGAAATCCAAAACCTTAAGTACAAATGCATTACAGAGCAAAGATATTCATGACGACAATTCAAATGTGATCTTTTATGTCATTTTTGTCCTTCTTACAGATTTTAACTCAACCTGCAACCAGCAGGCTATGTGATAAAAATTGGATGCTGAGGATTGTGAGTACTGAGCACTGACGAACCTGGGAGGTCTCATGAAATCTCTCAAGCAATAATTGCACCATGGAATTTAGCTTGGAAACAGTGAATGATCTTTTCAAAGATGCTTAATTTGAGTGGTAATTTGCCCAGATAGTTACAATGTGAAAAGTCCTTGAAAAGACATGGGAGAAAATGCATTTATAGCACCTCTAATAGAACATGTAACAAAGAAACAGACCAGTCAGAAGCAGCACATCCCCTTAGTCATGCTATTCATATTCTGCCCCTTCCCTTTATCCTGTTAAAGCAAAAGCCTGGAAAGGCCAATCAGCCTTGGGTTTTGCCCCAAGTGGAACAAACTTAAATAAAGGGTGAAAACCATAATCTTTTGCCTCTGGATTTTTTTTCTGTTTACACTGATTCTTAATGATCGTCACCTGGTTTAAATGAAGTGAAACTGGGTGATCATACTGGAAGGTGTATAAAACCATTCCTCCCTGCCTAAAACACACACTAATATGTATGCCAGAAATAACAGTAGAGACTCTGAACTGAGAGTTGCCAAGGAGAACTATGTATATCTCCACTGCCCAGGGGAGGGAGGGGAGATGAGGGAAGGGCTTGGGTTTTCTGGAAAGGATTAATTTGGAAAAATTAGTCTTTTGCCATCATAACTGATTTATTTCTTCTATTATATATATCAATATTCATTGGTTTACTAATTTGAACAGCATCAGGCCCCTTGGCTCATTTACTATTTCCATCCAGCATTCTAACCCAATTTTACAATGAATAACTTTTTCAATTATTTCCACATCTTAATTAGTACTCAATTATAAGAGGTTTATTTTTAAATTTTCTTTAAGGTGGCAAACCTGTTTCCAAGGTAGCTATATTGAATTTGATCACCATCTCCAAACCGTTTCCATGAACGCAGTTGTTAGTTTTATCTTGGGATGATTTTATGTGACAACCATCATCTCACAGCCATGCCTCTTAAAGAGTAACCCTCAAACACCTGCGTCAAAATCACCCAGGATGCTCATTACAGGTGCAGACTCCCTGCCGCTGCCCCAAATGTATGAAATCCGGGTTTCTGAGAATGGAGCCCGAGAAGATGCATGTTTAGAAAGCTTCCAGGGGATGTGTGTGCACAGTAATGTTTGAGACCCCCAGATATATGGGCTGGGATCAACTTGTGCCTCTTCTTCTTGCACCACTGGACTCATTCAATAGCAGTGACTAAAAGTAAATTTTAATTAAACTTAAAGTTATGGTTGCCTTTGTTTTTCATTTATTTATTCAACAAATATTCCTTGCACAAACGCTATGAAAAAGGCTCTTGGCTGGGCTCTGGAGAAACACCAGTGTATAAGACAGACATGTTCCCTAGAAGCGTGGGTCTAATTCTATCAGGGAAGACAACCAACAAATAACTTCATAAGTAATTGCTCAATTACCATTTTGACAGGTACTATTAAGGAGAAATAAGAGGTATTAATACCAAGGAGAACTGACTCAGCCTGGGGGTTCAGAGAGGTCTTCTCTGGGAAAGGAGGCTCCAAGAGGGGTCTGAAGAATGAATAGGGAAGAGTGATCTAAAAAGAGCATTCCAGGTGGTGGGAACGTGTGCCAAGGCTCTACGGAAGGAAGAACTCGGGGAGAAATAAAATGGTAAGAACAGGCAGGGCCAGATCATTCCAGCCTTGGGTCCTGTTGAGGATTTTATCCTAAGAACAATAAGAACACTGTAGAAAGCTGTAAATACACTTGCCTTATCAGTCAGTTCAGCAGCTGTGTAAATGAAGGAAGGAGAACAGGAACAGTCAGAATCCAATGAAGGCTCAGGCAGGGTTTTGCCAAATGACAATGGGCAGAAATAGAAACTCTGCAGTAAAAATAAAGCTTGCAAGTGAAGCTCTTCAAATTATGTTTAATGAAGGCAGTGCCCTGGAACATTTTAAGGACCTTAAAATCTCAACAACCTAATTTCACTAATTTTAAAATAGCTCTAACAACATGTAATTGCCCTTTATGAGCAGTGACTGTCATTCGTGAGAATAAAGCTAAAAACACCAGTGGACGTCCAAATGTTCATACCGTCCCAGGCCACCGGACTTTATGTGGTTTGCCTCTCAAAGAGAAGCTGGATTGCGCTGGGGCCCTCCTTGGCAGGGGCCGCCACCCCTACTAACATGCAAACTGTGATCACGGTGGCGTTGACGAGCACAGCCCGCAGACTATGGCACCTGTTATTCTGCCAAGTTAAAAACAGGTTTGAGTTAAAAGGCAATGTGTTATTTTAAAAGAATCATCAACCACTATTTTAGTCCAAAACACACAGTGAGTTAGGGTAACTAGGAAGAAGCTTCAAAGGAAACATAGAATGAAATCGTTTTGGAACTTCTAATCTATAGGAGGTCAGTCCCTCTTATCCTGGTCTATGATAAACTATAAAGCCCTTTACTTGTCATCCTCGGCATATTGACAGCGTGGTTTGAAACTTTGATTTGGGTTATATGCTATAGTAGTTACTCTTTGAAAACAGATTCAGCTATCATTGAGATTCTCTACTGATGGAAAAGTATTTATACCAACCAGACTTCAAAAACAAACTTCATTTATTTGAATACCACTAAATCAAAATCTGTGAGATCCAATCTGATCTGAGGTTTACATTTAATATGATTATAATCAGAAAGTTTATTAAGCAAATTTCTAACATAAGATTACCTTTTGGGGCCGGCATGGTGGAGCAGCGGTTAAGTTCCCACGTTCTGCTTCTGTGCGGCCCGGGGTTCACCAGTTTGGATCCCAGGTGCAGACATAGCACCGCTTGGCACGCCATGCTGTGGTAGGCGTCCCACATATAAAGTAGAGGAAGATGGGCATGGATGTTAGCTCAGGGCCAGTCTTCCTCAGCAAAAAGAGGAGGATGGGCAGCAGTTAGCTCAGGGCTAATCTTCCTCAAAAAAAAGAAGATTACCTTCTTAATTAATCTTATTACATAAGATTAACTTCTTATTTCTAAAATAAGAAGAGTATGCAAAAAATTTCTTAAAATGTAAAAGAGTTCAAGACCAGTTACGGTAAAAACAATTAATATACTATTCACAAGTGTCATCAATTCAATATAACAGGGCCAGAGGGATCGCTAATAAAGTTCCTGAATATTTGAGAAAATATAGCAAGTTTTCTCTTATAGCCGTGGTTAGATAATTAATCATCTGGATTAAGTGCATATTAATTAATATATTAAATAAATTATATATTAAATATAACAATAAATCTATAAAGTTAAATAAATATACATTAATTAAATACATATGTGAACTTGCCATGTATACCACAAAGAAATTACCAGCTGTTGAAAAATTAGACAAAAATTATTTCTGGAAAACTATATAAATGTAATGGAACTTCCTTTTTCTTGGTTATGTTTTAAATTTACATATGGTAAAATTTTTGATATTCAGTTCTCTGAGCTATAATATATTCACAGATTCTTGTAACTACCACCACACACAGGATACAAAAGACCTCCAACACCCCAAAGAATTGCTTCACATTGACGCTTTATAGTCAGACCCTCTCCCCCCTCAACCCCTGGTGCCCACTGATCTGTTCTACGCTTCTATAGTTTTGTCTTCTTCGGGATGTCATATAAATGGATTCATACAGTAGGTAATTTTTGAACCTGGCTTCTTTCATGTAGCACAATTCCTTTGAGATTCATCCACGTTGGTGCATATATCTTCTTTTGATGATTCCCTACATAGTATTTTACAGCCCTCATGCCATTGATACATTGATATATAAAGTGACAAACACGTAGACAGTGTAGGAGATAGTGTCCTTAGTTCTGCCACACAACTTAGCCTTCTTCATGTCAATAACATCTCCATATCAGCTAGCTTGTTTGCCGTTTGTTTTTTTCTAATAAAAGTGCCACATATGAAAATGATGGTAGTTATTTGACTGCATATCACTCCTCTGCTCAGCGGTTTTCAAAGCTTCCCCATTGCCTGTCAACTTAAGCCCAAACTCCTTTTCAACCAGCGATCTCTAAGAGCATTTTTTCAATGTTATTACCACTGACTCCCTCTAGCAACCTTCTTTCCAGCCAAACTGAGCTATTCATTCACCCCTGATACACTTCTGAGCTTTGCAACATCGTGCCTACTCATTCTTCAGGGACCAGTTCAAATGCCACCTTCTACGTGCAGTCTTTCTTAATTCCCTTTCTTCCCTCAGGGCTGCCCCAAAGTGAATTGAAGCTCCAGTTCACATAGCATGTCTGGATGCCTCTCTTCTGGCGCTATTTACATCCCGCCTTGAGATAAAGTATCCATGTATGTGTTTTATCCCCTCCACTGCTCTCCCCACCCCCCGCTGGATTGTATGCTCCCTCAGGGAGAGGTATGTCTTTCTCATCTCTGTAAAACAGAGAGCACCCAGCATAGCATCTTCAACTATTACTAAAGTGACACTAAAGGGTCATATAACAAATGTCTGCCCCTAGAAGACACAAGAGAGAAAAGAGCAGTCATCTGGAAACTGACTGAAAAAGAAAAAAATGGCACTCGTGACTATCATGCCTCTGGAAAAATACTTAGCAGCATATTTCTGGTATAACCATATGACAGCAATTTCTGGACAAAAATTTTAAACTTGTAAAAATTTCTCTGTAGACTATGGGTGTTTTGTCTTCTATCAAATAGGAGCCCTATTTATTTAAGATTCCTAGTCTCCATATGAGCCACACGTGCCATCTCAATGAGACAAAACAGTTTTCCTCACTGGAGTGACTCATGGAAGCAGGTTCACCTGAGGATCTGAAAAGTGGGCTATACCTTAGCTTCTAAAACACCACTTAAGAGTTGGATGCCTATGAAACAGTGAGTCATCTCCCTCTCATGGTTCCCCGTGTGATTGTTCTGCCTCCTCATGTGGTTTATAAACACAGTACAGGCAGGAATCAAGACTTAGACTGCTTTTGCACCTTGTATGGTGTGCATTGAAACCCTCCCTCTCCCAACCTCCTACCATGCCCAACACCCGCACATACGCATTTCATTGAAGGGATAAACTGAACATAAAAGCCACACTGACTTCAAACATCTGGGCATTTGGAGTACAATCCCAACCATTTCCCTATTTCCTAAAGTTACACTCATCCCCACAAGGGGGCTGCATCCTTTCTCCAGCTCCTCTGCTCTGACAGATTGAAGTTCTCAGTGATTATCAGCTTGGCATTTGTGGAGGTCGGCAACAGTCGCCTCACAAAATCAACAACAGCAAGAGACAAGAGAACAAGGTTCTAATTCCAGTTCCCCTACTAAAGGATCATGTAGCCTTGTGGAAGTCTCCAGACTGTCCTGGGCTTTGGTTTCCTTGTCTGTAAATGACAGATGGCATTAGATGTTTTAAATCTATGCCTTATTCTAGTTCCAATACCTTCTGGTTCTAACCTTGGGGCACCCTTACATGTCTAAGGGGCAGATAGATTGTCATATTTGGCCTTGCTCTTTAGCCCCATCTAATTTCCTCTCTAGACAAAGCAAAGCCCAAAGACTAGGCTCTGAGCTTTCTTTTCCCTTCTCTGGCCTTTGCTTGAAACAGGAGAACAGTGGCATTCTTTTCTGGTGGCCCCACAGAGCAATGTTTAAAGTAAATAATAGAATGGAACGAAAAGTTCTAATTCTTTTTGTCCTGCTTTTAGTGATTTCCAAGTTAAAAACTTGATGAGAGGATGAAAGCCTCATCAATATTGCAGACACACAGCTCTCAGGAGGTACAGATTTCAGTGTTCACAGACCTTCAATATCTCAGCTGTTAATACATAATAAAAATTATTAGACCTTGAATTTATATTCAACAGTTGCTCTGACATGTCTGGGGCTCTACATGAGTCACTATTCTCCCTAATACTCGAGTCTTTTCCTGGGGGTGAATGAGCCTCTTGGGGAGATTCATTCACTCCCAAAGGTGTCTCTGGGGAGTTGTTTAGCTGATTGTCATGCTCACACCCCATGAGAGAGCTGCATATCCCTTTCCTACCATCACCTGTGGTAAATGAGAGCTTATGGCATAGACAATAAGAGGCTCTTTACCTCCGTCTTTCACAAGCTTTCAAGCCCCACTCACCGAGGGAGTAGGTCCTACATTTTGATATACCACTGAGTGGCTTGACATCGTCCAAATCACTTACTCTCCCCAGACTCAGAATCTTTGAATAAATTTATAAGCTCAACCAAATGTATACATAATCAGGGTGTTGAGAAGAAAGCTATCTGCTAAACCCTCTGTTTCTCTCTCTCTCTCTCTCTGGGGATCTTTCAAAGACCTATCCTCAGTAGTTATAGGACAACATGCTGTATCTTCAGTCCTCTGCAATCCTTTAAAATACGTGAAAGAAAGAGTTCTGATGACATAGAAACCTTCAAAAAAGAAGTTTAACTATTTTTGGTAAAGGAAAGTGTACTCTGTATCAAGTGCTTTCAATATACTATCTTGTTTAGTTCTCATAATATCTACCAAAATACTGCGAGGAGTTACTATCATCTCCAATCCTAGAGATGAGGAACATCTCCAAAAGGAATAATAACAGTATCTAACATTTGTTGAATATTTACTCTATCAAGTGCCTTAATGCATTAATTGGCTTAATTTGACAACAGAACTCTGAGGTAGGGGATTCAATTATTATCCCCCACTTGACAGATGAGAAAGCCAAGCACAGAGAAGCTAAGCTGATTTGCTGAAGGTCACACAGCTAGAAAGTCATCCCAGAACTCTGGTTCCAGGGCCTGTACTCCTAACCACTAAGCTCCACACTGATCAGTAAGGCTGGGAGAGAAGTGGTGGGGCTGTCAGATTTAGCAAATACAAATACAGGACACCCAGTTAAATATGAATTTCAGATAAACAATGAATAATTTTCAATACAGGTATCTCTTATGTAATACTTGGGATACTTATACTAAAAAATTATTCATTGTTTATACAAAATTCAAATTTAATTGAACAGCCTGCATTTGAACTTGCAGCCCTATGGGGAAGGGATGCCTGAGATCTGAGCTTCAGCTTGTCTGTTTCCAGAGAATCTTCTTGTATCTGCTGCCATATTTGAATATATGTTTCTGGTGCTGGAGTTTGCTCAACTGCTGAAATTAAAAGGCCAGCAAGCTTGACCCCGTGTTAGGAACAGACAACAAAGGAATCCTAAGGCACTCTGATTTTCAGTTCTTCTTAAAAACTCATTCAAATTCTGTGCCTGGTTCATAAGAAAAGCTTGAGTAGAGACTTGAGGAGACGTTAAAAAAATTAAAGGATGAGAAATGAGTCATTTATTCTTATATTCAGGAATGCCATTTTCTCATGATTACTCTAATAAGAAAAACCAACATTGTGCTTAAAAAGCCCAGTTAGGAATAGGGTTGAGGGTAGGGGTAAGGAGAAAATACAGGAAGAAAATAGACGACCGTTAGCAAGAGGCTGCTGACCCTCCTATCCCCACCCTAACTTATGGGCCACAGCCCACCCTGAGCCAGGAGGATGATATCGAGATATCTGCTCACAGGACATATTTGAGTATTTACTCAAAACATGTACTCAGGCTCTAGACAACTACAGAAAAATGTAGGAATTTTTAAAAAGTCATCTGCTTAGAACATCTTTGATGACTCCTCTTTTAACATTAAAAGATACGTGTTCTTTGTGATTCAGATAAGTGAGTCAGCACTTCTGGGTGAGTCAGCAGAAAGTCAGCATCTTTACCACATTTCCTATTTACTGACAATCACTCCAGATATAGCTGCCGTTTTACAACTATAAAAGCTTTCCTCTCCCACCTTTGGACAAAACATTTTAGGGAACGAAGAGAATCTTGGCAGAATCCTGGCATTCAAAATAAGGGTAACGATGTACAAGTTTGGCCCATGGTAGGGAGAGAAGCATTTTACCCAGAGGCCCAACGGTTTACCTACAGTCAGATTTGCCAATTGAGTAGAATTCCATTTAGGGAAACTTACTCTGGAAAGGGATTCAAATCGTGGCTCCCCTACTCAATAGCTTTGTGATCCTACACAAGTCACTTAACTGTTCTCTCTAAGCCTCAGTTTTCTCATCTCTAAAATGAAAACAATAATAGCAGTCACCTCATGGGGTTGAGAGGAATTAGTGAGCTAGTCTATGTAAAGTGCTTAGCACAGGGCTGCCCCACATAGACACTCCATAAATGTTATTAGTGTTGTTATTACTCTTGGTCATTTGACTCCAAACAATGCACCAGTGGGCTCCCCCACTAGCTTCTCAGTAGAAAGAGATACTTCTGCCCCTGGGCCAGGTCCCTTTCCACAAGTCAACTGAACTCTCAGGTTGACCTGGAGGGCTGGCGGGTGTAGCTACTGTGTAACTGAATTCACGGTATGTAAATATGTCTATAATTAGACCTCAGTGTTCTAAAGAAATAAGTTCTCAAGCTGTAAGTTGCACATTTCTTTTAAAAATCTAATGACTTGCACAGATATTTAAATATTTAAAATCTTATAGGCTAATCATTAAAAGGAACAGTAACTTTTTAAAGCAAAGCTTATTTCATTCCTGAGGCTGTTTATTGAGTATTTAGAAAGTAGATTAATTTTGAAAGGAATTTTAGTCTCTGTCGCTTAGTTGAATACTTGTTCGCACTAGTTAAATTAGACTTAAAATTAGATTTTAAGGCAAAAACAATTTTCTTCCTTTAAAAACACTATTTAAAATGCAAATTACACTGCAGATAAAAAGAATTGGAATTTTTGTAGCTTAAAAATAAATGGAATTCCGGAGTCAATACCATATAAATAGGTGTCCATCTGGCCAACCTTACGATTGCCAAATTTCTTCTCTTTCAATTGTTTCTCTATGTTTAACAAGAATTTAAACAGCTCCCTCTTGTGGCCTAAAAAGCCATTGACAATCCAGCCTTTGGTTAACTTCTTATCTGTCATTTTATTCACTGCACATTTACTTAATAAATTATACATTGTCTGTTTGCTACAGTGGTGGAGAAGGAGAGCAGAAACAGGTTGCTGGGATGAATACTGTTGCCTATGGGTTTTGTATGGATGTATCAGTGTTAAAGTTTCCAACTGGAACTCTGGCGTAGCTGCTTCTAATTCAGGGGCTGTGTTTCTCTCTAAATGAAAGAGTGACCTTCAGCCAGAGCAGCTCGTTAGGTGAATGGTTGCCTGCCTTGGTTGGCTGAGCTTCAAGGTGCTCAGAAATCCTGATACCCAGGTTACCTCTTTTTAGCTGAAAAGCTTCAAATCGTAGAGGTTTACACCCCTTTATACATTTTCTAGTAAACAAAGTTTACCGGAAACTCCACTGTAACCAGTTGTTCATTCCAGAAATATTTGGGGGCTGCCGTTATGTAGCAGGCACTGTGCTAGACACTGCAGGTACACCAGTACATGAAACAGACTTGGCCCCAAAGTGCCCATAGCCTAGTGGGAAGACAAGCATTAAACAGTCACTGCAAGGTGTTGGGTGTGGCATTCACTGTCACGAAAATAACATGGAAATAACAGGGAGATTTAATGTAAATGAGTGCATCAGGGAAGGTAGCCTCTCTGAGAAATGGCTGAGTAGGAATTTGCCAGATTAAGGGAGGGTGGGAAACTATTTCAAGGAGGAAAAATAACATATACCAAAGTTGAGAACGGGGAAGAGCTTGACTCCTTTGAGGAGCTAGAAGCCCATGATGGGGCTGGAGAAGGTGGCAGGAGAGAGCGAAGGATGATGTTCAGCAGAAGCCAGGTCATGCAGGGTCTTGTAGACCACTTGTGCCTTGGGAACCCATGAAATGTTTCAAGTACGTGACTAACATGTCAGTAACCTGCTTTTTTTTAAAAGGTCATGCATGTGTAGATGGGATAGGAAGGAAGCAGGAATGGAAGTGAAAACATTCATCAAAAGATTTGGAGCAAAAAGGACTTCTGGCAGGAACCTGGGTGGTGTCTAAGGAGACAACAGGAGGGAGCAAGATTTTAGATACATTTGAAGATTATTGATAAATAAATGAAAAGCAATAGGACATATTGGAGTATATGAGGAAGCCATTTGGTTTAAAACTAACTCAGCCTGACCTTGTTTTTCCAAAAGGGCCTGACATGGCCTGTTGAGCATGCATCGTACATCTGCTTTAAATATTTACAATGTCTCAGAGATGAGAATGATGCCCTTTAAAGATAGGGATGTAGCTTCCCCCATATCGGCATTTCCTTGAGGATAAACATTTCTTCCTAGAAATAAGGAGTCATTACCAACCTGCTGTGCTCAGTTTGTGACCACTTATCTGCTGTGCCAGCAAAGCAACCTTGTGACTACTGTAAAAGGGGCATTCCCATCATATGTGACATATGCTCTGTGTTCCATGATGGTATATAACCATTCTGTACACTCCTCTTCTTTCGTGCCCTTCCTTCTTTGGGGAAGGAAGGCCCTGGGCTATAGTCCTCAGACCCGGCTCCTAATAAACTCACCAGAATTTCAATTTATAGATTGATTATGGATTATTTGTGTCGATATTACATTGGCAGGATGTGATGATGAAATAAAAGTAAGGAGTGAAGGAAAAGGAGGTTTAAAGATGACCTCCTAACAATGAGATAATCTACGATATGCAAAAATATGGATGAATCTCACAAATGATGTTAAAAGTCACACCACAGAGAATTGACTTGGAAAAATCAAAGCCTAAGGTTTGACTAGTAAGACACAAATAACCAATGAGGAAATTTATGTTTAACACCTTGGATGTTCAAGGAACTGCTTATGCTCTGAGCAGGATGCATATGAGGCATGCCTTTTTGAGCATTATATTCAATGTAACATAATCTGAACATTCTGGTCTACAGATTAAGACAAATGAAAAACAGAGAATTCCTATGTTTTTCTGTAAAGATAAAAATGCTTACTGTGACTGTATGATGAAAGACCTTCTAGGCCACACAAAACCATGCGAAATTTTACTTTGAACTTCCTGCTTATTTTATGCCCATTGTATGACAAATTTTTTCGCTGCTGGTATGAAATCAAAATAGATTTTCTGGCCCCAAGGGAGAAAGCTTCTCCTAAGCAGGAAAACAAATGCCAGCCTTTTAAATTGTCTGAGAGTTAGAATTAGTTTGAATAAGGAGCCCAAGTCTTTCAGCCGAGGATAACGTATTTGGATGTGGAAGATCATCTGAGGACATTGTTTGAGAATTTCTCATAGAGGTGTCTGACAAGAAGGGGAGAGAAGACAAAATTTCCATCTGGAACAGGAAACAAAATATGAGGAGAACAAGGAATTGAGTGTGCATTTGGGTGGCTTAATTTGGTAATTCATTTCAAAGATAGATGGGAGGAAAGTGTTTAAGCAAAATTGTTTTATTTGTTCTGACAGTTCCCACACTGAATCAGAAATCTTTAGCGCCTCAATCCCATAAAGGGGAAAAGTTATCTTTATTAGGGAAGGAAAGAAATGTTCTTCCGTCTGCTTTAGATGTGGTATTAAGTTGACCACTGTCAGATTTTGCTAGATTTGTCTCATTCTTCATATTGGTCTTCAGGAAAAAAGAGAAAAGCAAGACTATAAATACTCGAAGAGAGGAAAATTATACAAGTCAGAGAGAGACTAACCATATCATGACTCCATTTTACTTATAACATTTAAAGTCACCAGCTTGAATCAGCTGTGCCCTTACTGGTTTTAAGCAGAATCCCAGAAAAGCAGATCTGAGCTGCAGTGGATACTGTGATGAGCCGTCCTAATCCCCCTTCAGGACTGCAGCCCACATTCCCCCGGCTGCTGGGAGTTCTGGCAGCTCACAGCTCTCATTCGAGCCCTCTCTGGGAATCATTTTCAGCTGAAAAAAGCCAGCTCACTCAAGGTCATGCTCTCTTTCTGGGGGCAGGCTGCACCCAACGACTGGTCAGTGTGGGGTA
Organism: Equus quagga; assembly: GCF_021613505.1. NCBI lineage: Eukaryota > Metazoa > Chordata > Mammalia > Perissodactyla > Equidae > Equus > Equus quagga. The sequence goes on along the minus strand of NC_060269.1, from coordinate 55,023,491 downwards.
TAAAAGTCCAACCCCCACCCCTGAAATTTGGAAAAATTCAAAAAGGCTTCAGTTGCAGCACTCCCCATAGGGTCAGCTGAGGCCTTTGTCAAGATTTCATTGCAGTCCAACTTCCTCCTTTGCACAATCTTGCTTCTTTTCCTTCTCATCTGCAGGTGTAAGTCCTGAGAATACTCCCTGATCAACTTTTTACCAGCTACACTCAGAGTCATTTCCCAGGGAACATGACTGTGACATTGGAATTACCCATGTGGTGTTTTATTCATTTGTTTGTTTTCCTAGATACAGGGGTGAGCAATGGGAGGTACTTAGGTCTGACTCTTAACCATCTTTCATCTTTCCTTTCTTTGGGGAATTTGAAGTGGTGGGATTACAAGAGGTTCCATTTAGAAAAACATTCAGAATCAAATTCATGTGATTACAAACCAAGGCGATCTTCAGTCTATAAATTAACCTCAAACAAGAAACTGAGTCATATAATACCCTCCTTCCTGAAATTGTCTCTTCCTCTAGCCACCACATGAAATTCTCTGGCTCATCCCCTACATCTATGACCAGTCAATCCTGTGTGTTTATTCTCATTTATTAATGAATAGTAAATTACTCAAAGGTATGCAGGAATAATCAGTGAAAACATTGTGATACATATCGATTAACATTTCTCCTTCAGTTTTTCCACAATGGTAAAAATATCTAAGAAAAGCATTCATTTAGTTAACAACTAACCATTGAACACCTTCTATGTACCATAGGTGGTTTAGAGTTTGGGAAAGAAAAATGAACACAGGACATTCCTGTTCTTAAAAAATTTAAGATCTAGCGCAGAGAGTCTCTATCCTATCAAGCCCAACATCTCTTTTTAAAACAAATATTTTGTAAAGCCACCACTATGATTCTGATATAAAATACATAGGCAATTTACCTACAAATTCAAAAACCAATATAATGCCCTAATTGTAATTTAAATTGTAAAATATAATTATGATCTATTTTACAATTGTAAAATATAAACAAAAAGGAAGTTGTAATTTTTTTAAGTGTAATATGTTTTTTAAGTTTAATATGTAGCTGCTACAGAAATAAGATGCTAGGCCTTACACAGCAGCACCCTCCAATCATTGTGACAATCAAAAACTTGCAGAAAATTTCTAAAATGCTACCAGGACCTATTCTGCCTCCATTGAAACCACTAGTTTAGTCATTTAAGAAAAGAGAAGGAAATTATTTCTATGTATTTGAAAGGTGGCATCTACATCTAATATTTCAAGAATAATGCTTGGAGCTTACGTATCTTTATTCTAAATAGAACAAGACTAGACAGGCACAACATCTTCAAATAACACCCTGTTATGGGCTGAATGTTTCCCTGCAAATTTCATGTGTTGAAGCCCCAGCCCCTGTACCTCAGAATGTGGCTGTATTCGGAGAGAAGAGGTAGTCAAGCTAAAGTGAGGTCATTAAGGTGGGCCATAATCCCATATAGCTGGTGTCCTTATAAGTCATCCCCAGGCAGAAGGATGACCATGTGAGGAGGACACAGTGAGAAGGCGGCCATCTGCAAGCCAAGCAGAGAGGCCTCAGAAGAGACCAGACCTGGCAACAGCCTGATCTCTTGGACTGCTAGCCTCCAAGAATTGGAGAAAACACACTTCTGTTGGTTAAGCCATCTGTGGTATTTTGTTATGGCAGCCTTGGCAAACTAATGCACACCCCTAGGTGGGAGTCGAGAGCTTCCAACAGGCCTGGATCGCCTATCCAGAACTGGCAAAGTGAGAAGGAAAAGAACTGAGAAGGGGCACTTGAGTGAAAGTAGAGAAGTGGGGGGCTGAATAGCTTTTGTGTTTAAGGAGTTGCAATGCCTGCTCATTTAACTTAGCATGGTGCTCAGCATTTGGAAAAAGAAAGGCACAATCCTCAAAGAGAAGTCTGTTAACAATAATTTCTGTGTCAAAGCAGTGAAAGAGAGCAATTGTGAGCAAAAATCTGATTCTCAATTGCATTCTCAAAACGTAGTGTGTGTAAAAATACACAAGGGAAATCATGCAAGTAAATGTCTAATATTTGCATGGTTGGCAAAAGTTTGCTCCCACAAAATGGGGACAAAATGAGATACACTTACTGTATAAATTAATAAGGATCCATCTGTAGAAAGACGTTTTTCATTTCTGCATTCTGTTCTAGCACATGTTCATTTTGATGCATTAGTCTGATGTTACTCAGACCCACTAGATTTCCAAAGCATTCTGTGTATTTTCACCATCACTGCTGATTCACAATAGATCTGAGTTTAACAACTAAAAGATTTCTTTCTCTTTTTAGAGGTATGCTTTTTGGTGAGGAAGATTGGCCCTAAGCTAACATTTGTTACCAATCTTCCTCTCTTTTTTTTTTTCCTCCCCAAAGCCATAGTACATAGTTGTATATCCTAGTTGTAAGTCCTTCTACTGCTGTATGGGATACCATCACAGCATGGCTTGATGAGCACTGTGTAGGTCCATGCTCAGGATCCAAACCTGCAAAGCCTGGGCCACTGAAGCAGAGTGAGCAAACTCAACCACTATGCCGCCAGGCTGGCCCCAAAGACTTCTTTCTTACAATCAGCTATCCTATAAATCCTCACTCCTTGTTTCAGTATTATTGACATGACAGCACTGTCTTCCCTAGTATGTAAAAAGTCCATACCAGCCACATTCCAATGGAAGGTGTGAAGAAGGGAGTAGATAGTCCTACGTACCTTCTTACAGTGGAAATGACATATGAGCAAGAAGGATGTAAATGCTATGTGAACTGAAAGGAGAAAATGTTTGCTTCATTGCACCATTCTTTTTACAGAAGCAATTAAAAGTTTATAAAGCCTATGTTATGTTCTGGATTCTGCTAAATGTTTCAGAAATACCCACAAAGTGTAAAAGGACTCTTGCCCCCAAGAAATGATCGTCTGTCTGGAAAGACAACACTAGCATATATGAAGTAATTGTTTAGAGAGCAATTAAGTGCTAAACTCTGATACTGATCCCAGGTCTGCCCTGACCGGGGCAGCAGAGGCCAGAGCGATCCTCAAGCACCAAGAGCCAGTCATTCATTCAGCAAGGAACACGTGACAGAAACACACCCAGGTCTCTTCATGCTTACCTGGCATTGAGATGACACCTGTTGAAGTAAATTACATCATCAGCAAGCACAGAGGCATCAATCACTGCCCCGGTATTATCTCGGCTTGCGAACAATATCAGGTAAAGATGAGGTAGCAAGAAAAGAAGGAAGAGTCTCCAGAGACTCTTCCTGAGAGTCAATAGATTCCATGAGATCACTTTTGTTGCTATAACTGGAGTTTCCTGAGTCTTCGCCAGCTTTTGCATACTGATGGGTCATATCAAGTTACAGCTCAGGTTAAACTGATTCCTATCCCTGCCCTCAGAATACAGAGCTTCGGCCCCCTGGAAAATCCCCCTTATGTATTTCTGAGAGTATTGGGGGATGGCCACTGTGTGCAGACAGGCCTCTCAAGTTCTTCCATTTCAGCTGCCCGCATCAGCACTGTTGCCTTCCCAGGAGCATTGGTGTTGGTCCCTCCACGAAATCTGTACCATCTCCTGATGTTCTCAAAGAGAGAAACCCTGCAAGTTCTGAAACCTGGGGTCGTCGTGTCATGTTCCTCAAGGTAACAGGCAGATAGTTCTTTTTCCCTCTCTGAGTCACACTTTTTCGATTGGCAATAAATGTAGTGCTGCCAGTGTCCCTGGGCCTCATAGAGCCCCTCCTGCCGCCCCCTCCTCACCTGGAGCAGAAAGGAGTTCACCAACAGGGCTGGAGAAACGTATACTATTAATAACTGGCACTTACAAAGCTATAATATGTGCGATGCACCGCTTGAAGTAGTTTAGACAAATTAACTCAAAACACCCTTGAGAAGCATGTTACAACTAATATCCCCATTTTATAAATGGGATATAGGAGATTAAGCACCTTGTCCAAGATTGTCACCAACTGCTAAGTAGTAAAACTGGGACCTGACTCCGGGCACTCTGGCTGTAGAATCTGTACTCTGAAATGCTACTGCTTGACAAACATCAAGCTGTCCTTGGCGTTCCTTTCTTTCCCTCACCACAGATACCACTCTCCTCCAGCAAAATCCCCAGTAGGAATAATTCCCTTCGAGTGTTTGGCTGAAGCTGGGACCCATGCTACACTAGCATCTTCCAAAGTTTATTTTTCCAATCACAATTTAAAAACAGTTCTCTCAGGCCCAAAATGTCATGCCATTAACACTCACTAATAGCTGATAGTTAAATCAACTAATAGTTGATTTAAATGTCATATTTTCTAGCTGTTCTCTTAGCATTGGTAAGTTATCATAGAAGGCCAGAGAAATCTGGAATAGGGGCCACTACCCAGAAATAAGAAACTCTAGCAGCACTCAAAAGTGGGAAATAATGGGAGACCATGGGGACTGGAGAGGCAATAATAAGTCACAGATGAAAAGGGAGTTGGAGAGATGATAAAATAAACATCCTCAACTTAGTTTGCACCTTTGGCCACTGAACCAGGCGTTGTTACGATGCTACAGCCAGATCTGGCTTCTATAATTATTACTCAAATCCTGAGGCACTAAAAGAAAACAAGTCTACCTAGCTCCTGTCTTTGCCAGCCCTCAAAATGCATCTTTCCCTTCCCAAGCCAATGCCAATGAACGCTTAAGTGAACGTTCGCAACTTTAGGTATAATAGTTTGTGAGCGCCAGTCTCAAATGGATCTCAGGTGCAGCTCATATAAACGATACACTCTCAAGGGCTTGCCAGCCGGAAGCATAACCTGTAAACAAACTGGTTATAATAGCAATTCATTGTGTGACAGACAGTGTGTGACGACTTCTTTGAAAGCATCCCACAGAATAAAAGAGTTTCTGTTTGCACAGAATACCATGGCAACTGACAATTACATCCCAATAGAAACATTTAAAAAAAAAAAAGCAGTCTGATAGAGATTTGGAAGAACCAGAACTTTCCCGAGAGCCTCGTAAATTGGAGTGCTTGCTCCGGGCTTGTGCTGGGGGCCCCAAGAAGCAGAAGCTGAGCAGTGACTCAAAGTGGCTGCTGCAGGAGGAGATGAGAGGGATCTATCTCTTGGTGGTGGGGAGAGAGAGAAAGAAGTAAAAGATGAGGATCAGGTGAGCATCCCACATCCTCTGCAGCCATCGAGACAGTTGGATGGGATTGAGTTGATAGCCAGGCAGCTGCATTTCTTTCCCTTTCTGCTAGGAGTGGGTCATCCGTTTATGACCCCTGCTTTCCTCTAATAGCTTTTATTCCCCTCCCTGCAAACACTTCTACCTCTAGTTGCTGTTCAAAAGGCCAAGATGGACACTAAGTCAACCTCATGAAACCGTTACATTAGCAGCGGGACCCCTGCAGTGAAATCAGAAAACAACTTTGTTTTCCCAGTTGAACATTCAAATCCACTCTTTTCGGCAGGCTCTTCCTCTTGTGTTTGGATAAAAAATCTTATAATCACTCTCAAGTACAAGAGTTCTTCTGGCAAGGTCAAGTCATTAAAAATTAGTCTTGATTCAGTGATGAAAATGTCCAGCCTGGTGCAATTAGTTAAAATTTCAACCTTCATTAAATGTTAGTCTTCACTCTTGGCTAAGGCCTGCCCTGGGAAAGTGGGGTTTGTTGCTTCTCTCTCCTTTCTGGCCTCCCATTCCCACACCTGGGCACCCACTCACTCAGATGCTTATGGGTCCCCAGGAGCTGAATTCTCCAAAAATCTTCTTTACTCCTCCATACATTTTATGCCTTCCATGTGAGTAATGGATTAAAAATCTTAAAACTCATTTTTGACCACATAAATCATTGGATCATTCAACCAATTCAACAAAATGTGCATTCAGCTTTTTGATTAAATAACAAACCACAGGATGTCTGCCATATACAGAGCACTGTGCTAGATATTGCCTAAGACACACTCCCTGCTATCCAGAAACGTTCCCTCTAGTTCAGACGAGAAAACATGTACACAAATGATGAGACCACAAAGCTGTGTATACTATGGCCTTGTGGTCATGAGAATAGTAAGTGCTATAATAAATTAGCAAAGGAAACTGTCCCTTCCAACATAGATTATTGGAGAAGACTTTATTAGGAAGTGGGATGTGAATTTGAAACTTGAAGTCTGTGTAATAATAATAACTCAATATGGTGTTTCACGTGCATATTATTACTTAATCCCTACAATAATCTTATGAAGTAGGTACTATTATTATCTGCAATTACATATGAGGAAATTAAAGCCTAGCAATATTAAGTAATTTTTCCAAGATCACATAGCTGGAAAGCGAAGGATCAGAGATTCAAACCAACATTGTCACTTCAGAATCTTGGGGGAGAACTTTCCAAAGTGGGAGGTGGAGAACAGCATAAACAAGGGAATAAAGTGAGGAAGGTAAAGGATGGTCAAAGCACGAGCTAATATGACATCCCATTTTGACAGGAGGGAGTAATCTCAGTAGGAGGTACTGGAAGATGATATAAGAGTTAGATGGGGCAGTGGACCCATCTCCAAATCTGAGCAGTCTTTAAGAAGGACCTCTAACAGAAGAGCATCGCCAGCAGATGCTTGTCCCATTTGTGTTCCCCCACCTCGCCTAGGGCTAACCACACAATACATTTTCTTGAGCTCGACCCTGTGTTCACTTCACTGGTTTATTTATTTATTATGGCAGCAGGATTTGATCTGACAAGTCCTATACTAGGAGAGTCTCTATTTGTACAGTTCTGTATTCAGGCATCCAGGCAGTTCATCCTTGTTACTCTCCTTTCCCACAACCCAGATAAATAAAAATGCCAATCAAAAGTCTCCAGTAGGGCAGGCTGCTTTGGTTTAATCTTTTGGTGTATTTAGAGAATATGGGGTTTGTGTTGGGGGAGACATGTGAGAGACAGGAAAGAGTAGCCAATAGAATCATGACCTGGAGAATAGATCTGTCAAAACTAAGAAAAATTAATTTATCTGTTCAGAGAAAGACAATCACAATTTTCAGTGGGTTCTTAGGAAGTGTGATATCAACAGCCATTTAGCCACAAAGATGCCTTTTTATTTTAAAAAAAGTCATATTACCTATTGTTATATTTGGTGAATTCTAGAGTGATATCCTTGTGAAATGGTGAGGACTAATGATATCTCTTAAAAATTCAACACATCAACAGTTCAGAATGCTGCTCCTTCGTCTCTCCCACATGACCATTTCTCTCCCGAGAGCCAAGGTCTGTCCTCATGTGCTTTTAATCTTCAACATAGTCAAATACATCACTGACATTTTGTATTTACTAGACACCCTGGTTACTATTTTTTTCCCGAAATGATAAAGGAACAAATAAAATAGTGCAACCACTGACAGCTACAGGAGAATGAGTTAGAACTTCAAAACTCTGGTTTCCAGATTGTTGCTGGGTCTGGCCCTATATTGCAATTCCTATAGAGGTTGCTATGGCTTGTCTTGTGAGAGAGATACAAGAGGAAATTCCAAAAGCATCAGGCATAGAATAATTTATATTTTCCTTGTGGTTGTCACCGTTTCTTAGAATAGCTATTGTCTCAGATTTTAGATTTTCTTTTCACCACTTTTGTTTTATGTAACTTTGGAAACTTTGCTTTCGGTCCCTAAAGAAGAACAGCAAATGTGCATGAAATGCGTCTCTTGGAAATTCAGAGTGAGGTGCTGGTAAGTTCTGCAGTAAAGAATTACATTCAGTTTTGTTTCACCTGAAAGTCCTCCTACTCTTCTTCTTGTACTAGCTATTATCGTCCTGTAGACACGTGTCAGGAAGCACTGGTACAGGTAAAAATAAAGACATGCAGCATCTGGCCCATCAGAGTGGACGATAATAAAGTCTTTTGGTTGACAGGAAGAAAAATAATGGATAACACAGAACTGTGAGAGTATTTTTCATGCATATCCTGAATATAAACTGTTGCTATGATAAAAATAAAATAAATTAGAGCTTATCATTTGAAGTCTCATTTTTATACTATTTCCTGCAAAAACATACTCGAGGTTTCCAGAAAATTCTGTGGAATTTTTAAACAAACATTCTCAGTGTGCCCAAGCTACATGCCCCGGCCTCTTATTTCACCTTTATAAAGAGATATGACCCATTGAAAACTGCACAGACACAATGATATGCCAGGAAAGTACACCCACAGAAAATTTTTTTCTAGGAACTGCAGCAGAACCCTCCTGCATCTAATTGAATCCAGTAAATTTTCCCTGATCTAAGCAGAAAAGCATATAAAGAGGCAGTTACACTGCAGCTGCAGCCATGACGATGTGCTTTGAATCTAAGAGCCCTGGAAATAAACAGCCCTATGACAAATACGTATTTCCTTAGAAGAGAAAATAAAGCCTAAGGATAGAAGGAACAGAGTTTACCTCTTTATTTTGCAGACAGCATCTGAAGCCATTTTCATCAATTTCATGTGGGTAGTTTATCAAAGGGAAAGGCCTGGAATTTAGGAGCTATGTCAACAGTGAGAAAACATATGTACCTAAAAAAAGGAAAACCACTAGTTTCCATGGCTCAAATTCCCCAAATGTTAAATGCAAAAAGAATTTTCCATTTATCCAGAAATAACTTATCTGGCAGGTGCTATAGATTGAATGTTTGTATCCCTCTCAAAGTTCATATGTTGAAATCCTAATCCCCAATGTGATGGTATTAGGAGGTGGGGCCTTCGGGAGGTAGTTAACTCATGAGGGCAGAGCCCTCATGAATGGAATTAGTGCCCTCATAAAAGAGGCCCGAGAAAGCGCCCTTCCCTCTTCTGCCATGTGAGGTGACATTGAGAAGATGGCCCTCAATGAGGAAGTGAGTCTTCACCAGACAGCAGATGTGCAAGCACCGCGCTCTTCGACTTCCAGCCTCCAGAACTATGTGAAATAAATTTTTGTTGTTTATCTGCCACCCAGTCTGTGGTAAATTGTTCCAGCAACCCAAAGAACTAAGATAGAAATTGGTACTGAGAGTGGGATGCTGCTGTCACAAGTAGATAAAAACATGGAAGCGGCTTTGGAACTGGGTAATGGGTAGAGGCTGGAAGAATTTTGAGATACATGCTAGAAAAAGCTTACATTGCTGTGAACAGACGATTAAGGGCAATTCTGGTAAGAGCCCAGAAAGAAAAGAAGAGAGCTATAGAGAAAGCTGCAATGTTCTTAGAGAATAACTAAGTAACCCAGAAAAGAATTTTGGTAGAAGTATAGAAATATAGGCCATTCTGATGAGATCACAGATGGAAACGAGGCACACATTATCGGATAATGGAGGAAAGGCCATCCTTGTTATAAAGTGGCAAAGAGCTCAGCTGAATTATGTTCATGTCCTAGTGTTCTGTTTAAGGTAGAACTTTCGAGGGATGAACTTGGATATTGGGCTGAGGAAATTAAGCAAAGTTTTGCGGAAATGGCCTGATTCCTCTTGACTGCTTATGGTAAAATGCAAGAAGAGAGAAATAACTTAAAGATGGAATTGCTATTAAAAAGGAAGCAGAACTTAAAGATTTGAAAAATTCTCAGCTTATCCATATTGGAAAAAATGAGAAAAAGCCTATTTTGGAGGGAACATGAAGGATGTGGCCAAATTTGATAAAGAGATTAATATGGACCAACGATCTCAACAGAAGCTAGGAGCTATTCATCAAAACAATGAGGAGACTATCTAAACATAAGCTGTATCGGGAATCACCCAGCCTTCCCTCCTGTGTGTCTCCTTTACTCACACTACTACCTCACTCACTATACTTCTGACACCAGGTGTGTGTGGCTTTCCCTCCACCAAGCAATTCTCCAGACATCAGCTGAGTATCTTACAATTTAACTCAATTCTGACACTATCCACCTGGAGATAGCGTCAGATCCCGCAGGTTAAGGGCTCAGACCCACAAGACTGCTCCTACCCCACTTCAGATGCCAATCGAAAGTCCAGATTGTGACCTGGCTTCTGACCAAATGGCTATAAATCTGAGGTTCTCACAACCCCATCCTCAGATTTTATTAATTTGCTAGAACAGCTCACAGAACTCAGAGAAACGCTTACTTAACATTTACCAGTTTATTATTGAATGATATGGTAAAGGATGCAGATGAACAGCCAGATGAAAAGCCACATTGGGCGAGGTCTGGGAGGGTCCTGAGCACAGGAGTTTCTGTCCCTGTGGACTTGGGGTGCGTCACCCTCCTGGTATGTGGATGTGTTCGCCGACCTGGAAGCTCTCGGAACCCTATCCTTTTGTGATTTATGGAGGCTTCCTCACGTAGGCATGATGAATTAACTCCATTTCCAGTCCCTCTCTCCTCCTGGAGGATGGCAGATGAGATTGAAAGTTCCAAGTTTCTAATCATGGCTTGGTCTTTCTGGTGACCAGCCCCTATCCAGGAGCCATTCAGGAGCCCACCCAGAGTCACCTCATCAAAACAAAAGATATTCCTAGTGCTCTTATCACTTAGGAATTTACAAGGGTTTCAGGAGCCCTGTGTCAGGAACCAGGGTCAAAGACTAAATATTTATATTTACTATTATTTCACACAAGGCAAGATCTATTGTCCAAGACAGTGGAAGAAGGACTCCAAAGCCGTGGAGACCATCAGAGCTATCCCTCCCACCACAGGCCCAGAGTGCAAGGGCCTAGGGGGTGAAAAGATTTCAAAAGAGGGGCCACGGCCCAGTGGTGCCACCTCACATCATGGGTTCTGCTCCCTGCACTTCTTTCCTGCACTCCTCTGCCACCCGACCTTCAGCTCCTGCGGGTCCTGGTGAAGTATACGCTGTGCCCAGCAAAGCTATGGGGGCATGACTGCCTCCTCCTAGATTTCAAAGGATGCCCCCAAGAGACTCAGGTTCCAGGCAGAGAACTGCCATAGGAGTGGGGCCACCACAGAGAGCCCCCAGTAGAGCAATGCCCAGTGAAACCATGGGGCTGAAACTATCTCCATGACCCCAGACCAGTAGAGTCACTGGTGTGCAATTCCAGCCTGGGAGAGCTGCAGGCACTTGACTCCAACTCATGAGAGACACCACATGGGCTGTGCTAGGCAAAGCCACAGAGACAGAGCTGCCAGGAGACTTGAGGCCCAACCCCTGCCCTCAAAGGCAGATCCCCCTCTCAGTGTGTCTAGAAGGCAGAACTTCCTCCTTAATGGGCCTAGAGGGCAGAACATTGAGTCAAAGATTATTTGTGAACCTCAAGGTCTAATGATGTTTGCCCTCTTGGATTTTGGACTTGCTCAGGATTCTTTCTTTCCCGTTTTCCCCTTTTGGAATTGGAGTGTCTGTCCTAGGCCTGTCCTACCATGGCATTTTGTAAGCACATGCTATGTTTGACTTCACAAATTCACAGCTGGAGAGGAATTTGTCTCAGGATGAATCACACCTTGAGTCTCAACCATATCTGATTTACATATTTAGATGAGACTTTGGACTTAGACTTTTGAGTTGATGACATATGAGAAGGACACCCTTTTGGGGGGCCAAGGGTGAAATTTTGTTATAGCAGCCTGAATAGACTTACGACAGCAGGCTCAATTTATCCAAGATATAGCTCAAAACCACACAGTAATAACAGAAAAGAAAAATCTGTTCTAAACTTAACTTATTTAATGGTTGTTTCTTGTTAAGGACCAGAGAGGGCTTCTTATAGCTCACCTGTTGAGGAGCATTCGGGGATTTGCTCATACATCTGAAGCACGACTGCAATCAACCACTTCTCACCCAATTTTCCACACACCTCCCCGTCTTGGCTAACTTTCTAATGACGTTTTCTTCTCTCTCGTCTCAAAGCTTCCACGGACCACCCTGATAACCAGTACATTACTGGTTCATTCCTGCCTGTGGAGTCCTCTTCCCATAAACTGCCCTCATATGCAATGGCCACCTTCTCCCCAACCCTGATGTAACCTGTACAAAAATACATGAACTGAATAATTGTGAAAGCTCACCTCCTTCCTCAGGAAATCTGCTTGGGGTGGACTGCCACTGATTCTAGGTAGGGTGGTATGCAGTGGCTAAATCATTTTTGCGGTCACTTGGATATGTTTAGGAACTCACAGAGACCAATTCACAGTGTTTCACATAGAAGTGAGCCCCAGTGAATATTTATTAAATGATTGGCTGGGTGGATAGATGGGATGGATGAAAATGCAAGTGGTTTTAGACATCAATTCTATTCTTAATTTCAAGTAACACATTATTAATGTTCACTGTGACATTATATATGGCTTCTATAGTTAAAAAAGGAAAGGAGAGTTGGGTGCCTTCTATATCTGGTAATATTTTGTGTGGATACCTATATTGAAGAGGATAATGCCAGCTTTGTAGCAAATTAATGACATTTCAATGGGTTAATATAGTAAAAGTTTATTTCTTGCTCATGAAGGAGTCAAATCAACTCAGCTGTTCCTGTTGGGTGGCTTTCCTCCATGTGGTGATTGAGAGGTCCAGGTTCCTTCTACCTTGTGGCTCTGTCATCACCTGGGGACTCAGACCTGTCTTTACCTAGCCAACAGAGGAAAAGAAAGTAGAGAAGGCCCACATGTTCCTTGAGAAAACCTAGCCTGGATGTGACACCCATTTTTCCTACTCACATTCCATCAGCAACAGTTCATCACGTGGCCACACTGGGATGGAGGATGGGCTGGAAAATGAAGTCCATGGCTAGACAACTGCCTCCTACCTAGCATAAATTCATGGTAAGGGAAGGTGGTTACAAACTTTTGGTGACTAGCTAGCCATCTCTGATGTTCAACTTCAAAAGAAATACAAAACAACTAGTAAAGATTACTTTTAATGAGAATGCCCAATCCTGTTTGGAAAACAGCACTCTCACATATTGCTTCTAATTGGTGAAACATTTTTTGTTCCATTTTCAAACTGACTTATTTAGGAAGCAATTTGGCAATATGTATTACAACTCAAGTTTTTTCTGTCTTTGGATCCAGTGGTAATTCTGAGAATCCATATTAAGATAATATTCCAAAATATTTTTTAAAGCTTTATGTATAATGATGTTGACCACAGAGTTATTTAAGCAATGAAAAATTAGGAAAAATAGTGAAAATTTATTAGTAAGGGAATAGTTAATTACATGATCAAACATTTGTCCAATGCCATATTTATGTAGCCATTGAAATATTTATGAAGCATTTTAACAGTGTTTGCCATAAAGCTTTATTTTTTTTTTAGATTGGCACCTGAGCTAACATTGTTGCCAATCTTTTTTTTTTTTTCCTTCTTCTCCCCAAACCCCCCCGTAAATAGTTGTATATTCTAGTTGTAGGCCCTTCTGGTTGTGCTATGTGGGACACTGCCTCAGCATGGCTTGATGAGCAGTGCCAAGTCCATTCCCAGGATCCGAACTGGTGAAACCCTGGGCCGCCATAGCGGTGTGCGAACTTAACCACTCGGCCCTGGGGCCAGCCCCTAAAGCTTTATTTTTTAAAGCAAGTTACCAAATTTTATGTGCAGTATTATCTCAATTATGTAAAAAATACGAGAAACATAGAAAAACACTGAATATGCTAAACATTAGCTGAAGTTCCTTCTAGGTGGTGGGATATGGTAATTAATTTTCTTTTTGTTTTTTCATAATATTCAAATTTTCTAAAGTGAATGTATATTATAACTTTATATTTAGAAAAATATTAACTTGGAGGGTAAGGAGAATGACCTTATACAAGGCAGATCTATTACTCAGTAGAATTTGGTTGGATCTTTCTCGCAGCTGCTCCCATCTCCTCTTTCCTTGGCGGGGTTCCCCATTCTTGATCTTGGCTGCTGCTTTTGATGCTCCCTGTAACATCAACCAGTAAACTCCTTTTATTAAGTCAGCTTGCTCCCCCAATACTGCCATTTGTTGTTGCGACATTCATTATTTCCTGGTAATAACACCCCTTGCTCAGAATTTTAGGGCTCATCAACTCTGTGATAGTAAAAAAATAAAATGATTACAGCAGTTCATTTAAGGAGACTGATCTGGAGCAATGTGCATGGAAGATTTGAATGTGATAATGACTTACATAATTCTTCTACCCTTTTATGTGAATAACAGGAATACTGACTATACTATGTCTACAGGACTCTTCAGTAGACTGCTAGCTCCTGGAACATAGCAATTGCATCATCTTGGTTTCTCCAGTGCCTAACATAGTTCAGATACATAATTGGCACTTAATAGACGTTTTGAATAAATAAATGACTGAATGGATGGAAGGAAGGGTAACTATTAATGATGGTGATTGCTATTTACTAATGGAGATCAGCCAGTCAATTAATGTTTATTGAGCACACTTTATGTGCCAATTTGTACTTGGAACTAGATTCCAAGAAATCATGGTAGGGAAAAAAAAAAGGTAGATTGGTGAATTAGATGGACTTTTCAGCCAGTGTAAATGTGAAGATATGGAACCCTCTGAAGCCTTTTTAAGATGTGTTTGGCCCATCCAGCTAGTGCTAACTAGTGGATACATGGTCCCAGGGCTACAGATCCAGATTAAGCATAGTTGGGTAGACCAGGCATAGTTTGGTCACTGTTTAGTCGAGTAGTCCGCCAGGGTCAAGTGGTCACAGATAGGGTAAGCATGAGTGTTAAAGGTTAACGAGACAGCTCATGTGCAGCCCATCAGTGTAGCAACCACCTGGGATCAGGTCTGCCCAAGCTTCTGCTGACTTTCAATCTGGCAATTTGGATGGAAATTGACTCTTCCCACCTCTCCATTTCCTCTGGACTTAACACAATCACCTGGATATCCTAATTAGGGCCCTCATGATCCACAGTCCCTAAAAGGAGTCCTCTTATAGGGTAGGCTGGGAATCTGGCCCTTCCCAAAGCTCCACGCGTGAGCAATGGTCTTAGTAATGGGGATTCACCCCATTCCTTATTGCTAGGATGAACGGTTTCTACCACTCAGAGCCTTATGAATGGACTTGTCTAAGATTATAATCCCTTACACACGTGCCACTCTGCGTGACTCACATGCCCTGAATACTGCTTCAGTGCTGAGTCTGCCTGTGCCCCAAGACCTGGAATCCTCAGCGGCACCCTGTCTTGTCTTTAATTTGCAGCAGCTCTCATAAATGCAGAAAGAAATGTTTTTTTAAGAAGCTAAATGTGACATCTATGTTCTTGAAAGAATGTAAAAGATTGGAAATAAACACTCCTTTTAAAAAATTTCTCTGGCCCGGCCCTGTGACTGAGTGGTTAAGTGCGTGCGCTCCGCTTCGGCGGCCCAGGGTTTCGCTGGTTCAGATCCTGGGCGCGGACATGGCACCGCTCATCAAGCCACGCTGAGGTGGTGTCCCACATGCCACAACTAGAACGACCCAAAACTAAAATATACAACTATGTACTGGGAGGATTTGGGGGAAAAAAGCAGGAAAAAAAAAAGAAGATTGGCAACAGTTGTTAGCTCAGGTGCCAATCTAAATCATTCTTTAGAATACCACAAAACCACATCTGTGTGCCTTCTTTTACATACATTTCTATAAAAACATATATTTTAAAATATCATGTTATAATTCTTTAAGGGAAAATTAAAGGTCTTGGCAATCACCAATCACTTCTGTTTTCATGCAGAGAATGTTTCTATAGAAGTCCACCAGCAATATCACCAACAAAAACATCTATTTTAAAGTGAGTTGGCGGTGTTACCCCAAATTTGGCAGAAAAACAAAAATAGTCCAAATAAATATAATTTTTTCCCTCAGCAAAGTCAACAATCTTACACAAATCTATGGACATGTTGTACCTTAACTCTAGGGAAACTCTGGTTTGTCTCACTGACAAATTTTTATTAAAAAAAAAAAAAGGTAGCGGAGGGGTGGCCAGCCCTGTGGTGTAGTGGTTAAGTTCACATGCTCCGCTTCACAGGCCCGGGGCTCACAGGTTCGATCCCAGGTGCGGACCTACACACCACTCATCAAAGCCACGCTGTGGCAGCATCCCACATATAAAATAGAGGAAGATTGGCACAGATGTTAGCTCAGGGACCATCTTCCTCACCAAAAAAAAAAAAAAAAAACAACTTTCAAAGTTACAGATTTCAAGAGGATCTTATTTAAGACCAATTCATTAGAGGAAAACAAAGCATTGGCAGGACAAAGATTTTGGAATTTCATACCACTCTCTCTGAAATTTATTTGAGAAACTCCTAGCAGTCATCGAGACACTGGAAAAGCACCGATCAGCCCTATGTCGGTTCACAAACTGGCCCCTGGACACAGAGGGCAAGGAAAGACCACAGAAAGATGCAGACTGTTATGTGGCATGTTTAATAAGCAAGGAAACTTACATACCAGGCTTGTCTTGGGCAGCGGCAAGATGTGAGGATCTCCACATCCACCCACCAGAATCTTAAATGTTTATAGAGGCTTTCACTGGGTTCAGTCATGTATACCATCCAGATGGTCTCAACAACACGTTACTATCTCAAGGCTGTGTCCATAGGACAGCTTCGAGTGCAGGGGAAGGCAAGCGGAGCACACATTCCAAGGACAGGGGAGGGGTGAGGAGCCTCCAACTGCCCAGGTCCAACCCGAGGGTCAACCAGTGGTCACATCCTTTCCACGACCTCTTCCAACATCCTAGCAGGCAAGAGGCTAAGCTATTTTGCCCAAAGTAGCAACAAAGAATCCCCAACAAACTTAAAGAAAGCAGAAGAAAATAATTACCTGTTGCATAGCCTCATTATCTTTGTTACTGACCATTTGAAAAACAAGGGACCCAAAGCTCTGTCCTGATTAAAGGGATGTTCAGAAGATACAGTCAAAAAGATGCATCCCCTAGATATGGATTTACTATGCTAATTGCAAATAGGATAAAAAATACAAGTGGCTCTCTGAACTACAGACCTTATTCAGTACAATTACATACTCCATAAACGCCACTGATTGCTACAGAGACAGTATGACAAGTGTTGAGAGTACTCTGGGCTGTCAGACTATTTGGATTTGAATCCTACCTCCCATGCATGCTATGTGACCTTGAACAATTCACTTACCCTCTCTGAGTCTTAGCCGCCTTATCTGTAAAATGGGGATAAAAATAGTAATTACCTCAAGGATGGTTATGAGGATTAAATGAGTCAATTTATGTAAAGTTAATACATTTAAGAAAAGTACCATTGTACAGTAAATACTATATTATTATACACCAATACTAATACGCTAAATTTCACTGACAAGTCAAAAATTGCTAAATCTGTGCCTATCTAAACAAAACACTTATGATAAATGAAAAGATTTCATTATTAACATTATCAATAATTGCTTTGTTTCAAGATGGTGGACACTGATACTCTGAACAAGTATACCAAATTTGGTAAAATCTATCAGTTCCTTCAAAATCATTGTGGAATAAATATACAAACAGAATGAAAGACATTAACTGTCAAATGATGAATTAAAATAGAAATTTCATTTGCTTTCTATCAAAAACGGTTACGAAATTATCTGGACTATTATTCAGAGCAAAGTATTGGTTGTAAACTTGAAAGTATTCAGAGTAACTGGAGTTTTACAGCTTTCAATTGCCAATCTGGTACAATTCAACTAAAAAATAGCAATAGCAAATCCTCCAGTTAACACAGCATACTTAAAACATTCGCTTTCCTCCATTCCTTATGACGCTTCACTAAAACAAAACAGAGGTTAAAAAAGAGTAGGGGACATAGACCCACAAGAACAAAGAGAACAGGAGAAGAGACCACAGCAAAATGCCCACAAAAATTTAGAAACTGATTGATGTGTATTGAGTTGTATCCCCTCAAAATATACATTGAATGTGACCTTATTTGGAAATAGGGTCTGTGTGGATGTGATCAAGTTAAAATGAGGTCGTAATGAGTTATGGTGGGCCCTAATCTAATGACAAGTGTCTTTACAGCAGACGGATATCTGGGCACAGAAAGACCCACAGGGAGAACACCATGTGATGATGGGGGCAGAGACTGGAGTGATGCATCTATAAGCCAAGGAACACGAAGGACTGCCAGCAACCACCAGAAGCTAAGACAGAAGCATGGGACCCCTCAGAGCCCCCAGAAGAAACAAAGCTTCTGATACCTTGATTCCAGAGTTCTAGCTTTTGTAGCTGTGAGAGAAAAAATATTTGTCTAATTAAATTGAGCAAATCACTCAAAGTAGAACAAAAAGGCAAAGAGATAGAAAATAGGACAAAGAAAAAACATCAGCAAGAAGGTCCAACATCTGAATAATGAATTTCTAAAAAAGAAGAGATAACAATAAGGGAGGGGGATGCTAGAGGAAATTATCAAGTAAATAATAGCAGAAAAACTCCAGAACTGTAGAACATAAAATGGAGGAGAGGAAATCATTAAATAAATAAGACCAGGGGCCAGCCCCGTGGCCAAGTGGTTAAGTTTGTGCGCTCCCCTTCAGTGGCCCAGGGTTTTGCTGGTTCAGATCCTGGGTGCAGACACGGCACTGCTCATCAGGCCATGCTGAGGCAGCATCCCACACGCCACAACCAGAAGGACCTACAATTAGAACAACTACGTATGGGGGGTGGGATGTGGGGGTGGGGGGGCTTTGGGGAGAAGAAGCACCAGAAAAAAAAAGAGATTGGCAACAGATGTCAGCTCAGGTGTCAATCTTTAGAAAAAATAATAATACCAAAAAAATTTCCAGAACTGAAGAACATGTGTTTCAAGATTGAAAACAGCCAACAAAGTGCCAGATCAATAAAAATTAGAAGAGCCATAACTAAGAAACATGATTGTGTCTTAGAACACTGGGAATAAAGAGCAGATCCTAAAACTTCTTGAGACAAAACAAACAGAACAGAAGCAGGTTACATATAAAGAAATCCGTTACCTATAAAGGAACAGGAATCTTAATGATGTAGGACTTCTCAACGACAATACTGGAAAGCCAAACTACCGTGAAGCTAGCCCTTTAACATTCTGAGTGAAAATTATTTTCAACCAAGAATTCTATACTCAACCAGAATTAAAGACAGTTATAGACAGTTTTTCTAAAGAAAAGAAAAGAAAAAAAAACGCACCTGCCTGCAACATTCCACAAGAAACTACTGGAGGATATGTTCCACAAAATGAGAGGACAAAATCAAGAAAAAGGAGCATACAGATTCAGGAAATAGAGAATCCATCTCAGGAATGAAGTATGGCTCATTCCCTGGACGGCAGTGAGGGAGACCCCAGGACATCAGCTGAACCCAGCGCCTCTCAGACTTTGACGTGCGTAGGAATCAGTGGCGGATCTGGTTAAAATGCAGATTCTTATTCAAGAAGTCTGAGTGGAACCTGAAATTCGGCATTTTTAACAAGCTCGCCTCAGGATGTTGACGCTGCTGGTTCCGGGACTACACTTTGCTTAGCAGGGCGTAGAGGACAAACAGTCCAAATTGTTTAAAGAAGATTGTACAGAGAGAGAAATTGATTTGCTTCTGGGAGATAACTGAGGATGAATCAGTGTTAGGCAATAATAGCATAGCAGAGGGCGGAGACGGATGGAAGAGAGGAAGAGAAAGATTAATCTTTTAAATAAATAAAATCAAGGAAAGACAAGGGCTGGGGTTCAGCCTTATAACTAGTAAACCCCTGAAGAGGAAGCCCAGACCACCTTAACCGATCGGAATTCGGGCGTCTGGGGTCTCAGGACCACCCCTGGGCGATGCTGGGGACGGCGGTACCGGTCCGCCCGGGGACGCAGACAGGGTAGACGGAATATGCATCTCCCCAGATCCGGGAGGGGGCGGAGCCTCGGCCGGCCCGGGCTCCGGGTCTTAGGGGGCGGGGCATGGGCGGAGCCTTTTCCCTAAATTAGCGGGCCCGCGGCTGTGCGGGGGCTCGGATTGGTGGCTCTTGACCTCGGAAGCAGTCGGCGGCGCTCGGAAGCGGCGGCGGGACGCGGGAGTCGGCAGGCTCTGAGACTGCAGGATGGTCGGAGGCGGCGGGAAGCGCCGGCCCGGCGGGGAGGGCCCGCAGGTACTGCGGCAGAGGGTGTGCGGGCTCGGCCGGCCGCCTTGGGTGATGGCCGGGGCAGCACAGTGCGTTTATCCAGGAGTCATTGAGCGCCTGCTGCGTGCCCGGGAACGGCGGTCGACTCCAGGGAGCCTGCCCAGGGCCGCTGTCGCCCGCTCTGCTGGGGTTTGGACCAGAGCCCTAGCACCGTGGCATCTTCTGCCCTCCTCCCCGTGCAGTCCTGGGGAAGCAGATTAAGACAACCAACGGCTCATTGGGTCACTCAGCCAGATTGATTGGAAACCGACAACTCCTGTCCCCGCTGCCCCCCGTAGAGCCCCCAGCCTGGGGAGGCGGGGCACGAAGGAATGTACATTTTACTGTAACTTTTTTGTTGGCGTTATAGCGCTAATGTGTAGAAAGTGCTGTGGAACATTGAAGGAGGATTTAACAAGTCCCAGGGGAACGTTAAGGAAGTCTTTTAGGGCAACTCAGGTTTGAAATGGTTCCTGAAGGCAGAGAAGAGAATTAAGGGATGAGTGGAGAGAAGGTTTGGGCACAGCGGAGAGTTAGGCCTGGCTGGAGCCTGGAAGGTGGAAAAGTAAGAGGGACCTGATCAGAAAGGCACTCTTGAGGGAGGGGGCGTAAAGTATGTGCGTTTTCTCATGCTTTTATAGGATTTCAGAGGTTCTGTGACCACTGCAGTAGCAATAAAGAGAGTCGGGCAGGAAAGAAGTGTCGCTGTGATAGGTAGCGTTTTAGAAAAGTTACTTTGGCTTTAATATAAACTGGATGGGGTGAGACTGTTAAGAGGGCTTAACTGCCTGGGCCTTTGTGTTGGGTCGTGCTGTCTAGGAACACAGGGGCGAGGCATAAGTGCAGCCTCTGAAGGGGACAGCTGTCCTACCTTTTAGTTACTGAGGATTTGGAGATGCTGAACTAGTGTGTGAGGTAAGGCAGAGCTGAGCGAATCCTTATCTCCCTTTGAAAGTGCAGCGAACCGCTTTGACAGTGATAGTATAAGAAATAAAATATCAAAAATGCAGATGAGTCTAAAGAGACTACAGCTAACAATAATAGCCAGCATGTATATATTAGGTGCTAGGACTATTCTGTGTATTTTACAAATAATAACTTACTCCTCGTCACAACCCTATGACATAGATAGTACATACGCCCTTTTTGGCGTTGGGGATACCAGGCACAGAGAGGTTAAGTAATTTGCTCAAGGTGACAGAGCTGGAAATCAGAAGAGTCAGGAGTCAGCCCAGGCAATCTAACCATTATGCAAAATTGCCTTTCAGCCAGGTAGATTAAGGCTTTTCTCTCTAACGTCTTAAGTTGGAGTCAGTGTTTGAAAGTCCGACCAATGACAGTTATAAGAACAGGAGGGAGGATGGGGCAGGACTTGATGTGTTCCTCCTGTTGCGTATTTGTAGTTGGAGAAGCAGCTTGAAGTGGTTGAAGCTGTGCTTGGGACCCAGCCTGCCTGGGTGTAAATCCCTTTTCTTCCACTTTCTAGTTAGGGACTTAGGGGAAGTTACTTCATTTCATTTGTAAAGTGTGAATGCTAGTGTCTAGCTTATGAGGTAGTTGTGAGGATGAAATGAGTTAATTCATAGAAAATGCTTAGAACAGTGGCCTGGCAGGTAGTACATAGTAAGTATTACTTATTGTTCTTACTATTATGATCGTTATTACTGTTATTGTTTGCTATCATTATCAACATCCATTTTTGGATCCATATTTCAACAGCCTTTTTGTTCAATTTAATTTTTTTATGACCTCGGATAGACACGTTATAATTCTTGACATAAAAAACTCAGTGGTCAATGCGTGGTCCTCTTTCCCTTATTTATTTAATAATGTAACAAACACCTGTGAACCCATTGCCCATCCCAACAACTGAAACACTGACAATAGCTCTCCATCCACCTGTGTTCCTCACTTGTCCTCTCTGCCGAACTTCTTCCTGTCACCCCAACTCAATGTAGCAACCAACCTGAATTTTATGTTTTCCCTTGCTGCCTATTTATAGTTTTATCATCTGTGAGTGTATGCTGAAACAATATTTATTTGTTGTTTTTGAACTTCATAAAAAGGCTATCGTGCTGCATATAATCTTCAAGGACTTTTTTCTTCATTCAACATATTATTAAGCCTGATCCATATTGTTGTGTATAGCTATATTTCCTTCTCACTGAGAGTAATATTCCATTGTTTGCAAGTCCTGGAATTATCCATTCTCCTGTCAGTAGGCATTTTCATTTGTTCTGTTTTCTGCTCTTAGATACAGTGTTATCAAGAACATTCTTGTATGTGTTATGTGATTCATAAATAGATTTTATAGACTTTGAATGATACCTAAAGTGACATCAAAAACTTGAGCCTGTAGGGAAAATGGAAGAATATAAATACGAGACACATCTAGGTTAGAATTTTTCAACCTCAGCAATATGGACATTTTGGGCCAGAGAAGTGTTTGGCGGGCTTGTCCTGTGCGTTGTAGGATGTTTAAGAGCATCCCTGGCCTCTACCCTCGCTAAATACCAGTAGCACTGCCGCTACCAAATTTATGACAATCAAAAATGTTTCCAGACGTTATTAAACGTGTCCCTTGGGGGGCAAAACTGCTGCCAGTTGAGAAGCACTGATGAAGGTGGAAAGGAAGAAAAAGGAAGGAACTTAATCCAAAAAGAAAGGATCCTGGTTCCTAGAAAGAAAAGCAGATTGCTATTTACAAAACTAAAGACAAGTAACCTCCAAGTGAGCATTTTGTCTCTACAGGAGTTTATCCAATATCTAATACACATTATAGCACCCAGCATACTTAACATAATGAACCTATATTGCAGAGAGATATTAGAGGTGAGTTTCATAACACAGTCCTGGCATTAAAGGGCCTTCTCTGGAATAATTGTTTTAACTGGCAAATCCCCCTGTGTCTAATTATTTCTGACGATTTGCTTCTGGTGTGATCACTGAATGTTTCAACAAAACGCACGATGACATCCTGTATACCAAGAGAAGGCAAAAACTGGCTTGCTTTATTTCTCTTTTCCCACTCGTTACCTTTTCTGTTTGTTTTTTGTTTTCTGTGTTTTCGTTATCTTAGAGAAATATATTTAAAGACTTGCTGTGTTGGGTCCCTCTTGCACTGTGTATTATAAACTGTTCTTTCCCTTTTTTCTTTGCCCAAAAGAATCCCCATATTTTACTCAGAAATACCATTTATAGAGTGTTAAACATGTCTCTCATAGAGTTGGGTGAACAAAAAGGAGCAATATTGTTTTGCAAGGAAAGTTATTGAAATTACTTTTGGAGAAACAAAGTTTTGTGTGCCAATTTTCAGTGTGAAAAAACAGTTGATGTGAAGAAGAGTAAATCCTGTGAAGCTGATGTCTCCAGTGACCTTCGAAAAGAAGTAGAAAATCATTATAAGCTTTCTCTACCTGAAGATTTCTATCACTTCTGGAAGTTCTGCGAAGAACTGGATCCTGAAAAGCCAGCTGGTGAGTTGCTTCAGAATCATTCTCCTGCTTCTACCAGTGGAAGCTGGACCAAGGCTCTGAACAGTTCATAGAAAAGGAACTTTTCAAAGATGTTTCTAATAAGAGAAGTATAAAATAATGCTATGATATGTCATTTGATCTGTTTTACTGGCAGAGGTAAGTAATTTCACGATCTGCTTTGAGGATTTGAAGGAAAACAGGTGCTTTGGTATGTTGCAGGAGTGTTGGTATGACTTAGCAGTTCCCTTCTATGAGCTTGTCCTATGGATTAGGTGAACCAAAAATTATGTTCAATAGTATTTATTAAAACAGAAAGTGGGAAATGGCTTAAAAGCCCATCAGTAACACATCTATTCAATGGATAGTCAGCGTTTTAAAAGAACGAGGCAGATTTTTAGGCAATGATTAAAGTTTCATGCGTGAAATGTTTTAAGTGAAAAAGAAATGTATAGAGAAGGCTACTATTAGTATTAAAAGAAAAAAAAATCAAGGATCCACCTACACATCCCTGTATACTATGTGTGTGCTTATACCATGTCTGAAAGGATACACAGAAAACTGATAATAATGGTTGTGACAGAGTTACTTTTCACTGTTACCCTTTTGTACTGTTTAAATGTTTTAACATAAGTTAGGGGGAGAGAAGCACTCCTATATACTATTGATGGAAATGTATATTGGTAGATAACTGAATTTTGGCAGTATATCAAAAGATTTAAACTGAGTAGCAACTTATCCAAAAATATTCATGGCTGTGTACAAACATGTTTTAGCAAAGATGTTCACTGAAGCATTGTTTAGAATAGTAAAAAAAGTTAGAAATGGTAATGTCTATTAATAGAATATATATCTGTAATGGAATATGATGCAGCTCTTAAAAATTATGTAAAACATTTAATAGCATAGGAAGTTATTCAGAAATTTTAAGTGAGGACAGGACAGAGAACAAAAAGATGACAACAGCATGGTCTCCCTTTAAGATATCTATATATCTGTTCATAAAGGAGAAAAATGTTATTACTGTATACCAGACTATTAACCTTATCTTTGGCTAGTGAGATGGATAATTTTAGTTTTTTTGTTATTTTAAAAATTAGTGCATGTTATCCTAAACTCTAGCTAAGCTCACCTGCTTTCCCCCTTCAAATAAACTGTCTTCATGCTTTTATTTACATTGTTACCTTTTCCAAGAGTTTTCTTCCTCTCTCCATCTCCACCTCCTTACATATCCAGGTCTTGCCTGGAGTGCTTACCTGCCTCTTAGAGAAGCAACGAGGACCCATCTGATGTTGTAAAAGTGTACACTTGAACAGACTTCATGATTCTGGTTTTATTTAATACTCCCTCTCTGTAATCTGTGAATGGAGAAAGAAGATGGAATCATCCAGGACTAGGGTTGGCCGAATAGATTGTCAAGGAAGCAAAGGAATCCAGAGTGATAGTAGCTGAGATAAAGGGAAGGGGGAGGAAATATTTTCATTAAAGACATTTTTTATTAAATTACCTTCCTTAATACATACTCGTTTGCTATCTATCTCTCCCTTAATCTGAGTGTGCTACAAATATTTGAGGCTAACAACAACGTAAGTAACGAGACAAGGTTAAGTGTGGGCATCTCTAATATACCCTTAGAAATACAGAACAGTCTTGCTTTAGCCAAAATAAGAAACAGCAGGAATGTTTGATATGTGATCAGTGGTAAATTTAAGAAACTGTAAATGTAAGTGCCACATTTTCATTACTCTGACTTCTTTTCCCTTCAGTGTTTATAAATAACATCTTCACATGTAACTAAAGATTTTCTTTTACTTTAGAAACTCTTTGTTAAGACAGTGCTTAGAAATAGTTTACTAATGAAAGGCATTATTTCCTATCTGCCTCCAGAAAGTTATTGTCTAAATTTGTTTAATTTTTAAGATTCACTTTCCGCAAGCCTTGGTCTTCGATTAGTGGGTCCTTATGATCTCCTTGCCGGAAAACATAAAATGAAGAAAAAATCAGCAAGCCTGAATTTTAACCTTCACTGGAGGTTTTACTATGATCCACCTGAGTTCCAGACCATTATTATTGGAGATGATAAAACTCAATTCCACATGGGGTATTTCAGGTAAATGATCTTTTCTTCTCTAAAATACAGCTACTGTCCTTCTAATGAGTATAAACAGACGTTTGCTGGCCTCACCCAAGGTGAAGGGCGTATTTGTTGCTTATTGGTGGCTACATGGGCTATCTGTTCTTGCTGTTGACCTTCTAACCTACCCGAGGATGGGTGAACTCTGTAGGTTTAACCTCAGTGGTTTCTCCTTTGTGTTATATGTAAACTTTTTCTTCCCTTTTGGGTTCAGAACTCTTTTAGCCCAAGAAGATAATTTAGAGCAGCTGCTGTGACTTAAATTAGTCATTGCTTCCAAGGGCCATAGAATTAAGAGTGCACTCTGGAGTCAGGCTGGTCCTGCTGTTCATTATCTGGGTGTTAATGTGCTAGTCGTTTAGGGACTGTGACTTTCTGTGACTCGGTTTCCTTTCCTAAAAATGAGGATAATAATTGTACATGCCTAAGAGAAATATTAAGAGGATAAAATGGATACATGCAAGATGGTTAGAATGTTAATAGAAGTAGCCTGAGGGGGAGAGATACATTGTCTACTAGTACTGGGAGGGACGCTGTTGTTTAAAGTGGAGATAAGGGCCGGCCAAGTGGTTGAGTTCACGGGCTCCACTTTGGTGGCCCCAGGTTTCGCCTGTCTGGGTGCGGACATGGAAGTACTCATCAGGCCATGCTGAGGCGGCGTCCCACATAGCAGAGCCAGAAGGACCTACAACTAGAATATACAATTATGTACTGGGGGGCTTTAGGGAGAAGAAAAAAAGTTTAAATAAAAAAATTTACAAATACAAAATAAGTAAAATGGAGATTAACTGTAAGGTAATAGAGAAAGTACAGGAAATGTGCCAGGAGAAGCACTGTGCAGTAGAGTGCACACAGGGCTGGGAACTGAGTTACATGGGTTCTGCTTCTGGCTTTGCCATTAACTTACTGGGACTTTGGCTCAGTCACTTCATCTGTGTTAGTTTCCTCAATTGTAAAATAGAAGAATTTGGTCATATATATGAATTGGATCCTTTCACCCCCTAATGTTTTCTAATCTTGTCTGTCCTGTTTCTTTTTGTTTTTCCAAATTTTTTCCACAGATTATAAACTGGGGTAGAGATGATCCTGTATAACCTCTTTCCCTGCTTCTTTTGACAGGCCTATTCTCCGTGTCTTTGTATTTAGTTATAAAAATAACTAGGTCCTAAGAATCTGAATTTTAGATTCTGTTATGTAAATAAGATTTATCGTAGATATTCCTGAGAAACTTAGAGCTTAAATGGGGCAAATTTTTTCCAATTTCTTAAAAACATGCAGATAATTTATATTAGCAGGAAGTAGAATTTATCAGCAACTAAATTTTTAATCTTTTGCTTAAACAGGGATTCTCCTGATGAACTTCCTGTATATGTTGGTACAAATGAAGCAAAGAAAAATTGTATAATTGTTCAAAATGGAGATAATGTGTTTGCTGCAGTCAAGTAAGAAAATACTTTATTTCAATCCCTCTCCTATTTGTAAGATTTGTTTACAATTTTTGTACTATAAGAGGAATTGAGGTAACGCAAATTCTAAATTTCTAGAGATTATTTTTGTCTTTTGCGGATAATCTTATCCATACTTCTACCTTTCACCAAAAAAACCACCTCTTAGATAACTTCTATTTAATGAAAATATTACTTAATCTTGACCTCAGTTGTCCCATGGTAAAATCCAAAGACTTTTTAGACTTTTTTTTTTAACTTTTTATTGGGATTATGATAGTTTACAACCTTGTGAAATTTCAGTTGTACATTATTGTTTGTCACTCGTTAGACATCTTATTTTAAACACCATCATGAAGAGTTCATTCTCAGAACCCACTGTGTATAGTTCAAACGGAAAGGTTTAATCCAGGAGAGCAGGTGCTCGTCAAATCCTTGGAATGGCTGATCGAGCAGACTGAGCCTCCAGGAATGCCTGTTGTGTGGCACAACTGGCCCCCCGATGGAGTTTGTGTCTCTGCCATCATCAAGAAGCTGGGAAATCGAGAACTGCTGCCACATGTCTGGCCCCAGGACCACATTGTCTTTGATGTAACCTGTGCCTGTAAAAGGGATGCTCTGCCCTCTGCCTCTCAACTCCCATGAAGCCGAGGACCAGGTACTGAGATCTCAGCTGCAGCTGCTGCAGAATAATTGGATTCCTCTACAGCTGTGCTCACTGGTGGAAACAGCAGAAGCACAGCCTCCACCTGGGATCTCTTCCACCTTTCAGATTTCAAAGAATTGCATCTGCTTGGGAGATGCTAGGTCCCATGTGGAGTCTGAGCTGAAGAATAGTATGGGAAATGCAATACGCTCTCATGTGGAAGGGGTTGCAATGCAGCTGAGTGAGCCAGTCCACACTGTACCAGCCACAGACTTAGTTTGAAGCCATTTGTCAGCAGCTATGCAGTTTACATTATAATAAAATGAAGAAAATCTTTATCATTTTAAATATAATAAGTACATCATGTTTTGTGTGACTTCTTTTAATACCCTATTATTTTTTTTATTGCTGAGGAAGAGTCATCCTGAGCTAACATTGATTACCAATCTTCCTCTCTTTTTTTTTTTTCTGCTTGAGGAGGATTTGCCATGAGCTAACATCTGTGCCAATCTTCCTCTATTTGTATGTGGGTCGCCACCATGACATGGCTGCTGACACGTGGTGTAGGTCTGTGCCCAGGAACTGAACCCCGGCTGCCAAAGGGGAGTGTGCCGAATTTAACCACTAGGCCTAGGGTGGGCCTCTAATACTGTATTTTTAAAAAGACTTTTGTTCCATGTAATTTAATAGTGCAAATTTGCAATAAACGGAATTCAAACTAAGTCAGCCTAATGCACCCACTAGACTGCTATGTACACACCGTACATACCAGTGTATCTGTAGATGTCCAGAAAAGGATCTTCTTTCTTTTTCTCTTCTGAGACTTCAGAGTTTTACATAATATGTTGCTTGGCTCTGTTATATAGTTCTTACAGTACAGTATCTGTTATATAGTTCTTACAGTATAATTTATAATACTTATAATTGATACAGCTCCTTTAAGCCCTTCAGATTTAAGTTCCATCCGGGCAGCTTTCTTGTGTACAGTACCTGCCCCACAGTAGATGCTCCGTAAATCATTCACTCATTCGACAAATACTTTGGCATGCAAGAACACCTACGTTTTAATTAGTCTTAGGAAAAATCTTTTTAAAGAAGGATATAGTGGTTATCTAAAATAATCCAAGACTGTTCTGGTATTTTTTTAGCTTATTGGAGAACACAGAAAAGAAAAAGAAAAATACATTGGTGATAAGTTTGTAATTTAGGTGAAGACCAGCAAGTGAGTATTTGAGTACCTATTTCACTCAGTGTTTTCTGCCTCCGATTTGTCTCAAACATAGAGGTAAAAAGGTTATGATACTTTCCAAGTGTTAGAACTGTTTAGTTTTTTGGATCTTCCTTTACTTAAACCAACTAATCAGAATACTTAATTTAGTTTACTTCTATATCAGCCTGAGTAAAGTCTTTCAAGGCAGATCATTTATTATAAACAAATTGTTTTTCATGCCCAGGGAAACTAGTTCTCTTCACGCAAGATGTACTAGTACCCAAAGAAATGCAAATTCAGCTCGCACAGATGAGTAAAGATTAAATAATGGTAATACCCATTGGTGGTTGGGTCTAAGAAACCTTACTGATGTGAGGGTTAATGCTAAAACCTTTATAGAGAGCAGTTGGAATAAAGTTGTTTAAATATTTTTCAAAGATTTCTTGACAGATAATTAACATTGCTAGGTACTGTGCTAGGTAGACATTTATACTCTTAAATCAGCAATTCCATTTCTAGCTACTTATCTGAAGAAATTGTGGACAGGAACGCAAGTATGTGTGTATATTAGATTATTTATAAAAATGAAAAATTGGAAACAAAATATATCCAGCAATGGGGAAAATTAGATAAATGTAGAATGTCTGTACACTATAATACTAGGATGTTGATTTGTTGATTTGAAAAGGTATTTGATACATTATGTGAAGAGGTTAAATAATAGTGTGGAATGATTCCATTTTCATATTGTCTGTTGC
This sequence comes from Equus quagga, assembly GCF_021613505.1. NCBI lineage: Eukaryota > Metazoa > Chordata > Mammalia > Perissodactyla > Equidae > Equus > Equus quagga. The sequence continues at coordinate 54,993,802 of NC_060269.1, read as the reverse complement.
ACATAGAGATTCTCAGAATTTTAAAATATTTATCTTCAGACAACAAAATTACAAATGATTTTTTTTTTCTGCCTTTTCGTCTGAAAATAATTGTAGCAATAGTTTTGACATCACAGACCTCCTAAAAGGTCTCAAGGACCCTTAGGGGTCCACAGACATACTTTGATAACTGCTATTTAGTTAATGGTTCAAACCTGACTGCATATCAGAATAATAAAATGTCATTTTGCACCAATGGCACAAAGGTAATGGTGTGTTATAATGTTGGCACCTTGACAGGAAGCAAGGCAGTAGCACCAAATAGCAGTCATTGTATTATTCACAGCATAATGCAAGTGTCATTTAAGAATGTCAGTGATGAAGCAGTAAAAATGTTAGAGCTCTCCCATTGAGTACACATCTTTTTAACATTCTGTGAGACAAAATGGGAAGTACATAGAAAGCACTCTGCATACTCAAGTATTATGGTTTGTCTCGAGAACAAAGGTCTTGTGAGACTGAGTTGTGAGCTGAACTTTTTTCCACTTGAGTGACTGACAAACTCTGGTTATTCAGACATGGGTGTTTGACAGACATTTTCTCAAACGAACCAAAGAATACAGCTGACTGTAGTTGTTGCCAGGGATAAAATTCAAGATTTCAAAGGCAAAAGTTAGAATTGGGGAAACTTATAACCACCATTGTGAGCCTGACAGCTTCTCACTACCTGAAGACTTTTCTAATGAGATTGTGGTGATACTAATGAATGTGGTTTCTTCATATTGTGATATAATGGAGTGAATTTGATAGGAAGAGTTTTAATATTTGGAAGATCTGCATAACTTAGTGAATCAATATTTTACAAATGACCATTGCAGGATTCATTCAGAGTTCAAGGTATCCCAGTGGATTTAATGCAACAGAGTACAAAATGTTCATGGTGGTAGTTTCAGTTTGCACATTGCGACTTTGAGCTTCATAAAGCAGGGTATTGGAGAGTAAGTTTGAAGCTGAGAGACAAAAGCTTAATAAACTGGTACAGAAGTAGTCATAATAATGTGATAAGTATGGGAAGACAACTAAGTGCCTTAAGTAGTGGTAGAAGTCTTCATAGAGAGAGGATATTTTATCTAGGTTTTGAAGAATGCATAAGAACTTACTAGAAACAATGGGAAGAAGAGTGTTCTAGGTAAGGGAACAGTATGTGCATGAAAGTATGAAAACAAGTGGCCCAGAGTACAAGGCCTATATGCCATGCCAGAGAGATTGCTTCACCTAGGCCTGACGTGATCGATTTGCTTTCTGTGGCTGATGTAAATGTATTCTCTTAATACCAACAGCCGGTTATGACTGAAAGTAACTTTTAGTGTAACCATGTGTGCTGTAATCAGAAGACAGGGATTTTGGTGGTCTTGGCTTCTGTGGCACTTTAATCTGCTTGTATTCATTCTGTGATCTTGGGTAAGATTATCCTCTGTGCCTCAGTTTCCTGATTTGTAACATGGGGATGAGAGGAGCACCCACCATGAAGGTCCTGAGCTCTTTACAGTGCCCAGCCATAGCAGACTGTCAAGTGTTAGTGGTGAGCAGAAGCCGGTTTCATCCTGGGAGGCTGGTAGTGGCTACAGAGGAAGAGGATTGACTTGTGTGTCCAGCTGAGTGCTTCTTGCAGCTCTTCATTTCACTCTTGACCACCTCTGCTGGTAAAAATCAACCTGCTTGTGATAAAACCTAAAACTATTTCTGTAACTAACTGGCATTAATGTATTGTACTATTCACATACCTTTAAAAATAATTTTGGATTGTGCTTTTGTATAAGCTTATAATAGTTTTGCTTTCCTTTTACATTTTCTAAATTTATCTCAACAGAGATTTAAAGGTAACATTTTAAAAAATCTTAAGTATTCTAAGTATCCTCTGGCTCTTTAAAAATTCAAAATCCTTTTTGGTGTCTACATACTGTTTTTTTCTGTTATGCCAGGCTTTTCCAAAGCAGTTTGCCATATCTTAACATCAAGTGATGTAACTTAAAACTAGGCTTAACCTCAGGTTTTGAAGATCCCTTATGTCATTATTGTAGATACTTCGGGGATAATACAAATTTGAATCATGTTTGCTGTTCTTGTGACTGGCAGCTTTTTATTGATATTGCTTTTCTCTTATTTGAAGAAATCTATTAGGGATTTTGAGAGAACTGTTGGTAATTATTCTGCAGTCTTTTTCTTGAATGGAATTTGATGTCTTTAAATTAACTGCTTTAATTTCCCAAAGTCAGTGTACTTAGTACAATGGCCTGCATAATAATGAGGGCTTTGATTTCTTTTTCAGATTATTTTTGATGAAAAAACTTAAAGAAGTAACAGATAAAAAGAAAACTAGTCTCTTGAAAAACATAGATGAAAAACTCACAGCAGCAGCCAGAGAACTGGGGTACTCCCTGGAACAGAGAACGATGAAGATGAAACAGAGAGATAAGAAAGTATGATTTAAATCTGTTCGTCTCTGACAGTTTTGCTATTTGAACAGGGTTTTACTCCTCTCGATTCCTTTCCGCCTGCATCCAACCCTTCTCTTCTTTCCTCCTGCCCCATCCTAAGGAGAGCTGGATACCGCCCCTCAGGGCCTCCCTCCAGTGCTGCCTGGCACCGGGACTGCCAGAGGACAGCGCTGGAGCCGGGCCTCGGTGGCTCCTGTGGTGCTTAGAAGGGATGAGTCATGGGACACGATACTGCTGCGTGGTTGTATGACTCATGCCAGTATTGCCCATGTTTTTAATCTTGTTTACCAGTTACTCAGTTCATAGAATTGAGTGAAAGCAGCTTTGTACATAATGTTTACTTAAATTTCTTTTTTTAATGGCTAAGGTCTGTTGATTTAGTGCAAGGTATTTTTTTGGAGGGGGGGAGGAGTGTTTTTGAAAAGGTATGCCTTAGAGTGCTTTAGTTAAGGGCCTCAAAGGTGGTTCTCTTTTGAGAGAGAATATGTATTAAGATTTGTTAGTTTTCTCCAGTAAATGTGTGTATAAGCATCATCCATGCTTTTTCCTTATTGAGCACGTCAACATTTCTTTTTGCATGTCTCCTAACGCCTGCACTGAATGGAGTATTTTGTAAACAGCAAATACTTCTGGGTTTGGAATCCTTTTGGTTTTTCACTTAAAAATTCCAGAGTAAGTTACAACACAAGCTAGAGGAATTCTGCTTTGTGGTAAATAAGAATTCTGTTGGAGGTTGTTCTTACAATCTCTGGGGAGGAAGGACATTTATCACTGTGGAATTGAGGGCACCAGGTCTCCTCCAGCCTCTCACCGTTGTCTGTTGTGGCTGGTTCATCTGAATGTTCTAGGCTAAATGACGTACTAGTTATTCCTGAGTAAACTAATGCTGGTAACTAAGTACTTCAGTGTACTTAGTTATTGAAAATGCTACTTAAGTGCCTTCTCTATCTTGACTCAGCTGCAGGGGTGATGTCCTGGTAAGTTACAGTCACTAAATTGCAATCTTAGCAATTGTTTTCCTTTAGTCCTAAAGACCAGAAATAGTTTCTAAAAATGTCCATTTGCGTGAGACTCATTGCAATAGGGCATTTTAAATTACTTCAAGATTTTATTTTGCCGTTTTACCTTTCTAGTTTTCATGGGGAGCCTCTTCCACCTTATGAATAGAAGGAAAAGGGTAGCATTTCTCGCCTCATTATGAATTCCTAATTTGTCTTGACTAAAGATTGAGCTTCTCTAGACAGAATAGCTGGTGGCAAATTCTTTATCAGAACCTTGTTTTATTTTTCAACCATCAACTAGAATCTTTTTCAGATGAGATGTCCTTAATTCTTCCCATAATTATAAATAAGATATGATTGGGATTTAAATTTCATAGGTATATTTTTCCTGGCCCTGCCCCCATGAGGTTTTAGTATTTGTTCTTTTTACAAAAATAGCTGGTAAAAAACATAAATACAAAGAAAAAGAACTTAGACAATCATGATTTTATCCTCCCAAAGACAATGTGTTGATGATTACGCTTTCAGATCCTTTTCTATTCTATGTGTAAGTTTGTTCTTGTATTGTTATTGTGAGATCTTCATTTAATTCCTATTTTCTAGTCCTGAAAAAATCAATTCCACTAGTATATGTGAGTTAGTGACTTTGTCCTTATGGATGAGAGTCATATATTCATTCTAGCATAAAAGAGCACCGGATAATACACTAGGAATCATTGTACCTTATGCTAACGACACCTTGTAGTGCTTTGGAGTGTGAAGTCCTTATGAGTTACTTCCCTGGACTTCTACAGCAAAGTAGGAACTAGCCTGTTTTATAAATTAGTAAATTGTGGTTTATAGAGGCTTTGTTCCTTGTCCAAAATCATAAGTGACAAATATGAGACCTAAATTCACATCTTTCATATTTAGCATTCATTCCAGTCCATCTTACTAATTGGCTGTATGCCACCTTACCTTTTCTTATACCTAGATTTCATCTTTAAAAATGAACACTGATTTAATGTTGCTGTAAATGAGGGTACATCATTCCATCCACCTCTGATTCTGAGGCCTCAGACTATCACACACCCTTGTACAGGGTTTTCCTAAGTTTGTAATGCTATTCTTCTTAATAAAAAAAGGATTCCGATGCTTTGCTGGTAATTGATACCTCTTTATGCACAACTAGTACAGTTCCTCATCTGTGAAAAATGTGAAAATACATACTATGGTTTTTGTTGTGTGTCAGCCTGAGTGGGGAAGAAGTCAGTCACTGTGTCACTGTTTTCTTTTTCTTTCATTATCAGTACTATTTTATGACCTTTTTATATTTACGAATACATTATGATTATCACTTCATATTGCTAACTTGAAGATCTACCTCATAATTTTGAGTGGCTGCAGAGCACTATGCTTATCTTTAAAGTTTAGTTTGCTTAAAACTTCTCACAAATAGAGATACCCCTGCCATAAATAACCTTTTATACCGTTGTTTGCATGCTTGTCTGATTATTTCCTTAGAAGAGATTCTTAGACATAGTATTGCCAGACCCACAGTGGCTGTGTGTGTGTTTTGTTTTTCTTTGCTTGTTTTTAGTTTTGTGGTGCTTTTATTTTCATTGTTTGCAAAACTGCCTTCTGTGAGTTCCGCTAGTTTACATTCCCACCGGCAGTGCTGGGTGCCTGTTTTCCCCAAATCCTCGCCAGTCCTAGGTATTGTCAGTCTTTTTCATTCTGATAAGTAAAAAATAATATGTCATTGTTTTAATTAGCATTTCTTTGATTATAAAGGACATTAAATATTTTTCGTTTATCTGCTAGCCGCTTGTATTTCTTTTGTGGACTTTGCCCATTTTTCTATCAGGGTTAGAATTAGTCTTTTCTTACTTCTGTTTAATTTGGGTGTTAGTCTTTGCCCTTACTTGTAAGACTCTTTTATAGTTTATATACATTAATCTTTTTTATGAATTTTATCGTTATATGTGTATATTGCAGATGTTTTTCATCAATATATCTTATTTGTCTTTGATTTTTACTTGATAGATTTTTTTGTATCTTTATGTAGTCAATCTATAATTCTTTTCCTTCTGCAACCCAAAATTATAAAAAATATTTGCTTTTACTTCTAGTAGTTTTATGGTTTTATTTTTACATTTAATACTGAAATCCAACTACAAATTGTCTTGGTATAAAGGGTAAGATATAACATACGTGACTTCAATTGTTTTTTCCCAAATGGTGAGCAGTTGTCTGAGAACTTCTTTTGAATAGTCTCTCCCTTTTGTTGCTTAATAAAAGATAGTGAAAGAAGCAAGAGTGGGAGAAGGGGGGAGATTAGAGTGAAAAGAGTTTTAAGATACAAAGAATCAGGTGAGAGGACTTTAAGAGTTTATTTTTGGAGTTGTGTTCTTCTCTGTTGGGAATTTTCACTGACTGCAAAAAGAAGTGAAATTTTGAAGTGAATGTTTTGTTAAGGAAAGACTGAAGAATGATGCCACTAGTGTGAATAAGATTGTAGAGTGGAGGGATTATGTTAGAGGTGGTGGCTGGGCCTGTTTTTGTCTTTGAAGATTACCACTTAATAAGAAGCTCACTGGTTATGTTATTTGCCTGCATAATGGGCACCACAAAACTAGAAACTGCCCTATTTTGGGGAAGTTTGCAAACAAGCCTGAATTTTCCAGGTAAACATAGGGGACCTGAATTTGGAAGGCTGGATGAGAGGAATTCTGTCCTACCACATCTTCCTGCTACAAACTATTCCTTCTTCTTTTAGGCCCAGTTCCTTATGCTTTCTACCTATAAGATACTATGATCTTAGAGGAAACTGATATTCTGGCTTGCCTCCTGTAATAGGATGCATGGTGTTCTTCCCTAACCAAACAGGATGCAGACTTCTAAATGACTGACACAATTAATAAAAGCCAGTTATTCCACTGTTTTATAATTAGTGCTTCACTTTTAGCTAATTTTAAAGAAAGAATATTAAACTTTTGCTCTGGAGTCCAAATTTACTGAAATAAAGTAATCATTGAATATTATATTTTGATAGAAGTGTTGAGGGTTTGTGTGTGTGCTTTGTTTTTTGTTGTTTTTGTCTGTTTACCATGATTAAATTTTGTTTATTTTTTCTTTTCTTTAGGTCGTGACAAAGACCTTTCATGGTGCAGGCTTGGTTGTCCCAGTAGATAAAAATGATGTTGGGTACAGAGAGCTCCCTGAAACAGATGGTAATGTGTTTCTTTTGTAAACACGTACATATGTGTATATATATATTAATATATGTGAAGGAAGGTTTCCTTATATTGAGAAATAGGTAAGTATGGGTACCTTTTGTGGGACAGTCACTAGACCTTAGTGATAAAGAGCAATCCTAGGTTATAGGGTCAATCAGGCCTGAATGAAACTGGGTTTGTAGTTGTGTAACCTTAAGCAAATTATTTAACCTCACTAAACCTTGTCTTTTTCATCTGTAAAATGGTTAATAATAGTGAATACCATTCATAGGGGTGTTTGGGGTATTAAAGAGTATGTAATGTGCTTACCTGGTGGTCTAGTTAAGATTCAGCACTCTTACCACCAAGGTCCGGGTTCCTTTCCTGGTCTGGGAACCACACCATCCATCTGTCAGTTCTCATACTGTGGTGGCTGCATGCTGCTGTGATGCTGAAAGCTATGCCACTGGTATTTCAAGTACCCAGCAGGGTCACCCATTGTGGACAGGTTTCAGCGGAGCTTCCAGACTAACACAGACTAGGACGAAAGACCTGGCTTCCCACTTCCAAAAAAATTGGTCATGAAAACCCTATGAACAGCAGTGGAGCAGGGTCTGATACTGTGCTGGAAGGCGAGAGGATGGCATAAAAAGACCGGGCAGGGTTCTGCTCTGCTGTACACAGGATTGCTCAGAGTCGGAATTGACTCTGTGGCACTAAAAACAACAAACATGCTTAGCACAGTGCTTGCCTAATAGCGCTTAAAATATGCTAGTTATTTTTAAGAGTTTAAAGAATTTTAACCTATTGCCTTACCTAGGTTACTTTTTCTCAACTATTGAGAACTTTTGATGTTACAGTCAACTTATAAAATAGTAATTTTTGAAATAGTATGCATTTTTGCAGTCCTTTGTGAAAAAGTTTTCAATAGTATGTAAGACTAAGCTTTCAGAAGCCCAAGATTCTGATCTTCATCTATAAGTGTGAAAACTCTTTGAAAATGGACTATTCATACACAAAATCTAATTATTGCTATGTTCGCAAAAAGAGAATCAAATCACTTCTGAACTTGCTCCTCCCCTCCATCCCCTTCTCACTTTGAACATCCCTGTTGGCATTCCCTTATTTATAAAACTTAGACGGAAATCAAAATTAGCACTTCCTCAAGGAAGAACCAAGTGTTCCTGCCCAACACATACAATGTTGGCCATCCGTTTTTCAGAACAGAACTAACCAGCCTTGGTTGTTAGTCTCTGGGGTTGGGACCTGAAAGTCTGCATTCTTAACCAGTTCTCTAAAGCAGCTGTTCTCAAACTTTATTGTGCAGAGTCTCCAGCCAATAGACTGAGATGTCTTAAATCACCACTATTCACATGTAACTGTTTTTGCTGCACCCCTACCACTTTAGAGGAATTCCAAGAGGAAAATGCATATGGCTGAGCTGTACCCTATGGTAGCTGCTAACCATATGTGGCTATGGAGCACTTCAAATGTGGCTAGTGCAGTTGAAGAGCTGAATTTGTAATTTTGCTTCATTTTAGTTCATTTAAATTTAAAAACTGGAACACTGGTAAATTTTATATTGATTATATGTTGAAATGATAAGATTTGGGGTATATCAAGTTAAATATCTTAAAATTTCATGTTTTTTAATATGGATACTAGAAAAAGTTTAATTACCCATGTGGCCTGCATTCTATTTGTTGGACAGGCTAATCTGTCCCATAATCTCCTCCCTGAAGCCAGAGGTAATCTGATGGGGAAGGAATGAAGCTCTGGCTACTTGCCATTCAGTCTTCTGCTTCTGGGCTAATCTTCTCTTCTGCATCTCTGTGCACTAATCCATTGGAAGCTTTAAAAAGCAGAATTACTGTCTTGTTTGGGAAAGGTTGAAAAAATTTGTTATAGAGATGGCAGTCTCTGAAACTTCAGGGGTGGCGGGTATTAAATTGTAGTGCCCTGGAGTAGACCCCTTACACTCCCCTGGTTGTGGTTCTGGGTTTTTTTTTTGTCCAAGATCATTTTTATTTACCTCTGCTTTTTTCTAACGTGCTAGACATTCGATCCTTCTTTGGTTTAGTTATTTTTGAATGAGAAGTAGTAGCAAGACATAAAGTTAAGAACCGAATGTCATCTTGCTCTTGCGTTGTGTTGTTTGCCAGGGGGTGTAATTGATTGGCAGTTTGTCAGTGTACAACAGTGTTCAGCAAATCACAATTAAGTTTGTTCCTAACCAGTTTCCCCTTTGAAGCTTCTTACACATAACATTTTAACCTGGCAAATAAGATACCATTCACTGAGCAATTCATAAATGTCACGATTGACTATATCAAGTGATATATACAATATTTAATACTCACCCAACTCTTTAAAGTAGGTCTTATTCCCATTTTCAGGAGGGAGCTGGATCTCAAACTTGGGTCTTTCTGAATATAGAGTGCTTACCCCTACCTAAGGAATAACTGCTTAGCTAGTTGCCTAACTTACTTTGACACAAACACCATGGCTTAGCTTAAGTATTCCAGTTGGTGGTAATAGCAGGGATAAAATAAGAATTAAGTACTGAAGCTCCTTAATCATTGAGTGTTTTGAGTAGTAACATTTAAGGCTTCATTTTTGAGTAGTTAATTTAAGGCTGCATTTAGATATTCTTTAAGTTTGGGCTTCTGTTAAGTGGATTTTTGTAGGATGTTTTATTGGTGGAAGAACATATTTTCTCTCACACTGGTGGTGAGCTGAATATTTTCATCTCTGTTCTTTAATATTTTTCTAGATTAGTAATTCTTGTAAATTGTTTATTCTTTTCTAGTCTGTATATGACTTGCCAGGGGTGAAAATAGAAAATGATTCCATAAAGTGATAAACTTTAGATTATTTGCTAACAGAAGACAGAGGTCTTCATTTTCATGCCAAATCTAATTGATTTGTAGTGGCTGCCTGGAGCACTGTGGTGAGAGAGATTCTAAGGGTCTCCATCAATTAGTTCTGTCTTCTGTAGATAGAAGGAGGAAACCCTTATTTTCCATCCTTAAGGAGGTTTTTGAAGGAAGCCTGATCTATTTCCTGGAAATGATTGCCATTGATTTTTTTTCTGAAGAAGGAAAAAAAAGGGAGTTTATTAAGCTTATGTAGAATTACTTAACTTTTAAAAGATTTCAGACCAATAATTGTCACTACTATTTTATAGTCAGGAACATAGGTGATAAACATAGTTTGTCCAATGTGATAATGATCTCCCGAAGGTGGGAAAGGGAACAAAACACACTTTGTGACCTCACGTACATCATGCATTCTGTTTGGTCATTACGACTGAAGCAACCAAATGATATTCATATTCTGAGGTTACAAGCCCTAGTATATCTTTTCCACCGTTGATAATCTTATACTTTGTATTTGTAGTTAATAGCAATAGAATATTGTGCCTCTTACCTATAACTTCACATGATGTATCATTCTTAGATGGGATTGTTCACCAACCCTCCTCTCCCCCAGTAGAGCAGCCTCATTGTTTAGAAATGTGTTTTGTTGGTTTGTTTAATATCCATTCTTTTCATTATTGGATTATCCTCAAGGAAGTAGTTTGTCAAAAAGGACATCTAATTAGATATTGTTCAGTACCTTCATTCCCACATGCAGCCTGCGATCTGAGACACATTGGCATCCAGAAAGTAGTGAAGAATAATGATGAAAGCCAAAATAGAAATGTTAAGTCACTGGTTTTTTTATTTAGATAAATGTTAGAAATTTTCTCTGTGTTCTTCAAATTACACTTTTGCCATGGCCACCTTCCCCCGCTTTGGTACAGGTTTAATTCTGCAGTGATTTCTTGTCTCTTATATTGTCTTTTTCTGTATTTTTTTTTAAACAAAGTAGGGCAAAAAAGAATAAACTTTGTTTTTTAAAAAAATCCAGCTCCTAACATAGACTAGCCCACAGGTGGGCTCCATAAGGTCTCTGTCGCCATATTCTTTTGTGTTTTTTGCAACTATTTAAAAATGGAAAAACATTCTTAGTTTGCAGGCAGTTAAAACGGGGTGGGCCGGGTGTGGCCATAGTTTGCAGATCCTGGGACTAGCCAACTGAATACCTTTGAAAGCTGATATAAAATCCTGATTACAGTTAGATCCATTATGAAACAGTCACACTTTGCTAAGACAAGAAATCTTTTTTGTTAAGCTATATTTATTCTTGTCTTAAGTAGAAAACTGTAAAATTGCCATTCCAAATTATAGTGCCATCTAAGGTGGCATCAGTTGTAGTAGTACCAAAAGTCATAAGAGGAAAAACCCACCTCAGGCATTTTACCTTTGAAGATGGTTATAGTCTTTTTCTATCATTGATTTCTTTCAGCCAACCTCAAGAGAATTTGCAAGACAATTGTTGAGGCAGCAAGTGATGAGGAGAGGCTGAAAGCTTTTGCTCCCATTCAGGAAATGATGACTTTCGTGCAGTTTGCTAATGATGAATGTGATTATGGCATGGGGCTTGAGTTGGGAATGGACCTCTTTTGTTATGGTTCACACGTGAGTAAAAACATCTCCACCTTAGAACCACCATCAAACCTCTCTCTCCTCTCCCCGCTCCTTCACACACACCACCCCCCACACCCCCTCATGCATGCACATTCATCCCTGAGTACTAGCGTGGGTAGGATGTGGATTCAGCTTGCATTTCCAAATGAACTTTTTGACGTGATTAAGCAGATGTTCTAAAAAATACTCATTTGAAATTCATCTGGTGTTCTGGCAAAGGTGGATAACCGAGATTATTTGCCTTCAGGTTGACATTAAAGTGAACTTAGGATGCACGTTCCAGGGATTTGCCCCCTAGTTGGGTATGTTGAGGGTATGCTAACACACCTTGCCTAAGGGCTCCATTTCATTTTCTGTTGTGCTTACTCAACTGTGGTTGCCTCATAAGTCAAAGAAGCAATAAGGTGTAGTGGCTCTACCATGTTTCTGGGACTAAACTGTTAACTCATATCTTCCCCACTTAATAGTTGTGTCAGATGGGCAGTTTTTCCAGCACCTTTGTTTCTGTCACTTTACCTATAAAATGTGTCTGTACATGCTCACACAGACCATTTAATTCTCATTTAATCTACGATGCCACCTACGAAGCACAGACAGGTAAACCATCTTGCTCTCTTCACACAGACAGCCTGGTTTCAGAGGCAGTGTCTAAATCAATAATTCCCAGACTGTAAAGTGTATAGGAATCACCCGAGATATTAAAATGCAGACTGTTTCAGTGGATCTGGGGTAAGGCCTGGGGTGAGACTGCATTTCCGACATGCTTCCGGGTGATGGTAATGCCACTGCTCGGCAGACCATACTTGGAGGAGCAAGACTAAAGACTAGCAGCAGCTCTCTGACTTTAGCAGGCATCAGAATCATCTGGAGGGCTTCTTCAAACACAGATTGGTGCACCCCTCACACACCAAGTTTGATTGAGTTCTTGGATGGGCCCTGAGAATTTGTATTTCTGACAAGTTACCAAGTCAGGCTGATGCCCCTGCTCAGGGGAACCCATTTTGAGCCATATAGGCTCCCTCCTATATGGTTGTTATCAGTAAAAATGTCAAAATGTTTAACAACCAGAGTGACCATCATTGATCAACTAGAGTAGTGCTTGGCCTGTCAGAAAAGGTGAACCCTGCTTAATAGGAAGCATGATTGTTGTGAGAATTAAATAACATATAAGAATTTATGAAAAGGTTGAGCACAATCCTTAGCACATAGTAAATGCTAATAAATGTTTATCAACAAAAGCGTTGCCCGCTGGTCTTCTAGTGTATATGTAATAGTGGTCTAAGTCACTTGATAAGCTTAAGGCAGTGACTTAAGAGATGGAGTGGTTACATGGTGGGTGGGGGAGAAAAGGAATTTGAAGATAAAAGGGAGTAGGTGTGATGTGAAAACTCACATTGAGCATTCCTGTCCTTACACTATCAACTAAGGAAAATAACGATTAAAATCTTAACTGGTGGGGATACACTGAAGAGAAGGAAAAAGCATTTGATCGTATAGTTTGGGGCAGAAAAAGGTTGATAAACCATTGTCTAAGGGAATAGGGAAGCTTAAGATTTTAACTTGGTTTTATGAAATGCCTTTAGTCATTTAGAGCTAAATGACTCTTGGACAGAATGCCAGGTGCCCGTCTCAGAATTCTCTGTTCCTAATCAATTGAGAGTAGCTGAAATGATTTAGGGAGTATGCTTTGTTACAAGTGCTTTTTCAGTATGTTTTCTGCTACTTATTAGGGCATCTGCTGTATTCTCTGCTTAATGTTACATTTTATTTTTCAGTATTTTCATAAAGTTGCTGGCCAGCTTTTACCTCTTGCATATAATCTGTTGAAGAGGAATCTCTTTGCAGAAATTATTGAAGATCATCTGGCAAACAGAAGTAAAGAGAACATAGACCAACTTGCAGTATGAGTGAGAGTTGTCTTTCTTTGGTGTTCAGTATTTTAAAGCATTAATATTAAACATGATTTTTTGTTAAGGAATACATGAAATAAATTGATGGAAACATTTACTAATAACTTTTATAAAGCTCTTCTTGCCTGGTCTTCTTTCATGTGCAAACAAATGGCAATCAAATCATCTAAATGGTGACGCCCAGTCACATTCGAAAGACAACCAGTCATCCTCTAACATGTCACAGGAAGTCACAGCCTATGGCTGCGGATAACTAGACTGTCCTCTCCTTCCCGGGAGTCCTGTTTCAATAGTTAACATATGGGCAATAGGAATTTATTCAAAATTTGAGTTAGTAATAGCTGTAGCTTTAAGGATTGGGTTATAGGGGGTGGGGAGGACACAGGGGACATAAATGGGAAACTCAAGACACCCTAGCCAGCACTCTCCCAGACCTATGGAAATGGCATTTCAAGTGTCTTCAGGTGACTGATATGTATCTTCCTCACCAGTAGTCCAGTTATTCCATTAGGTATATTCTTTAAAACAATTCTCCTTTGACTCAGTCTTTATTTACTAATCAATATAGCATAGTATATTGATATAGTAATCAATATACCATTAATTTAGATTTTAGAGTTTTCCATTGCAAATTATTTCATTGGATTTCCAGTACAAATCTCTGGATAGCTGTGTTTTACCAGATTCAGATTGTCCTTAAGCCTGGCAAAATGTCCTTCACCTTAAAAAATAGCAAACCATGAAATACAAAATAGCAAACTTTGCAGATTGGACTAAAGAGCCTATAAGCTTTTTACCCTTAATATGAAGTTGAAAGTAGAGACTTCAGCTAATCTAGTTTAACCCCTGACCTTTTGTAGAAGATTGACTTGACCTCCTCAAAGAGTGTCTGTTGGATAGTCAGTCTCCAAAGTTACTGTCAGCTGTCTCCTTAGAACAGACTTGAGATATTCTTTTTGATATAAGGTATGAGTAGACTATTAAAAGGGAACACTTCCAGTTGGGATTTTTATTATGAGTAGCATGTCTCATCTCCCCAGTTAGGCTATAAGGTTTCTAAGGACATACATTTTGTGAGTATATGTCCCCTATAGTAACACAAACCTTTGAATATATATGTATTTGTTGAATAAAATGACCCTAACCCATGCCCCTCACTAAGCGCCAGATAACATCACACTTGGAAGATTTGGGAAACTTTTTTGACAAGATGCCCATGAGTTAAGGATTCCTGGCTTCTCAGACAACACAGTGTCTTCTGGGATCAAAAATCCCCTCTGCCACAGCCTACGATTAGCATCTGTTCTTCCTCCCATGGCCCGTGCTGCCTTTGTAGGCAGTTAACATGCTTTCTTCAAGAGAGACAGTTTGTATAATAGCTTAGCCAAAACTAAGAAGATCTTTACCTTCCCTTTCATTACTGTACAGGAACTTTTACACTTCCGATGGCGGGGTTTTAAGGAACTGCCACATTTCGGTAACCTAAGTATCTGCAGGTCCTGAACCCATCTGAACGCATTAGCTGGTTTGTATTAAAACATTACAGTAACAATTAGCTCACACTTTGATTAGTAAAGGTGACCAAATCACATTTGGTCTTAAAGTTTCTGAGGTGCGTCTTAATATTGGAGACAGTATCTATAAATAGTTAAATATCTTTTAAATATCGGTTATTCAAACAAATTCAGGTATCTTCCATTAAAACAATTTGCTTAGCTAGAAATACTAGATTCTTCTAATTTTGCCATTTGTTGATCCAACAGTCTCAAATGTATAGTTTCTAAGATTTTTTTCATATGCCTTCTTGTGATCAGTAATATGGATTCCAACAGGATTTCTTATCAAGGAACAAATGAAAGGGGACAAAAAGAGATCACTTCTCACCCACTCCTTACACGTAACATGAATGTGTACCTTCAGAAAGCTGAGTTTATCAGAGCCAAGATAGAATTTGGACACCAATGCCAAGAATACGGCAGTTATAATTTGGATATTATAGTTGTGAATAGGGCTTCCTGAGCACAACAGTCCTCTGAAATAACAAAAAAATGTGGATTTCCAATCTCAAACCCCAACCAGTTGTGTCAGCGGGCTAGTAACATGTTTCAGAAGGTAGTGACCTTTTTCATTAAAGAGCAAGCTCCTTACAGTACGATACCAAACATTCCTTTCTTACCTTTTTCCTTCCCTAAAGGCAGAGTCCATTGAAATCTAGTGTACTAAATATTTTTATGGACCTAGGATCTGGCCTTTCAATGGCTATAGTAGCTTCCGAATGCCAGCTATCTACTTAAGTTCTCTGAGATCACATTTCAAGTGCCTAGGCTCCTTCATGAATGAAGCACCTTGACCCAGTCAGAATTTAACATAAAATCATTACCCAACTCAGATTTAGCTGAGCTTGCTCCTAGAGCTTAATAACAGTTTCTATGTAAACTTTCAAACACATACACAGAATGATATACCCAAGGAAAAAAATGAAAGCTATAAAACTTAATCTAAAATAAGCTATAAACTATGTTTTGTCTCCACAATGACACATCCCCTTGCACTAGCTCAAACCTTACTGCCTTAATGTCATTCTCTATACTACTCCTGTTATGATTCTACATTTCAATATCAATGATCCTTCCAATATCCTGAACCTCAGTTTACTCTCTCTTAGGGACCTAGACTAGTCACTGAAACAAGGGCCGAGGGCCAAATCTGGCCCACTCCTTGTTTTTGTAAATAAAATCTATGGAGAAAAAGCCATACCCATTCATTTGCATATTACATATGGCTACAACAGCAGAGTAGTTGCAGCAGAGATTGTATGGCCCACAAAGCCTAACATATTTACTCTCTGGCACTTCACAGAAAAAACTTGCTGACCCCTGATCTAGACAGTGCCCCACTTCAGCCACCAACTCCAAAGTCATACCCTAGACCTTGTCAGTACCAATAACAAAAACCCTCCCTAATCTCGATTTCAAGCATCCTGTCCAAATATCATCACCCATCTTTCCATCTCTCCATCTAATACTACAATGCCAACACTTTTTCAACCCCACCATACCCTACAATTCATTGATCTAACAGCCTTTTTTATTGTTCTTCACTCCATATTCTTGTTTCTCTCTTCACAAAGACCTTAGATTCCACTCTCCATCATTATAGTCACTCCCACATCTTCCACTCCACTGCCCCTCTCTCCATTATTAGTTGTACTTATGTTAGAACCTTAAGGCCTAATAAAAAGCCGCCTACTCCTACTCCTACTCAGTATCAGGTGGCTGGAGAAAAAAATACAACTGACAACTGGTCTCATTCTAACCTCAAGTTGCTCAAGCTGCTGCCCATCAATCCTACTACCATCACATCTTTCCTCAAACATGCAACACCTCCCCTGCAATCCTCAGTGTATTTCACTATGAAAATAGAAGCAATCAAAATAACTTCCATAAAATCTCACCACACTACCAATTACCCATTATACTCTGCCTTTCCTCATTCCTATGGATGTTGCTTAATGTCCCACTACGTGCCTGAGATGCAATCCCCTCTTGCCTACTCAAGGACCTCTCTCTGTCCTCTAAAATCATTAATTTTCCCCCTCAAACATTCCCATCAACAACAACAAAAGCTATAATGTCCTACATCTTAAAACAAAACACCCTTTATCATACATCCCTTTTCTGAAAAACTCAAGAATTGTTAATAGTTGCCTTCAATTCCTTCCCTTCTGTTGAACCCACTCCAATCAGACTTTTGCCTGATCCCACTGAACCTGCTTTGGTCAAAGTTATCAGTTATCTCCACACTGGCCAATTTTTGGTCCTTATTTATGTCATCCATCAGCAACACTTGACAGTTGACCCTTCTTGAAACTATTATTCACTTGGTTTAGGGGACTACCCCTATCTTAACGTCATCACTCCCCACCCTACCTCACTGGCTGCTCCTTCTTCTGCTGACTCCTCATCTCCTCAAATCTAAACGTACATACATGTCAACGCTCACTCCTTCTCGGTCCACTTAATCCCATGGTGATCTCATCCTGTCCCAGGATGAAACCTCCCATATTTTTCAGATGTCTCACGCTGGACCTTTCTCCTGAACGAGTCTCATATAAACAAACTGCCAACTTGACATCTCCACTTGGAAGTCTAAAAGGCATATAAAATTTAACGTCTAAAACCAAAGCTCCTCTGTACGCAACCCCAAATCTATTCTTCCTGAAGTCTTTCCCAGTTCAGTCAGTGGCCATTCCATTGTTCTGTAGCTACTCAGGCCAAAAACTTGGAGACATCCTTTACTCCTCTCATCACTTCACATTCAAGCCATTAGCAAATCCTATGCTACCTTCAAAATATCTAGAATCCAAACACTTTAACCACCTCCACCAGCTCCAGTCAGGTTCACGCCTCTATCAAATCTTATCTTGACTATTCCAAGAGCCTTCTAACTGGTCTTCCTGCTTACACCCCCACCCCGACCCCTCAGTCTATTCCCAACAAAGCAGCCAGAGAGATCACATTAAGTCAGATCATGTCACTTTTCTTGCCTCACTGGCTTCCCATTTCATTCAGAATAACAGCCAAACTCCTACACCCTCAACCTCTTTCCTCATCTTAGACCCTTTCTCCCCTCCAGCCACAGGGACCTACTTGGTGTTCCTTATACCTGTAGTCAGATCCTACCTCAGAATGTTTGCATGGAGTATTTCCTCTTCTTGGGACATTCTTCTCACAGACAACTGTATCATTCCCTCACATTCTTTTGGTTTCTGCTCAAATGTCATCTTATCCCTGAGGCCTTCCTTGATCACTCTCTATAAAAACAGCACCCTCCCCATTACTTATTTTTCTCATTAGAAGGGGAATTTTTACCTGATTTATGTATGTCTATAACAGAGTGCAGCACACAGGGATCATTAAAAAAAATTTGTGATATTTATCACCATCTGACACACTACAAGTCTCTTTCTCTGCTGGAATGTAAGTTTCAAGAACACAGAACAGTGTTCAATCACACACAGTAAGTGTTCAATCAATTCTTAGTGAATGATCAAATAAAATGAATGATAAAAAAACCTATCCTGGACTTAATTTTAATCAAGTGTTCTCCTTTTTACTAAAAGTTTAATATTAGAAAGCCACTGAAATCTTTTAACAATTAAAAAGTTACCACCACCATTTAGGCAGTTCTATTAGCAAATTGCCAAGGTAATTTTTAAAAAACATATACATCTTTTCTCCTCATGCAAACAGCATAACTTTTCTCAAAAAAATTGTTTTTTAAAGTAAACAGAGTGAAATCTTTCTGCAAACTTGCAACTTTCACTGACAAATGGAGGCTCTATGCTATTGCTAGTAGTATGTGCATCCTGCTGTTCAATTCAGCATCCATTCTTCTGTCGCTCCTTGCATGCAAAGCACAGAAATGGCTTGTAACCAGAGAGAAGCATTATGTTACCCTTGAAGGCTGCATGTGCCAGGCATGTTGGCCTACACTGCACAGACCAGCAGTAAAAGTGGGAGGACTGTTACAGATATAATTAAATGCCAAACCACACATTGTCATATAGATTTTAATAGATTTTCTGATTAACTCATCACAGTAATCATTTTTACTGTAATGATAAGCAGCTTTACTACACTAGTATAAATAAAAACAGATAAATACAGCTCTAGGCAACATCACAGTTTAACAAACTAAGCATTCTTCATGAACCAAAACTGAAAACAAGTATTAATAAGAAGAGATGCTGACACCCTTGCCCATTCTCATCATACCTTCTCAAAAAGGGTACTCAAATAAGGCGCTCCACTTATTGTATTGGTCAATTAATTTGCCAATTAGCCAGGCACATATATTTCATGGTCTCCTCTACTTCACTGTTTGGTTGAAAAGCAGACACACCTCAACGTATAAAAAGAAAAGTGGAAGAGATAGTAATACCAAAGAAAACCATTGAATACATTAAAAATACGGCACTTTTCCTGTATTTCAGCAGTAAGACATATCAGGGATAGAAATACACCAAGAAGAAAATTAACATCCACCTTGAGTATCCACCCTGAAATGTCAGGCTCTAAAGCAGGATGGGCAATGAAATAAAAAAGGAAACGTGGAAAACAAAATCCATGTGAAGTTTAATGTTATAAAGCTATCTGCAAAGAAACTGGGTTCTCCTTTGAAGGCTTGCAACTCAGGACAAGCAATTAAGTTATTCAATAGACATACTCTAGCAGTGCAGCCCCGCATACCGCAAATACACTGAAGACAAGCTGGAGATAGATATACAGAACTATCATTTAGAAATGATTTCACTCCGGCTGACCAAATGAACTTTGAAGGGGCCACTAAGAAAACGTGAAGTCTGCCAAAGGGGATAAGTAACTAGGACAAAATACTAATTTTAGGCAGATAGCAAAACTAAGAATGCTTCACGAAATTCCTAAAATTTTGCTCAACTTTCCATTGTCATTCTAATATGGCTTCATGATCTGATAAATCTTCAAGATCCTACAGATCTTAAGTGATTTTACAGACCTAACAGATATATTGTTATTAAGAACTAAGAAGTGAAGAATCACTTCTAAAATGTAAAAACAGCTCATTGCCAGTAAGGTTTCAGAAAATGTCTGTCCGCAAAAATTCATTTTCCTACCAAAAATGCATTATCACAGAATATTTAGGCCAGTCTTTCAAGAAAACTGCATTTGCTGATAGTGAATTAAGACCATGATTAAGACAGACATTTCCAAAAACAAAAATCCCAAACACACCCCAGTACATTTTCAACTCATCCTGCAAAAATGTGCATGGTGGAAATTCAAAACATCATTGAGCACTTATGGATGTGACCTACTCAAAGATTCAAAAGTTATGTTCAGATTAAAATTTTAACTGCTACCTTTACAATTCTATTGTTTTCATTTGTTTGATTTTTCAAAAAAGGTTAACACTATTTAACTTTTGGTTTTAATCTGCAAAGTGATTTGTAGTATTTCAATTTTCCAGTTAATGAGTCAAAATGAACAGGTCAGAAGACATAATCCAGGGGATGGCAGTGAAAGATCAGAAAAAGGTTTATGTACACATTGGATCATAGAGAAATAACCACAACCTCTTTTTAAACCCTTGTACCCATTGTAAACTTTGTTCGTATCTCCATATTTGTAAGTCTGAATTAGTCTATAAAAATCACATTAAAAAGGTAAAATTATTTAAGTGAGATATTAACTGATCTGTATTTTATAAATTTTAATCCATAAAAATATAAATAAGAATGGTAAATTTTTAAGAAAAGAAATATACATTTAGTGCAAGTTATGAATTACATTTCTTCTTCAGTGTCAGCAGTAAAACATCTTGAGGAAAGAAAAAAATGACTGATCTAATTTCAAGAAAAAAAAATTCCAGTGTTTAAACATGCAATTAATTCCCAATACAGCTAAACAGAATACTTCCTTCTCTTTACTGTCAAAGCAGCCGCACTTTGTTTCCTTATGCTGAACAGTACTTGTATATCATAGGAGTTTTAGAAATAGAAAATTTGCATAAGACCAGGTCACATTATCCATAAAGTCTGAGAGGAAAAAAAAAGAAAACTCTGTTTATCCTTACAAGTCGAGTTTCGTTGTTGTTGATTCTGAACCACAAAGCACACACGCTGAGAGATTTCGTTCACGCTTCACTCGAGATTTTACCTGTGTGATCAGCCTTTGTTGTGGTGCATGTGACTGCTCCAAGCATTTAGTGATCGTATAAACTACATGGTAAATGGCACAAGAAACACTCCCTCCTTGTGATGAAACCTCCGTAAAATCACAGTACATCTCAATATGAGAAAGGACTGCTTCAAAAGGGTACACCAATTTAAAGAGGCTTTGTTACAGCTCAAGAGAGAAAGAGAGAGAGAGAGAGAAATAAAAGCTCTTCTGGAATGTAGAAAGGTAATGCTTAAATATACAATTCATGAATTTAACAGAACAGTTTTGATAAAAAAAGGGCAAGACCTTGCAGTCTTAGAGATGGCTCAATTCAAAGTAATCCCTCCAGAAATAGGGACTGATAACACGTCTTTGCAATGTTGGAGTAACAGGCCGGGTGCTCCAGGGCTCCGGTATCCTCTCCGTTGAGGCTCAAGCCTGCACCATCACGGCACATCCTCAGCTGAATGCATCCAGTGCAGAACAACAGGAGGTGACTTGCTGCTCTTGGTTAGACGGGGAAATACCTCACTCATTTCCTTCTCTCTCTCCTTTCCCTCCCCAAACAACGCCTTTCCACCAGCATTATTTGCAAACCATGTTGCAAAAGCCCGGCTTTTATATTTCCTTTTTTTTTTTTAAAGGAGAAAAAAAAGTAGACGACTCCCTCAGGTTAAAGAGTTGTGCTATTCAACAAATGAACTTCCTCTTCGGTTTCCTCTCTCTCCTCATCTATGGAATTCAGTTGAACATTATTGAAGCGGGGTCTTGGTTTGCCGTCTGGGCCATATGACGGAGGATATCTTTTTTTGTTATAATGCCAAGGAGGCGCCTGAAAGGGACAAACAGAAGATTCCTATTAAAATAAAAGGGAAAAGAAAAAGAGAAGCTAAAGCTATAGTTAAATCCTTTTTGTTGACAGGAATAGAGCAAAGCAAGCAGCCTGATTTTGTATTTTCAGGAAGTATTTTATCGGTAAAGATATTTAGATTATCCAGCAACCATCCTTTCATATAAAAAGTATTATGGTCACTCATACTACTATGTTCTTTCCACTGAGACTCTGAGGACTGCACGCCTCATGGAAGAAGAGGTTTTTTGATTAACGTATGCCAACAAAAAAGTAACAAAAAATGGGAGGATGTGTGAACAAGAAATGATACTGATCCCATCTGAGAAGGAAAATTCATTCCCATCACATCAAGAAAGCAGTAAGATGTCTGAGGACCAATCCCATCAATAGTCTGCTTTTTAAAACTATAATTAACTAACTTTTAAAAAACAATTTAAGGATTGCCCAGTTGTATGCAGAATCTTCATGAAAGCACATACAATTGAGATAAAAATGCATATAAAATGCTCAGCACAGAACTTTAATCCCAAACTTCAGAACCCCAAGTAAGGCAACCCAAGTTTCTAGTACACTCATCAATGTCTTTCTTTTTTGATTTTGGCCAAAAAAGTTAAGATACAGTGCTTTTATGAAAGTCTTAGTTGTTAATGCTTACATTAAAGGATAGGTGAAAAATCAAGAAGCAGTCCTAAAAGATTATTTTAGGTGAAGCAGAAAGCAGAATGAATGAGTAGCTACTTATTATTCTGGTTAGTAGGTTTTTTTAAAAGGATGCATGAAACACTTGTGAAATATTAGCATACAACAGGAATACATAATGAATTGTGTACTTAAGCAAACTGGGACAGGTTTTACATAGGTATGACAATTGCAGGGCAAAATAATTTCAGGCATTAATTGCTAAAGCCACACAATTTTTAGGTTATAAGGTTAAGATAATTCAAAATTTATCTTTAGTCATGAAACCACAAGGACATAAAGCCAGTTAAAACAAATGCAACTGATCCTAAAAGATGCTAGTAGTATTCTAGAAACATCAGACAAAAGGGGCACGCACATAATCTAGGTACAATTCACTAATGAAATGGCAGGACACACATTCTTCACTTTGAAGGTATGTGGGTATAGCAAAAAAGAACTAATACTATAATCACAAATACAAACACTTTACACTCTAGTTAGTGTGCCCATAAAAAAAATTCGTTCGTCAGCAATTCTAACATTGCTAAAAGTTCAGTTAAAGTCATTTATGAGCTTAGATTTACCACAAGACTACCATAAGATGAGGAAACATAAAGAAGAAAAAGTATTTGGGGTGGTGCGGCTGACATTTTTAACCAGTCAGGGGTCTTCTGAGGCCGGTCTATCTGCTAAAGTAGACAAATCTGTTGTTTACTTTAAGAATGTCCAATAATATTAACTCTTTCAACAACAAAACTGTTTATAGTTCTTAAATTGCAACTAATGATTCTGAGACGTGAACTTTTGCTTACTTCCTATGAATGGAATCCGACACATATCTAAATTTATCATACAAATACATGTTATGAGATAGAAGAGTAATGGGCAGCAGTAGGATTTTGTGTTCAGCAGGTATCTGGGAGAGAACTGAACAGTTCACAAGTTTCATGCTTCCTGCCTTCTAAGGTGTCTAATGAGGAGGTCTGATATCTCTAATCACCAAGGGCTCCACGTGCTGCTTTAGTTGCTCGAGATGTTCTAATATGTTCTTCTTTGTGATGATCCCCAAGACAATCCTGAAACAGATCATGTTATGCTAATAACTGTGTGAGAAATTAAATTAAAAGAGGTTCCAATCATAATGATAAAGAATGAGAGAAAAAAGAAAAACAAGAACCATAAGAATGCTTTTAATGAACTTTAGAAAAATAAAAACAAAAATGATTTGAAATTTCAGGTCCCATTTCCATAAATTCTACTTTTGAAACTAACATGATACTATTTTTAAATATTGGTGGGTTGTTTGCCTTTTTAAATTAAAAATCAAAATTAAAAAAGTTCACAATGAAAATGACTACAAAGAAAAGTACAAAATAAACTATTAATACACAGCTATAAAATCCTGAAATTTAGTTTCATTTTCAGTGTTCTTTCCTTACAGGAAAATATTTTTCTAATTTTTTAAATATCAAAAATGCAGCAGCTATTATTTATATCTACCTCAGCAGTGAAAAGGTAGGAGAAGGCTTAGCCTTTATTGCCTATGAGGAGACTTAACAATTCCCTTGGATCTTACTATTATTTAGAATTAAAATTAGAGGCAGTTTGCTCTAAATAAATAATGTCAATCAACACAAACACCCTCTAATTTTCAGGACCTGCTGAATGCTACTTCTTAAAATAAGCTAATAAGACATATTTATGATTAGAGGTCAAAATGACTTTTACTTTATGCTTTGTTTTTCTAAATAACAATTATTTCTTAGGTAACATATCATTATTCTAACATTAATAAAACCATGGACATAAATTCTCAAGAGGATACTTGAAAATAATTAAGACTGCTTTTAATTATTAAAACAAAATTCTGGTTACTGGTTTTATAATGGAAGTCAATAAATTCAACTACAACATATGGTAATAAAGAGAGTGAAAGTCAAAACCTTCAAAGGCTTTAATCTTTAATTCTGGAAGCTCATCCAGAATGCCCTTCAGGGTAACTGGACATTTCCCTGGTGATCTGGTTAAGCCAACTTTACTATTAAACTGCCTTTGAACATTCTGACTTCTTGAAGAATGTCACCAGGGGACTTTACTTAATCAAAGTAGTCTCATCCTACAGGTATGTCAGTTATAAAACAGTTACTTAGGATGATACCTGGGATGGGATGAGGAAGCAGGGAGGGTAGGGAATGGAAAAGGCAGAAATAGGTTCTCTGCTAATGTTTTCTCATTATATAAAAATAACGTATTGATCCTTAAGAATAAAGACAAATTGAAAAATTCTCAGAGCATGACAGCAAGTTCCCCCTCCAAAAAAGCCTAGAAACTGCACTAGATAAAATAAGCGCTCAATCACTCAATAGATATTCTTCTCTGAGGAGATGTCTGAGGTAAAACAAACAAATAACAACAAACCCCCCCATCAATTCACTTGTATTTATAGTTGGAGTCAGGGAATGTGAAAATCTTGACAATGAAATAAAGTAATTCCAGTTTAATTCTTACTCATTCTTTTCTATCCAATTATATACAATGATTAGTTTCAGTTAATATATTAGTAAGGTCTGTCAAATCACAAGGTACACAATGAGGAAGATTATAAATTTATTAAGGACCAAATGACAAATTTGGAGATTTACAAAGTAATCTCTATATTCACAAAGTAATAGCCCTAAAAAGGAGGAAATACATACATTTCCTCTCTTTAGTTAATGGAGAAGAGTGGTTTAAAAGTAATAAGGCCAGGTTCAGAGCTGCTCTATTAATTTCAGGAAGTGCAAGGAAAACCAATGAAAAGTGTGATTCATGTAAAGAATGATTTGCTGTTTCCTTGTGAGCTAACGACTAATGATGTAAGACTTAGCAGGGCACGACCTGGCATTCTCCCAAAGTATATTCCAAGAAACACCAGGCCCAGGAGTTCTTCTGCCCCTTTTCCTCCATCAAAAAAAGGTCACATGTTCAAATAAGTTTGGAAAACTATGTTTTCTATTATCCCTGTCTGAGAATCAAATAATATCAACATTTATAAGTCCTGAGAAGTTCCACAGCAAAGAAAACTCAATCGTATTTAATCCAATACTTTCCAAACTTATATGGTCACAAAACTTTTTGAGCAACACCTATTAACATCCTGCTAGTTCCATCAAGAATAAAAGATTTTGAGAAGTTCTGCTAATTAAAATATAAAATGTGGGAAATCTATAACTGACATCTTTAAAATTTACAGACACACTTCCCCCTCATCTCTTTATTCTCATTTTCTCCTTCTATCTAAGGTTCCAGATATGTTTTATCTCTTCCTCCAAATAGTAATTTTCTACCTCTAAGGACCCAGTATAAACTACAAAATGTTGACAATTATCCAGAACTTCATACTCGCCACTAAAAGCCAGAAGATATGATTTCTTTTCTGGATTTAAGACATTTAAGTGAGAGTAAAACACTCTACCTCTTACATACTTCAAAAAAATAAATTCCCAAGAGCCACCACCCCAAATGATCTCTCATATATATATAAATATATATATAAATATATAAAAAAATATATAATTTTTTTCTTTTATCCTTGAAGAACAGAAATAAGGAAAATATAATTAGGGCAATTAAACATATTCCTTTAGAAAATGTCCACCCTAAGTTTTCTTATAAACAGGCAGTATCAGGTAAAATTTTAATTAGCTATCTTCCTCTCCCTCCCCAACACTTTCTCATTTTTACACTTTCTTTTAAATATTTTCCTTCCTAATATCTGTGCTGCCGAAAACCTGGGAATTAATCAGCAAAGTAAAATATGGTAATTAACCCATATAGCTTTGTGATCATAGTTAATCATGACTAAAGACTGACATTTATATTTGTTAGTAGGTAAAAGGACAAACCATGCCAGGTACAGAGAACAACTCAAAGCAAATAAAAGTTTGTAACAACTCAGCTTAGCTTCCAATTGAGCCATTTATAATTAAAAGGGCCCAAGAACCAGTAAAGCTTTACGACAAGTTATTCCATTTACCATGTACTTAAGTTTTTAAACAATGAAGTTTGGTACCATTATTTTTTAAATTAAACCAAGGGAAATAGTATTTTACTACATACATCTCTTCTATAATTAGTATCTGTGGTATTTAATAATTCCAAACTCCCTGCCCTTAATCAAGAGCTTTATCCCTTTAATGATTTATGTCATCTTACCTAAAGTTATTTTAACTGGTTAGCACAGTGAAAACAATAATATGGACCTAGTTCTCTAGCTTTCTATTTCTAACCCAATAGGTCTAATATACTGTCCAAGAAAACACTAGTAGTTTAAGAAATCACAAAGAAAAAAGATATTCTATCAGCCAATACACTGTAAAACAGTAGAAAGAGATTGGGTTTTAAAATTGGAAAGATATTTGACTCCCTGATCTATGACTTGCTATCCACGTAACTAGGCAAATTATTCAACCTCTCTGAGCTTCAATCACTACATCTGTACAGTAGGGATCCTGTCATCTACTTTGCAGAGGTGTCACAAACTTTAATGAGGAACATGAAGAAGGTGTTCAATAAACAAATTTCCTTCCCTTTTGCACTTTTTTCCCTCTTCTCTAGACCAGTGTCATGTGTTTTATACACAACATTTTTTTTTTAAAAAACCTGCTGTGATAATCTCTAAGTGTTTGGTGTTTCAACCAGCTTCACACTGTGCAGGGTTAACCAGCCGGTTTATGCATAATCCAAGAACAAACAACTTTTGTTTCTCGTTTCTAGCCTTTCTATTATCAGCCTTCAGATAAAAGAAGGTTCTTAAGTATTTCAACCAGGAGCAGTAACATAACGGAAATAAAGGGGACTGGAGAGAGAACGGTGGGGAAACAGATCCCAGGTCCAGGAAGAGAGGGGAGCATTGGCAATGAAGCAGGATTGTACGTCTACCGAGGCACACTGTGCATTACGTCTCCACAATCCCTCTGACATCTGCCAAATAAAACTTCCCTACACTCCTATCCTGGAGAACCACTGGAGTGTATCTCTAAAGGGCAGAAAAATAAACAATCAATTTATACATTTTAAATACATGAGTGTTTATTTGTCATTAGCAGTTTATGTACAAGACTTGTGGATGAAGAAGGCAGAAAAGTGGAAATAAGGCATTTGCTAAAGGAGCTTTTTAGATAATTTACAAATTTCACTTAATTATATATATTTCCCTCATTACATGATAAATCAAATAATGGCTCAAATAAATAGAAAAATATCTAGAAAGTTATTATTGTACTAGAAATTCATATTCTGAACGTGAAATACTTACAAAAATAAAGCAGGTTTTTGCAGTACTCCATACAGGTTAGGTCCATGAGTCCTTCAAGAAAGGAAATACTCGAAGCTCCATGTGCATGCTGGAGATGTTTCAGCAGCTCTTTGCCAACTTTGAAGTGTTCCTGACAAATGTCACTTTATGTTTTGGCAAAGATCTGGCAGCAGACATTTTTCTTATTCTTTGGTAAGTGTGAATATCATTGACTGATCCAGTATTTATAACCATAGTAAAAGACAGACTTTCCCATTTGGGACCTGACTCACACTTTCTCCGAGCAACTATAGATGAATTCTACTAAAAAGGAGCATAAATTCTCGTAAATGAACTGAGGTTCTTTGACCAAACTTACCCATTGTGAGTTACAAGGCACTGCCTCAGACCCAGTTTTCGGAAAATATCCACCACAATCTCCATTGGGGTGTGATCTGTCACTGTAAAAGGGCTCATGTCAAGAATGCTTCGAAGCTTCAACGGCCGAGGACTTTCTGCCGGAAGAGATGGGGTGTGCTGTGCAAAACACACACGAGAACTGCCCACGATACCTTCTTGTTTTTTTCTGGCACTTTCTGAAGAGAGATAGAGAAGACCAAAAATTAAAAATCGATAGGTTTTGTTTTAAGGGCAACCTTCTTATTCAGAGATAAAAAAAAATAAATAAATGTATCCCATGACTTTTGGTCCCTTCATTTTTCCCTATCTTCTTCACCAAGAAAGGAATCAATTGAAAAGCATTTAGCAATTTCTTACATTTGAGAAAATTAAAACCTTTGCAAATTATGAGGGCACAATTTATTAAACGAATTCATCATCGAATGATGCCTGTCTGTGCTAAGTGTCACTTATCCTGCATTGGAGGTGGGACTAAAGAGAGTGTCACCCTTACTTTGACTATGTTGTGTACTCCACCTCTGTGATTAGCTAGTTTTTTGTCTTTTCTAATGTTATAGTTTAATTCTCTGTGAGTCATGAGCATTACCAGGTGAGCTGAAACTACAATTACACACAATGGACACAGACTGATTTGGGGGGTTTTATTTGCAAAGGCTCTATTAATCTCCCCTCTCCAGTGTGCTCTGCTTCAAATGCCTCTGTCCTGCTGCCTACTTCCACTCCCACCTTTGAACGTGCTAGACAAGTAGTGGCAAAGATGCAGAAAACTGCAGAGGAAGAAGAGTGACTATAGGAAGAAGGAAACCCATGAAGTGGAGAGAATATAAAGGCAAAAAGTCAGCTTTATGTTTCTATTCTGAGTTAGTATGAAATCAAAACTGTGTACAAATATTGTATTGGTTATAGTGAACATATTTTAAACATGAATTTTGCTACAAAAATATTTAAGCAAAAATAATAAGCATCAGTCCTAAATTGAGAAGCAGATAAACATAGACAGCTCATAAACAAATACTGCAATGCTTTGTACCCCTTCTGACCAACTGTGTTGTAACATGTTCAAGTAGGAAGGCACTAAGTGAAGTTCTAACGGCTAGAAGTTACTAAACCATCTTCAAAGCATGAGAAAGGCATGGAAAAGAAGAGAGACCATTAGCAACTGACATGAATGATTTCCGAATAATGCTCCTTGAGTTGCTTTTAGCCCATAGAAGCATCTGCTAATGACCTGTGAATGGTGGAGTGCAAATATTGTTAGAGTGTATGACAGACATTCTGAGTTAAAACTAACCCCAACCATCAATCTTAAACACCTTAAAATAATGAATATTAGATCATAAATGAAAATATGTTGAGAAACTGTTTAAACATTTGATAATCAAATAAATTTCATAAAATTTTAGAAAAAAGTTATTAATTAAACTAATCAAAAATGCCAGGACATCTGCTGGTTTGTTTTTTTCCCTGAAAAAAACAACTTTTTTGAATGCCATTCATTCAAAGGCCTTTGAAGCAGAAAATATCATCATAGTTTTCATTTTCTGGTACAATTCAGACATTATTTTTAAAAGCGTGCATGTGAACACAGTTACACTTCCAAGAGAATGGGAGTGGTTCTTTTACAACACAAAATTTCCTAAAGTAAATATGAATTTTACCTCTAATCATTAATACAAAATTATCTGTCTTCCCCTCTCCCTAAGTTTGTATGTTTTATTTTTCCTGTTCATGTTAATATATTTCTCAAGGGCTTAAGTTCTTAAAACTTACGGAAAAAGACTAAACTTTAACATAGTAAACTATCATTCACTGCTAGTGTGAGTATATGGTATAACCACTACTTGATACAGTTTGAAAATATCTTACAAAACTACAAATGTACCTACTCTCTGATCCAACAAGTCCACTTCTAGTAATTTTCCGACATTTGCACATGGGCAAAATACCAATTACATGAGGTTATCAAATATATGAGGCAGCAATTTTTATAACAGCAAAAGATTGGAAACATTTTAAATGTCCATCAGTGGGGAACCAACTTCAAAAATCATGATGTATCCCATGGTACATCTACTCAATGGAATACTATGAAGCTGTAAAAGAATAAAATGAGGAAACTCTACAAACTGATTTGGGAAGACGTCCAAGAAAACATTGTTTAGTGAAAAAAATAAGAAACAGAACATCATGTACTGGATAGCATGATATAAGTTGTTCAAAAAGAGGAAAATACAGGGGCTGGCCCTGCCACATAGTGGTTAAGTTCGGCTCACTCTGCTTTGGTGGCCCAGATTTGCAGGTCTGGATCCCAGGCACAGACCTATACCACTCCTCAGCTGTGCTGTGGTCGTGACCTACACATAAAGTGGAGGAGAACTGGCAACAGATGTTAGCTCATGGCTAATCTTCCTCAGTAGAAAAAAAAAAAAGAAGAATATATATATATATATATATATATACTTACTTATATAAGCACATAATAATATCTACAGAACACAGAGGAAACCAAGGAGATGGCTGCCTATGGAGTTAGACTGGTAACTATGAGGTCATGGGTGACAGAGATTTTCCACTATATACTTTTATCTTGAATTTGAACTATGTGAATGTACTATCTATACATAAAATAAAAAGTTTTTTTAAATGAAATAATTAACATGCAGAGTTTATAAACAAATTTGGGGAAAACTGTTCTTTTAAAATCTTGAGTTTTCCCATCTCTGGATACAGTATATAGCTTATCACCTATTCAAGCATTCTTTTTTGTCCTTCTATGAAGTATTTTATGTAAATATATGTAAATTACATATTATATTTTATATATTATACATATATACAAAACAGCATACAGGTCTATTTTTCCCATTCAAAAACTTAAACGTCAGAAAAATATATGTAGGTAAATATTTAGAGTGTGTTTAAAAAGTCATCGTGTGACCAACATTTCTGATGACATGATTTGATACCTCACATATAAAAGTATCTCTAATTTCATTAAACCAACATTATCTGCTATCCCAATATTCTATTTCTCAAGATTGTAACAAAAGTTGTACAAATATATCAAGAAAATCAGTGGGGATGTGAATAATTCTTATTTTTTCTCCCCAAAGCCCCTGTACATAGTTGTATATCCTAGTTGTAGGTCATTCTAGTTCCTCTATGTGGAACGCCACCACAGCATGGCTTGATGAATGGTGTGTAGGTCCACACCCAGGATCAGAATCGGCAAACCTCGGGCCACCAAAGCAGAGCACGTGAACTTAACCACTCAGCCATGGGGCCTCCCCTGAATAATTCTTAATTTTACCACTTTCTTCTTTATCTTTTAAAAACCTGGCCTTTTTCCTTTAAATTTCCATGTAAATGCCAAAATTCTGATTTTTTTCTTTTCTTTGGATGGCTACCATTAAAACCTAAAGAATGGGAATCTAAACAATGAAATTCTTCTCTGACTGTAGGTTCGGCCATGGTAATAGCTGAGAAACTGAAACACTTGAACACAGCCACGTCTGACCATACACTTTGCCCACTCTTGCAACTACTATTCTGTTATTTAAAGCAAACCTTGGAATGATGGGATTACTAGTCTTTGAAAAAAATCTTCCAAAGCTGTATGTAGCCTTCTCCTAAACTGAACAGGATATTCTCTGTAGATTCTTTTCTTTCTTCTTCTTTTTTTCTTTTTTTTTGCTTTAATAGCTCTGGTAAACTGAGTTTCCATCTGATTTGAGAAATAACTCCCTCTCATCTACACTGTCTAGTCTTCCCTGTTGAAATGGCACAAGAATTGAAAGAATTACAATCCTTTTGCAATGGCCATAGACATAAGTTGGAAGGGAGATGATGGGCTCACAGGAATGACCTTTGGGATCAGCCCAAATAACTGACATTGTCAGCTCAAGGTCCTATACTAAAAACTAGGGAGTATCGGGGCTGGCCCCGTGGCCGAGTGGTTAAGTTCGCGCGCTCTGCTGCAGGCGGCCCAGTGTTTCGTTGGTTCGAATCCTGGGCGCGGACATGGCACTGCTCATCAGACCACGCTGAGGCAGCGTCCCACATGCCACAACTAGAAGAACCCACAACGAAGAATATACAACTATGTACGGGGGGGCTTTGGGGAGAAAAAGGAAATAATAAAATCTTTAATAAAAAAAAAAAAAAAAACAAAAAAAAACTAGGGAGTATCAAAGCAATGGCTTGAAGAAAATATCCTCCATTACCTTTGGGGATTGTGGGGAGAGGAGTCACATTGTGTAGAAAAGGATTAGAAGCTTTACTGGGCCCCTCACCAATACTGCAGAAATATAAGGTACGGGAAAAAATAAATTTTGGAGGAACACTATTACTTCCTCCTCAGAAAAAGTTTCTCTCTAAGAAATAATGTAGTATGGCTAATGTCTTTAAACCATATTTTCAGGAATGTCAGCACAAAATACAATAGGACTTTTTCAACCTAGTGTTTGACCCAAAATAAAATTTCAATGACTTTCACTTTAAACTAGATATTACAAGTTAATATTGTAAACCTAAATCCAAAAATTGAAAAAGCAAAACATTGTGATTCTGATACGAAACAGATCGATGAAGATTTTGCATTCAACTTGTATTCAAATAAGTTAACTTTATTAAATACAAGAATATATTTAGCTTGCTGCCCTGGCACTTGTTAAGGCATCACACTACATGCTATTATAAATAATATCAACTTAACATGGCTTCTCTGTGTGGGGGAAAAAAAGAATCTGACTCCAGTCTCTGAAAAGAATGCCAAATCAAAAGATAAAACTATATTTAGTATGAAAACAATCCACCAAAGAAAAAATTCCATTCCATAAGCACATAAGATTTTAAGGGACATAAAACATATCCCTTGCTCCCACAAACCCAACCAATTAAATTTTACTGCTTTCCTTTCTTCCAGATATCTATTATATATCTATATGTATCTACCTAGATATCTAAATATCAATATATATAGATGTATACATGCGTGTGTGTATTTTTTTAAAAGGGTACCTATTGCAATTGTTAGGTCTCTTCTGAGGGCAAATCCCACTAATCTCTGAGATTCTTTTGACATTATGACAGGAAAGCCATTGTAGCTGGTTTCATTAATCATGTTTTCTATATCATCCACTGTCATATTATCCTGTGTCAGGACAGCTAAGGGAGGATCATTCCTTCGAGGTCTCATGACATCAGCAGCCAGGGTGGTATGAGTGAATTCTTCTTTTGCATCCAAGAAAGGGTATCCATTTAACCGGATGTGAGCTTCATAAATGCCTTCCCTGCCAAAGGCATCTCCAACCCATTTACTGGTCATTACTGCAGCCATAAGGGGAACAATATATTCCAAGCCTCCAGTGAGCTCAAAAACAATAACCACCAGGGAGACAGTCATCCGTGTCACACCACCTGAAAAAAATAAGCACCACTGGTCAGGAAGTACAGGGTCTTCATCCACACGTTAGTAGAATTTTTGCACTAGGTAATTGAACACAAATTGTAAACAGAACTTAGTGGAGAGGATTATCATCAAAAACTATTACTTCTCTTTTAGGATAATTATCATTATTTTAATAATATCTAGAGAAACACCAATCTTTTTTGTTTATAACACAAGAAGCCTATTAAAATAACATTTCAAAACCTGTCTACGTCACATAAAAAAATCACAGTTGACCAACTAAACCAAGTTTGCCATTTTGGTTCACTGCTCTAGCAAAGACATAATTTCACCCTTATAAAAGCTTACTAGTAATTCTTAAGGAATGTGGTGAAGCATATCATAGCTATCTTGTTTACTATCAATTTACAATTAAACTCATATGTGGGTAGAATATTAATTTAATACATTTCTCTAAATCTTTCCAAAAAGAGTAAAATATTTTGATGGCTTGTGATTTACGTTACAGTATAATAACCCCTCCCTTCAAAAACTCATCTGTTCATTTACCCAAATCATCATTCTGAACTATCATCTCTAAGCTGATGCCTCCCTAATCCACATCTCTTCACCTACTGTTGCATATGTCCTACGTCTCCAACTATGCATACCTTATCTTACTGTTGTGCTTGTCTCGTTTCAAACTGTAAGAAAACTTGGGATGACCCACTGTCACAGAAAACACCACACACTTACAACCAAACTCATCTTCTTCGCCAAAGAGTTCCCCATTCCAACTTCCCTGAATTGAACACTGGGCACCACATTCTTCCTGACAACCCAGATAGGCAATCTTTGTTCATCCCTTTACTTTATCCCAACATCTAGACTCTCACCTAGTCCTATCTGATTTGCTCTGCAAAATATCTATCTATATGTCGTTTCCTCAATATTCTCACTATTATCAACGTAGTCCAGACCTTCAAGACTTTGTTCCTTAATTTTAATACTGTGTTATCTTACCTCCTTGACTCCAGGCCCCATTACCTTCAATCCACTTTTTAAGCCATGATCCCAGGTTAATCTTTCCTAAGTACTACTTTCACCATGTTGCTCCTTTGCTCAAAAACCTACCAGGGCTCGCCAGTTCATAATGTATTAAGCTTAAACTCTTCCTTTGTTTTTTAACCTAAAAATAGAAGGGAGAAAGAACCTACTATATATTACGGATCTACGCTATGCCAGGTATGTCCTAGTCAGTTTACGAAGGCTCTTTTTTTTAACTAAACACTTATTTTACCAGGCACTGTGCTAACAGCTTTACATGCATTTTATCTCATGTAATCCTCAAAACAACTATAGGAGATAAGCGGTTATTATTTCCACTTTAAAGATAAGAAAACAAAAATTAAAAGAAGTAAAGGAACTTTCCCAAAGTCATCAAGCTAAAAATGGCAAGGCCACAACTCTGCCACAGATCTGACCAATTCCAAATACAAATTCATCCTGATATCAATCATCACCGTTTCATAATCTGGCTCCTCCTCACCAATCCAACTTCATTTCCCAAAATTATCCAAACTGTACTCTCTACTTCAATATTGTCAGTTTCTTCAAAGCCCCAGGAATACTAAATTTATTCCTATCCCAGTTCCTTTGTCTTCCCATTATTCTGTTCTTCAGCAGTCTTCTTTAAATTCCACTAATCTTTTAAAATAAAGCTCATGTTCTATCCTACCTGAACTACTTCAGCTCTTTTTTCCTCTAGAGTCCTACAATTTTCATAGAGTCAGTACTCTACATAATCATTACATATTGCTCAATATTGTCTTCTCAGAGTTGGTCATGTCTCCTCAACTTGATAGCTGAATTTGGCCCATGTCCTATCCTTCTTTTTGTATCACTCACTGCACCTAGCACAGTGCTAAACAGAAAGTGGAGACCTGATAAATACTTGCTACTTTGATGAAAATGATTCTGTCCTAAACTTTCATTTGATATTACACTTTCGAAGATCAATAATCACTTTATACAATTTTGACTCACTGAACAAAATACCAAGTATTATTAAATATTACACCCAAAGTTTAGCTATTTTAAATATAACAAGAAATAACTATTTTTCACATCCAAGAGGACAATAAATAGACTCAAGTATTTCTTTTTAAACTTTTTTTTTAAGATCATCCCTGAGCTAACATCTGTTGCCAATCTTTTTTTTCCCTTCTTCTTCACTCCAAAGTCCCTCAGTATATAGTTGTATATTCTAGTTGTAGGTCCTTCTTCTTCTGCTATGTGGGACACAGCCTCAGCATGGCCTGATGAGAAGTGCCAGGTCCGTGCCCAGGATCTGAACCAGCAGAGCACATGAACTTAACCACTTGACCACTGGGCCAGCCCCAACTCAAGTATTTAATGTAGATATTTTTGCTTTTCTTTTCATTAAAACAGTAGTTACTGTTTCTCTTTCTGTTACAAATGCACCTTAAATGGAAGAGGGCCAGTAAAGAAATCTTTTACTAAGGCTAAGAAGAAATCATTAGAAACCATGAGTAAAGCTATTCTGAAGCTTTGTTAGTATGCTAATCTTAGGAACCATGATATAGCTGTCATAGGCAAGCCAAGATCCTTGACAATAAAAAAACCAAAAATCTCCTGGGACAGGATTCAAAGTCTATGTTGTACAGAGATGTTTTCTGTCATAATGTATTACAAGATATTAAAAAGACACTAACTACTATTAAATTTTTGCAGTAACAAATGTTCACAGGCAGGTGAAATGAAAACTAGTGCTGCATAATACCATATGAGTAGTAATGTTTCATTGCTGTCCTGTACCCTCCCTCCCCCCACACCCACCCCACCAATTAAGCATGAGCACGCTCTCACTCGCTCTCTTCTCTCTCAGACTTACAAACATCCATATACAGACAGACAATTACATTACCTAAGCATGCAGCAGCACCAACCATGGCATAAAGGCCAGGTGTAATGCAATCAGCCCCAACCTCACACCACTCTTTAAAGATAAACCAGTCGTGATGATAATATGCAAGCTGTTCCACTGCAATCCCCACAATCCTTCCCGCAATCGCTCCAATGGCCATGCTGGGGATAAACAAGCCTGACGGAACCTATAACAAAAACAGAATGTTTAATGAGACAGAGATCCTCTGCTTACATGCTTGAAACCTACATTTTGTGGATTTCTTTCCAACACTTTGATTCTTTTCACATTTTATTTATACTATAGCAAAATTCTATTACAAATAAAACTAGCAAAATCTAGTTATAGCAGTATCTTAACAATTCTATGAATTCAGTTACAAAATAACAAACCACATTCTCTAGGCCAAAGGGAAAATAACCCAAGGGTTATTTATCCTTTATCTCACCGTTCCTAAATGCCAGGCCCTAACAAAACTTTCATTAGTCCATGGTGAAATCGGATGGGGGGTGGGGGACATTATGAATCATT
The DNA here is from genome assembly GCF_021613505.1 of Equus quagga. Classification (NCBI taxonomy): domain Eukaryota; kingdom Metazoa; phylum Chordata; class Mammalia; order Perissodactyla; family Equidae; genus Equus; species Equus quagga. Next base: position 54,956,889 of record NC_060269.1, on the reverse strand, counting down.
TCATAAAACTAAATCAGTTCAGTTTGAAGTACTGTTCTTTACTCCAAGATTATGTCCTTCCTACATATTTGTTGTTTATCAAATGATGGAAATATTGCATACTATTCCTTGTAAGTGGGACAAAGTAAAGCAGGCAATCTTATCAGGTTCCCTAATTTTTTTTAGTGAGATATACACAAAAAGTAATTAAAAGGAGAAAAATATTTATTGATCAAATTTCATGAGGATAATAGAGACAGTAAACACCTTAGGCAAGATCATTTAAAGACTATCCATAGACTAATAGTTCTAAACTGTTCTGGATATGAAACAAGACAAGTACAAAATGATGGCAAGTTGAAGAGCATATCAGGATCATTAAAGGATATCCAAATAGAAGGGATCAAAATATGTTTTATACTCTCCTGCCAGATAGGATCCTTCAGCCAGGGCAGAGTAATGTGGACTTAATAAAGGCCTACCAACTGCCTCCGGCTTCCTGTAGCTCAACTGAGGGCGAGAAAGTTGGGATTTACAGAAAATCAACTTACTGTAGAAACAGGAGCTTTAACAGCTCCTTTAACTCAATTCACTAAGGAAAAAAAAAAAGTAAAACTTCAAGGTTTCTCTATTATTTAACTCTTATACCCAGTGGACTGAACACAGAGGACTACGGAAAGAGAGAGACTGTATTTCAAAAACTAACACCAATCCAATTTGATTGAAATTAAGCTGTTATTCTATATAATTTACATCTGTGAAAGCACTAGCGAATATTAACAATTACATGAACTACAGGTGCAATAACTTAAAGAACAAGGATTAGCAGACATCTGATTCCTCCTATCACTAACAGTCATGTAAGAGAATATTTACTGGCAAATCACTAACTAATGAATGTTATCCTAACTTTTGTAAATTCAAAAAGCAATGTCCCAGGGAATAAGACCTAGCTGCCTTAAATCTTTGACGAAAAAAGGCATGGCGTCCACAGGCCAAGTAATTTAACTCTGAGTCTACAATGTCCTTTCAAGTTAACATCCTATAGCGATATTGTAGGCAGAATAATGGCTCCCCAAATATATCCATATACTAATTCCTGTGAATTCATTATCTTACACAGCACGGAGGAATTAAGGGTACAGATAGAACTAAGGTTGTTAATCAGCAGATTTTACAGCAGGAGATCATCCTGGATTATCTGGGTGGGCCCAAGGTAATCACAAAGGTTTTATAAATGAGGAAGAAGGATTTAGAAGAGTTAGTGTCAGAATGATGAGATAAAAGAAAGACTTGACCAGCCATTGTTAGCTTTGAAGATGGAAGAAGGGGGCCATGAGCCAAGGAATGTGGGTGGCCTCTAGAAGGCTGGAAAAGAAAAAAAACATGGACCTTCCATGCCCCCACAGAACCTCCGTAAATCCCTGTGAACAACATGAAGTTAGCCCTGTGAGACCCATTTTGGACTTCTGATCTCTAGAACTATAATAAATTTATGTGGTTTTAAACCACTAAGTTTGTGGTAATTTATTAAAGCAGCAATAGGAAACTAATATAAGTAGTTTTAAAACATGATCACAAACTCTCTGACACTCCTCCCACTAACAGGTAGAGTGTATGTCTCTCCCCCCGAACCTGGGTGGGTCTTGGTGTCTGCCTAGACAAATAGAACACAACAGAAGGCATGCTGCATGACTTCTCTGGCAAACAGAAACAGTCCTCTTGGGACACTTGCTTTTGGAACCATGAGCTACTATGTAAGAAATCTAACTACCTTGAGGCCACCACACTGGACAAACCAGAGAGAGACATGTTCCAGGAGCCCAGATATTCCAGCTCTAGTCGTGTGAATCTTCTCAGCCCAGGTGCTAGACATATGAATGTCTCTGAGATGACCAGCCCTAGCCATGTCTGATGACAACCATATGAAAGACTGCAAGCAAAATATACCCAGTTGAGTCCCTTCCCAAATTACTGATCCAATATCAAGACCAAAGTAAGTAGTTATCTTAAGCTGCTAGGTTTTGGGGTAAATAACAACAGATACCATGCTCAACAATATATCCTAAGAAATTCCTTTTTCCTAACTTAAAATTAAACCCAAAAGATAAGAACTTTTCCAGCCCACATTTATGAAACCACCTTTAGATAAAAAATTCATTTCTTTCCACATACAAGTTTTGAACATACTAAGATTACTTAAATATCACCTCACATTAGCACTTACCTTGATACCAAAAGTAAATACTGTCATTATGATTTTAAATATGAGTGCTAGGCACAACTGCCATATAGCTGAATACACTCCAAGGCCTGCTGGACGATCAGGAATATCATCAACAATTTTACTGGCATTCATGTCATTTCTGTAGTCACAAAGAGAAGAGGATTCCAGGGGACCACAGTCTGTAAAAAGCTCTTTGATCAGCTCACTGGTGTTGAGCCTAGTGTACGGATTAGGGAAGGCTATCACAGCAGTAATGGCTGCCACAATAATCACTTCAAGAACAGGATACTTTCCAAATTTGGTGGATTTGCGTCGACGACACCAGGCAATATTTGCCCTAATGAAAAAGGCTCCCCAAAGCCCTCCAAATACCCCAAGGAGAATAAAAGGAAACAGTTCAAAAAGGTACCATGGTGTATGATACTCCACATAAAAAAGGACCAGACGGCTATTACCAAATGGATTGATGGATCTCAAAACAAATGCAGCCACTAAAGCAGCAAAAAATGATCTCCATAAAGTTTTAAGAGGAAAGTAATAGCTAACCTAAAAAGAAGGGAAACAAAAATTAATGCTATAATTTTATGTCTCTGATATGTTATAACTTGAATGGTAAATATCATAGTTTTAAATTTTATTGCAGCTAGAATTTACATATAATGGACTTTACTGTGGTAAGAAAAATATTGATGTTTTATTAACTTTGGCTATCACATCATTACAAAGTCACAATATCAACTGATCATAAATGTCTAATAAGTATTTAAAATACCTAGCATTGTTATTTTCAAAATGAGTTTCACCTCCAACTTATTCATGGCAGATAAGAATAAATGCACCATCACTAACTCCTTTAGCTCACAAAGGAGTATTCAATTTGTCTCTTCTATATTAAAGATAAAAGAAGAAAAGAACACAAACTGGAAAAGTAAATTTTAAAACATTCCTAGTCACATTTTCGTGTAAATGTGTAAAACATCTTACACACCAATGAGAAAACAAAAACAGAATATTTCACTGACATGACTAAAATTATTTCCTTAAACAGCAATAACTGCAACAGAAATAATCACACAAGAAAAACAAAGACGATTTAGGAATTGATTAAAAATTTTAAAATAAAAACACGGCTATAATTTCGCCAATGGGATAGATTATTTTAACTATTTTCTGTTAAGTCAAGGTCATATCTGTTTACTTTTAAATATGTCAACTAAGTTAAATTTTAAATAATCACTATACATAATATTTTTTAAAAAATTTTTCTCAAGGTAAAAAACATAGTATATTACTTTTTATGCAAGAATGAGTGGAAAATAAATTTGAAAACTTAAAAATATATTTGTAATGGTAATTATACATAATTTTAATTGCTGTATTTTTTCACCTACCTCTTCCAGGCTAAAAAGAACTCCTCCGATTGGTGCACCAAAAGCCACAGAAACACCTGCAGCTGAAGCAGCTGATAACACCTAAAAAGAAGATGTGGTTTCTTTTATATGTTCTTATAAATTCAAATATACCAAATAAAAATTCTTTATGTTACTCAAATTTTCAAAATGCCTCTTCTGAATTCAACTTGTACGTCTTCCTCCTCCCCAAGCAAAGGTAAATATTTATTTCTTCTAAAAAGATTCTTTTTTTCTCTTCTGCTTTAACTGAAAGGTCATTCATATATTCAATATTCAGTGAAAAAAAAAAACCCATTTGTGTGAGATATGCTAATGTAAATAGGATGTAAAGAAGAAGAGGCAGTGAATACAGACAACTTTCAAGATGCTTGTTTGTAAAGACCAGTGGAGAGAGTGGTAACTGGGGTTTGGAGGGAAAGTTGTTTGTTTTTAAGTAGGATATCATTTCTTCAGATTTCAGAGCTAGTCTGCTTCCATCATCAATCATTATTCTATTTCAAATCCTAGCAAAATATACAGAGACCTTAAAATCTATTGTTTCCCTATATTTTCACTACCCTAAGTTCTCTGAAAATACTGCTACTGCCAATTGGGGAGCCTCATTCCGAAAGCACAAACAGTGGCTACTGTTTACGATACTGTCTCACCAATTCTTCAACTGAAGAATTAAATAGTTTGATAAAAATATTCTACTTTCATCGTTATATTATAAAAAACTACACGATGAAAGGTCCTGTGCTAGGGCCAAAGACCCTTGAGTTCTCAATATTTAATGAGATATACAAATATACCTTAAAAATGCAAAGAGCTCTGTATCATCGAGGGCTGCAGATTAGATTGGGAAACAGGAAGGGACTGGGCTAGAGCTAATACAAAAGGTCTCAGGAGCTTGCTTTTCTTCTAAAAAAGATCGAGAGCAATCTAGAAACATCAGGGGAACGCCATAATATATAAAGTCAAAGGTCTCCTGGAAGATCTCAGGCTGGTCTAAAAAAATGGTAAAGGAAATCGCCCTAAAGAGCTGATAAAGAGGAATTCCTTTATCCCCTTTCATGCGAATCTCTGATTTAAATCTCAGAAGGTCCTAAAGGCCCTCAGAACTTCCCCATGGTGAAGAATAGCTCTCTGCAGATGACACACCATTTCCATTGGCACTAGACACTTTCTCCAGAGGAAAACACAACTGTTAAGATTTCCCAACCCTGGAGAAACACCCACAGTGAGAAATAAGAGTAAAAACAGTTACATCTGGGAAATACTTCAGAGGAAGAAAGGTGTAAGGCAAAGCAAAAACAAATGGAAAGACCTTTGTGAAATTCAACTGAAACCAATGGACACCCGGTAATCTATGTAAAACTTCTCTAAAATATAGGAGTAAGTGAACAGCACTGGGGATGGATTCTAGACAAATTAGAGATTATTCAAAAACGAGAAAGAAAGCATGATCAATCTCATGTTAAATTTCTAATCTGAATACAGAATTTATCCAAAAAGTAAAAACTAAAATGTAATCTTTACACTAGGAAGTTCTTCACTGATATGTCTATATAACAGATATTTTGTCTGTCAAATAAACTACAAAAGACACTTACCTCCCTTTTTTTAGCTTCATTTGTGCTATACTTCGGAAAGAGGTAGGAAAAGATATTTCCACAGCAACAGGCAACATGTACCAGGGGGCCTTCTTTTCCTAAACTCAAACCTGATGCCACAGCCAGCACTAAGGTGATGGTTTTAATCATTAAAGTCCATTTTCCCAAGTAACCTCTGATGATGAATCCACTCAAAATAGTTTTAATCTACAAAGGAAAGATTAAGGCAGTCTAATTTCCTTTAAGAAAAATGAGAACGTAACTAATTTAAGTGACTAATTTAAGTCTTGTTTTACTCAAGAAACCATCTTGCAAATTTTGGTGGACTATGGAACAATTCACAGTCAGTTTTTCAAAAGCTTTAACTATTATGCTACATATAATAAATCTGTATCATATTCTAATTCTCTTTCCAACTACAGATAGAAAGCAATCCTACTTCCTGAACAAAACTAAAATATGAGGCCATGTTAAAGGGAATACAGACATTAATACAAGAGTTATAATTACATAACCAGGAAAAGGCAAATTTGAATACTTCAGCTGTAGAAATATAGTTAAATACATTTTGGACACTCTATGTCAGAAATAAAGATATTATGCCTTCTCAGAGCACTGTAAATATGTGTAATATTTTCCTATATATCAATAAGGATGAGTAACAACTGCTAAATACTGCTAGATACTGCTCCTTCTTAAAGATATTTTTAACACAGCCTTTAAAATCGCTACAATTTTGTTTTAAAAAGAAATGCACTAGAAAAAGCTGGTAATTTACTTAAGACACAAAAATAAAAAGCAGAAAGAAAAGTATCTTCTCCTTTAAATTATTGTTGATAAAAAATAAAACCCAAAAGTTGCTACTGTTGACTCACTGTGATCAAACGTTTATTTTAAAGTATAAAATGGTTATAAATATTATCTGCCAAATTCAAAAATTATTAATTTATCTAACTACAAGACAGTTATAGAAAGAGAATGAATGTATTCAAATCAGGTTCATAACAGCACACATCAATGAATCCATCCAAGAACTTTAGCCCACAGATCTTTTTCCAGGTTCTTGGTGGTTAATCAAGTCTTCTGATATTTGTCTAGTCATGTGCTAAATTAGTGGTGAGAAAAAACAAATCAACTTCCACAGGAAATGAGGAAATGACTATGGGGAAAGAATTTCTGCCAAAGATGTCTACAATCAGATTACATTTTAAAATTTTCTACTTCATTTTACAAACAAACCATTTCCCCCAAAAAACAACTACTTTTTCCCCGAAAAGCAAAAAGATAAGCATCATAACAAATACTAAATGTTTAATGATACTAAATATTGCATGGCTTACCTCTGGAATTCCAGAGCCACAGGCATATGGAGCAAATACCTTTACCAGGGAAACAGCAAGAAAGGCAAAACTCAAGGCCCAGAAGATGTACATTATATAGTTCATGATATAAGAACCAGGACCCTAAAAAGCAAATAGTTCAACAGCATGAATTTAATTTACAGTGCACCTCTAATGCAAGTGCTTACCACATAAGACTTGGGTAAAACTTGTAAAGGGCTCCTGGTTTACTTCCACAATAATAAAAGGTTTATATTAACAAAATATTTAAGTAGAATCCAAAAACATATTCATATAAATACCAAGAAGCCTTAATATATTTAATGTTTTTCCTAGCTTTATCCTGATCCCTAAGTCTTCTTGCCAAGAATCTCAGCTATACTTCAATCTCTGCCTACTTTATCAAAACAGTTCATGAAGAGAAAATTGCATTCTCACTCAGATTTCATTCTGCTGTAATTCTCCTGAAGATCAATTGAGAAACAGCACACTGCCTGTCTTACCAGCAAATATATTTTTTTTAGCTCTAAAATTCAGCCATAAAAAAAATTTTAAAACATCTACATGATTGTGTAACAATATATATATTATATAATATTCTAACTTGTAAAATGTTCTTCATTATAGAACATCAGGAATAGGAAAATAATCATTTAAATACTGTAATGCCACAAAGAAAGATCTATACATTTCTTAAAGATATCTCCAGTTAGTAGGCTTATTTACTAAATTTTTTGATAATTCATACTTCCTGAACAGTTGTAATGGAATATATTAAGCAGTTTTAATAAATTTGACTTCATATTAACTTTTGGTGGTTACACAGATCTTACTGCATTTCTTTTCTACAATAAGAAATATATTTTACGTCATAACCCAGTAGACACATATGTGATTACATAGTTAACTAATACAAGACTGTCTTGAGATACTTGCTGCAACGTACTCTCATGGTTTCCATTCTATCCTATTATATTTCTTTCTTTTTTCCTTCAATGCAGTTGCAATCATTTAATATGTGATTAATTCTATAATTAAAGGAACTGGAGATGCATTTCACTATATCAATTATTACTTCATCTCGAGACAAAGCAAGACTTACCTCCGCTTGACCTATGATTAATTCTGCCCATGTTTTCCACTGCGGGCATTTATCCCTCTCTTCAAATGTTGTTTCATTGGATCCCCAGCAACACTGTTCATGGTTGTACCACAACGCACTAAGGCAAATGCCCTCCTTTAGGTCTGTCATCCAATCAGCAGCAATGTCTATTAATCCAGCCAATGCCCCTGTAAAAATTTGTTGGAGGTGGTAAAAAAAAGAAAGGACATTTCTGGGGAGTCAAGAACTATCAAGTTAAAAGGGTCAAGGAAACTGGAAGATCTCCTATAAATAAAGGGTTACATAGGGAATATTATAAGAATTTAAGATTTTCAAATCTTAGCTATAAATAATTTTATACTACTTTTTAAAACTGTAAATAGCTATTCTTTAAAATAAAATTGTTATTCTTTCTTTGAAATCAAAACTAGTTACATCATTCGAATTAACCGTGGTTTTAAAAAAAGGTGTTTAAAAGATACTAAAACATCTTCAAAGTCGGCTACCTGAGAGGAGGTTCACAAATCTGGTTATTGAAGTCAGAGTTTTTACTAGTATGTTTCAATCCGAAACTTAATTAATAGATCTACAAATGACCTTAATCTCATTAAAATGTAATATCCATTTGAAATAATTAGTAAAACCCACAGCATTAATGAGTTACTGTAACAGATTTTCAGTTTTTTTCTTAAATCACAGAAAATCAAATATATCAAATCATTTTACTGACAGAATACCGAAAATACACAAATTTATGATCAAAATCCAGGTCCTTCTCATCATATAAAAAACATCAATGGGTCACATACACAGAGGCCACAAAATTCTTGTTCATAGCAATCAGTACTTCCCTCTATTGTCCACACAAATTTTAATTTTCCTCATGTTCTTCTAGACATAATCTTCCATGGTGGAAGCTGAAAGTTTTTAAAACAGTCCTTAATGTTTGCTTTCAGATCTTCAACTGCTGTTTCTTAAAATCTCACATACACGGAATTTGTGGGCACTCTATAGCATGGTAGCTAAAAGTGTAGGCTCTTGAGCTAAACTGTCTAAATTTAAATTTTTGCTTGGCCACTTACTAGCTACATGACCTTAGTCAAGTTACCTAACCCCTCTGTGCTCCAGTCCCCTCATCTATAAAATGGTGAGAAAACAGCACCTATCCCATAGGACAGCCATGAGGTTTACACAAATGCAAAGCTTTTAGAATGGTGTATGACACATAGGAAACATTCAATAAATATTAACTGTTTATCATGATGTCAAAATTAAAAGATACTTTATTTGTCATCTGGTCCAAACCACATTTTTACAGATTCAGAAACCAAGCCTAGAGAAACCACCAAATTGGAAAGATGCTTAAAGTGACAGAGCCAAGACTAGATTCTGAAGCCTCCTGCCTCCTAGTCTTTTTTTTTTTTTTCTTAAAGATTGGCACCTGAGCTAACAACTGTTGCCAATCTTTTTTTTTATTTCTGCTTTATCTCCCCAAATCCCCCCGGTACATAGTTGTATATCTTAGTTGCAGGTCCTTCTAGTTGTGGCATGTGGGATGCCGCCTCAACGTGGCCTGATGAGTGGTGCGATGTCCACGCCCAGGATCCAAACCAGCGAAACCCTGGGCCGCCGCAGCGGAGTATGCAAACTTAACCACTCGGCCACAGGGCTGGCCCCATGCCTCCTAGTCTTAAGATTTTTTTTGAAGGAAAGCAACAAAACAAATGCTTTTAAAAATCCAAGGGAAAGAAGGGAGAACTATTTATTGTTAACCAAAAAAGGATTGCATTAAAAATTTTCTTTACCTGATGCCAATCCTGTTAGTGTTACTACTAGCCATCCTGACCACGCATCATACAAACTTTTTGTCATTTCCCATGCTGATTCTTTCTTTTTGCTGTTGATCTGAAATTAGAAATGTTTATGCTTCATTTTTCAAACCATGAATAGAAGTCACAATTCTATAATTTAACAATTTTCCTCAGTTACTATACATGGAACAGTACCTTCTAAACTAAATAAATGGGAAATATGAGTTTGGGACAGAATCACCATGTCCAACAGCTGCTATACCTGTAAAGCATATGACAAGTGTTTACCCAGAGATCTGTATTTTTAGCAAGAATCTCAGAATTTGAGAGTAAGGGGTGTACAAACCACATAAAGTCTGACCTAGACTGTTTTAAATGGAATCAAATTTAGCTGGTATACATCTTTCATATTAACAGAAACAAGATATTATAGCTTGAACTGTCTGTCATTTCCTGATCATTTTCTGGTCCTAGCAGTTAAGTGGATTATAATATTCTTTAAAAGGGAAGGTCACCGAATAACAGTACCATGCCCTTAAACGTAGTGTAGAACAGTCATGTGAATAAAGGGGCTGCCAAAACTTGTGGGCCTCTAAATATTCAGGTATGGAGAGTTAGAATACCATTGGTAGGGTCCAGAGGCTCTCTTTTATTACTGTGTAAGGCAGAAATGTCCTCTACTGAATACAGTGAAGGAGGTGAGATGAGCAAGACAGTAATAGATTTGATTTCTAGGTCTCATTCTACTAAGACATAAGAAGGCAAGCCTTGTCTCTCTTAGTAACAGTGTACTTCTAAATCTATCCCTAACTAGCCCAGACCTCTTCTGTTCTACTAGGATTGCTGCTTTAAAAAGTCATATTCTCAGCCTAGGACTTCAGTGCTCAACTGTCCCACAGGAGGGCTATGGCTAGAATTCAATGATGTGGTCTATTTCAAACATATAGTCTATTTTAAATAAAGCCACATTAAAAAGACTGTAAGTTCTAAGTTGAATGAGGCAGTTTTACTCCTTCTATACCAATTACAGTAAGCAACCAATCACAGATACTAACCATTCTTTAGGATTAAATGTAGGTCATTTCTTTCAAAAACAATAATTAAATCCCATGTTACTTTTTCTCAATAAGAATAACTGATGTTTAATAAAATGATAATATCAAGTAAAAATTTGGAAGTCATCTAAATATCTATCAATATAGTATCTGTCAAGTAAACTGAAGTACATCTATGTAATGAAAAATTCTGCAGCCATTAAAAAATGAGATAGATGCAGTGTTATACAGGGGAAAAAAGAAAGGTGGATAAAGTGTGTAAGAAAGATAAGTATATAAGCATATACAAGTATATGTTTGTATTTTAAAAAATAAAGGGATAAACCATAAAATTTAAAATGTAAATTACTACTTAAAAGAGGAGGAAGGAAATAGGTTGGAAGTGACAGGGACTTTAAAACAAAGTAATCTGTATGTGTAACTAGTGAGATAAACACTAAGGACAAAAAGTATTGTCAAAAAAGAAAACACTAAAACTTTTCAGTAATCACACTGCTAGTGATAGTGCTGGTAATATTATTCTGAAATAGCTGTGTGTGTATGTTGTGAGATAAATCAAATTATTATGTATGTGATGTTGAGATTTTTGGCATGGCTGAAAGGAGATGCAGATTTAACAACTAAATGGTAAATAAAAGTCCTATAGTATTGAATTTAAATTAGAAGATTCCTACAAACTTAAGAGGCTAGAAACAATGGCTAACCCAGAAGCAACAGGTACCTCTAGTGCCCAAACTGCCTATATACCATTCTCCTTCAAAGGAACCAGAGCTCCTTAGAGAAATGGCTGACTCCAGGTTTGGTGCAGGAAATGTGTAAGAAGAGCTAGGATCATCTTGTTTTCCAAGAATACATCAAAGTCTACTAAGGATGTGTGAAAGGACACAGGCATCAACCTAAGTAAGCACCCAGTAGTCAAAAATGGAATAACATGGGCATCAATAAGGATAATAATTGCGATGATTAAAACACATCAACTATGTTTAAATCCATGAGTGCATGAAGATAAAGAAACAGAAACTGAACAAGCAAACAAAAACCCTGAGGTCAAGTTTGTGGATGCTAGGGAATCATATGACTTCAAACTTTCTCCCTTTTCTCTACTATCTTAACTTCAGGGAAGCCAAATAATTGGTATGGGGAAGGCTCTCTTTATAGAAATATTCAAGCTAGAAAATAGAGGAAAGATAGTTAGATTGCCACCATTATGCAAAATACTGAAACAGTAATATGTGAAATGATATAATGTTGATTTGCTTGAAAATAATCTGGAGTAGGAGGGCTACAAGTATACTAAAAAGCTGAGGGGGAAAAAAGAATTAGGTAGGTATATGCACTGACATAGGAAGTTTTTTTTTTATATAATGTTTTAAGAACAAAGTAGAAACATCTATGTGTAGAATTTCCCAGCTTTAAAAAATTTTATGTTTATATAAGCACAAAGTATTGAAAATATTTGACTTATCTACAAAGAGATGATTAGTTAGGACACTTACTGACTACTTCATACATTGCTGTATTATTTGAAATGTTTTTCAAGGACTGTGGACTACTCTCATAATCAGAGAAAAAAGGGGTGTGTTCTGGTTTCTTTTACTTTCAATTTTCTGTAAAATTTTATGAATATGGTGTCTTATGGATATTATAACACTACTTCACTTTAAAACCCATTTAAACCCCAACCTGAGTATGGTACTGAATCTATAAATATATATACTTCTAAGTACAATTGTATTTACCTAACAAGCATACAAGATACAGGATTTATAATGTGTCTGATTTAGGCACATAGGCTTAAAATAGTGGTTCTTATACTGTGACCCATAGACACCCTGAGGGTCCCTTGAGACCTTCTCAAAGAGTCTTCAAGGTCAAAACTACTTTCATAATAATACTAAAACATGATGCGACCTTTTCACTGTGTTGACATTTTCTCAGTGAGTGCAAAAGCAACAATAAAACTGCTGGCTCCTAACCACGAATCAACACAGTGGCATCCAAATGTACTGTAGTCATTACATTCTTCACTGCCACATATCCCGGGAAAAAAAAAAAAAAAGCAAATGCCAGTTTCACTTAAGAATGTCTTTCATGAAGGAATAAAAACTATTATGCCTCGATCATTGAGTCTTTTTAATATTACTGTGATGATGTAAGTGTATATAAAGCATTACTGATGCAAAGTGAAGTATGATGTTATGTCTCAAGGAAAAGCATTTGCGTGATTTGAGTTGCAAAATGAACTAGACATTTACATGGGACACCATTTTAAATGAAAGAAAGATACCAAACTATGGTTTTTCAGACTTATTTTCTCAAAAACAAACTAAGTAGGCCTGTCACTTCCAGTAAGATACATGTGTATTTGTTTCCAATGAGAATTTGAGCTTTCAAGTAAAAATTAGAATTTTGGAACACTTGTATACTTCACTGTGAGGATGACAGATTCCCAACACTTAAAGATTTTCTGAAGAGATTAGTGTTGATATTAATAAATGTGATTTTTTTTTGATATTATATAATGAAAAGTGTCAACACTTAAAAGAACTGCATAAATCAATAAATCAGTATTTTCCCAACGATCACTGCATGATGTTACAAAATCATTCATTCAAGGTTCAAGGTGAAGAACAGGTTTTAATGTAATAGAAGACAAAAGTTCTTTGATACAGTTTCAGATTACATATTGCAACTAATCTTTAAGAAATACCACTTGTCACTTTGGTGGAGTATCAAAGAAGAAAATCTGCAATGATCTAAAAAGGTTATTAAAATACTCCTAGCTTTTTTTCTAATCATGTGTCTGTGTGAGGTTGGATTTTCTTCATATACTTCAATCAAAACAACATATCACAACAGACTAAATGCAGAAACAGATATGAGAATCCAGTAGTCTTTTATTAAACCAGATAATAATGAGATTTATAACAATGCCACTCCCTCACTACATATTTTTTATTTTGGAAAATACAGTCATTTTTCATAAAAATGTTTTTATGTTAACATGTAATGAATTTGTTGTTACTCTTAAATTAATTACTATTTTTTAAATTTCTCAGTTTTAGTATCTAATATGGTAAATATCAATTAATATAACAATATAAACTAAAGGTCCTTAGGTATCCTCAATAATTGTTTATAGTTTAAAAGGGATCTGAGACGAAAAGTTTGAGAAATCGCTGGATTAGAACACTGACTTCAGGCATTGTGTCTTATTTTCAGTTATACTCTATGTATAATGTTTCCAGAAAAGGTAAATACTGACTGATGAATCTCAGAAGCTGTACTTTTCATAAACAATATAATCTAATTCCAATTTTAGGTTAAATATATATGTATTCATTAATATGAAAATTATAACTAATTTGTACAAGCAGTTATTTTCATTGACAAGTAAATTTCAGGCCTCAAAGTTATAAAGGGCCTTTTAGAAGTGGAATTTTATTTTCAAAGAGATTTTTTTTTCTCTCTCTTTTTTTAAATTTATTTTTGGATTATATTATACCAGTAAGTCACAATCAATAATGAAAAGGATCCATAAATTGTACTTTTAAGTAGAAGTCATTCTTTTTTTGATTACTGATTCATTACAAAACTCAATATGCCATACATAGAACTGAATTTGAGAAATACCTCAGAATTTAAAACTGAGAAAAAGGATAAAAGAAAACAGCAGGAACCAACTCAGTGGCACAGCAGTTAAGTGCACATGTTCCACTTCAGTGGCCTGGGGTTTGCCGGTTTGGATGGCGGGTGCAAACATGGCATTGCTTGGCAAGCCATGCTGCGGTAGGTGTCCCACATATAAAGTAGAGGAAGATGGGCACAGATGTTAGCTCAGGGCCAGTCTTCCTCAGCAAAAAGAGGAGGATTGGCAGCAGATGTTAGCTCAGGGCTAATCTTCCTCAAAAAAAAAAAAAAAAGAAAACAGCAAAACCCTACAAAACTATCTCCTCAATATGTTTCTTCTTTTTGAATAAAAAGAATTATGTACAAGTTTCCTCTTTTGCCTTAGCTGCTGTGCTGCTCAAAGACAAAAATCATGCTGACTTCCTTATCTTGAACTTGGCTTGACCTTCCCCCCAACTCATGTGCCATTTTTCCCTTTCCTTCCTATTTTGTCTTATTATACTTCTTTGATTTTAAACTATGTCAAATCCTTTCCATAAAGATACCAGGTATAAACAAACTAAAAATAAAAAATTACATAGACAGAGAAAAAGATATATTACTTATAAAATGCAGAAGTTAACTTAAATGTACTTTAATGTATAATATATATTTTAGTAGCCTGAGATCATTGGCAGAAACATATTATTAAATGATCCAATTATGCACTAAATTTTAAAAATTACTGAAAACACTTACCCGTCTATGCCTTTCTCTATCTTTACATTTCTCTCGCACCCAATCAATAGTATGGAAATCATCATAGGTACCAACACCTGGAATTGGTTCATCCAAAAGATCCAGTAAGTGTGTAGAACTGTTAATGCTGCCTCCATTTGTCATTGTATAATGAGTTCCTACAAAGCAAAAAAGGAATGATGAGTATGTTTTATGAGAGACAATGGTGAACTACGTAACCTTCTTAGAAGTTCATTAGTAATTCATAAAGAAATAATATAACTTGAAATGATTATAATAAAATAGAGGAAGGAAGGTATTAATAAAAATTATCCAAAACTTGGAAATAAGGCAAAAAATTATGGCATGTCCTTTCAAATTCACACTAGAGTATCAAAATTAAGCCTGCTTAGGCCAGCCCTGGTCGCCTAGTGGTTAAGTTCAGCATGCTCCACTTCAGTTGCCTGGGTTCAGTCCCCAGGTGTGGACCTACACCATGCATCTGTGGCCATGCTGTCGTGGCAGCTCACACAGAAAAAGAGGAAGATTGGCAACAGATATTAGCTGAGGGCCAATCTTCCTCAGCAAAACAAAATAAATAAATAAGCCTGCCTAATAGTCATCTGATGTTCTGGGGAAGGGAACTTTTGTTTGATTTACTATTTACTATTGATTAGCACAAAGACTCTGCAAAGTTAGATAACGACTTATAGAAAATTGATAAATTGAAAATTACGACTTTATTTGTCAAAAATGTAAATGAATTCCATCTAGTAGAAAAGACAGTCCTTAGAGTTTAGTGTTGGTTTTGTTTGTTTTTGCCCTGTAAGAAAATTCCTTCTTTCACTGACTATATATATTTAAGTCTCACACATCCTCCTCTGAATCAGCTTTGTCATCAAGCTAGTTAACTTATTAGAGTTAAATAAATCTTTGACATGTGTTCACTACAGACTTTATATGAATGTAACAGACTAGAAGGTACTAGGAAGGGCACTGAAAGACAACTCACAGAAAAGAAAAGCAAACGGCTCTCAAATTTGAAAAGAAGTTCAATCTAACACACACAAAAGAAATGTAAATCAAACCCACAATATCACTTTCCTCTACCAGATTGGTAAAGATAAAAAAGTTGGCTAACGTCCTGAGTTGGCCAAGTTATGGAGAAAGAGGTCCTGCAACAAAATTATTAGTTTAAGTATAAATTGGTATAACCCCTTTGGGAAGGCAAAGCTACCAAAATTTAAAATACACGACACTCTTCAACCCAGCAAGTCTACTTCTAGGAATTTTTCCTGCAGTTATACTTGCACGAATCCATAAATTATGCACAGTGTGGGTAGAACATCTTACTATGTGCTCTACAAAAAAAAGCAAATACAAATTAACGCCAAAGTGTTCATAATCTAAGAGGTCAGCAAAAGAGCCAGAGAGTAACTATTTTAGGCTTTGGAGGCTATATAGTCACAACTACTCAACTCTGCCATAGTAGCGCAAAAAAGTCACAGACAATATATAAATGAATGAGTATGGCTGTGTTTCAATAATATTTTATTTATAAAACAGGGGAAGAGCAGGATTTGGCTCAGCCCCTGATTTAAAGTCTACAGCACAAACATTAAGAATTTTCTATATAAATGGCACTATACTAGACAGTATAGGAGACACAAAAATATTGTCCCCAACTTCAAGGTGCAAGTTTGGGGTTCCCAATCCAAAACACATTTTAAAACCAAGTTCCAATATCGAAGTGCTACAAAACCAATTTTAGTTGTGTTACTTATATTTACTTTGTTATAAGACTGTAGTCTCTAAAACTAGGTGGGATTAATCTAAGAAAACTTCCTAAAGAATATAAATTTTAAATTATAATTTAAAATAATAATGCTATGGTTTCAAAATAAGAGTTACAGCTAGACATTTGATGTTAGATATTTTTGTATCTATTTCTGAAAAAAGAAACATATGATGTGAATACTGTCTGTGAAAGATAGTTTATATTACTACCAGAAAAAGAGCTTGGAAAAAAGAAAGACTGGCTAAGGAACATTTATGGTAATCTAAGAGTGAAAATTATCGAACTTGAGTTCTTCCACTGTTAGTGGAAGAAAAGATGATACAACCATTCTGAAGGGCAATTTGGAAAGAGCTATCAAAATATAAAGCTTCTACTGCACAAAGACTAAAAGATTTCATTGAAACATTATTTGTAATACTGAAAAAGTCAAACCAGCAGAAATGTCTCATCCATTGATAATTAAATAAATTATGTACATCTATGCAACGGAATATAATCCAGTTGTTAAAGAAAACGAGGGAGATCAGCATATACTGATACAGAAAGTTGGCTACAACACATACAGTTTTAAAAAGGCCAAGGGCAGATCAGCACATTTAATATGAAAATTATTTTGTAAAATTTATTTTGGCTTAAATATTATGCTCACATATATGCTTAAATACAGAGAAAATAGTATGAACAGGTATGAAACAACACATTAATAATGGCTACCACTGGGAAGTATAATTGTTAGAAAAAAGAGGTAATGAACTTTCATTTTCTACTTTACCCTTCTAGATTGATATATATATTACAATGAAAATTACTTTTCTAAGTAAACACACACTATATTTTAATAGGGATGTGAATAGGGCTATGAAAATAAAGAAATTCTAATGGATCTAAGCATTATATAAATGAAAAAAAGCAACAAACTGCTACCAAAAGGCCCGATTCTAGTCCTGGACAGCTAAGTAACTTTGGACAAGTCATCTTTAAATATTAAATATCTATATGATATATGCTGTACCTTATAATAAAGACATATAAGCAAAGAAGAATTTGAAATTTTTCTAAAGCACTAAAAACTTAGAAAAGCTGGTGCATAATTTCAAACAGGTAATTTTAGCAAAAGTGATTACAAATTACATCTTCAAATTATGTATCAGTAATACAGATTTTATGCCAAAAATAATAATCTAGAAGTGCGTCATTTTAATGAAAATGTAATTAATTGATATTTGAGGAGTGGCACTATACTAATTTTTTTTTCTTCTAAATTTCCCCAGGTCATCCAGCTGGGTACGTGATGAACCCAGGATTTTAACCCAAGTCTTTCTTTT
Organism: Equus quagga; assembly: GCF_021613505.1. Taxonomy (NCBI): domain Eukaryota; kingdom Metazoa; phylum Chordata; class Mammalia; order Perissodactyla; family Equidae; genus Equus; species Equus quagga. Next base: position 54,938,901 of record NC_060269.1, on the reverse strand, counting down.
TTTTTTTTTTTTTAAAGATTGGCACCTGAGCTAACATCTGTTGCTAATTTTCTTTTTTTTTCTTCTTCTCCCCAAAGCCTCCCAGTACATAGTTGTATATTCTAGTTGTAAGTGCCTCTGGTCATGTTATGTGGGACACCAACCCAGCATGGCTTGATGAGCAGTGCCATGTTGACGCTCAGGGTCTGAACCAGAGAAACCCTGGGCCACCGAAGAGGAGCATGCGAACTTAACCACTTGGCCATGGGGACGGCCCCGCGCTATACTCATGTTTAAACAAACATTATAAAAATAAAACACAAGAAATCTGTTTATTTTATTCTATGACTTTTAAGGAATGGAGCAAAATTCCCAGACTACTCTTGCTGTATGATGATTTAAACCGACTTGTTCCCTTTTGTTTACAAATAAAGAAACTATTATAAATGTTAAGTCATTTCACAAAACTATCATGTGACAAAGCTAGAATCTGTCAATATAAACACTGCCTAGATTAGAGTAAGAGACAATCCTAAATCAATTGGAGGGTGAGGGGGAAGGGAGAGATGCACAAAGAGCCACCATGCCAAGACTAAGGACTAATTTTATTATTATTAAGATATAAGCCACATCGACTATACTGTACGTTGCAAGCTCTGTTTCTGAATAATTCAAAGAGGCAGCAGGAACAAGAATTAATAAAGAAAAAGTCAATATTTTAAACACTTTAATAAATACCGAATATTGTACTAATAAACAATGTTTATTTACTTCTACCAGATAGAATAGGGTTCTCTCTTATCTCCCTATGTAACACATTTGAATGTTTGCCTTGGAAAGGTGTAAAACCTCTAAAAGGAGAGTAGTATATTGATTTCCATGTTTTGGCAGCAGTACACCAGGAATAAATAATATATCATTCTTGACCAAGGGTTTCAAGGCCCTATCCCTGCACTAGCCCATGTTCATTTATATAGAACATACGCTCTAAACCTCATATTTAAAGCTTTAAGTGCACTAGCTCTTTCTTCTTCCCTCTATCCTGATTTTACTCAGTAATTTCCACTTTGTAAAAAGGTAACTGAAAGGCTACAAATTTTCTTAAGAAAAGGTAACTGGAGAATAAATATAAGAACATTTATAATATCTTGACAAATTTGAGAATCTCTGACTCTGCTTTCCATACAATAACATTAAAACTGATAATTTAAAAAATGTTTTTGGAGGGAAGTGTCAAAGCCTCTATGGCCTTCTGGTATGATGGCATCACTTCTGTGGTACTCTGGCCCAAAATGCATAAACTGAATCTTACAAGGAAAAACAAGATAAACCCAAACTGAGGGAAATTCTACAAAATAAATGGCTTGCATTCTTCAAAAACGTCAAAGTCAAGGGGCTGGCCCCATGGCCAAGCAGTTAACTTCACACACTCTGCTTCAGTGGCCCAGAGTTCACTGGTTCAGATCCTGGGTGCAGATCTACACACTGCTCATCAAGCCATGCTGTGGTGGCATCTCACATAGAAGAACCAGAATGACCTACAACTAGTATATACAGCTATGTACCATGGCTTTGGGGAGAAAAAAAAGGAAGAATACTGGCAACAGATGTTAACTTAGGGTCAATTTCCCTCACCAAAAAAAAAAACAAACAAAAAAAGCATTGCAATAGGAAACTGTAAAAAAAAGAAAAAAAGTCAAAGTCATGAAAGACAAAAAATGACTGAGGAACTCCTCTAGATTAAAGGAGACTAAAGAGACATGATAACTAAATGTAACACCTGCTCTGGATTATTAGATCCTGGACCAGGAAAAAAATGGTTTTTTCCTATATTAAAGGACATAGTGGTAAACCTGGCAAATTTAAAAACGGTCTGTAGAATAGATAATAGTACTGTATCAATGTCAATTTTCTGATCTTGAAAACAGTACTGTGACTATACATAACGGAATGTCCTTTCATAAGGAAATACAGACTCAAGTATTTATAGGTAAAAGTACATTATGTCTGCATCCTACTCTTTAACAGTTCAGAAAAAAACTATCTGGTGTATACACGCACTATATATACATACTGGTATATATTATGTATTACACAGAGAATAGCATATATAACAGCAAGAGACAGAACAAGAGAGAGAATGAACAAATGTGGTAAACTCTTAATATTTCAGGAATCTGGGTGAAGGGTATATGGGATTATTTGCACTGTTTTTCAACATCTGTAAGTCTGAAATTAAAAGAAAATTTTTGTTTTGTTTTGTTTTTTAAAGATTGGCACCTGAGCTAACAACTGTCGCCGACCTTTTTTTTTCTTTCTGCTCTCTCTCCTCCACCCCCCCCCCTCGCCCCAGTACATAGATGCATACTTTAGTTGTGGGTCCTTCTAGTTGTAGCATGTGGGACACCACCTCAGCATGGCCTGACGAGTATTGCCATGTCCGCGCCCAGGATCTGAACCAGTGAAACCCCAGGCAGCCAAAGCAGAGCACGCAAACATAACCCCTCAGCCAAGGGGCCGGCAGCAAGAAAATGCTTTTTGAAAAGTCTACTATGATATTTTTGCAAACTTCATACTTTTTCCCCCTATGTTGCCCTTATCTGGGTGGAGCTGAAGAGACATGGACTACTGATTTTAATTATTACTCTTCTATGCGAAAAAGAAAAAGAAAAATTTCTATACCACTTAGCTAACATGCATCCACACAATATGTCACCAGCTCCATGATAAGAATTTTCTGCACCATGAAGATAATAAGCAAATGAAGCATGTATTCCTCCAACAAACTTATAAACCAGGAAGAAGAAAAGTAGAGACTACCGTACTCATTTTTGAGGGAGCAAAAGGTACAACACCACAATAAACACTTACATTAGCTATGTGTCTTGCCTTCGGTGACTTTCAAATAATTATTCCATAGAAACTACTCTGACATCTAATTTACAAAACTATACAGTAAGTCAAAGTATCTGAAAACCACAAGTAAAGGATTCAAACTGTTTAAATCACAAGACCCTGTGGACCAATGTTTGGTATTTTGTCGTTTTTATGTTGTGCCCCTTGGTTCTGGGGCTGCCATTGCACGTTCGAGTGGGGATTAGCCAGCAGTTTGTGCCCCCAACAGACTGAAGTTCAGTCTGTGCCCTCATGACTATTCTATCAGACACAGCAACGGTGTTTGAAAAAAGTACAGTCATGTGCCACATAATGACATTTTGGTCAACATCGGACTGCATCTATGACGGTGGTCCCGTAAGATCATAATGGAATTGAAAAATTCCTGTCATCTAGTGACATCATAGCTGACATGACATCGTACTGCAATGCATCACTCGCATGTTTGCAGTGACGTGGGTGTAAACAAACCTACTACACTACCAGTCGTATAAAAGTATAGCACGTACAATTATTTACAGTACGTAACAGACGGGAATGTTCATGGTTCATTTATCTGCTTATAAGCAAATCTATGATGAAAAAAGAAACAAGCAAACCACCATGGACATGTTTCTTAAAAAACTGACACCTCCTCAAGAATAGCCTCAGGTAAGTCCTTCAGGAGGTCTTCCAGAAGAGGGCATTGTTATCATCCTGTTATTGCCCCTGAAGACCTTCCAGTGGGACAAGACGTGGAGGTAGAAGACAGTGATGATCCTGAGCCTGTGTAGGCCTAGGTTAACAAGTTTGTGTCTTAGTTTTTTGTTTTGCTTTTTTTTTTAATTGACTCGCTCTTTATTTTATTTATTTTTTTTTATTTTTTTTTTTGAGGAAGATAAGTCCGGAGCTAACATCTGCTGCCAATCCTCCTCTTTTTGCTGAGGAAGACTGGCCTTGAGCTAACATCTGTGCCCATCTTCCTCTACTTTCTATGTGGGACGCCTACCACAGCATGGCTTGCCAAGCAGTGCCATGTCCGCACCCAGGATCTGAACCAGTGAACCCCGGGCCGCCAGAGCGGAACGTGCGAACTTAACTGCTGCACCACCGGGCCAGCCCCAGTGTGTCTTAGTTTTTAACAAAAGAGTTTAAAAATTGAAAAAAAAAAAAAATTTTTTTTTTAATAGAAAAAAGCTTACAGAATTAGGATAGAAAGAAAGAAAATATTTTTGTATAGCTGTATAACGTATCTGTGTTTTAAGCTAAGTACTATTACTAAAAATATTTAAGTTTATAAAATAAAAAAGCTGTAATAAGCTAAGGTTAATTTATTGTTGAAGAAATAAAACTATTTTTTATCAATTTAGTGTAGCCTAGGCATACCGTGTTTACCAAGTCTACAGTAGCGTACAGTGATGTCCTGGGCCTTCACGTTCACTCCCCACTCACTCACTGACTCACCCAGAGCAACTGCCAGTCCTGCAAGCTCTATTCACGGTAAGTGCCCTATACAGGTGCACCATCTTTTACCTTTTACACAGTACTTTTACTCTACCTTTTCTATGTTTAGACACACGAATACTTACCATTGTGTTACAATTGCCTACAGTAGTCAGTACAGTAACATGCTGTACAGGTTTGTTGCCTAGGAGCAATAGGCTGGACCATATAGCCTAGGTGTGTCCAGTAGTGGGCTATACCATCCAGGTTTGTTATAAGTACACTCTATGATGTTCGCAAAGAGATGAAATCGCCTAGACGCATTTCTCAGAACGTATCTCCGTCATTAAGAGACGTATGACTGTATAGGTGGAAACAGTGAATGGGCTTCTTGTTTTGAGGGGAGCCCACAGACATAGAGATTCACTGTTTCCCCTCTAAATTATTTCTAAAAGAAGTTTGGGTCCTTCTTGTGACTCTTACTATCAAACTGGCTTGGATAGTAACCAAGACGGATTTTGGTATGAAAATAAAATAAAAACTTTATGCTAAGATAGAGCTTTTTAGAATATTTCTTTGGCTCTGATAAATATAATTAAATAGAATCTCCAGGAAGAGAAAGGCAGACATTTCAATCTGGCTTTAACCTCTCTCCTTTTATCCTGTTTCTTACTCATGGTACTAGGTTATTACTGACAATTGAAAGATATCATATTGAACGTAATTTTTTTAAATTTAAAATCTGTTATTGCAAATGGATTGCTAAATAAAATTCAAGAATCAGCTAGCTATAAAGAAAAAAGAATCCAAACTTTTACTTTAGTGTGTGTGTGACACTTCACATATTTTCTTTTATAACTTGTTCTGCCAAACATGGAAATGTGTGTAGTACAAAGAAGGAGAAAAAGAAAGATTTTCTATCCTACTCTAAACTGGGTAGGGAACATTCACTTCTAATAGGATCATAGAAATGCCTACATATCTCACATTATGAGTGATTTTGAAGGTATTGTTTCCTAATAATAACAATGGTTTTTAAATATTAACGTATCATTTCTTTGTGAACAGTTCGCTGCAACCTAGATTTGCATAAAGTTAAACTTACATATGTAAAACTGAGATGAATACAAATAAATTATATATGTATGTTAATAAACTTACATAAGCAACATTACACATTATCCAACTTCACCTCTCAACTTCATCTTATGCATGAATGAAGCATGAATCTTGCAGATAATGCCACAGGCACAAATTAAAGTTCTCTCAGACATAAAGTGCATCTCTCTTTCTTTCCTAAAATAATATTTCAAGGGTTGGTCAATTAAGGAAATTATAATACGACTTTCCTAAAGCTGATATCTGGAGGGGAGCTCTAGAAGACAACAAAGTTAGGGGGCAAAATAAAGGTGGTGAGGCTGCACTTCCCTTATTATGCCTTTCTTTGTCCTCAGTAAAAGCTCTTCTTATAGCTGAATTTTATTAACACAAAATGACACGATTTACCCCGGACTTCCCACTTCTCAAAGCATATGCAGCTCTCATTTATTTCTCCGTGAAGACAGTAGTAGAAATGTACCAGAATACCTTTAGGAAATACCGATCAAGGTTCCCTACCCATCACTATTTCCTTGTCCTCTCCACACATCGTCCCTCTACCAATTTAGTGAGACACCCAGTGCCACTGGAAAAGAAATACACAGCAGAACACAGGGAACAAGATTCAGTATTGTGGCTTCTGAGTTCCAAATTGAGGCTTTTTTTTTTGAGGAAGATTAGCCCTGAGCTAACTACTGCCAATCCTCCTCTTTTTGCTGAGGAAGACTGGCCTTGAGCTAACATCCATGCCCATCTTCCTCTACTTTCTATGTGAGATGCCTACCACAGCATGACTTTTGCCAAGTGGTGCCATGTCTGCATCCGGGATCCGAACTGGTGAACCCCGGGCCGCCAAGAAGCAGAGTGTGCGAACTTAACCCCTGCGCCACTGGGCTGGCCCCCAAATTGAGGCTTTTGAAACCCATAGAAAAGGCAAAATTTTAAAAAGCAATACCTTTGAGTTGTAAGCGATGGGTTTCTGCGTCAAAAGGCTTTAAGTAAAAAGGCTTAGAGTTTCTGAAATGAACCAAGGACTGAAAAAAGAACAGATGAAGAACCAATTCTACACAGCTACATAAGGTTTGCTGGGGAAAAAGGAGAGCGAATTGAGTAAACAAGAGTTGTAATAGTTAATTGGAGATGGGCCTCAGCCTTTACTATTTTCTATAAGCAAAAAATATAGACAAGATCATACTAGCCACACTTATGTATAAGTTTTTCATTACTTAGCACACTTTCTAAAGACCATTTCATATCATTAAATGCATATCCACATCATTTCTATATTTGCTGGAGCATACTATAATTTAAACAGACCTTTAGGTTAGTTTGTATTACAAACAGTACTTTCAATGAACATATGTGTACTTAGTCATCCTCTTTCCCAATTAATTTTTAAAATTTTAACTTTCTCTTGTTCTTAACTTTTTTCCCAACCTCAGGCCCAGATATTTAACAATAATAACCAAGTATACCTCCAAACTTAAAATAACCATATTATTCAGTAACTGTTCTCAGATTAGGGTTATTATTTGTGTAATGGACCCTTATTGTTTCTGCCCACATGCCCTTTCCCGTTCATTCTGTAACAAAACCCAATTATTTTGAGGAAACTTCTATCCCTCATCTCATGTGGTAAGGGCGTCAATCAAGGTATGCTCCTCTCTCAGCTAAGAAAAAGGCACCCAACCCAAGTCAGACTAATCAAACTCCATCTACTGGAAATATAAATCTTGGACAGAGTGATAGACAGGAGAAGCCTATTAATTTTAACAACTGAACTTCAAAAGGACATAGGATAGTTCCTGCTACCTAGAGATCACCAGATCCTGGATTGTAAGAAAGTATGACTTGAAAGTATCAGCTCCTAAATTTAAGACAAGAAAAAAATCAAAAACTTTTCTGGAGGTCTGACTACAATGCCAGACCTCAGACGCCAGTGACTACTCTTCTACCTAATGGCTGAAAAACAGCAACAAAAAAGACTGGAAAAAAGATCACTTTCTTTTCCGAGTGACCTAGTAGAGAAATTCCATGACCTTAATGCACTCTGAGGTCAGAAGGACCTAGAGTCAAATTCTAGCTCTGCCACCTATTAGCTATGTGATCTAGCATAAGTCAATTACTAACCTCTTAGAGGTGCCTGGCTTTTCTCATACACTTTTAGAGTATTCTGTGTGGACTGGAGATAAATCACGTAAAATAGCTAGCAATATTATCCTGACAAATAGTAGGAAATCAATAAACACAAGCTAGTGTTTCTGTTAAAATATTTTGGCATTTAAAACTTCATCAGGCTGTATTATATTACACATATGGTATTAATCTTAACCAAAAGACCGACAATATGACAAAGATGGGGAAAAAGAGAGTTACAAATTTGAGTAATGAGTTCTTCTACAACTGTGTATTGAGCAAAAATCCTACAGATTTTTAATATATAACTTAACTCATTACACTTGGCATGGATACACAAACTTCTAAAATGTATGGTCAATGACTAACCTTTCCATAAAATGGACATTTTATAACTCAAATATCACCAACAATATTTCATAGTTCAAGTATCACCAACACTAAAACCTAAGCAAGTAGGAAAAATTATCCAATCAATGATCTGTAACTTGCTTGAAGCGTTCCTGCAAAAACAACTTTATTGATAAAAAGAGTTTTGGCTTTGTTTATTTTTTCCCCAGATAATTTTATAAAATTCAAGCATACTTATGTAAACAAAAATTCGTTATTTACTAATATCTGTGATCCAAAGTTTCAAAATTATCTGTAGGAAAATAAAATTTAAAATTGTTCATTATTATTTAAATAAATATTTTTACCAATGGAAAAAGAATAGTCTTTTCAACAAATGATGCTGGGACAACTGGCTATCCACAGGCAAAAGAATGAAGATGGATCCCTCCCTCACATCGTACATGAAAATTAACTCAAAATGAATCATGGGCCTAAATGTAAGGGCTAAAACTATAAAACTCTTAAAAGAAAACATAGGAGTAAATCCTTGTGACCTTGGGTTTGGCAATGGTTTTGCAGATAAAACACCAAAGCACAAGTGACAAAAGAAAAATCAGGTAAACTACACTATATTAGAATTAAAATAATCTTTCCCACCTACAGGCCAGACATTGTTATCTATCTCATATCTAATAATAACCACAAAACAACTAACACTTATTGAGTACTTACTGTGTGCCAGACATTGTTCTTAGCACTTTACACACATTAGTTCATTTAGTCCTCACAAAACCCCATGAGATAGGTATTACTCTCTACTTTATAAATTAGAAAAACACGGCACAGGAACCAGCCCTGATGGCCTAGTGGTTAAAGTTTGGTGCACCCTGCTTCGGTAGCCTGGGTTCGGTTTCCAGGTGCGGAACCACACCACCGGTCTGTCAGCACCCACGGTGTGGCGGCAGCTCACTCCTTAGAAGAACTAGAAGGACATACAACTACAATATACAACTATGTACTGAGGCTTTGGGGAGAGGAGAAACAAAAGAGAGGAAGACTGGCAACAGGTGTTAGCTCAGGGCAAATCTTTCCCAGCAAAAGAAAGAAAAGAAAAGAAAAACATGGCACAGAGAGCTAAGAAATATGCCCAATATCACACAGCTAGCAAGTTAGTGGAACAGGGACTCAAACACAACCAGTTCAATTCCAAAGGCATTTCTTACCACTATGCAATACTGTCTAAAAAATAATTTCGTGATTTCTTGCTCATATGTTTTAAGCTATGTGGACATTCTTCTCTCCAACTATGTTAGGAACTGTTAGGTGGTGCCCTCTCCCAAAACACTTGTGGACACGCACTTAGCTTTCAGACAATTAAAACAATCCTATCCTTCACCATCATCATCCCTCTCTGCCTTTGGTTCCAGATCCCCTGTTCAATATTACTTACAATGTTGCAGTAGTAGTCACAGGCACTGCTCTGCTTCCAGCACTCACATCCCTATGCTTTAGCAGAGGTCTGCGACAATAATATATCCCATTCTCATCCTCAGGTTGTTCCAGACTCATTTTAGGCCACAGGAAGCCCATTTTAACCCCAGGGAGAGCTAATTACCCCCTAGGTGTGTACTTAAAAACTGGTTTTCAAACCTTTTTGGCTGTGGCCCACAGCAAGAAACATTTCTCACTGGCATAGTTTACAGATTCATACCTACCCAAGTTTAGCATATTTACTATTTGGCATATACTCTGATATTTTACTTTCTATTTTCTCTCTTTCTTTTTTCTTAAATACTGGTCACAACTCAAGTGATTTCATAATCAACATGCTGAAACCTGCAATTTGACAAACACTGACCTAGAGAAATACAGACATTAATGAAATTATGTGCTTTCTCGTAAATGAAAACCTTTATATTCCCTCCCACTAACCCTCAATATATATTTGTTGAGATGAGCTAAAAAAAGTACTTAACTGTTGCACCTTAAACTGAACTTATTAGTAAATTCTACAGTCACACATCTTCAGCAGCCTAAGTCTCTTCTCAAAGGAGAATATTCAAATAATAGTTTTACATGAAAAATTAGGTACATATTTCTTCTAAGACTGTTACTTACTACCTCTGGGGTCAATCTCAAAAGAAGTGAAAGCAGTGATCCTTGCCATTTAAGCTCATAATGCAGATTACTGTCCTACCACACATATAAAACACACATCACTTTGTTTTCAATTATGGAAGAACGCAGACAGAAATCCAAAATTCTACACATTCCCTGACTACCCAGTTTCTTCTGTATATTAAGAGAAGGAAGTCTGGATCCCAATGTATTTTTTCCCTCCCTCTGTTACCTTACTGATAAGAAATGGTCATCCTGCTGAGGGAGGGGAAAGTAAATGCTGTAAGTTGATAGGGGAAGTTCCAGAATGTTGGCAGACTCCCGGACGAAACATTAAAAAGGTAATGGCAAGCACAGTGCCTAGTACTTAGTGGGTGGTCAATTAAATATCTGCTGGATAAATGAAGTATATGCTCTTTAAATTTGCTCTATAATCCACGGTCATATTTAACTGCCATCTATTTACAATGCAAAGACTTGGAAATTAAAACTGAGTCCCAAAGAAGTGGACCAAAGATATACAACAGTCAGTAGCAACACTGAGTCCATTAGCCAATTCACTGTTTTATTCTCTGTTCTACTGCCACCCCAACATAAAAAGCCACATCCTTGGGTAAAAAGGATAAAGTGGATACTAAGAAATCTGTATAATTGGAAACATATTCCATGTTCATTTATTATCTCTGCATATAAAATGATTTGAATATTACACGAATAAAAAGATTTACGAAATTTGCTCTCTTAACTGGCAAGAAGGATAAATTGACAGAAACTAAAGTAAATCTATTTTTTTACCTAATTAAGGCTGTAAAGGACTACTTAAAATTACAAATTAAACATATGTTTATTAAAAGACAAAAACAAAACTTTAAAATATAATTTAACCCACCAATCTCCTGTGATCTTGTGTAGGCACAAAGCAGAGACCTCAATGCTGGGAAAACAGCCAAAATTATAAACCTAATATATGCAGCAGGAGATCAGCTCACATTTTGAAATCTTGATACACAAAGCATCTCTGACTTACAACAAGCCATGAGATGGTATAAAATTAATCACAGTAAAGTGTCAGTTATTTTTAGAAAATAGAGCTAGAGATCATAATATGAACCAGATCTTATTGAAGATTTTAAATTCAGATACTGCGGGCAAAATAAACTTAAAGACAAGCTTTGTTTTATACTATTGTTTTAGAATACAAAGCGTTTCTAACATCAAATAAAGAATCCTTATTTGTTCTTTTAATTTACAGACACTTAGATGAATTAATTTGTAAGAAGATATTTAATTTTTTAGTTGGCTAAAAGATTAGAGATAATAGAAATACAACAAGGACCTGAATCCTAAAATCATTTTACAAAGAGCCTAAAGAATGTCCCTATGGCAATAATATCATCATCTAACACCTGAATTCCCAAATAATTTGCAAAAAAATGCTAACTACTGATATTTTTAGGAGGGAATAAAAATGAACAAATTCATCTACTATAATAGGAACAAAAAAGCTTTACTTAAATATCTCTTTGAGCTAATGAATGTAAAGAAATGATTTCAGGAAGAAACTTAAAAGAATAAGATCTCAATCTTTTATTTCAACAGGAAGGCCACATTTTCTGTGCTTTCAAACCATCATCAGTCTGGCATTCAAGTTTGTCTAGGACCTGGTACTCTTCTACCTTCCACCTTTCTATACTACCCCCTTTACTGACCCACTGATGTAACAAAACTAACCAGGGAACAATATAGTAGGCATTTACTCCCATCAGAGCAAGGACTCATTCTATCCTCTCCCCCAGGAACGCCTTATCAAATTCCCTTGTGTACCTGAAGACCTGGCCTACTTTGATAACACTTGTCAAAAGCAGACTGATCTTTTCCTCCCCCTAAGTCCCACAGAACATGCACTCTATACCATTTGCTAGAAATTTATTAACTTTTAGGGGTTTTGCTTCTTTGTTTAAACTTGGGAAGCCTTCTTACGCCCCCACCAGACTCAAAATGCTTAGTTATTACAGGGATATACATATTGAGAAGCAGTAGACATATCTGCATGAGTAAGAGTATGAGCCAAATAATCTGGATCGAAGCCTGACTTTTAATATCTATTTACCTCAGTTTTGTCAAGAGGAAAATGGAGATTATAACAGTACCTACTTCACAAGTCTGTGATGAGGATTAAAATGACTCGTTACACATAAATGAACTCTTACAACTAAAGCACTTACAACAGTATCTGGCAAACAGTATATTCTACACTAAAGATTAGCTATTATTAACATTACTGTTACTACCACTCTCATTCTCCACAGCACCTAGCAGGGCTTTATATATACAAGAGCTCAATAAGTACTTTGAATGAAACAATTAACATTCAAGTAATATTTACAGGTCCTTCATGGAGTAAATGGAGGCTCAAGGCCAAAAGACCAAATCTACTATAAGGATCCGGTAGAAGAAAAGATTTCAACCCCCTAAACTACTTAAACTTCATGAATAAATGAAGAAGAAAGTCAAAATATAAAACTACCAATACAAATAAACTAAGTTTTTTTGTCTTCCTCATAAAAATGGAAGAGACATTTCATGGAAGAACTTAACTTCCATACAGGAAATTTACCCCAAAAGATGGCTATTTCTAAAATGTCATCTTAATTCTAATCTATCAACAATACATTAACTAATTCTATTTTTAATCTACTTACATTTCCAGTTTCTATATTATTCACTTAAATAGGAAGCTTAATTTACCATCTCACCTTGAAAAGTAGTATTAACAAACTTAATTTGCCTCCACAAAGGCAATCCCTAACTCTAGCACTCAGAGATTTAGTAAACAGATTCATCTTTACTTTATTGATCTCTTTTATAATTTTATACTTTGATTATCTGCCTTTTCTCTCTCTATCAGCCTGAAGAGAGATTTCTAGTCATTGTAATTTTGTCCTCACAGAGAAGCTGATTCAGTTTTCTTGACTTATGTTAGTTGCTTGTCTCCACATCTCCAGTTCCTTTGTGTTGACCCATGGCTACAGTAGGTCATAAATTATGGAAAACCACCTCTTCCCACAGATACAGGGATTCTACAGTATAGTACAGTAAGCTTAATAACTGACTGATCTGTACTACAAAGACACAATGTTACTTTCAAGTAACATTGGCTTATATTAAGTTTCATCAAGAAATAAGGAACCAATTTGAGCTGCGAAGAGTGGGACTGATTAGCCCTTAAGTAAGATTCCCAAAGGACTATTTATTAAAACATAATAGAAACAAAAAGCTAGTATCTTTAACCATACCAGCAACCACGCCTACTCTCACATAAGCTTTAGCTTATTTCTTATTATTTGCAGATTTATACAGAGATGGAGGCCATAAGTAAGTTCTGTCAAAGACTGCCAAGCCTAACACTGGGAATTAAAATTTTCCAAGCCCAGGTCTCCCGGTTTATTAGCATCAACAAACTGATGTTGTAATAGCTCAGACAAAACACAGTTTGTCTTGGTTTAGTTTAATTACTGATTAGCAAATACTGTGATATTTGAACAGTCACCATTCATTTACATTGCTTCCTGTTTAAAGAAATCCTTACCAGAAAAGGGATGATGGGAACACAGGAAAAAGGAGAGCTTATGAAACACATTAAGAATTGGGACAAAAAAAAAAAAAAAAACCCACCACAAAAACCTCAGAGTGGTAAGATTATAAGAAATTTTTTTCTTCTCTATGCTTTTAGATATTCTCCCAAATGTTCTAAAATTTCTACATGTATATATAAGAGGGAAACTCTCAAAGAGAAAGAACAACATATGTAACAGGATCTTCATATAGTTTCTTTCAAAATCTGAAAAGCTTTTACTAACAACAGAATACTACAGGATATATAATGTTACAACTGTTCAGAGCCTAAAATAGTGTCTACCAGACAATGCAACCAATAAATATTTGTTGAATATATTAACATTTTTTAATTATAATGGAAATTAATACTAAAAAAAGTGTTATCAGAATACAGACTATATTTTAAATAAAACAGGCTAAATATGCTCAGGAAAATCATGACCTCCTTATTTACTTCATAAATAAAAGTTTGAGTTAAACCATAAAATGAGTGTATAATATCATGCAGTAATTCAAACTAATGTGGCTCATAAATGAAGTCATCTAGCTAAAAGATGTTTCTTGAGGTTCAATTTTTTTTCTAGAACAACAATTGCCAACCAGTCTATTTTTAGAATAATCAGTTTAAGAAAAATGAAACAAGGGCAGTTTAATTAACATGTAATCAGTTTTAAGAAGACCCAGGCAGTGACTGCCAAAAGATTTACACAAATGCTAGCTGCTTTTCCAGTTTTTACAAACTATTGACTATTATTTTTTCTAACGTGCAAAAAATTACCCTAAATGTTTTTATCATACCAATTTTTATGAGATATCTATGGAAGACAATGTAGTTAATGTTAGTCAGCTGAAATGCATATTAAATGAAAAATATTAATATAAAAACTTGTTCATCTGTTATTGTCATGTTAAAGTGTTCTAAAATGTAGGTAGAGCTTTTACTATAAATTTAGTTTGTGGTGTGTAAAAGCTACACTGTAACTGGTAGCAGGTGAAATATAATGGAAATAGACACACACTTGATTTCCCTCGTAAATTTAAAGAAACGCTTATAAGTTTTCCGAAAGAAGAAAAACATTACTTTCTAGGTGCCAATCAACACGACTCTAGTTAGCTGTAAAAGCAGATTAATTCATTTTCGCAGTTAAACAGAAAGAGGATTTTCCCATAGAAGATGGAGTCGGAGTTGGAGTCCGATGTGATCTGAAGCAGTACTAATCTGCACAGAGAAAACAATCGGGGACAGCTACAGAACCACTCAGAAGGTTGCATTTTCCCCTTCCTAATAACCCAGGGCAACTAAAACAACATACTGCAGTATTTAAAGGACAATCGAGAACCTGTGCAAACTAGAGAACCGCCCAGCCAGCATGCAAAACATACCAACAGAGGATTCACAGCAAGGGGATGGTATTACCTCTTTTATGTAATTCCCTCAGGGGAATATAGTCTCCTCCCCCGTCATAAGGCAAATAGGGATCTGAAGACGCATCCATGATTAGAATTTTTAAAAAGAAGAGAAAAAGAAAAGCTTGCTAGCTTAAAAAGACAGTGGCATTTCTTCCACCCCTGCTGCAGCGGGCAAGGGAGATGCCATATTTGATGAGGGTTAGAACTGTATGTAGTTCGACTGGCTGAAGCAACGGGTTCTTCCACAGTGGATGATGTCATCAAAGGGAAATTATTGCAGCCTGGTTGCTAGTGGCTACAATCTAGCAAGGCTTAGAGGCGGAACAGCTTTCTTAATCAGGTCCTGCTACGTATGATGATGACTAAGCTCCAAGTATAACAGACAAAACTGGTTTAAGAATTTTAAAGCACTCACAATATAGCTTCTATAGCATCAGTGGCAACTACAGTAAGACAACAGAAACATTATTTCTTTTGGGTTTTAAGATAAAGATAAGAGGAACAAAGTATTTAATACAGAGATGTGAAAAGGAAATTCTGGATGTAGACAATGCCCCTATTCATTTCTAATGTATAAAAATGGGAGCAACACTCTAATAAGGCTGTGTGATTTTGTAATACAAATGTACTAATTTTTATGTAGTAATGTCATGTGAGTCATGAAGATAAAGAACTAGAACATATTAAAGGCTTCGAGAGACTTGGTTTAAAAGTCTATTCTTATTATCTGAAACATACTGCAGACCTCTGTGGATTAAAAAACTTAGTAACTGAGCGGCTGAATAGTGTTTTATCTCATTAATCCCGTTCAGCAGCCTCATTTCCTTCCTTCAAGGAACCAGCTAGTAAGACATTCTAGCTTTTCAAGAGAAAGAAAACTTACCAACATAATAAGTAACTTAGCTATTGTTTGTGAAACTAAGTAAAAAGATATTACCGACTTACTAGGTAGGAGATTTTCCTCTCCTATCTTCCTATTTTTCCAATCTCACAAAGATTTTGTGCTTAAAAAAAGGGGCTACTAGTAAAATGTGTCCTAAAGCGTACTCTTAACTATCTCTTTGCTAGACATTCTTATGAAATTTAGAAATAAAGAAACTTTTTGTTTTAAACTGTCATTCCAAAATAAGACCTGATGCTCATTTAAGATGAGTTCAAAATTTTACAGCTACCGCTGAGGTGATTCCTCTGGACTACATTCTCCTGCTGAAATAGCTATGTTGTTGCAGTGCCACTAAATAAAAAAATGTGCTGTTTATTAGAAGCAATCCCACAGGACTCAGAGGATCTGTAAAATTTGTTTTCCTAAGTATTGAATGAGCTGACCTCTAAGGTCCACTCCAATTCAAAGCATTTATATAAGAATTGGAGGTAAGGGAAGGAAAGAGAGGACTCAGATGGCAGTAAAGACAGAAATTCTATTCAATCTGTCTAGTATATTTTAGTTATTTGGGGTCTTTTTAAAATTAGCTTAAAGTTTTTATATTTCAAAAAGTCTGAACCTAAGACAGACCTTATAAAATCCCACCTGGGATTTGGGCAAAAGGGTTCTAGGAAAGGAACATAGACTAGAATTACTGCCATAAGAATATTCTGTCTAATTCTGATCCTGGCTATTAACATTTATGACACAACTGTAGGTGATTTTTTTCTTTCTGTTTTCTGTATTTTTCAAATTTTCTTGGAAATAATTTTTTAAACAAGGAAAGCTTTGACAAAGAGCTAACTTTGCTAAATTAACGAAATATAAATTTGGTCCTTTAGTATGTAAGTTCTACTGTTATAAGACTTTTTAAAAATATATGCTTTATGGCATTTATAAATAATTTAGTTTTTATGATACTATCTGCAATCTTTTATGCCTTTAAAATGAAAACCTATCTACAAGTTTTCCTGGTATTTGTAGGCACTCTCTTGTTTTTCCTGATTTACAACTTGGTCATAAAGGAAAAATGAAAATGACAGCTAGCTAGCATTAACTAGAGGGGGAAGAATACCTTCCCTCTAAAATACAGTGACAATGTTGCATAAGCAAAAGTTTTGTAAAAACCTAAGTAAAAGTTTTAAACTATTTTTAAAGAGCAAAAATTCTGTATATGTATGCATGTATATATAATATATAAGTGGTATTTGTATAGAGTTTAGAATGAGACACAGTAAACTCTTAATTCTTATCACTCAGGAAGGAATGAGGTGAAAGTGAGGACAACCATGGTACATTCAGTTTTTACTTTATATAGTTCCATATTGTTTTAAAATTTTAAACAAATATATTACTTACTATTTAAATTTTAAATAAATATATTACTTTTATAATAATAAATCTGAAAATTTTAAAAATTTCAAAAGTAAACAAATCTCTCATGCTTATGGGGTCCATGGCTGCCACTTTCTCTTAAAGTAAAAGAATTATTACTCTGGATTAAGTGCTTTCCAATTACACTTTAGAAAAGGATGAGGTAGATTGGAAGGTGTCGCAAAGGAGGACTTTGATACAGATTAGGTATTACCACATTAATAACCTGAACTACAATTAGAGTGAGGCTGAAGTGGAAAGAGAACAGAAGACAAATTCAAGAATTCCTAAGCACAGCTGGGGGTGGGGGAGGTGGAAAGCTCAGAATGGAAGCTCTGAAGAACAGAAACACCAAAGTAGCAGCACAAAAAAGGACTTAAAATTCAGAAGGGGAAGATATTTCTAATTCCAAACGCACCCTTGATTCTAACCTCAACTTGACATGGGATTCTGGATAAATCACAACCTCTCTGAAGTGTGTAAACCAGGGAGGCAATTCGAATAGATGACTATAGACGACTATAGCGTTATAACCATATATTATAACTACACATATATAACTATATATATTATATATAGTATTATAATGTTCAACCTTTAAGCCCCTCCTAAGGAACACACATGATCCAAGAAATTTACATTGTTACTTGTTGTAATGTTTACTTAAAGTGCTTAAAAAGTACTTTATTTTTTACTTCAGTACTTAAGAAGTACTTAAAAGAAAAAGAAAAATGTTTTTTGCCTTTAGATCTAACTAGCAATTTACAAGAAAATACAGGAAACAGACAGGTTGAATGATAGCTCAGGAACACAACTGCAAAAACCTAAACTGGGAAACAAATGACCCAATTTCTTCAACACATAAATAGTAAGAAAAAGAGGGAAGGGGGGACACCTATAGAAATAAAAAAAAGAGACTTAAAAGATATATCAATCAATTTCCATGTACAATGTTTTATGAAACAATTGGGGAAATGTGAAATAGACAAGATAGTTGACTTTAAGGAATTATTCATATTTTAGATGTGATAGTAGCCTTTAAAAGAATTCTTATCTTTTAGAGATACATAAACAAATATGTATATATTCAAAGAAAAACCAGAGCTGGACAGTAGTTAAAATGGTAAAAACAGATTTTATTCAGGACTATTGCAATGCTGGAAAAGAGACCTCAACATAGAATTCTGCTCAATTGCCAATACAACAAGGAAAACTGGGAATTTATAGGCAAAGAACAGGGAAGCAGGGTCAGTGGATGGAAAATTACTAACAGGAAAAATCCAGGATCAGGGGATCCTGACTAAACAGACCTAACAGGACTCTTGCTGAAGTCAAGCCCAGGTGGTGAGATATCACCTGGAAGACGGAGGATAATGAAGAATCCTAGGTGGCGAGGGCAGGGGATTCTGACTACATGACAGGATTCTTGCCAAAATTGAGCAATACAAAAACAGACAAGCAAATCCAAAGCTGAGATCTGGCTGGGAAAAGAACTCAGAAGAGCTTGACTAAAGTTTGATCAAGAAGGGACTCTTCAGCAGTATATCTATCATCTAAAATGATACGATATTTCAGATTTATTTCAAAATAATCGGGGGAAGGGAGTAGAGATGAAATAAAATTGGCCACAAGTTGATGATTATTTAAACTAAGTGATGAGAACAAGAAGGTACATAACAATTGTCCCTGTACTTTTGTATATGTTTTAAATTTTCTGTAATAAGATTCTTTTTAAAGAAATGCTTAAAAAGAGGAAGACTGGCAGCAGTTAGCTCAGGGCTAATCTTCCTCAAAAAAAAAAAAAAAGAAATGCTTATAAATAAAATCACTTGGATGAGATCAAGATTATCAAAAAATTACATCCTTTACTCCTCAAACTAAATATATTACTACTAGAAGCCTCAGAGTAACTCTAGTTTACAATCCACTGAGTACAGCTGCTTTACATTTACATTTGGACACACTATATGGCATTAAACTTTAATTTGCTGTCAGTTCTCCTCCCTAAGGAAAAGCATCAGAAGGAAAAAAAAAGTGACAGCAAAGCTTTCAAGGAGGACAAGCAATTCAAGCTACACAGTTAGCTGCAAAGTTACCGCAGTACAAAAGAAAGAGGACATGGGAATTCTCAGAAATGACAAGGCAGAAAATAAACTGAAAAAAACAGAATGGCTTTGCACTATTCATACCTCACAAGCACAGGACATTTTAGTTCTCAACCCAGCTGTCTGGTTACCCAAATAATGCATCATAGGATTTAAAACATGAGGAAGAGTTTCTTTCATAAACATTGCACAATGATCACTTTTTCAAAATCAGAACCACAAAGAGCCAATATTTTTAATACCAAAGCAATTCCTTTTCAAGGAACTTGTCAAATATACTCATGCATGAACACACCGGTACAAGGACTGAGGGAAAGACGATTTTAAGATTTCTAAGGTTTAGAAATACTGAAATGCAAATATGTCACTATTTACGTTAAGTGTAAATACACTAAACGCTCCAATTAAAAAAATGAACACTATCTTGGGCTGGACCCTTGGCTGAGTAAAGTTCCGTGTGTTCCGCTTCGGCGGCCGGGGTTTTTGGGTTCAGATCCCTGGTGCAGACCTACTCCACTCACCAGCCATGCTGTGGTGTGTCCCGTGTACAAAGTAGAGGAAGACTGGCACAGATGTTAGCTCAGGGCTAATCTTCCTCAAGCAAAAAAAAAAAAGGAGGAGTGGCAGCACATGTTAGCTCAGGGCAAATCTTCTTCAGCAAAAACTAAAAATAAAAAACATAAACAGTACCTAATAGGACTTTTAAAATTCAACTATATCATTACAAGGGTCTCAACTAAAATACATGGGTGCAGAAAGGCTGACAGCAAAAGGATTGAAAAAAAAAAATTCAAATTGAAAAAATGAAAAAAAGACTTTAAAGAAAGAAAGTATAACCAAATAAACAGTCACTTCAAAATAAAAGTCAGGTGGTTCAATTCACCAAGAAGATATAACCTAATAAGACGATATGAAAGTATATAAAGCAAAAATCTACAGAATGCCAAGAAGTAGTAGTAGATAAGTTTACAAATAAAGTGAAAAATTTTAATGCATCAATATTGAATACTTGATAGAAACACACAGGAGAAAAATCAGTAAGGAAACAACAGATTTCAGTAGAAGATCAACAAATTTTACCTAATAGACATATAGAGAAAACCATTAACCAAAAACCTCATTTTATATACTCTTCTATAGCATACATGGGAAATTTACAAAAATAGACTCTTTTCTGGGTCACAACGCAAGCCTCAAAAATTTCAACATGATAGTACACAACGTATTTTCTTTGACAACAAAGCAATAATGCTATAAATCAATTAAAAACATAATCAGAAACTCCTCATATATTTGGAAATTATGAACTACAGTTCTAAATAACCTCTGGTCAAAATAGGGGCCGGTGCGGTGGCATAGTGGTTAAGGTTCAGAGTGCTCTGCTTTGGTGTCCTGGGTTTGCAGAATTGGATCTCAGGCATGGATCTACACCACTCATCAGCCATGGTGTGGTGGTGACCCCCATACAAAACAGAGGAAGATTGGCACAGATGTTGGCTCAGGGCTAAAGTTCCTCAAGCAAAAATAGAGGAAGATTGGCAACAGATGTTAGCTCAGGGCCAGTCTTCCTTAGCAAAAAAAAAAAAAAAAAAAAAAATCATTATAAAAATTAGAAATGATTTTTAATTAGTGATAATGATAATAAAAGCTTACAGCATGGAGATAAAAACAGTATCTGGAGGAAAATTTATAGTTTCAAATGTATTTACCTCAAAAGAGGCTTAAAATTAAGGAGTTAACCATTCATTTCAAGAGGTTAGGAAAAAAAGACAGCGAAATAAAGCCAAAGAAAGTAGAAAGAAATAAGATCAGAAATTAATGAAACAGAAAACAAATACATAATAGAAAAGAACAAACACAAAACTAGTTCACTGGAAAGACTAATGACTGATAAAGCTACAGTGACACTGATTAATACAGGGGAAAAGGGAAGAGGAGAAGGAAGAGGAAAGGGAGGGAGAGGAGAAGACTACAAGGGCACAAATGACGACTGTCAGGACAAAAAAGGAAATATGACTATAGAAGCTACAGGCATTAAAACAACTTTATGCCAACAGAATTTTTAAATAAAAAGGGTAAATTCTGAGAAAAATACAACTTACCAAACTGATCTAGAAAGAAAGAGAAAATCAGAATAGTGCTACAACCACTAAAGAATTTGAAACAATTTAAAACCTTCTTATCTAGAAAGAAAATTCTAAGCCTAGAGTTTCATTGGCAAATTCTACGAAAATCTGAGGAAGAAATAATGCCAGCCTGACATAAAGTCTTCCAGAGACAGAAGAAGAAGGCATCATCTACAATTCACTTTATGAGGGGAGTACAATTTTGATACCAAAACTTAGAGCAGTATGACAAAGAAAAACTATCAGACAATTTAGTTATGAACATAGATGCAAAAATCCTAAACAAAGCATAAGTAAACCAAATGCAGTAACTGACAAAAAAACTAATAGTACATTAATACTTCAATGATCAGACTGAGTTTATACAAGGAATGCAAGTTGGTTTAACAGAAAAAAGGAGACATAAATCAGATGATCATCTCAAAAGATGGAGGGAAAATGATAAATTCAACATCTATTCATAATTTTAAATTGTATATTCTTAAATGAACTAGGAACAAATGTGAGGCTGTTACCTTTTAATGTGATAAAAGGTAACACAAAAAGTCCACATTGAACACCATACTTAAACTTTGAAGTGAATATTTACTGGTGAAACTTTAAGATCAGTACAAGACAAAAGATGCTTGCAATCACCATTTCCATTCAACGGTTTACTAGAGGTCCCCGCCAGAGCAGTAAAGCCAGAGGGGATGGGGAAGGGACAACCATAAAGACTAGGAAGGAACAAAATTGTCACTATTTGCCAATGATGTGACTATATTCTTAAAGGACATCATAAATAAATCATTAGAATCAATAAGAGTTAAGCAAGCTTTATAAATTTAAAAAAATCAATATTCAAAAATTGAATTTCAAAATATACCATCCAATAGAATTTTAAATTTAAAAAAATAGCATTAAACAGCAATAGCATTAAAAAAAAATACCTAGGAATGAATGCAACAAAAAATGAAGACAAAAGTCATTAGGAAGGGTCGGCCCCATGGACGAGTGATTAAGTTTGTATGCTCTGCTTCGGTGCACCAGAATTCACCAGTTGGGATCCTGGGTGTGGACCTACACACCACTCATCAAGCCATGCTGTGGCAGCATCCCAGAGAGAGGAACTAGAATGACCTACAACTAGGATATACAACTATGTACTGGGGCTTTGAGGAGGGAAAAAAAGGAAGATTGGCAACAGATGTTAGCTCAGGGCCAATCTTCCTCATCAAGAAAAAAAAAAAAACCACCCACGCAATTTGCTTAAAAAAAAGTCAATAGGAAAGACTAAAACTTTATTGCAAGACATTTAAAAAGACCCAACTACATGGACAAGCATACCATGTTCATGAATTGAAAGATTCAAACAGATTTATAGACTCAATTAAATGACAATCAAAAACCCAACAGGTTTTTTTATAACAAAGTATGGTAAAATTTACATGGAAATAGAAAGGCCCAGGAATAATCAAGACCCTCTTAAAGATAAGGTGAGAAGACCTGCTTTACCAGATATTGACTATTTATAAAGTTATAGTGATTAAAACAGAGTGCTTTGGGCATAAAGCTAGAAAAATAAACCAAGAGTACAGAATAGGGAGTCTAGAAATAGACCCTCCGATATATGAGCCCTTATACATTCAGAGGTGGCAGTGCAGAAGAGTGGGTAAAAAATGACTTTCTTAATAATTGACATTGGAACAACTGGCTATAAATATGGAAAAAAATTAAATATACCTAATTCATACACATAAACACACATATCACTCAGATGATTACAGACCTAAATGTGAAAGGCAAATAAAGCTCTTACAAGATAATATAGGAAAATATCTTCATGACCTCAGGGTAGGGAAATTTTTCTTAATCAAGACACAAAAAGCATTAGCCATAAAGCAAAAGATTAAACATAAGACCACATTACAATTAGGAAAACTTATTCATAATTTGTCCACTAGGAGAATGCTACAGAGTGAATGCTGTATCCCACCAAAACTTCCAGGCTGAAAGCTAATCCCCAGTGTGTTGTATTTGGAGGTAGGGCCTTTGGGAGGTAATTAGGCCTACAATGGTGGAGCCTTCACGAATGGGATTAGTGTCCTTATAAAAGAGACTCCAGAGAGGTCCCTCAGGACACAGCAAAACGATGGCAGACTATGAACTCGAAGTAGCCCTTCCTTACTATACATCCAGTCTGCCAGTGCCTAGATCTTGGACTTCCCAGACTCCAGAATCGTGAGAAATAAATGTTTGTTGTTTAAGCAACCAGTCTACAATATCTTTGTTATAGCAGTGTGAATGGACTAGAGAGAGTGAAACACAACTCAGAGAATAGAACATATTTACAAAACATAATCAACAAAAAGCTTGTATATAGAAAATAAAGAACTTTTAGAAATCCCTAAAACAGACATGCCAATAGAAAAATGGGCAAATGATTTGCATAGGTACTTCAAAAAAATTCTCAAATAGCCAATTAGCATGAAAAGATGCTCAACCTCTTTGGCCACCAAGGAAATGCAAACTAAAACCACAATCAGAATCCATTACACAGCCAGAAGCTGGATAAAATTAAAAGTCTGACAAAATCAGGGGCCGGCCCCGTGGCCACGTGGTTGAGTTCCTGCACTCCACTTTGGTGGCCCAGGGTTTCGCCAGTTTGGATCCCAGGACGGACATGGCACTGCTCATCAGGCCATACTTGGGGGCGTCCCATATAGCACAACCAGAGGCACTCACAACTAGAATATACAACTATGTACTGGGGGGTTTGGGGAGAAGAAAAAAAGAAAAAGAAAAAGAAGATTGGCAACAGTTGTTAGATGCCAATCTTTAAAAAAAAAGAAAAATTCTGACAATATCAAGTGGTTGGTGAATGTGGAACAAAGGAAGCTCTCATACACTGCTCATTTGAGTGCAAATTCGAGTACAGCTATGTAAAATATAACCTACGACCCAACAAGTTCACATCGAAGACAAACAAAGTTTGTGCACATATCCACCAGGATACATGCATAATATTCAAGGTAGCACTGTTTGTAACTGCCAAAAACTGTTAAGAACTCAGATCCATCAGTAGTAAAATACACAGGTAAACTGTAGTTTATTTGTAAAAAAGAATAATCTAGTTTAGAACAACATCACAACAAACAACTACTACTTACAACATAGAAGATTCTTGAAAACCATGTTGCATAAAAGCAAGAAACAAATATATATTGTATGATTCTGTTTATTCAATCTTCAAAAGTAGGCAATGCTAAATTGTAATTTTAGGGATGCATAATTAGATGATCAAACCATAAAATAAAGCAAAACTGTGACCAAAGAAAAAGCAGTATCTACCTTTAGGGAAAGAGAAGGAGTTGTGATTAGGAAGGTATACGCAGGAGGCTTCCGGAGTTCAGTAATGCTTTATTTTCTTATTACAGGTGCTTGCTTTGTAATAACTCAAACTGTACAATTATGCTTTATGTATTTTTCTGATGTTTGTTATTTTTCACAATTCAAAAGTCTGTGAAGTAGAAATATATCCTAAATAACTCTAATTCTATTAATATCTAATGTGGATTTATTATTCTTTTTTTCTCTCCTACCCTAAACCCCTCTAGTCTGATCTCATTTATAGTCTCAATCAGTTACAGGTAAGGAGTTCATCAGTATCTACAGACTTTCATTTGTTCTAAGCACAGCTTCTTCCAAGGAATTTCTTCTAAATCTTAGTCTTTCAGAACTGTTTATAAACAGGTCCACAGATTCCCTATGATTTTATGCATTTATTTCAGCTTATAATTTTATAGACAGCTCATAACTCCTGAAAGCTTTTTCAGCTGAAATTCTTAATTGGAACCACAGGCAAAACATGATCAAAAGGATTATTTTCTCAATTCTCCCAAGAACAGTTCACAGGTAACATTCCATATGCACAGAGAAGAGTTAACCCATTACATCACATTAGGGTGACAGAAGTTGAGTACACAGACAAAAAAATTATTCACTGACTAATTGTAGTTAACTTTCTGAGGCGTTTTTTAAAAAATAATTTAGTCTTATTTTGCAGAGCAATGACAATAATTACAGGTGACATTTGAGGTATAAATCATCAAGTTCTCTATATTTTAATCAAAACTAAGCTCATTTCTTTCTAGTGACCTTTTGATGACATCCACCCAGTATGTTAGGCTAATTTTATCAAGGCATCACTTTATAATACAAGTCTTTTTTCCTAGTTGATTAGTAACATATTGAATTCATAAACTTACTATGGGTTAGTTTTCCCTGAATGCATTATCTTACTCTTAGACAAACACAAATTTGGGAAGTCCCTTACTCCACGCATATTAAGCAGGTTAAATCGGTTGCTCTGACAGAAGTGACCTAGAGATACAGATGCAAAAAATATTTACAAGGTGGTTGGCAACAGAAAATGAAGGGTGTCAAATGTATTAAGAACACGACACTGCTTAGAATAAGTATCAGATGAACCTTAGAATTATTTATTTCTAAAAATAATTCTGAGTAGACCATTTGAAAGAATCTTGACCTTTTTCCAATAGAAAGTCATTAAATGGTAGTGTTTTATTAACTTAATTTTAAGAATTTCTAAAAAACTCTTTACTCACTATTCATGATGTAACCATTTCATGCTTTTTAAAGGCTTAGGAGCTTTTGTTGCCAAATTCAACTTCAGAGGCAAATACCTCACTCATTAGAACAATGCCACCAATGTTACTAGCCGATGCCAGATAAAACAAGACTAAAATCAACTTCTCATCTACTGAATACAACACACACAAACGTAACCTTTGAAATGCTGTAGCAAAGTCAAATTATCCTAACTCAGAACACATTTCTTGGATTTCTGAGCTATTCCACAACTTTACACTACCAGTAATTTCTTTTTGCTTATACATGCACATGCAAAGATGCTATTAAAATACTACTCTTGGATTATTAATGTTTTCTACCTACAGATGATATCAACCAAAGAACTTCTTTATTCTTCATTATTCACAGAAAGCAACCAACTCCAACTGTCTTAGCAGCATTTAGCCATCTTCAGTAACAATTCTATCATCAATTTTCAAAACGATGCATTTATTACATATTACCAGATTAGTAGGCATTAGTAAATGCCTTCCTTCCAGTAATTTTTTTCTAGGAATTTAGAATACATTTATGTAATCAAATACTATGCAACCATTAAAAATTAAGATAAGCTTTTGCACTATAAGGCAATGCTTTTAATATTAATTGAAAAACCTCCCACCTTGTAAATGGCACTCCCAGCTTCATATGCTAGAAATTTAGAACACTTAACTCTCCCTTTCACCCCCAACCCACATCCAAACAATCAGCATGTCTGGTTGATTTCACCTCTAAATCTCTTTTGAATCAGTCTGTTCTCCATCTGTCTCTATGCCAGTCACAGACACCAACATCTCTCTTCTGAACTATTACATTTACCTCCCTACTCTCACTACCTACCAATCCATTTGCTCACACAACAGATAAATAATCTTTTACAATTACAAAGATCATATTACTCTCTTGCTTTAAAACCCTTCAATGGTTTCCCAGCACCCTTAGAAAAAAGTGCCAAATCTTGGGGCCGGCCCTGTGGCAGAGTGGTTAAGTTCACACGCTCTGCTGCAGCGGCCCAGGTTTCACTGGTTCGGATCCTGGGCGCGGACACGGCACCGCTCATCAGGCCACGCTGAGGCGGCATCCCACATGCCACAACTAGAAGGATATACAACAATGTACTGGGGGGATTTGGGGAGAAAAAGCAGAAAGAAAAAACAAAACAGATTGGCAACAGTTGTTAGCTCAGGTGCCAATCTTTAAAAAAAAAAAAAAAAAGTGCCAAATGTTAAAATGTGTGATTTTGGCCTTGCTTAACTACCTCTTCAGACTCAGGCCCTCCACTTTCCAGCTCTCAATTCTCTACTCTCCAGTCATCCTTCTAAAGCTCCAAGCCTCTTCCTCCCTGAGGGTTTTCTCACAAGTGGGTCTCTCCACCTGTACCTGCACCCTGCACTCATCTCTCAGCATCCCCATTCCACCCCTTCCTTCACCTATGGGACTTCTCATTTTCCAGTTCTCACGTTAAATGACACATCTTAGATTCCCCCATTTATATGTTCTCAACACCCATCCTTCTTTCTTACAACATTTACCATATCACGATTGTAATTTTTTTATGGAATTATTATTTAATGGTACTCTCTCTCTCTCAAGTATAAAATCCATAAGAGAAAGACTCACTCCATTCTTGTTTACTTCTCTATCCTGAGCACTTAACATGGTATCTGGCCCATAAAGGAGCCTAATAATTATTCGCTGAATGGAATATGCATAGAATAAGTCTAAAAAAAGTATACCAAAATAATCAATTATCTATGGGTAGTAGGATTATGAGCAATTTTCATTTACTACATCACTTGATGGGGATACACTCTGAGAAATGTATCATTAGGCTATTTCGTCAGTGTGTGAACACCATAGAGTGTACTTACACAAACCTGGATGGGATAGCCTAGTACACACCTAGGCTATATGGTGCTAATCTACGGGACCACTGTCACATATGCAGTCTGTTGTTGACTGAAACGTCGTTATTTGGTGCATGACTATTTTTATCATTCATCTTTTCTACAATAATCACATTTTGCTTTTATTATTTAAAAGTTAACTCAAACTCATTTTTAAAAATAAACTTTATTTTGGACTAATTTTAGATTTACAAAAAAGTTGCAAAGATAGTACAAAGAGGTCCCAAATACCTCTCCCTCAGTTTCCCCAACTGTTAACCTCTTACATTTCCATGGTACATTTGTCTAAACTAAGAAACTGATGTTAGTACACTACTATTAAGTTGACTCCAGACCTCATCTGGATTTCACCACTTTTTCTATTAATATCCTCTTTCTAGTCCAGGTTCCAATTCAGGATACC
This sequence comes from Equus quagga, assembly GCF_021613505.1. Taxonomy (NCBI): domain Eukaryota; kingdom Metazoa; phylum Chordata; class Mammalia; order Perissodactyla; family Equidae; genus Equus; species Equus quagga. The sequence goes on along the minus strand of NC_060269.1, from coordinate 54,910,423 downwards.
ACAGTGCATTTAGTTCACGTCTCTCTAAACTCTGGTCTACGATAGTTTCTCAGTCTTTCCTTGTTTTTCATGACCTTGACTGGTTAAGCATCCTGTAAAATGTCCTCCTAGTCTAAATTTGTCTATTGTTTTCCTTGTGATTAGGCTGGGATTATGGGTCTTTGGAAAGAATAGCACAAAGGTGAAGTGCCCTTCTTGTCACATATTAGGGGTATATGATAGCCACAAGACATCGCTGGCAATACTAACCTACATTATTTGGTTATGACAGTGTTTGCCAGGTTTCTCTACTGCATAGTTACTATTTTTCCCTTTTCCCCCTACTCTGTTCTTTGGAAGTGGGTCACTAAGTCTAGCCTATCCTCAAGGGAGAAGGATGTAGGAATTAAGCTCTTCTTCAGGAGGTTGGAATATCTACATAAGTTATTTGGAATTCTTCTACAAGAGAAACTAGTGTCTTTTCCTCCATTTATTTATTTGTTCAATCACTTATATCAATCCATATCATTTATCTCATACATATGTGCTCATTTACACTTATTTTATACTTTGGTTATAATCAAATTCTCCATTATTTATTTTGTTGCTCAAATTCTCCCAGTTTTGCCCATTAGGAGCTCTTTCAGGTTAGTCTCTGTGTTCCTCTGACATGCCCTCATCATTTCGTTTTATGAGCACTTCCTTACTTCTGGTACTACACGAACTCTGGGCTTATCTTTTATTTTCCCTGCCCTAGTTCTAGAATTAGCATTTCTCCAAGGCAATCCAAGTCATTTCTATGTCCTGAGGTCAACCATATAAGATTTTTATGAACCCAGAATAATCTATCTGAATGTCATGACGTAATCTGTTCGATGGCTGCACAAAGTATAAGTAAATTTAAACTTTGAGCACTTGAGCCAAAACTACCGCAAAGGACTCTCATGTATAACAGCAACACTTCCACTATTTCTTTTACCGTATTCTTTTATTTTGTTTTCAAAACTAATCTGAGTTGGGTAGGTAGAATAGATATTTTGCATTCATTTTTCAGATAAGAAAACTGAGAAACAGAAGTGATGACACTGAGTAATGTCAGGCAGCGAGACATTAATATAACCAATCTCTTCGATCCTGTCCCTTTTTCCTCCTAGATAACACTATCATTCTGGTGGGCTCCTGTGCAAGACAGTTGTAATAATATGAGTGAGTGACACAGTTCCTGCTATTGCACTGAACATCTGACCAGCTTCATAGGGGTCCATTTAAACCAAAACTTTTCTCTATATACCCATATTAGTTCACCGAATAAAAACAAAAAAAGACTCCTAACAATCATAAAATATGACAAGCTAATATGTTAAATAGATGTATATTTTACAAAATAGCACATTTTTCATAAGCTTCTTCTGTGTGTATACCAGTACATTAGATATTGTAAGGAGGGAGGATGAAATAAATAGCGTATGTGGCTGTCCATGATATACTAATCCATTCCCCCCCAAGTTCAGAAATAAGGAAAATAAGATTGCTCATCAGGAGTTAAAATGTGTAATCAGCAAGTAATGGATCAGCTCTAAACAGAGCTATGTAGACAGAAAAATAAATGACTTACTAACCACCAGGAATTACTAAAATAATTATACTGAAAGAAAGTATAGCTTAATCTAGGAGGAGGGCAGGCTATAAACAAATAAGACAAACAAGGAAAGTCAAGAAATCAAACAATGGAGGCAATAAAGTTTACTACATAGGAGGGGCCCCCAATCCAAACCTGAGAAGTCAGGTAAGGCTTTATGAGGGAGTGAGGTCTAACCTGAGAAGCAAAGTACATGTAATAATTGGTAGTACAGGCAAAGGAAACATGTACAAAGACCTGGAGATATGACAGACAGGCACAAGCTCAAACCTAACATTTACCAGGCCCAGGGCAGGAGTACAAAAGAAGGCCCATCTGCCATATGACTAAATATTTAAAAGTTATAAAGCAAGTTAACAAACTATTAATAAAAAACGTTTTAGTCTCCTACCTTGAAAAATATACCTTATAATGACTTGGAGGTTTCAGCTCAGTTTTATAAATCTGCAGCCAAATTGGCGACAATTTGGAAAACAGTGCAAAACATAAAGAAAAATAAAAAGCACCCAAATTCCATCACCAAGAGAAAAATAATTATTTTGGTGTATTTCCCTCCAAATTTGCGTGTATGTGTGAGTGTATGTAATATTTTAAGAGACTAGGATCATATTATACACACAGATTTTATCCTTTTAATATAAGCCCTTCCACTTTTACAGCTTATAATACCATACAGCAAGTCACTTATTCAGTTACCCAATGCACATTTTGCAGCTAGCTTATCTTAAAACAGAGTTCTCAAAGCGTGGTCAAGTGTGTTCTATAGACTCCTGGAGATTCCCAAGATCTTTTTCAGGGGATCTGTAAGGTTAAAACATTTTCATAAAAATACATATATGAATTACTTAAATGATACATTTGTATCAGTTTCCTATTGCTATTGTAACAAATTATCACAAACAGTGGTTTAAAACAATACAAATTTATTCTCTTACAGTTCTGGAAGTCAGAAGTCTAAAATCAAGGTGTCTGCAGCACTGTGTTCCTTCTGGAGGCTTCAGGGAAGAATTCGTTTCCTCACTTTTTTTAGCTTCTAGAGCTTCTGCATTCCTTGGCTCCTAGCCCCTTCCTCTTATCACTCCAACCTCCTGCTTCACACTCTAATCCTCCTGTCTCCTCCTTTTAAGGACCCAGATAATTCAGGATAATCTCTCCACCTCAACCTTCTTCAGTTATTCAAAACCACAAAGTCTCTTTATCATGTAAAGTAACATATTTTCAGGTTCCAGGAATTACAGTGTGGCAGGCCATTATTCAGCCTACACAACATTCTTTGTGTTTTCCATGCTACTTATGTTCCAAAAGCAATAGTAGGTAAAATGGTCGGCATCTAGCACAAATCAAAGCAATGGCACCAAAATGTACTGGTAGTCACTGCATTCTTTACCAACATACAGTCCCAGAAAACAAAAGCCTGTTTCACTTCCAAATGTCCTTCATAAAACAGTAAGAATTATTCATTTTATTAAATTGCAACTCTTGGGTATACGTTCTTTTAATATTCTGTGTGTCAAAATGGGAAGGATACATAAAGCACCTTTGCTAATACTGTTGTACAACAGTTCCATCTTAAGGAAAAGCACTAGCGTGAATGTCTGAGCTGTGAGCTGAACTTTTGTCATGGAACACCACTTTTATTCAAAAGAACAACTGATACACAAACTAGAGTTATTTAGACCTTGGTATCTGGCAGACATTTTCCCAAAATGAATCAAATGAACCTATCTTTCCAAGTAAAACAATGGATGGCATTTGTTGCCAATAATAAAATTTGAGCTTTCAAGCAAAAATTAAAATTTTAGAAAACTTGTATTCACCACTGTGAGCCTGACAGCTTCCCAACAGTTAAAGGCTTCTGATAGGATTGTGGGATTGGTGGCAATCTTCAGAACAAAAGGTCTGAGAACTACTGCCTTAAAAGATATACTTAAATATTACTCAAAGCCAGGCATTTTGTGGATACTTGGGAGAATGCTTTGTTTTAGTTTCTTTTTAATGTCTATGGTAGCTACTCCTTCTAAAATTTATCATAGCTGAAATTATCATGACCTTGTCATATGGAATATAAATGATTAACAGAAAGTCCAAAACTTATCTATGTCTTTCAGTAGACACAAAATTATTTTCAAAAAAGATTGCTGACCCTGCCCATGCATACAGCCTCCGCTTTTCATTAAAAGGCCTCCTGGTGGCTTCGACCTTATGTTTTGTTAGGTTCTTCGATTTCTTAAGGAAAACCAGCTGAATGTAAATAAGTACCTCTGCTATAATTCTAAAATATAATTCTAAAATCACTGCAATCTAACATATATCAAACCCTCAGCCAAAAAATATACATTGATGACCTCTGAAACTCTCCATACAGTCCTTCTACTCCAAGATACTCTAAAATACATCTATGGATCCTGCCAGAACATCATAAATAATCAATGCCTTTACCATATACAATATTGATGCCATTGTGGAATTAGGTCTTATGATTCAATCAGGCAATATCGATGGATGTTATAACAAAAGCCCTGTGAAAATTACTGCTGTTTACTCCCGGAATAGTCTTGAAAATCAGTTTTTTACATTAGATAGTAACCACTTTACATTATTACTCAGAAACTTATTATCTTAATATTAGTAATAGAGTGTTCACTGAGAAACTGGTTGAGTTTTTCTCTTATAAACACTGAGAATCACTTAAACAGCTTCCCTCATTTTATTTGCTGCTACAAAGCTAAGAGCCAAATTTGTAGTCCCCCTTAGAAAGTATATTGCTAATATTTTTAATGCTCTTATTCATCTCTACATTTAAGGTCATTTTAACCTGTTTTTCCTTTGCTTCATCTTTCTCACATACCTATGTTAACTACTGAATTTTGTGTGTCTTTATAAACCTCTATACATCCTTTCTTTCAAATGAAGTAGAACATTAGTATATATCTCACTGCAATTTGCAAATTACAGTGAGATATATACGTTTGCATTTTTTAGCTAACAAGATCTAATACATTTGCATTTTCTACCTAACAAGATCTAAAATCCTGGTTAATGTGAATCCACTTCTAAGAGACAGCTTAGTTTCATGATGCTGGTGCCATGCTTCCACGTCTGCAGGAGTGAGGGCTGGACCCTGGACTTTGATGTTTGGCCTAATCCTCAAAGGCATCCTGGTAGATGACCAGCCAGTTGCTGGCATGGTCACTCTGCACCCACATTGCCAGGCCTTTCCTTCTAAAATTTCTAGTGTAGACAGTATTTATGAACATCCCACCCAGAAGGGATATAAAACAAGTAAAATCACATACATTTTGAATAAAGCTAAATCTAACAATAGGCTTTCAAATGAAAATTCTGGGATCTCTTGTAATAGCTCAGAAGGTAAGTTAACTTTTAGCAGAGATGGAAGGGTCACAAGACCTTGAACAGAACAATCCACCTCTGAGCCTTGTATGCTATGCAGCCTTACAGGGTTTCTGAGTTCCCAGGCTTAGCATGTGATATGTGTGTGAAATAGAATACAATAATCTCTGTAATATCTCTGTACTCCATTCTCAGTTATCACATGCCCCAAGATTTTGGAAAAAAATCATTAACACCTTACATTTGAATTTTAGTATTTCCAAAGTTTTTTTAAAGGTTATTTATACACTGGATATTGAAGAGATTAGGAGTGAGCCCTCTCAACTCTAGTGTTCCCCATATATTTTCTCTCTCAGTTTGTGATACTATCATTTATTCACAATCTAGAAACCTGGGAATAATTCTTGATACTAGCAAGTAAACCATCTTATTCACATTTCAGACATGATAAACAGGAATGTAAGAATCTAAGTTTTAAACTCATTAGCATGATTAACAAAAATTAACTGTTGAAAGTGAATTTGCTAAACAGGTGGCTGACTCTAGTTTTCACCCCATCAGCCAATCTCAGTAAGTTTTCTCACTTCAAGTGAAGACAGTACTATCTAAGAATAATACTAAAGTTGTACTGATGAACACTCATGCGTTTCATTTTCAATGAAGCAAGAACCATATGGTTCTCTTTAATGAATACAACTCTGACAGCAAAATCTTGGCCCTCTCTTCCTGCTACTTGTATTGAAAAATTCTGCATTTTCCAAAGAATATGAATTATAGACTAAAGTGACTCATTCAAATTAGGTATACTTAATATAAATACATAAAGTCTAATTTTGAGCTTTTCTCTAGTTTCAATTTTTAATTGATACTACTAATTACTCATCATTATTAGGGATAACCTCTATTTTTTAAACACAGTGTGTTCTGGATTATTTAGTCTTCATTCTGAACAGATAAGGCTGATTCCATTTTTGAGATCAGTGGGTCTCTCTCTTTAAGTTATTTTTGAAACAAGAGCTATGCAACAAATAACTCAATCATCTACTGGAGTCAGTGGGATCCAAAGTGGTCTCTCTCTATAACCTAAATCCTAACCCAGATGTCATATTTGAGCTTTAGAGCTATGCCCTTTTTAAAATACTACTGGAAATACTCCTGACATTTTGCTTGAATGCTAAATCAAAAGAAAATTGCTTATGTTTTTTTAAGGGAGACAGAGTTGAATATATCTAAAGGGGAAGGAACATAGAAGAAAATAGAAACAGCTACCATACATTGAGTCCTTACCACGAGCCACTTACTGTGCAAAGGATTCTATATACATTATTTATGTGTTAAGGTCTCCACACACACTTAATTCTCAAAGGAATCATTTAACAGTACTCCTACTCTTTAAAGAGGAAATGGCTAAGGCATAGAGAGGCCAGGTGACTTGCAGAGGTTACAGGGTTAGTAATTGGCAGAGCCAGGATGTAAATTCAGGTCTATAACTTGAAAACCACTGAACATAACAGACTTCCATTCAACACACGTGCCAAAAACACATCAGTACTTTCCAGTGATTAATTCTTATTTGGGGGTATACTAAAAAGATACAGAGTTATGAAAGAATATTTAATACCCAACTACTTGTCCTACTGTCCACTTTCATGCTCCCCAGATGATGGGCAGACACAGAAATGAGCTCTTCCCTCTGACATCTGCCCTAGCCCATGAGGGAAGATCTAATCTGAAGCCCCCAATTCTTATAGGACATTCCCCTTCTTGCTGTTGTTAACAGGACCACACGAGCAACACTGAAAGAAATGACATCTCTATCTTACAAAAGGACATTCCCTGTCTCTCAACATAATACCCTTTCCTGCTGCTGGGCGTTCATGCATTATCTTCCCTTCTAAACACTCTTCACAACTTTAAAGGGGTATCAAAATAATATCCTTTGTTTCGAGATGTAACATTTAACATCTGTACCACTCAATTTAATACTTACACAGTTATTGTCAACTGCTGTTCCACATCTTGTACCTTCAACTAGACTAACTTTGAGGATAGAATCTGTATGGAGAACACCAATGGTTGCTTACCCTAGTCATTCCAGCTTCTTCCTTGCTAATGGAACCTTACTTTTGTTTGGTTGGTAATGTGCCTAATATCAGCGAATGAACCATGATTGTTCTAAACAGTCAGTAATCGTATTCCTCTTTGTCAGTGAACAGTCTAGGTCTGGGCGTGTAACCCAGCCAGTGATATAAGAGGATATCTACTGATATCTACTGATAATTTTCTAGGAAAATTATCCTCCCCAATAAGAAAAAGAGCAACAAAAGAAGATCCTTTTTTATACCCTTACCCCTTCCTTCCTACTCGGCACTCTCTCCCACTGAAGACCATGAATGAAAACATCAATACCTGATGGCAGTGTGGAAAGATGGAAAGAGCTGGGTCTTCTTATGTCTTTCTACTTCCCTGAGTTAATTCTCTGCCTCACATAAAGGGCCAAGGAGCTACTTAAATACATAAAAATGGGTATGCTGTTAAATTTCACCTAGTTTTTCAAATTATGAATACATGTGTTCATCTGGCTTATAACTTCGTAATTAAAATTAGGAAAAAAACATTTAATGATAAAGAGAGCAAATGACTAATAATAGCAAAATAGTGTTTTGGGTTTTTTAATAAATATTTTATTTATCTTTTCAAAAAATCAAAGAACATCCAAAACAGCCAGAGAGCACACACAGCAATGAGAAGCTGAAGTGTCAAGATTTTGAAAAGAAGTGAAACAGAAGTAAACTGAACAGTCTCAACCACTTTTTGCCCTTGAGCCATTTCCTGATTCATAAGTACAGTGACCGAGAGGCCCAGCAGAAAGTGAAAGTTGAGAGCTTCTGGCAGTCTCATAGGATCAAGGAAACAAAATGTGAAGTTCAGAATCACCAAAGCAATGTGGACTTCAATGGGCCAATATCCCAGAGAAAAGAGACAGAACAGTCATTCTATGATGCTTTCCCCCTATATTTATGATTCCTAAACCTCATGAGCAAGAGGTTGAGAAACTAAGCAAAAAGCAGCGGTGAAGAGACTAAAATGATAAGCAGAACTGTCAGCAGTCTCAAAATGCCAGGGAGACAAAAGTTGAATTTCAGTGCCCCTCAAAGAGGATGAGTCTTGGTAAACACACTAGGCTTTCTAGTAAAATCTTCAAGGGCTATGCCCTAATAATAAAGTGAGCCAAAGACAGACTAACTCTCAGAAAATCTGAAATCATGCTGCAAATTCTCTCCATCTCTGATAGGATCAATGTAATTTGCTCCTAGACTACGTATCTGCCAAGAAAAAAAATTAAATACACTATGGTGAAGATATTATCATCCAGAATATCTATAATTTTTTGTATACAATATCTGCATTCAATCAAAAATTATAAAGCCTACCTGGAGTCAGGGACAAAAGACTGAAAACCAAGAGAAAAATCAGACAATAGACACAGACCCATAGGTGATCCAGATATTAGAATATTCAGACAAAGACCTTAAACAAGTGATTACTATGTTCAAAAAAAGCAGATAGTTCCTCCCTGAGTATGCAAATCTATAAAAAAATTAATCAAATGGAAATACTATGGCTGAAAAATAACTGAAATTCAGTTATTGATAGTAAAAATGAAACCACTACATGCCTGTTACGACAGCTAAAATCCAAAATACTGACAACACCAAATATGCACATATGTTGAGCAACAGGAACTCTCCTTCACTGCTGGTGAGAATGTGAAACAGTACAGCCACTTTGGAAGACAATTTGGCAGTTTCTTACAAAATTAAACACACTCTAACCATATGATCCTGCTATTGCATTTCCTGGTATTTACCCAAATGAGGTGAAATATCAAAATGAAAAGAAAAGAAGATAGAAAATACAGAAAGGAGCATAAGAGACACAAGGGTCTTGGTGAAAAGATCTGACACATGTAATTGGAGTTCTAAAATGGCTGAATCAACATTTGAGAATATACTGGTCAAAATTATCCAAATATGAAAAAAAATAATCAAGTCACAATTCATGAAGCTCTAATAACCTAGCCAGGATAAACACAAAGAAAACCACACTTGGGCACACTTGATTAAGCTTCTGAAAACCAAAGACAAAGAAAAAAGCCTTAAAAACAGCAAAGGGCTTGTGGGGTGGTGGTGGCAGTACATAAGATTGGTAGCTGACTTTTCCATAGAAATAATAGAAGGCAAATGACACCAGATTTACATCTTTAAAGTGTTCAAGAAGATAACTGTAAATGTGGAATATAGCTGCAAAATATTCTTCAAAAATAAAAGTGAAACAAAAACTCTAAGAAAAACTGAATGAACTTATTGCTAGCAGATGTTAATTAAAAGAAATATTAATGTGGGGCCGGCATGTGGCCGAGTGGTTAAAGCTCCACGTGCTCTTCTTTGGTGGCCTGGGTTCACAGGTTCAGGTCCCGGGTGCAGACCTGCTCCACTCATCAGCCATGCTGTGGAGGCATTCCACATACAAAGTGGAGGAAGACTGGCACAGATGTTAGCTCAGGGAGAATGTTCCTCAAGCAAAAAAGCAGGGGGACAGCCCGGCAGCACAGCAGTTAAGTTCACAAGTTTCACTTCAGGAGCCTAGGGTTGGCCAGTTTGGATCCCAGGTGCAGACCTACACACCGCTTGTCAAGCCATGCTGTGGAAGGGGCCCCACATATAAAATAGAGAAATACGGGCATGGATTTTAGCTCAGGGCCAGTCTTCCTCAGCAAAAAGAGGAGGATTGGTGGCAGATGTTAGCTCAGGGCTAATCTTCCTCATAAAAAAAATAGAAATACTAATGAGAGTTCTTTGGGCAGAAAGATAACCATCCCAGACAGAAACATGAAAAACACAGTATAAAATAAAGAACAATGGAAAAAGTAAAGATATAGCTAAATCTAAATAGACATTGACATAGAACAACAATAATACTGTCTTGTGCAGTTTAAAATATATGAAGAATTAAAATAGAGGACAACTTTGGCACAAAAAGCAGAAGGGGGATGAAAAAAAAAAAGGTAAAGTATCCTAAGGTCCTTACATTTTCCACGAAGTGGTAAAAGTACTAATTTACAGTAGAACTAATGAGTCAAGAGTGCATGTTATAATTGCTAGAGTAACCCACCAAACAAAATATAAGAGAATGCATAACTAATAAGGTATTTAGGGGAACAGAAAAAAAGGGAGAAAAAAGAACAGCTGTGACACACAGAAAACAAACAGTAGATCTGAAGCCAAATATATCAGTGTTTACGTTAAATGTAAATGGACTACAAGTCTCTCACAAGACCAATGTGAAAAACAAAACTCACATACATGCTAAGTTTTGGCATAAGGATAGAGAAATATTTCAGTGTAACAGAGTACAAAATCCAGAAACAGACCTACAGAAATACACTCAGTTGATAAGATGACAAAGATGTCACTGCAGTACAGTGGAGAATGTAAGGTTTTTTCAATAAATGGTGCTGGTTCAACTAGTTATCCATAAGGGGAAAAGAAAATGAATCTGAACCCCTAACTCACATCACATATAAAAATTTATTGCAGGTAGATTATAAATCTAAATGTGAAAGACACAAAAAAAGAAAACTTCTGGGAGAAAACAGGAGAATATCTTCATGTCTTTGAGGTAGGGGAAGATATTTTAGAGCACAAAAAGCACAAACAATAAATGAAAAGATTAACTGGACTTCATTAGAATTAATTACATCTTCATCAAAAGATTCCATTGAGAGAGTGAAAAGGCATACTACAGAGCAAGAAAAGACATCTGCAATACATATATCTGACAAAGGACTCATAATCAGAATGCATAAAGATTCATTAAATACGCAAAAAGGTTGAAGAGGTACTTCAAAAGAGGCAATCTAAAGGACAATAAACATACAAAAAGGCACTTAAACTCATAAGCCATCAGGCGACTGTCAATTAAAACTAAAATGTGACACTGCTGTACGCATATTAGAAGAGCCAAAATTTTCAAAACTGGTCATATCAAGTACCGGTGAAGATGTGGAGCACCTAGAACTCACACACTGCTGGTAAAATGCATATGCTACAACCACTTTGGAACTATCTTTGCCAGTATCTGGTAGCACTGAGATCCACATACCCTGACATCTAAGAATTCTAGTCCAATACATAAATCCCACAGAAATGTGTACATAATGTACGCAAAAATACATGTACATGAGAATTCACATCAGCATTATTATTAATAGCCAAAATGTGAAAGAAAAACAAAACTAAATATCCACCAACCATCTATGATGGATAGAATAGATAAATTGAAGCATATTTACACAATGAGATAACTACATGGCCATAAAAACAAATTAACTACTGCTATATTCAACGACACAGATAAATCTCAAAACAATTAAATCAGACACAAAAGAGTATATACAGCATAATTCCTTTAATATTAAGTTTAAATACCTGTGAAACTAATCTATGATGAAAGAAATCAAAATAATAGTTAACTTTGAAACTGAAGGGGGGAAAAGGGAGGATTCTGGGGAAACTGGTAATGATTTATTTCTTGACTGAGTGGTAATTACATAAGTGTGTTCACTTTGTAGAAATTCATCAACATCCACACTTACGATTTGATGACTGTTCTGATGGTTAATTTCATGTGTCAATTTGACTGGACTAAGGGATGCCTAGATAGCTGGGAAACATTATTTCTGTGTCTGTGAGGGTCTTTCCAGAAGAGATTAGCATTTGAATTGGTAGACCAAAAAAAGACGCCCTCACCAATGCAAGCGGGCATCATCCAATCAGCTGAGGATGTGAGTAGAAAAGGCAGAGGAAAGGTGAATTTGCTCTCTGCTTGAGCTGGGTCATCAGTCTTCTCCTGCCCTTAGACATGAGCAGCGCTCCTCAATCTGAGGGCCTTCAGCCTCAGACTGGGGCTTACACCACTGCCTCCCCCGGTTCTCAGACCTCTGGGTCTGGACTAGAACTTCACCACCGGGTTTCCTAGGCCTCCAATTTGCAGACGGTAGATCGTGGGATTTCTCAGCCTCACAAACATGTGAGCCAATCCTTCATAAGAAATCTCTTTCTCTATGTCTATATACATCCTATTAGTTCTGTTTCTCGGAGAATCCCAACTACAGTTGTATACCTCTCTATTCTGTTATATTTAAATTTTTAAAGTTTACCCACATACGAGGTTTTCCTTTGAGGTAATAAAAATGTTTTAAAACTAGATAGAAGTGGTAATTATACAACACTGTGAATGCACTAAATGCCACTGAATTGTACAGTTTAAAATGGTTAAATTTATGTTACGTGAATCATCTCAATTTTTAAAAAAAGTTACCCAAAAACTCAACCTCAATAAAACAATGTATACACTCACTAGTGGATATTCATGACCACAAATATTAAGGGTTGTAATGCCACTTACCAACTGCTGTGTCACCATCTAACAAATTGTCATCTTCAGAAGTTTGAAAATCCATAATAACACCTGCTCCATCTAACAGCTCCTCGTCACTACTTGCACTTGTTATACTGTTGTAGCTGTTTCTATAGTAGCCTCTATGGAACAGCTGCTCAGACTCCATTTAGCTGTCTGATTATCTGAAAAAAGGGGGAAAAAGGCCTTTAACATATTCCCAACATATAATAAAAATCATCTAGTTCAACATGACACCAGGAAACTTCTCATCTCTGTATTAAAAAAAAAATCCTAAATTCATTCAACAGCTAACTTTTTTAAGTCTTTCGGGATGATTTAATAATTCTATTCTCACTATATAGCTGTGAAAAAGAATGAAGAATTTCTTCAAGTAGTGGTATAAAACAATCTCCAAGATCAATTGTTAAACTACAAAACAAAGGTCAGAGAAGTGTTTATAGTATACTATAAAGTATGTATGGTTTTTTCCCCCCAGAAAAAGGAAGGACAGGGGGGAGAAATACAGCACCTAATTGCTTGTGTATGTACAGACTATCTCTGGAGGGATTTCCAAGAAAGCTGCTCACAAGGGAAATGAACAAGAAGGCTGAAGTACCAGGTCTGAAAGGGAGATTCTTCGTCTCTTTTGAATATTTTACCAGACGCAAATACTAATTTTAAAATACCGTATTTTAAAATGTTTAATATTAATTTCATTCTCCTTTCATCATTTTAAAATTTAAATCTTCAGACCCCATGAGCAAATACCAGCCATGGAAAATGATAATAGGTAACAATTTTCATTTTTCCAAAGCAGATTAATACCAAATTAGCATATATTTTCATGTTCTTAACTCTTTATACTTTAAAAACAATAATACTCCTAAAGAGTTTGATTTTTTAAATACATCTACCTACTTGCTCAACATCAAAATGAGAGTTCACCATAAGTATGGTAGACATTAGCAACACACTTGAAAGACAAAGTCATAAAAGCAGTCAAACCAGTAAGCCTTGTAAAACAAGACATTTGACAACACGTCATAATAAGTACACACAGAAAACAAAAGACAATGGAACTAAGCACACTCCAACTCTAGTGTTGAATTTTAGTACTTCAAAACTTGAAGAGTTTTAAGACAATCTTTTGTCCTCAGTAAATTTTCCTTCTGCACATGGAAAAATAACCTCAGAGTTATAATAGTTAAAAATTATTTGTAAAGCTTTTACATTTCTTTGTAGAAAAAACAAAATATTACTGGATGTCTATTTTTAACAGATTTATTACATAAATTTCTTAACTTAAAGACCACTTTCAGAAAACATGAAGTTTTGAGAGCTCCTTGAGAGCATATCTCTATTCTCAGCATCTGGCATAATGACTGATACATAATATATGGATGATAAATGCCAAAACGTCAAATTGTTTCTTCAATCAATGGGATTAAAAAGAGAAATGTATTCAGTTTTCAATAAACAAATTCTCTCTACAATAGTATCACTCTGGTCTTGGGAGAATAACCAAACACTAGCACATAAATTACAAATAAAAACTTAAACATTTACTGCTTTGCAACTTTACTAATGTTTTATCTCTACCTCTACCAAAGATGGCTTATTATACTAAAATTTGTTAGAATGTACTAATTAAAGCAAGAATTTTATATTTAAAGTAAATATTAAAATACTAGTAGGAAAATAACTGTTCATGCTAAGTACTTTGCAGCATCCATAGAGGCAATCAAATTAAATATTGTGGCTCTTGAGTGAATAACCAAAAGGCTTTTAAAAAATAAGCATTAATAGTTCAAGAATCATTTCAATTTTGATGTATCAAAGCATGTATGCTAAGATTTTGAAAAGAACACAAACACTCTTATTCACTTCTTACATGATGATCAGACTAGAAGGGCTTAATACATGTGATAACATACATAACACATCAATGAATATTAGTCAGAGGCTGCACATCACTGAGAAATCTCTAAAATAATTGAAATCTGCTGTGTTGTGGGACCTCAATCACCAACTTCCAACATATCTCCTCTATTTTTATCCCTAAGAGGACCTCAAAAATTGTAAGTGATAACTGGTAACTTAACTCATTCAAAGTGTTTAAAAAAACTTAATCTCACTAACACCTCTGAGACATACAGACTCCACATCTTTCTTTATAACAAGAGCAACAAACTCTGTCCCAAAAGTTTATTAAATTCAGGCCTGCCTGGGTAACTATTTCTATAAATTTGATAACTTGAAAAAAAAATCCAAACAAACTATTCTTATTACCCCAGAAATCTATAGAGACATACTGTCAGATCAGTAGCCACTAGCACGGCCAGTCCAAACTGAGATGTGCTCCGAGGTAAGATATCTACTGGATTTCTAAGACTTAACATGAAAAAGGGATGTCAAACATTTCATTAATAAGTTTATATTGATTCCATGTTGAAATAAAACTCTAGGTATACTGGGCTAAATAAAATATATTATTAAAATTAATCTCATCATTTTCTTTTTACTGTTTTAATGTGGCTAAGAAACTTAAAATTACATATGTGGCTTGCATTTACAGTGCACATATTTTTATTGAACAACACTGCTAGAAAATAGTCAAAATTCTATGATAGTATAAAGGAGATACACAGAAGAAATCTGGATACCAGTGTTAAATCTTTTTAGGTTCTAAACTCAATTTCCAGTCTTGCCTATAAATGGTTATTTAAGCCATAATACAGCAGCTGAAATTTTGATATTACAAAATGAATAAAAACAATACCACAAAGTCACATCTTCCTTTTTAATTGTCAAGAAATGTATTTAAAACCATTTCAAAACATTATAATACATGCATGGTAACTTGCAAATATATTCATGCAGAGTTATTAAAATTAGACATAACCTATGAAAATCTCCAGGGGTAAAGCCTGGTTTACTATAGAACATTCCTAAATGATCTATGTACAATCACCTTGACCCCCTCTAATCTGATCTCCACACTGCAGCCAGCATGGTCTTTTCTAAAAGCAAGTCTGATCAGTAATCTCTCTCCACTCCATGGATTAAAGTCTTAATCATCTCTCACCACCCTTAGCAGACAAACTCTCTTAACACAGCAGACAAAGCCCTGTGCAGCCTGGCCTCTGCCCAGCTCTCCAGCTTCATTTTGTAGTACTTCTTGCCGTACTCTAGACTCATTGATCTTCTTCTCAGTCCTACCAGGCTGTTTCCTGTCTCCTCCCCCAGGGCTTTTACTGTTTCCTTGGCTGGAACATACTCTCTCCTCTTCATCTAATTAATTCTCCCACTCATTCTTCAGATCTCACATGAAGTATCTTTTTATTTAACAAACTCTTAGAGTTTACTATATGTTAGGCACTATCTTAAGCACATTAATATTTATATTAAATATAATCAGGACCCTAAAGCTTGGGTGCTATTATCCTCATTTAACAGATGAGGAAACTGAGGCACAAAGAGTTTAAATAACTTGCCCAAAGTCACGCAGCTAGTAAGGAAAGCCTCCCTGACCTACTTACCACCTGGGCTAATCTTTGACAAGGTCAAATTTTCATTAGTTCTTATATTTCTCCTTTATAGCACTTATCACAGTTGTAATATTACACTTATTTATATGATCATTCAATTAATGTCTGTCTTGCCTTCTAGAATGTGTCATGAGGTCTGACACCGTATCAATTTTTGCTCAACACTGCATATTCAATGGTTACCTGTCACATAGTAGGTGCTCAACTTTTTCTTTTTCTTCTTCTCCCCAAAGCCCCCCAGTACATAGTTGTATATTCTAGTTGTAGGTCCTTCTGGCTCTGCTATGTAGGACGCTGCCTCAGTACGGCCTGATGAGTGGTGCTAGGTCCCAGGCCCAGGATCTGAACTGGCGAAACCCTGAGCCATCAAAGCGGAGCACATGAACTTAACCACTCAGCCATGGGGCCTGCCCCCACTTTTTTTTTTAATTAAATTTTTTATTTTGAGATCATTGTCATTTCACATACAATTGTAAGAAATAATATAGAGAGCTCCTGTGTACCCTTTGCTCAGTTTCCACCAATGATAACGTCTTGCAAAAATCATAGGACAATATCATAATCAGGATATTGACATTGATACAGTCAAAGATACAGAACATTCCCATCACCACAAGGATCCCTCACGTTGCCTGTTAATAGCCACACTCACATTCTTCCAGCCCTCCCCTCCCCCCTTCTCTAACCCCTGGCAACCCATGTATTTTCTATTTCTATAATTTTGCCATTTCGAGAATGTTATATAAATGGAATCATATGTTACATTTTGGGATTAGCTCTTTGTACTTAGCATAATTCTCTGGTGATTCATCCAGGTTGCTGTATGTATCACTACTTCCTTTTTATTGCTGAGTGGTATTCCACAGTATGGATGTACCACAGCTGGTTTAACTATTCACCCAATGAACAATATCTGGCTCTTTTCTAAATTTTGGCTATTATGAATAAACTGCTATAAACATCCATGTACAGGTTTTGGGTGAACTTAAATCTTCATCTCTGGGATAAAAGCCAAGGAGTGCAACAGCTGGGTCACATGGTAATTGCATGTTTACTTTTTTAAGAAACTGCTAATTTTACATTTCTATTTTACATTCCCACCAACAATGTATAAGTGATCCAGTTTCTCCACATCCTTACCAGCACTTGATGTTGTCACCATGTTTTATTTTAGCCATTCTGATAGGTATGTAGTGATACCTCACTGTTATTTTAATTTGCATTTCCCTAATGGCTAATGATGCTAAACATCTTTTCATGTGCATATTTGCTATCTGCGTATCCTCTTCAGTGAAATGACTGTTCATATCTTTTGCCCGTTTTCTAACTGGATTGTCTTTTTACTGCTAAGTTTTATATTTTAGAATATATACTCTAGATACTATTCCTTTGTCAGATATGTTGTTCGCAATATTTTCTCCCACTCTGTAGCTTTTCTTCCTTTTAACAGTCTGTCACAGAGCAAAAATATTTTATTTTGATGAAGTTCAGTTTATCAGTTTTTCCTTTATGTGTCTATATCCACAGCAATTCCACACAGTCTTGATTACTGTAGCTCTATAAGTCTTGAAATTGGATATATTGATTCCTCACACTTTATTCTTATTTTTCAAAATTGTTTTAGCTATTCTAGTTCCTTTGCCTTTGCATATAAATTTCAGAATAATCTCCTCTATATCTACAAAATCTTGCTGGATCAATTCATATATATAGTACGCATGAACAACAAACGCATAGCAAATGAATGGTACATCTCCACTTGGATATTGCATGAGAACTCAAATTCAACAAGACCTAAACAAGGCCTAAATAAATATTTGCCCCAAACTTGCTTTTCCTACTACTTTCCCTATCTCAGTTTACAGGATCACCATCTATTTACTAGCCAAAATCAGTTTTCAGAGTCACTGATTAATTTATTCAACAACCATTTACTGAGCACCTAGCATGTACCAGACACAAAACCAGGTGCTGGGGTAATGAATTAGGTATGGTCCCATTCCCAAGGCAAAAAAGGTGAAAGACATACAAATAACTACAGTATAGTATGATAAGTACCACAGGAGAAGTATATACAAGGTATCTGGTAACACTGAAAAGGAATAAGCATGCTGCCTGGGAAAGTCTATGAACACTTAACAGAGGGAATGTTTAACCTGAGTATTGAAGGATTAGGATAAGTTAACTAGGCTAACTCTGAGGTGAAAAGTCAATACAGGCGGAAAAAAAAAGGAAGTGCAAAAACACAGCAGCATAATTACAAAATCTGCTTGGGTAGCTTATGTAAGAGCTAAGGGACTAGAGAGTGGCTGTGGACACAGGCCAGATCAAGAAGGGAGGGGCTCATATGTCATGCTAAGGAACTTATTTACTCACTTAGACACATGGGAAGCCATCAAGAGTTTTAAAAGAAACCACATGATCAGATAAGAATTTTAGCAAGCCTACACTATCAGCAGCTTGGAAGACAGATTAAAAGGGCAAGAGACTGAAAGACTAAAGATAGGGAGAGGAGTTAGGTGACCCTTACTCCAGTAGACTTTTGAACAGTTCTGAATATGAGATATTGAGGGCCTAAGTGAACGAAGATATAGCAACGTGGAAGAGCAGAAAGAAGTTTAAGGAGGATATGGTAACTAATAAAATGCAGGGAATGGTGAAGAAGAAATGTTAAGATATCTGCTAAGTTTCTGACTTGACTTGTTGATTCAAAACAGTTGGAAGAAACAAATTTCAGTCTCCTATAGCTTACAGAACTCAAGACCAGAGTGTTCTTTCCAACTGTAGGATTATACATCTAGGCTTTAATCCTATTCAGGGCCAGACCACAATGAAAGGAATGATTACCTCCAGTACAGCAACCTAGCCTCCAAACACTAAGCAGTACACCACCAGAATTGGGGGGTGGGCAGCAGAAATAGGAAGACCCTGGAAATGGGTGGCTAAGGGACCCATAGCCTGAGGTAGGTAAAATAATTTTTCAGAACTCCCAGCAAAGCTTTTTGCCTCTCTCATAAAGGAGATTTGGTAGTGCTGAGGACCATGACTAAGTTTCAAAGGTCTGCCACTCAGCTATCTGGCTGGCTAATAAGCTGAACAGAAAAGGTGGCACAATCTGAGTCAAAGAAGAAATGAAAATCTCGAATGCTAGCAACTAGAGAAATGGACTAAAGTCTCAAAAGCAATGATGGCAAGGAAGTGAAAGTGACTGACCTAGACATTTGTATGCAAAGAGCATTTTCATATAAATATTTTAAGAACTGTATGTGCCAACTACTAGTCAAAAACTAAAATGTGACAATGAATTTCAACATAATCATTTATTCATTCACTAATGTTTACAGAACAGCTACTAATGTACCAGAAATTGTAAAAAATGTAAAGACATTTTTATTGATTAAGGGTATCATATTTGTACAGGCCTTACAGCTTTCCGTAAACTGCAGTATAAATTACATTACATACAGTCCTCAAAGGGGATGTTGTAATATTTTCCTATAAATTACTATATATACATATAATAAAAAAGCAATACATGACAAACGTCACAGAAGACATAAGAATTCTTAGAAGAGTTCAGAGAAAAGATCACACCCCACTGTAATTAATGATAAGAAGCCTTCTTTGGAAGAAATATACTTGAGTTGGACCTTAAAAAGTAAGTGGGATTTTATGAAGCAGAAACAGGAAAAGAGCTTAACTGAAGCAAAAGCACTGGCAGGAATCAAGCTATGGAGCCAAGAAGGCAACAAAAATATTTGGAGATTAGTGAGTATGTGCACAAAACACAACTCCAGTAAAAGGTGTCACGGTTAAATAAGTTTGGGTAATAACGCATACCCCTATCTAGAACTGTAATGGCTAACAGCATAAGAAAGGTTCTTGAGAAAACCTGTAGTAGACATTAACGTTATAAATAAAATTTTTGAAAAGCTTATCAAATTTATTTTACCAGGGAATAGCACCTCCACCCAACATAACACGAAACTTAGACCAGAACATCACCAGAGTAAGAAAGAATTTATTCTGACATAAAATGTCAACACATACAAGATATGACAATAATGAAACTGATTTCTCCCAAAAGTAATATTACCTGATATTTTATCCTTACTGTTCATTAAGTTAGCTGCATGTCCAAATTGCTGTGTCTTATATATTTTTCTTCAAAAAAGCATTAAATGGATAACCCACTAAAGGAAGTAGCTGTCTACTCTGAAGAAAATTCCCTAGATTCATAAAATTTTTTAGAATAATTCAAAAGTTCAATGCTAGAGGATTTTAAAGGAAAATCACACACGCACAAATATAAGGCTCAAACTATAACATGGAAAAAAGGTAAAATAATCCAACAAAAAGATGCTGTGGAAGACTCACACTTTGAAAACGAAATAATTTTCATGATTTTACAAGACAGAAACTGTACAACTACTTCTCATAAGGGCAAGAAATATATTTAACTTGGTTCCAGGCAAAGTTGCAGATCAAATCTCTATTTCAGCAATGCAAATGGGCAGTTTCCCCACACGGGTTCATCCTCCATTTCATACCTAACTGAAGAACATTTATTTTTAAAAATCTAAATGAATCATAGCTACAATGTTTATAAACACATGTGAATGTGCATATGAAAAAACAAAATAAAGAGTTTATTAGAATGTAAGATGAGGATTTAAAAAATTTTTTCCAGAATTTCTCTAACTTTACTTTACTTTTATAATTGAAAAATAAGTGAACCTGTAGTGCCCTATCTCTCATCCTATCTTTTCTTGTAGCATTTTGACTAGTCTTACCTGCAATACAGAGCAGCTATGGAGAGCAAGAGCTCTGAAATCATACTGTCACACTTCAGTCTCAGTTCTGACACTTACTGAGAGCTTGGGCAAGCTAATTAAATACTCTATGTCTCAGTTTCCACATCGGAATAATGTGAAAACTGAAAGTACTAACTTCATGGGGTTGATGTGAGAATTGAGATAATCCAAAAAGAACCACTTAGGAAAGATCCTGAACCATAGAATTCACTCAATAAACATTAACACTTATTATATCATATTACATATACCTCTTAGATCCTTGCTGACAAGTTTGACTAGAAATTTAGCTGAAAGTTCTACAAAGCAGTGATAGTGGCCAAAGCCCACAAGATACTGCTTTGATATCTGACCCACCACAGAGATCAAATCTGGGTTCCTGAGCGGTCTGAAAATTATTACCAACATGTCACAACAGGAAGTGGAAAGTCTATCACCAACATGACCTGAGAAACAGCCAACTCTCTAACATAAAACCATAACCTCAGCAAATCTGTTTCCCTGAACTGTAAATATTCAAAACCAGGTAAAATATTTACATTCTAATGAGCTGCATATAATTGAAAGCACGCTAAAACACATCTTCCAAGTAAAGATACAGGTACTATACATTGATATTGACCTCTTAAAATAATTTAACCTGTTTTTCAAGCAAAGAATCAAAGTCTTTGAAGACTGTGGGGGGTAGGGTGTGGGAGAAGGCTGCAATCTGTCATGGATTCTGCCAACAGTGGCTGTTCCTACTAACCAGAGGCCATAAAAGCACACTCAATTTGAGGAAATATTTGTAGGTCACACACCTGGTTTTTAAGCCATACTATGTAACAAGAAAACAATCTGCAACAGCAGCTTGTTTTAAGATGAAAATCAAAACAAATACATTAACATTTTAACTCCTATACGTAGTCTCGAGTTGCACAAAATTTTCTAGTGACTCACAAAAGCACGTAAAACTGACATTATTTAAATTAATTCTATACCGACTTCGTCAAGAAAAGAATCTTCTAAATTCACTCTTTAGAGATGAAAAGAAAAGGATTTCTGAAAAGATTCAGCAATCAATGACACAAGCCACAATGATGCTGCAGTAACTGAATTACATGCTCAAAAAAGTTTATAGTTTGCAGAAATGAACTTTTGAATTGCAAAAAAGAAAAACAGGTATGTCGCTGTTGATTCAATTCTCATAGACAAGAATTTCTTTCCAAAGGAAACAAAAATTTCAGCCTCTAATATGCATAATGTATATGTAATTCTCTTCAACGAGCTCCAGTTTTAAAATGCTATACAAATAAAGCATAGCATATGCTAAGTGAATTTCTAAGGTAGTTTCTGGTCCCAGTCAGTTTAAGATCAAAACACAAATGTTATATATACACACAAACTATGTATTGACATACACATAAATCTAAAGCTAGAAAAACTGAATATTAACTTCGAATTTGGGCAAATTTAGCGAAAGTAAAACCCACAGAGTTCAAAATTAATCTTTTCCTGGAACCTACTTCCGTTCTATTCAAAGGTCCTTCGACGGTTCCTGAAGGAAATAGGTAAAATCTTAAAGAATGTCAGAGAGTATATACCTAATTCAGGATGGGTTTAACATCACATAGGCGAATTTGTTGTAAGAGAAACCAAGATGACAGCCCTGGTATTACAGTTGACCCCAAATCCGTGAATATGACAGCTAACGAATCTTCACTCACACAATGCAACTCACCTTGCAGCTCAGAGGCATAGCAAAATCGGAGGCTGGTTTTTGCGCTGCCTTTGGATTCTGCATCTGTTTCAAACCTAAAACCTAGCTACCCTGGGAGCTCCACCTGAAGAAAGCCTGACACAACGAAAACTATCCGTTTTAAAAGATACCTGAGGTTTTCTACTGTTGAGGTTACGAAAATTTTGCCAGGTGGGACTTTTTCTGGCCTCCTTCAAACACAGGAGCAGCATTAAGTTAAATCCGCTTGCTTTCTAGGGCCCTAGAGTCAACCTGCTTCTAGCCAAAATTAAAAATAAAAATCTACAATCTCACTTCTCTCTTAAAACACTAACCCTGAATCCATGGTCCAACTCGGAGAAAAAAGTAGAATGGCTGTCAACCCACCACACCCTCCTTCCTCATCACGCAGCCCGATGCCGGGCCGCGGGAGAACTGGGACTCTGAGAAAGGGGATGTGGGTCCCGGAGCAGAGCAGCCCCGACGCACCAAAAGGGAAAAGCAGCCGCCGCTGGAGTCGGAAACCCGACAGGTGCGTCGACGCGTGACGTCACCGCGTTGACGTGAACGGCCGTTCAGCGCCCGGCTGCCGCAACCCCTCCTCCTCCTCCGGCCGCGGTCGGAGCCGCGTCGGCGCCTATTGGGCCATGTGGGAACGGTGGGCGGGCCGAGGCTGGGGCGCCCGGAGCAGGAGCGGGGCGAGGGCGAGAGCGCTGCGGGACGCGCTGGGTGTGAAACTCTTCGCCGGCGATTAGCTCACGTCAGTCACGCTTTGCTGGTTGCCCCCTCCGGTGACCTCGCGGAAGGACAGTAGGCGGCCGCCCTCTGGGATGCGTTCTCGGAAGGCCGCAGGCGCGCGCGGTCCTCGGCGTCCTCGCGAAGCTGCGGTTCCGCGCCGCCGGGAAAAGACGACCGCGTCCGGGAGCCGCGCAGGAACCGCCGGCCGGCTCAGGGGCCCGAACGTGGAAAGCGGAAAGCGAAAAGCGAAGGCAGCCATGCACGAGCGCTACTTCCTCTAACTTCGATCGAGGGAATTGGGGGCCTGCGCCTTTACCAGCGCCGAAGGCGGCCTTTGCGTGGGTCACCTCGCCTGACCCGCCGTCGCAGGTTCTGTGCCTAACACACCTGCAAAGAAAACGGTGAACCTGCATTTAGCCAGGAAGCATTTTCAAAAGTAACGCTTGGAAATTAAGTATTTGGGAGAAAATGGAGACTCAGTTTTCTACACGGTAGAATTGTGTTTATTTCCTTCTGGCAAACAGTTATGGCACTTAACGTGTCCCAGTTACAGAATTCAATCCACCCGACCTCCATGCTCAAGGAGTTTGTATTCCGATGCAGTGGTAAATGACTGCTCAAGAAAAGGAGCGCTCTTGAGAATAGTGTGGGGAGAAATCTTCACAGGGGCGTTGAGATCTGATCTGGAGTTTGAAGATTCAAAAACGTTAAGGGGGCGGGAGTTGAGGGAGGGTGGTGATGGTGAGCAGGACCTGGTAGAAATTTAAGGCAAGAGAGAAAGAAATGTAAAGCTGTGTGTTGTCCTGGTATTATTTGAATATAACATGCAAGATGTAGGATGGAGATAATGAGGTGAGATGACGATGCAGAAGTCAGCAGTTAGGCTACACAGTTTGTGTTTTATCCTAGATAGCTGGGAGCGGTTGGAAAGTTTTGTTTGTAAGTAGTTTTTCCTCCAAAGTTTTGATTGTGAAATGTTCAAACATCCAGAAGACTTAAAAGGATAGTACATTGTCTACTCATGTTTTTCATTTCTTTAAGGTATATGATACTCAACCTTCATGTATTTAAAGTCTGAATTCAACTTATAATAACTGCCTATGGTATTGAAGAGTCTTAATCATGGGCATGACGGGATCAGTCACCTAGATTCAAAAATTCTGCTGTATTTGCCTTGTATTTGGGTATGTTTTTTTTCCCCCTTAAGTACGTGAAAGTAGGATGCAGACATGATATTTTATCCCTAGGTACTTCAACATGCTTCTCCAAAGAATAACCTCTTCAACATAATCACAATACCATTATCACAGCTGGGAAAATTAGCAGTGAGTCCCTAATAACATCTAATTACCAGTTCACATTTAAAATTTGCCAGTTGTCAAAAAATCTTTGGCAGCTTTTTTAAAAAAATTTAACCAGGATCCAATTAAGTTTCAAGCATTGCATTTTGGTTATGATTCTTAAATCTTTTAATTTTCAGCAGCCTCCCAATCTTTCATGACATTGTTTTAAAAAGAACAGGCAAGCTGTCTTGTAGAATGCTACACATTGAATAGTTTTTTAATTATAAGAGTAATCCATGGCTATTAGAGGTTGACCCAGTCCCAAACCAGATCCTGCCCTCCCCACCACCTGTAAATGTGACTTTATTTGGAAATAGGGTCTTTACAGTTGTGATCAAGGTAAGTTTGTTAGGATGGACCCTAATTCACTATGACTAGTGTCCTTATAAGAAGAGAAGAGGCACATAGACAGACGTACAGGAAGATGGCCACGTGAAGACGGAGGCAGAGATAGAGTTACGCTGTCAAAAGCTAAGGGACACCTCAGGCTACCAAAAGCTGGAAGAAGCAACAAAGGATCTTCCATAGAGCCCTTGAAGAGAGCATGTCCCTATTGACACCTTGATTTTCAGACTTCTAGCCTCCAGAACTCTGAGAGAGTGAAACAACCCTGTTGTTTTAAGCGCACCAGTTTGTAGTACTTGTTACAGCAGCCCTAGGAAACTAATACAATGGCTTAAAACATTTTGAAACAATACAGAAAGTATAGAATGAAAGTTGATATCCTGTACAACCTGACCAACCTTAGTGCCACTCACCACAAAAAGGTACTATTAAGTATGTCTTGGTTATCTTTCCAGGAGCTTTCTAGGCATATAAAAAGATATTACACCTGTGTAAAAAGATGGAGGAAACTTTATTCACCAGTAGCCCTGTTAAGACTTATCTGCCTTGGTTTGGCCAAACATGTATCATCTGGTTTCCAGAATTCAGGGAAGCACATAAAGCTGCCTAGCATGAAGTAAGAGGTGTTTGTTTTGCTTTTGAGAGAGGAAAGGAAGGAAAAGTAGCCAGATTGCCCCCAAAAAGGTTGGGAGTAGTGTTGGAGAAGAGTTTGCTGTCAAATGTGAGGTGTGCAATAGAACCTTCTTTTTTGCTTCTCTACCAAATTTTTATTAAACTCTGTATTACACACTAATGCTTTTGACTTTGTACACTTTTTGGGCCCTCAGTAAAAGCACAAGAAAGTAATGAATATCTGAGTTAGATATATTTTTGTATTTTTGAGGCATATAGCACTCTATAAACATTAACATTCTACATTGTACTCACTCAATAAAAGGGTTTTAATCAAGGTCCTGTGACATAATTGTGTTTGTGGTTGTAGGACTGAGTCCCTGTTTTATTGCAGGTTGTAGGACGGAGGTCCCTGCTTTCCTGCTAGCTGTTGACCAGGATGGCTTTCAGCTCCTAGAGACCATCCTCAAGTCCTAACCATATGGCCCTCTCACAACATGGTAGAATTTCTCTTGCTTACTCCTGAATCTCTCTGACTTCTTTTGATCCACCCATCATAACCTCATTTTTTATTAACAAAAAGTCAGTTGATTAGTAACCTTATCGAAGTGAAATCTACTTTCAGAGTCCAGCCCACACTTGGGGAGAGGCAATTATACCAGGCAAGTACAACAGGGTGTGGGAATCTTGGGGCCATCTCAGAATTCTGCTTAACAAGCCCACCCGAGTAATGATTCACAGGTAAAATGCATTCACTCCTTCCCAAGGGTCTTATCCAAATGAAGCATCAGCTTGAAGTCCAAAACCTCATCTAAATCAGATGAAGATAAGGCTCCTGAGTGTAACCCATTAATTCTTTATCAGGACCAGTGAAACTAAAGAGCCAAGTTATCTCCTCCCAACACTCCCAAAATTAAGTAGTGTGACAGGCATGAGGTAATGCTTGTAGGCATTCCAATTCAAAAAGTAGAAGAAAAGAAGATAGGAGTCACTGTTCTCAAATGCACAGCCACCCACCACAGGTTATGAAAGAGTGCCCCCTTCTTACCCAATTACAGTACTTGGTTTTTGGGGTTTTTGTTTTTTGAGAAAAGGAAATCCCCTTTGTATTACCCTCATCCAAGAGGGTTTTATGCCTTAATAGGCTTGAGTACCAGCTTTTTCAGCTTAAATATGTTTCCACTGGCTGACAACCTCAGACTCAAATCATTCACATTCACCTCCTGATTTAGTGCCAGCACAAACACACAAATCAGGTTTCACTCAGTGTAACTTTATTTGAGAACCTCCTTTGCCCTTCCCTGTCACTAGGTCTTGCATAAATTGTAGGAGTTTATGCAGTAGATTTCCTTAACTGAATCTCAGGCTAGACCACTTAGGCAAAAAACACCAAAAGTTCTTGCTAGCTAATCTTGGAACAATGAGGTCTAGTCACCCAACATGTGCAGTAAACAGAGGGCCACTCAAGTGACCTTCGTAGGATCAAGAAATTCAGCTTCTTGCAATTAACCTATACCCCACTATAATGAATATTCCAAGAATTGTTAATCTGGTTTATTTGGGAAGACTAAAGATTAAAAAGTATTCTAAGGACATATTTTAGGAGCTGCCAAAATTAGGGATTCTCTCCCTTGTTGCCAGGGAAGTCTATACTGGTATTCTTTTGAGGGGAAAGAGTTGGAAATTATAGGATATCAGGCGAAAGAGTTTCACTCCCTTTTTTTTTTTTTTTTAATAATATACAGTGGCGAGTAATACCCAGATATTACCTGCGTGGTGTTGTGTGGGAAATCATCTTGATATAATGATACCTTCCAAATACATCAGAAAAGCTATCCTAGAGGTCGTGGAAGGCTAACACACCATGAGAAGCAAGGGGGGAAGAAAGTTAACACACTTAGGGTAGAAGTGGGGTGGAAAGACCCATTACTTGAAACCTATAGTTATGCAGTGTTCATATGTCTTGTCTCTCTTTTTGGCCCATTAGCCTTCCTATTGATTGGTGTGGTAATTAAGACCAGAGTTGAGGTTTGAACAAGAGTCCAGAGATGGAAAGTGCCTAAGGCAATGATACACTCTGGCTCCATCAGAGAGATGCAGGGGCAAGAATGCCTAGCCACAGCCGTAGCTTGTCAGTTAACCTGCTGAGCAGGTATAGGTTTTGCACTTCTTGGGCAGGACACGTGGGATCAGTGTAAATGTCACCACTGGGTGGCAGAATTAAGACCTGTGAATGTTGAATGTCTCATGTATATTTAGTGTGTCATGAATATATAATCCTTAATGAATATTAGATATTGTATGTTTAGTGCCTCATGAATATGAGGCATCCCTTTCTGCCTTTTCGATGTGCACAAATATATGCCCTACTGAGTTTACCTGTCCACCATGTCTCGCAGGTTAGTAACTTATTTACTTGTGCTTACCATAGGAGTTTTGTCCATCCTACTTTTTTCTTTTCTTCCCGACAGAATTGAACATTCTCAAACAATACAGTCCTGGGCTTTTTTTCAGAGCTGGTATCATGCCCATGTGATAAGGGGGTGCTCACAATGCAGCCAAACTTCTTATGACTCTTTCATTGGCTTTTATCAAGGTAGAGTCATGGAACCATGGGGATATCCAAGTGCGATTTTCTTTTATCTTACTTGGGACACTGTTGGACAAGTTTCTTAGATTCTCTTTTAGAAAAATGTTGAAAAGCATTCAAAAGCTTTTCCAAACTAAGCAGAATTTTTCATAAGAGATTTACAGACACTATATGTTTTCTTCTCTCACTGCAGATACGTAGCCTAATTTGGGGAAGAGGCACATAGATTCTGAGAATAATAGACAATAATCACACTCTATTAATTGATCATATCTGCCTTCTGTGATCCTTTTATAAATAAATCCTAAATCTCTTTATGGTAAGGTCTTAGTACCTCCATGGGGGATTATCTCAAGGATCTCTTATAAATGGGCAAGAACAAGGCTACTTGTATATTTAGTTTTCTATATTATCGTTTATATTATGCACTATCTTATTCCTTTATGGGAACTTGTTTATTTTAAAGTCTATGATTTCTGACATATATAGCCATCTTGCCAGTAGTTCTCAACCTTCACTTTGCATCAGAACCATCTAAGGAGCTTCAAAAAAAAATAGCCTTGGGGCCGGCCCCGTGATGCAGCGGTTAAGTTCACATGTTCATTGGCAGACTGGGGTTCGCCATTTCGGATCCCGGGTGCAGACATGGCACCGCTTGGCAAGCCATGCTGTGGTAGACGTCCCACATATAAAATAGAGGAAGATGGGCACAGATATTAGCTCAGGGCCAGTCTTTCTCAGCAAAAAGAGGAGAATTGGCAGCAGATGTTAGCTCAGGGCTAGTCTTCCTCAAAAAAAAAAAAAAAAAACCCTTGCTTGTGCCCCACTCTCTGAAATTCTATTTTAATTATTCCAAGCTTGGGCTTGAGCATCCATATTTTTCATTATTCCAAGTTAATGAGCAGGATGCAGTCAGAACCACTACATTAGACCTGGGGCAATCTATTTAAACAATGTGCCACGATAGAGCTTGGTGGTGATAGATTCCATTTGGGGAAGAACTTTCTTGGTAATTCCTCTGGTATTTTTGTTAAAGAATCTGGTGATGTTAAACCTTCTCTTCAACAGATTTGGGTGTTTCACATGGTAAGGATCATACCCAAATCCCTTGAACATTTTCTTTATGTGCCCTAATGTGAATACTTCCAGCTTGATCTCATTCCTCCTCAGCAAGTGTTACCGAAGTGATCCTGTTTGATTGGCGTCCTCACCAGATCCTTTACTTTAGCAGGGATGATTAAGCAGCAGAGCTTCCTAGGGCTGAGCTAATTGCCCACATGGAGGTTTTACAGACCCAGCTGTGGACTTTTTCTACACAATGAAAATTTACCAGTCAGCCTGATCCCCGTACTCTGCTCCTACAACCTTAAGAGAATAGGAGTTTGTATTAGTATGCTATTGCTATTGTAACAAATTCCCACAAATTTAGGGGCTTGAAACAATACAAATTTATTATCTTAGAGTTGTGTAGGTGAGAAGTCTAATGTGAATTTCACTGGCTAAAATCAAGATGTTGGCAGGGTTGTGTTTCCTTCTAAAGGCTCCAGGGGAGAATCCCATTTCTAGGCGTTTTGCAGCTTCTAGAGGCCACTCAAATTGCCCCCTTCTTCCATGTTCAAAGCCAGCAATAGTGGGTTGAGTCCTTCTCATATCCTATTATTCTGAACGTTTTCTATAGTCATATCTCCCTCCAACTCTGACTTCTTTGCTTTCCTTTCTCACTTTTAAGGACACTTATGATTACATTGGGCCCACCTGGATAATCCAGGCTCCTCTTCCTATTTTAAAGTTAGCTGATGGGGCTGGCCCCATGGCCAAGTGGTTAGGTTCCCGCCTCTGTGGCCCAGGGTTTCACCAGTTTGGATCCTGGGTGTGGACATGGCGCTACTCACCAGGCCATGTTGAGGCGGCGTCCCATGTGGCACAGCCAGAGGCACTCATAACTAGAATACACAACTATGTACTGGAGGGCTTTGGGAAGAAAAAAAATATTGGGAACAGTTGTTAGCTCAGGTGCCAATCTTTAAAAAAAAGTCAGTTGATTAGCAATTTTAATTCTATCTGTAACCTTAATTCCTCCTTGCCATGTAACTTAATATATTCACAGCTTCCAGGGATTGGGGGTCAGGGACATCTTTGGGTGGTTGTTATTCTGTCTACGTATAGGTTGCTTAATTCACCTTTTGACCACAGGTCTTAGTTTGCCTTTTTTTTTTTTTTTTGAGGAAGTTTAGCCCTGAGCTAACATCTGCAGCCAATCCTCCTCTTTTTGCTGGGGAAGATTGGCCCTGAGCCAACATCTGTGCCCATCTTCCTCTACCTTATATGTAGGACACCTGCTACAGCATGGCTTGACAAACAGTGTGTAGGTCTGAACACAGGATCCAAACCCGTAAACCCTGGGAGACTGAAGCGGAACGTGCGAACTTAGCCGCTGCACCACTGGACTGGCCCCTTAGTATGCATTTTAAAATACCCTCAGTAGGGTGGGAGAATTGGATGAAGGTGGTCAAAAGGAACAAACTTCTGGTTATAAGATAAATAAGTACTAGGGATGTAACGTACAACATGATGACTATAGTTAACATTGCTATTGTATGCTATGTATTGCTATGGTATTTTCAAAAGTTGTTAAGAGAGTAGATTCTAAGTTCTCGTCACAAAGGAAAAAACCCTTTCTTTTGGTATCTGTGAAATGGATGTTAACTAAACTTATTGTGGTAATCATGTCACAGTATATGTAGGTCAAATTATTATGCGGTACATCTTATACAGTGCTATATGTCAATTATATCTCAATAAAACTGGAACAAAACAAAACAAAAAACAAAAAATAAATTCATAAAAAGCCCTCAGTGTACAGGAAGTATTTGGAGGCATAGCAAAATAAATCATTGGAATAAAGTCAGGCTCTTGTACTTTAAGTCATATTTGTTTTGGTCAGAACTGAGCTGAAGCAGTTATAACAGAAACTCGACCAATATTCAAACTAGCTTTACTCCCCCACCAACAATCCAACAAAACCTTTAAGCCCACAAGGAAAGGGAAAAAGAAGAATAACTCACAGTGGTAAGGGTCTACCTATTCCAACCAGGTCTAGGACTGCTTGTTCACTAGTCTTGCTGGTACCCGGGCAGATACAAACAGAGAAACAAATAGTAGATGTTACCAGTGAGTGGAAGTGATGTAAGCCATTCCCTTCTGCCAGCAATTCTGCCACCCTGAGAGTGGCAGGTTGTATGGTGCTATTTTATAGAATCAGCAAAAGAAGTAAAAAAGAGCACTGGGAGCCATATTTCAGTTTCTCCTAGATTTTTGCTCTCTGGCCCCAATCAAGTTTCTTTAAGTTTTCCTTAAAGTAAAAAACCTGGAGATAGGATTATTTTCCGTAACAACTTAAAAAATACATTAAAAAACAGTTCCATAGAAAATCAGAGAAATGAACAGGCTGTATGGATCTGCTTCATGTACTTGTGAATTAAGAAAAAACTGATTTCATTGTCTATGTTTCATACATATTGGCAAGAGGGAGTGAAAGGGATTAAGATGTTCTATTTGGAAAGCAGTGATATGGTTTTAGTCTAGAATTTCCTTCAGATTTCACCAGCATCACAGAAGTAATTGAAAATGATCCTTTCTTGTCCTTTGCCTTTTTCCCTAAGAGAGAAAATGAAATTATCTTGAATAGATTTGTACTCTTGATTTCATTTTGAAGGCTTTGACATTGCAAACAATTTTCCAACTTCATGTGATTCTTTCCTACAAAAGTCCTGTCTAACCCTCATTGGAACTTGACACACTCTGAGCTACTTCAACGAAGTACATCCTCAATTCAGTGTCATAATGTGACTCCTTTCTCAGGATCTGCACAGCTAAGGCCTCAATGTTTTGCTTTATTCTTCCTAGAAATAGATTGTGATCTCCCTCTTCAGATAGCTAACTCTCCTATGAGCTCTTGCAGGTGAGCCAACCCGGAAAGCCAGAAACTCAAGAATTGACTAGATAATATTTTATCTTTTCATATTGAGCTGGGCCTACCAGATTAAGATCCAGAAATTCAGCAGGCTGCTACAGTGTAAGTTCAAGTTCTATATAGCTAATGGTTAGTTCAAACTACACAAGGCTAGATAGAGTAGATTTTCAGCAGTGAAGCTTAAGACTGAAAATTGCTCTCAGGATGTAGAAAGATGAAGCCCTAAATGCAAAGACACTGACCTTTTTTTTCTCTTGGATTTGAATATTACATATGTTCAAGAGATCTGGATTTTAGAGAGTGTGTTTCCTCATATTTAAGGCTCTTCTTTTCTCCAATCACAAAAGATTGCTTATGTGTGAGGATAGTTTGACACACACCTACACAAACACGTGGTCTTTTAATAATTTCACGAAGGGAAAATATTTGGTGTAAGTTTACTGCCAACATTTGCTCTAATTTGTTATCCTCTAGTCTGTTTCATCTTGTGCCTGCTGTCTGGAAAGAATGAATTAAAAATACCCACGCCTTCAATATGTCTATCCTCGTCATATAGCATAGTGCTCAGTTCACTGTGAATGAATGATGGAATATAGTTCTGAAAAATCTCTAATAGAAGAAGATTTTAGTAATACACCTAGTCCCTTTCTGCTTCCCATATTATACACCACTATTAATAAAGGTTTAAAGAATTTCCCTTTTTCCTACCAAAAAAGAGATTCACAAGTATAACTTTATAACCATCTTTAGTATACAAGATCTATTATAATTATAATAATTTAAAAAATTAATTTAGTGTTGACATTTTTTTAAATGTAAATATTATTACAGCATTTCTCTTTTTTTGATTGACACCTGAGCTAACATCTGTTGCCAATATTCTTTTTTTTCCCTTCTTCTCCCCAAAGCCCCCCAGTACATAGTTGTATGTTCTATTTGTGAGTGCCTCTGGTTGTGCTCTGTGAGATGTCACCTCAGCATGGCCTGATGAGCGGTGCCATGTCCATGCCCGGGATACAAACCACCGAACCCCTGGGCCACAGAAGCAGAGAATGTGAACTTAACCACTCAGCCACAGGGCTGGCCTCTATTACAGTATTTCTTGATTATTAAAACAAACTTATTCTTTTTTTAATTGACACAATGAGTAGGAGACCAAGAGGTAAATGGAAGAGAAATTCATAAATAGATACAAATATAAATAGTAAATTTAACATATGATAAAGTTTACATTTTAAATCAATGGAAAAGGAAATCACATTTAAAAAATGATTCTGGCATAACTAGCTTTCCTCCAAAAGAATACAAAGCTAGTCTATCTATGTTAATCATATGTAAAAACAAATTTCAAATTCATTAGATTTATTAAACAGAACACAAGAACAATGAGATTATTTGGATAATTTTGGGGGCTGAAGTAATATTTGTTTGGCAAGATGAGAAACCTAAATAACAAAGAAAAAGACTGCCAGATTTGACTATATACAAATTTACAAATTTCTATATAGCCAAAAATACAATAAAAAGTATCAAAACATTAGTGAGAGACTACCAGAAAATATTTGTTCCATAATATGACAAAGGTTTAATTTCCATATTTTACAAAAAGCACCTACAAATTGATAAGATAAATAGAAAAGGGGCAGGGATATAAAAGGCAGACAGAGGAGGAAATTCAGAATTTTGCAAAACTGAGAGAGAAACATCCAGTAGTGGTGGAAACAGGCACCTTTTTAACGAAGCTATTGAAAGTGTGAATTTATTAAACTTCTGAAAAGTAGTCCAGGATGTGGTAGATAGTCTACAAATATGGCCACCATTGATTCCTCCCCTCCTTGTACATCTTGCCTGGCCTTGAGCCTTGATTTCACCAAAAATGTGGTAGAAGTGGCACCATGCCAGTTTCTGGCCTAGCCTTTAAAAGGACTAGCAGCTTCTATTTCTTCCTTGTTTGAAGCCAGCTGCTATAAAAGGGCTATGACTATCCTGAGACCATAATGCTGTGACCATTCCAAGCTACCCATGTGGAGAGAAGGAGAGCTGTGGAGGAGCACCACGGCACCAGACACGTGAGTGAAGCTTCTTGGATCATCCAATCTGGCACAGTTGCCAGCTGAATGAAGCTAAATGAACAATCCAGCTGAAGCCATGTGGAGCAAAAGAACCACCCAGCAGAACCCTGCCTGATTTCCTGACCACAAAATTATGAGAAATAATAAATCAGTGTTGTTTTAGGCCACTAAGTTTTAGGGTGGTTTGTTACACAGAATTATATAACCAAAGCACAGGAGTACCTATTAAAGTGAAAAAAAAGTGCATAGTTTTTGACCCAGTAAATTCACTTTTAAGAATCTATCGTTTAGAAATAATAATACCACTGGGAACCACCTCTATGTTCATTGAGGGGGATATGATTGAATAGATTTTGGTACATCCATATCATGGAATATTGATATCATTAACGAGAATTAGTTGATCTCTGGAGAGATGTTCATGATATACTGTTAAAAAATGCAAGTTGCAAAATAATGTGTATACTATAGTCTCATTTTAAAAGATTAAAACTAATATAAATGAATATATGCTCATTTATGTTCTTACGAGCTTAGAGAAGAATGTAGATGATATGTGTGAAACTGTTAACATTGGCTTCCTGGAGGAGTGAGGTGAGTTCTAGAGACAGAGACTTCGGGCTTTATCTTCATATGGTTGTGTTATTGAGCTGTTGCAAGGAGCAAAGACTCTTTCTTGTTTGAAAGAAAAAGCTAATAAAACATTTAAATAAAAAGAATCCAAGAAACCCAAACACATTCTTGTTGTAAAAAGAAAAAATATTGAATCATACAGAAGTATATAAACCAGAAAGGGACATAATCAGGTAACCTTAACCGAGGTTAGAGTCATCTGCTTTAATTACTCAACAATATATCAAGGGCATCCTTCTACATCAATAAAAATAGATCCCGACCATCCTTTTTAATGGTTTCAGAATATTCCATTGTTTGGATATACTGTAATTTATTCAATCAACTCTTTGTTGTTAGACATTTACATTGTTTCTAGTTTTTCTGGTTATAAATAATAATGCGTATCCTTGTATACACATCTTTGCTCACTTGTCTTAGAAGGGAAATTGCTGTTAAATGCTGTTCATATTGTTAGAATGACTTCTATAAAGACCGAAGCAGTTTATATCCCCACCAACTGTTTATGACAGGAGACTAAAGAATTATCTAAAGGAATATCTAACTATTTTTCATGAAAGCAGAAAAAAGAACTTACTTAGATTAGCAATTGGCAATGTTTTTGTGTTGCTTTGCTGTACAAAGAGATGTGGGTAGAACCAGAGTTATTGTGCATTCAGACACCCAAATTCCTACTGATTAACTGGGGGTGGGTGGAGGTCACATGAGGTTAGCCTGAGGAGAACAAGTCTTTGGGCATGGAGATTGAGGAGGAGACAACCAAGGCGGATTTTCTCCAGCTTGCCAGGTTGGATGACTTGCAGTGCCATCTTCTGGCAAAGAAGCCAAAAACTTTCAGTTTCCATGCTGGGAATAAAGTATTTCATGTAAGCACAACTAAACCAAAGACTCCAGCAAAGACTGGCAGGAAAACTCAGAGAGGTCTTGGGTGTTGGTGTGTTGGGGAGGGGATGAGGGAGAAGGAAGCAGATTTTTTTGAAGCAAAAATTTGAAATCATTTGACCTCTGAGGTCTCTGGCAAAATCTGTGGCCTCTCCACCATGATAGATAAAAGACATGTACGACAGGTACAACTTGGAGTGCAACTAAGGTAGTATACAAGCCACCATCCTTCTTCAACTTTAAGTGTGGATTCTCCAGTACCTCGGGATCACTCTAGGTATGGCAATTTAGCCATTGGGTTGCTCAGGACGACACTCGATTTGATCTCTCATTACAGGAAAATCTATTTCTATCTTTGAAAGTCCTGCAATGAAGAAAGGTACTTAGACTACCAAACCTTTCGAAATACTGGCAAGTAATTTATACACACCTTAGGTGTAAAGATGTAGAAAACCACATTAATCATTTTTTTAAATAAGACTTAAATATACTTTCTTGCTAAGCCAGATAGAGAAAGACAATCTCTGTATGACTCCACTCACATGTGGAAGTTAAATATGTACACAAAGAGAACAGATTAGTGGCTACCAGGGGAAAGGGGGATTGGGGGGTGGGCACAAAAGGGTGAAGCGGTGCACCTACAACACGACTGACAAACAATAATGTACAACTGAAATTTCACAAGGGTGTAAAGTATCATAAACTCAATAAAAATTAAAAAAATACTTTCTTGCTTTAATCATCCAAAATATACTAGAAAAAGGCTTTCTTTTTAAAAGCAAAAGTACTTTAAAATTTTTAAAATGTGGCATCCCTACGTAATAGACCTCAAATTTTAAAAAGTCCCTTTCTCGCTGTTGTATGTATGTGGCAAATTTATAATATGCTTTATACCAAGTCAGCTCCTATTAGTGAGTTCTCGCCTCATCTCTGCCTTACTCTTTCGGCCTCAGACTCCTTTCCGCCTTCTTTCCTTCCCCCGCATCCTCTCCCACCTGCAGTGCCCTGGCCCCGCCCCGCCGCTCCTTCCCGGTCACTCCCTCTGCGCGCCGGCTTCCGCGAGCTGACGTCACACGCCAGCGCCAGTGACGCGCTGGCCGCTCCCCCTCCCGCTGCGCTCGCTCCGCGTTTTGGGGAGCTGGGGTGCGGCGTCCTGAGCGCGGAGTCCTTACCGGGTGTCTGTGTAGCCCTGAATTTTGAACCGGCCTTGCGAGGCAGGAGGACGTGGCAGGCAGGTAGCCTCCCAGTCCCAAATGCTGCCCGCCCCCCACCCCACTGAGACCACTAGCAACCACCTCTGTGAAGTTGCAGAAGCGGTAACCCAGGCACTCCCCCTGCTGCCGCTCGCCGTTTCCAAGGGGCTCAGAAACCAGTTTGTTTAGTCCGGGTAGTGTGGACCTGTCTCATGGGGCGTTGCCCGAGGCGGGACGGAGTCAAGCCGGAGGGGTCAGCAAAAGGCTGTTGTCAGGCGTGGGAGTCTCACTGCCCCCCTTTCAGACTGGCTGTGAGCTGCTGCTGGTTAGACAGACTTGATTTCTCTTTCAGGATGTCCTTTTCAAAATGCGGGATGGTGCCTCTGTCCCTTTAAGTTCCCTAGGAAGACTGCTACACCTAGGCTGATACTTATCGAGCATCACCGTTATTCCTACTAACGTCCTGTGTCGTCGAGGTGAGTTGCACTTGGGGGAAGCAATGTTGTGCAAAATAGTAAAGTCATATTGGAAATGAGGAGACCTTGCTTAGACTTGCTCATGTAGAGATTGCACGGATACTCACCTTAAGTGCACGGAAAATAACATCATCTCATTAAAATGTTCATTCTCTAAGGAACGGTATGTATTACCAAGCAATCCTTGGACGTTATTTCAAAAGCTGTAGTGATAATAGAATTAAAATAATAATAAATCGAAATCTTGATATGAATAGGCAATCATTTACATTGCTTATATGTTTTCTCTGATCTTAAATTACATATACATTTTAATTAGAAAATGAGTAGCAGTTAGTTAACCTATAATCTTGTATTTCAGTTTCCATAATTTGAAACAATTTCCATTTGTAAGACATTAAAAGTTCTACTACTTTAAGAGTTCATCATAGCTCTTTTTTACACAGGCCTAATTTTCATTCTCTAATGTAAGATCTGCCCCCAAGAAGCAGAAAATTTATTGCCACGGTAAGTTACGTCAGAAATATTTATGAAGAATTAAAAGTAATATCCAATATATGCTAATAATAGCCTTTTCTTATGATGCGGCAGTATTGAAGAGATGATGGAGGGCAACCAAATATGGAAAGAAGTAGTCCTTTGTTTCTAGTTTAGATTTGTCTAGTGTTAGGGATCCACAGATCTGTTTCATTTAAGATTGCCCATTGTGCTAGGTGAAAGGTAAGGAGCCTATTTTGTGGGAAAACAGGTTTTTACATAGTAGAAGTCACCATTAGGAGTTTAGTAAGGGTTATAGAACTTGGCCACAGGAGTTCTTTTGAGGTCATTTTAATAATACATTGACATTGTGTTCCAAGTAAATTTTACTCTGTCTAATCTACCTTCTAATCTAAGTCGTGGACATGACACCATTTCATGAATCTAAATTCTTTATTTGCATGCTGGTAATTTCCACTAGGGAAGCTGTTAATTGTCTGCATAGACTTGGAAAGAAAAAAAGAAATATTTTGAAAAAAAGTCTTATAGGGATCCCATTTTTCTTTCTGCTTTTTCAAGTAATAAGAAATAAGGCAGGGCCTTTTCCTCACTGAGAAGATAAATTGACCCTCTCCCACAACCCAAAATGGTATTTATTATTTGGGGAGAAATGGATTTTGTTATTTTGGATGGATTTTATTAATAAAATCCATTAAAAATAGTGGATTTTATTATTTTGGGAGTATGGATTGTAGCTGCAGACAGTGCCATAAGGACTTCTTGAAATCTGTTGCCATTCCTTTACCAATGTGTCCCTTCAGGACAACTTGTCCATCACACGGCTGAAACAGCTGAAGAGGCTTAGTGTTCCAGATTGGTGGGGTTACAGTTTTTCATTCATATTCTCTGACATTTTTCATATTTAGTGCACAAAATTTTATTATGTCAAACATTGCTTGTTTGTGGCTTAAAGAAATTGTTAGTAAAATGTGAGGAAAGATGTCTAATTTGACTAGAGGCTAAGATATTTTTTCTGGAGCATAGTATCTATAGTTGAAAAGAAGAGTGATGCCATATCAAAAACTTTGGATGTTAGGGTTAGAAGTTTGGAAATGGGGAACTGTTCAAGGATTTTAACCAAAGAAATTGATTTAGCTTGCTTTCTTTCCTACTTGTCACAGTCAGCATTTTAATTTTATTTATTGTTTTGAATAGATAATACATTCATATGATTTAAAATTCAGAAGGTACAAAAAAAAAATCTTCTCTCCGTTACTCAGTTTCCTTCCATGAAGGCAGTCAGTATTACCAGTTTATTGTATCCCTTCAGAGATATTACTTACATATACAAGCAATTACATGTGTGTATGTATGTAAAGATTACGTATATATGTATATACACACATATATAAGTAAAAGTAAGTAGAAATATGCACATATATATTTCATTTTAATACACAAATAATAGTATGTCATATTTATTATTCTGGTACTTAGAAATTAATCCATATCAATATAAATGTTGCCTCTCTTTGACTTATTTCAGGATATTTAAGTTTTGCTATTTCTTTTTTTTTTTTCTTTCTGCTTTTTCTCCCCAAATCCCCCCAGTATATAGCTGTATATTTTAGTTGTGGGTCCTTCTAGTTGTAGTATGTGGGACGCCACCTCAACGTGGCCTGATGAGTGGTGCCATGTCCGTGCCCAGGATCCGATCCAGAGAAACCCTGGGCTGATGTAGTGGAGAGCGCGAACTTAACCACTCGGCCTGCCTCCTAAGTTTTGCTATTTCAAACAGTGCTGCAGAGGATAACTTTGTACGTGTATCATTTTCATACATTTAGAGGGAAAATTCCAAGATCAAAGTGTCTAAACATTTATAACTTTGATAGATATTGCCAAATTATTTTCCTTAGTATATCTATCAATTTGTATCTGTATTCTCACTATATTCTGTTTCTCTATATTCCCCTCCAACACAGTACAGTAATAAATTTTCTAAATTTTGCCATTCTGGTGGGTGAAAAATGCTCTCTTGTATTTTTTTTTTAATTATGGTAAAATATACATAACATAAAACTTATCTCTTGTACTTTTAAATTGTATTTCTCTTTACAGAGGACTGGATACCTTTGCACATTTTAGCATCAATTATATTCCTTTTTGTTGTTACTAACTTTTAACTCCATATCCTTTGTCCATTTTTCTGTTGGTTTTTTTGTACTATGAATATGTAGGAGCTTTTTATTTGTTAGAAAATGAGCCCTTGGTGATATGAGCTAAAAAATATATTTTTTCTTTTTGTCATTTGAATTTTGTCTTAACCTGGTTTTTATTGTGCAGGATTTTTGTGTAGTCATATTACTCTCTTAAGGCATTTTGGAGTTGTGTGATACTAAGCTATCCCACTCCAAGGTTATAAAAATCGTCTTCCCGTGTTTTGTTTTGTTACTATTATGTTTTTATTTTTTACATTTAAGTATTTTAATCATCTGGAATTGTACTGGTGTAAAGTGAAGAAAATGGATTTAACTTTTTTTTTCCCCACGTTACTACCTAGTTGTCTAAATACTTTTTATTTCAAAGTCCATCTTTTCCCTGCCAGTTTGAAATGTTACCGTGGTCATCCACCAAGTTAAAAAAACTTCTTTGATATGTTTATGAACTTACTATGATTTGCCTCTCTATTTCATAATTATTGTAGCTTTATAATGTGTCTTGATATCAACTCTTCCTCCATTGGTCTTTTTTTTCAGTATTTCTCTGGCTATTCTTTCTTCTTTTTTTCATATTAACTTTAAAATCAGCTTGTCTAATCACCCTCAGCACCAAAGCTTGTGTTTTTATTAGGGTGGCATTAAGTTTAGAGATTAAGAATTAAAATCTTTCTAATACTGAATCTTCCTTTTGATTTTTCTTTCTTTCTTTCTTGTTGTGTGTTTTTTCTTTATTTTTTCTATT
This sequence comes from Equus quagga, assembly GCF_021613505.1. Classification (NCBI taxonomy): domain Eukaryota; kingdom Metazoa; phylum Chordata; class Mammalia; order Perissodactyla; family Equidae; genus Equus; species Equus quagga. Next base: position 54,869,616 of record NC_060269.1, on the reverse strand, counting down.
CTCTTGTTGAATATTGGTCCATTTTTTACGTTACTAATTCTGTCTTCTACAGTATCCTGTTTGCTGTAAAACCTATGCAATGAGTTCTTAATTTCAGATATTTTATATTTTAGTTCTAGAATGTTCATTTAATTTTTAAAAATAAGTTGCAGGTTTTTGTTGAAATTCTCCACCTTTAAAAATAATCATTTTGTTCATCTTTTCCTCTATTTTCTTGAAAATATTAATCATGATTATTTAAAGTACCCTACTGTTAACTCCATATTTGAGTCATTTGTGAGTCTATTTTTATTGTTTTGGTTGTTTGGTTTTTTTTTTGACATGCCTCATAATTTTTGATTGGATGCTGGGCATGTATCTTCCAAACATTGTTATGTTTTGTTCTGGCAGGCTTTTGGAGTATTAGCAGATAACCTTGATCCTGTCAAGGATTGCTTTTAGGCTTTGTTAGGACTAGTCTGTTTTAGTCAGCCTTGTGTATGCACAATTTAGGAATGGGCTAACTGACAGGAGAGGAGTTTACATGCATACTTTTGAACTCGTTTTTCTTCCTCTCCAGGATTTTGGCAGCCCTAAACTTACCTCTTTCCTCAGCCCAGTATGACTGCTACTTTTTACTTAAGCTCCATGCTGCCATGCCTCAGTTTGGAAAATGTCTTCAGGGAAAAGGCTGGGGTGAATGTGGAACTCGCTAGAATGTTCCGCCTCTCAATGATTATAGCCCCTCAATTCCTGTCTCTTGTTTTATGTATTTTACTCAGCGTTTATGATTGTTTTTGGAGATGGGATGGTCTGATACAAGCTACGCCATCGTGGTTGGAACAGAGAGTCTCACCCTTTATTATATAGATTTTCACTTTATCTCCCGGATTGTACATGGTATTTCCATTCTCGACTGTGTCAGTATCCCCAATCTAGAGTCATCTCCAGTCTTCTGCCAAGATGAGAGAGGGGTAGTCACCTGACTGAGAGAGGTGGAGGAGGCAAGCTGTGTGTCTAACTGCTGCTTAACCAGTCTTTCAACCAATCCTGGTTTAGTTTTAATATTATCCTCACTCTCAGAGGCACCTGGTGCTTCCAGTTATTGAGCTAGTCTGTAGCGGGAACTGACTTATTTCCCACTGCTGGCTTAGGATACAGCTTTCTCTAGTCTCCTAAGTCAGTTGCTGCTTGTTCTTGTGCTTGTCAGCTTCCAGAATTTTATTGCTGTTGCCTTCTCTCCTGTTACGCCCTTTTGATCCCTTTAAAGTTGTGTTAGTTAGGTTTGGGGAAGAAAAAGAGGTAAATATGTATGTTCAATGGTGTGTTTAATTGTAAATTGCAGTTTGTTTTTTGATTTTTTAAAGATTTAGAATAAAGAAATTACTCTCATGGCTTCTTTTGATTTTTCAGAAGGAAAAGCTTTGGTCATATTTCTCTGTCATTCCTACTCTTTGTAGCTAATAATTCAGTTCTAAACAGTGTTGAAGTTTCTTATTTTCTGACTTACTTACTCTTTATTTTCTTCTCCTTGAGTCATAGACTAGTAGAGTTGGTAGGCTTATGCTTAGCATTATGCTTAAATAATGCTGAAATCTTTAGTGTTTTTAGGTGAAGTAACTAAGGTCCACAGAGGTCATGTGGTTTGCTTTTGGTCATGTAGCTTTTCTCTTCTGAACCCATTTCTTTATGTGTTACATCACATAACTCTTTGGAAAGCTCAAATATAAAAAACGTCTTTGTATGCTTTGAATACTTCAATAGCAGATATGTATTATAGTCATTAAACTGATATAGTTGTTAGAGACTTTAAGAATACTGTCAAATTGATATTGTGATTTTCATTCGATGTTAGGAGCTGAAGTGTAGAAAGGGCAAGCATTTATAATTTAAATTTATTACAATAATGAAATTAGAACAGGATCCTTATGTTCCTTCAGTTATGTATCATGATGATTTTGGATGTGTAAGCCTATAGTACATTGGTGTTTTTGTTTTTTTTTTTTTAAGATTTTATTTTCTACTTTTTCTCCCCAATGCCTCCTGGTACATAGTTGTATATTTTCAGTTGTGGGTCCTTCTAGTTGTGGCATGTGTGATGCCACCTCAACGTGACCTGATGAGCGGTGCCATGTCCACGTCCAGGATCCGAACTGACAAAACCCTGGGCCGCTGCAGCAGAGCCTGCGAACTTAACCACTCAGCCATGGGGCCGGCTCCCATTTTATTATTTTGTTTCATTTGGTTTGAAAAATCTTCTAGGATTATAATTCAGCTGAGAAGTCTCACAACTAGGAAATAAGCGGCTCAGTTAAATATGTTGTAAGACACTGAAAGTAAACTCTTTTCCTGTTTTCCTTTCGCTTCCTGTAATGCACTACACTAGTCTGGTGTAGACTCTGCAGAAGAAGAGGGATTGTCACTTGCTGTGAAAGTCATCGATCACAAGTCTTTCATTGTTCAGAAAAGTGTCTGCACTTGACATTATTTGATGGCAATTAAAGTCATCTTTCTTCTCTACGTGGGGCAGTAGCTTCTCCTCTAGTTTACTGAGTTGTCAGAGCTGCAATGCTCAGTAATGTGGTAGGCAGTAGAATGCAATAGTAGGGGCTCTTGGAGCTTCCATCTTGTTAGTGTGGTCCCTCGAAAGGTATTGGCAACTGAGTTTTGAGGCAGGGCCAAATAGACTAATTTTGTTTTTCTTTCTTGGCAAAAGTCACAGAATAATGATGATTGTGAAATAATCTCATTATGAGGTTATTTAATGTAATTTGGTTTATGAAATTTGGTTTTCTAAGATGAGTTTATCTTGATATTTTTTCTAAATGGCATAGTAATGTAATATACTTTCATGTCTTGGAGAAAGCATTAAATTCTGGCTGGTGTCCAGAGAGCTGTTATATTATGCTGGTTGACCAAATTTGAACTTGGAAGTATGTTTGTAATGACTTTTCTTCTTTAACTCACTGATGATGCTGTGGTGCTATTGTAATAGTTAATGTCTTATTTTTCTTACAGTTGCTAAGAGCCTTGTCATTTCTTATAGAAGTTTTGAAATGGAAAATGGTTATAATGTTTTCTAATATAGAGGAAGGCTCTTACCCATAAAATTTCATAAGGCATAATTATGCCATGGATTTTTACCACAGGCTGGATTCTGGCCTTTAGTCTTACAGACCAGAATATAAATTTTGTCATTTAGGAGATTGGATCATTTTTTTTAGAGGCAAAGTAAAATTAAACAAGTTTAGTATTGATGGATGAAATGAGAACATGGATTTGTTAATTTACGATGAGAAATATTGTAAACTATCACAGAAATTTTAATATAGTCTTTATGACAAGCCCATTTTCTCCTAGAAGGGAATCATACGTAGAAAGCCTGCTTGCTGTGATTGGAAATAGAAAATAGTGAGTTAGGTTAATTAAATATTTATTAGTTTTAGGTTAACACAGTGCATTCATGTATCCCCACAATAAGGGTAATCTTGCCAGTAGGCAGTGCTAGTGACTGCTTTTGTGACTCTTTCTCTCACCCTTTCTCTCCCTCCGTCTCCCTTCCTCTCCCTTCTAGTTCACTTTTATAAGCTTTTACCACCTAGCATATTGTACTCTGGCTTCTGTCCCCACCACTCTCCTGAAATTACTATTGCTAAAGCTACCAATGACCTTAATCAAATATCTTGGTATAGTACAGGTCTAGTTATGATACTAAAGGCAGAAATATAAAGGAAAGATTAATAAATTTGTTCATGTCAAAATAAACTTTTGTTTTAAATCAAATTGAAAGGCAAATAGTAAAAAGGAAAAAATCTTCATTAGAGAAGGAGCTTTTACAGATTAATAAAAAGAAGAGTGTTTAAGTAGAAAATGGATGAAGAACATGAGTGAATAGTTCAAAAGAGAAGAAATACAAACGTTCAAGAAATGTGGAAGAATTTTTCAATTAAAATGTCAATGAACAATTTAAATGTCTGATAAGAGGGAATTAAATAACTTTGGGAAATGGTCTTATTAAGCTTGTGTTCTTATTGGAGATAATAAAGTAATGCTGCTAATTAATTGATGTGGGAAGAAGTTTGCTTTTCTTTCCGTAGACATTAAGTATATACAACATTCGACTTTCCAAAGCATTCTTATAAAATTGAAATGTTACTGGTTTTCTTTCTAGCTGTAATTAGGTTGCATGAGTAAAATTGAGATAAAGTTTATTTAACTTTCAGTAAAGATTTTGAATATTTTTTTTAAGTAAGCAAATCACTAAGGAATTAGAATTTGAATTAAACATTATAATTGTCACAGAAGACATACTTTATCACTGTTAACTGTTACTTTTTTTTTTATGTCTAGCATAGCTGTTAAGATGCCTTAGAAAAAGAGCCATGGAGAAGTATGTTAGACTACAGAAGATTGGAGAAGGTTCATTTGGAAAAGCCGTTCTTGTTAAATCTACAGAAGATGAGAGACAATATGTTATCAAGGAAATTAACATCTCAAGAGTAAGTATGTTTTTCGTTTGGTTATTCAAGTAATAGTCTGGTTACCAAAGGGCTCATTGTTAGAGAATAAAAAAATATATGGCATTGCATAACTGCCATAATTTCATAGAGAACCACTAATTTCAGAATAGTCTGTATATCCTTTCAGGTTTTTTTCTATGATGTGTGCTTGTATATGTGTGTTTTAAAAAAAATACAACACCAGGGGCTGGCCCCGTGGCCAAGTGGTTAAGTTCGTGTGCTCCGCTGCAGGCGGCCCAGTGTTTCGTTGGTTCGAATCCTGGGCGTGGACATGGCACTGCTCATCAAACCACGCTGAGGCAGCGTCCCACATGCCACAACTAGAAGGACCCACAACGAAGATTATACAACTGTGTACTGGGGGGCTTTGGGGAGAAAAAGGAAAAAAATAAAATCTTTAAGAAAAAAATAAAAATACAACACCTATTGTTCTGTACCTTAATCTGGTTTGAGCATCTTAAAATGTTTTTACTTGTGGATTCAACTCATTCTTTTTAACTTCTGGCTATATTTTGTTATTTGGATTATGCTTTATTGGAACCATTATTTTTTAACCACTCTCTTACTGGTGGACTATTTAGGTTGTTTATTGGTGGCTTAATATTTTCTTTTTCCATCCCATTTAAGATGTCCAATAAAGAAAGGGAAGAATCAAGGAGAGAAGTTGCAGTGTTGGCAAACATGAAGCATCCAAATATTGTCCAGTACAGAGAATCCTTTGAAGGTCAGACAAATTTTGCAAGAGAGTTCAAAAGAACTTCTAAGCTATATGACAAGTTTTGAATGTTTTTCTTATGAGGAATATTTTTATGAGTGTACTCTCAGGAAAACAAGTATATCTTTTTTGCTTTAATACATATGCATATGAATATCAGCTTGATTCTAGGATAATACTAATACCACACTGTCTCTGTGTAGTTTAATAGTGGCTCACTGTTACTGTGATGGCTAAAAAGAAGCAGTGTGGTAAGTGCAACAATGTGGATGAAGCAAGAACAGTAATTTACATCTTTTTCAACTAAACTCGCTTTAAGTGCTACCACTACTGCCACTGAGAAAATGTTCTGATCTTTAGAAAGTATCTTACTCGTTAGTGTTCTCCTGTATACACCTCATTATTATAATAGTGAGGTGTATTGGAAGTATTCTCAAGTTCTTAAAAGTTTTATAGTTATATTGCTGTCTTGGAAATATATACCATTATGTTTGGTAATGGAGGAAAGATAAGGCAAAGCTTTTCTAAATAAAGGTAGGTCAAGGTGGTTTATTGAAGTCCTTCCCATTATTATTATTATAAATCCCTATGAATTACAAAAAAGGAAGATCCTCTACATTGAAAGGAGAAGATAGTTTAAATGACTATTTCAAGGTCACATCACATACCAGTTTCAGAGTCTGAATTAGAGTGAAAGTATCCTCGTTCCCAGATAAACTTGGTATCTACTAAAGGAGAACATACTCTTTAAAAAAGGGTCATTTAACACATATGTCATAAGGTCCTCGGTTTGTTTATTTATTTTATGATGGCAGTGAAATGAGTATCTATACCTCATGTGAAAGAGTAGTGTTAATCATCTCTTTCTTCCCAGGACCTTGAATTTCCTTGTTTATCTTCCCCTGACATCTATCTTGTAGCTTCTTTTCTCTTTCATCGCCAAGATTTTAATATTTCAAGTTAAAAGATTTGAATATATGTCAACACATATTTCAACAGACATTTTCTATTTATGTTGAATGTTTCACATAGAAACATATGAATGATTCTAAAGGAGTAGCACCTTCTTTAAGTAAAGTTTTATTATTATTGCTTTATACTTTTAAAGGAATCAATGCTCATGGTAAACATATTTAAAGAGTACAGATGTGCATGAACCCTAAGTGCTCTGTTCCTCCACTTGCATTCCCATTCCCTAGGGCTAAGCATTGTTAATAATTCAGTGTTTTTTCTTTACTGTATTTTCTTTACCTACATGGAATAAACATATACGGATAGCTTTTAATGTTTAAAAACAAGTGGGATCATATGAGTGTACTTCTGCATCTTGTTCTTTTCACTGTGTATCTCATGGATATCTTTCCATGTTGTTATGTATTGATGCACCTCATGTTTTACAACTTTTTTGTAACATCTGTAGTGTATCCCCATGTGTCCATTTTATGGCTCTATCACCATTGGTTTGGCCAGTTTTCTGTTCTGGATACTTAGGTTGTCTTTAGTTTTTCGCTTATAGATAATGTTGTACTGAACATCGTTGTTACAGGTATCTGTGTACTAGAGCAGTATTTCTGTAGGAGTGGAATTGTTAGACTAAAGGGAATGAGAGTTCTTCACAAGCTCTCCAGCCCTGGCTTATGAGTTTATTCTAAAATTTATGTGGTGTAACTTTATCTGGTGATTGTATCTTGTCACAGTCCCTATTTCTCCCTGACCTGAATCCTTCTCATTTTAATCCAGGTAGCTCTTTGGACTTCCTTAGCTTCTCAGTAGAGCTTTTGGGAACTCTACAACACAAGTATTTAATTATTCTCTGAAATGATTAAAAATAGCATATATATGCAAACATTTCAAATCTGTCCATTTTAAAAATAAACAAGTTGGTTAAAAAAATCTCAATTTTGACATTATTTTGAATGTCTGCCATGAAAGATGAGGAAATTAGTGGATTTACAGTTCCTCCCCACTAACTGATTTTTGTTCATCTTGACATGATAAAAACAATTTATCTTTTGTTCTGAAATTATAATGCTCAGGGTTATTAGGCCTTGGTTCTTTTATATTTAGACAGATTCAGTTCTTATTTCTACTTCTTTATACCTTACCTTCCCCTTTTCTGAGTTACTTGAATTCATCTCTTGCTTGGCTAGGTTTTATCAATATTTTTTTCATGAAGAGCTTATGGATGCTATATTCCCTCGATGCAATTAATATTTGCATTTCTGAGAGTATCTGACTGATGCTTTTATATGTGAATAAGTATTTTGATTACTCTTTTCCCCTTACAAGTGCACTATGTCTTCTGGCATTTGATGTTTCTGTAGAAAACTTTGAGTCCATGGGGCTGGCCCTGTGGCTGAGTGGTTAAGTTTGCACGCTCCGCTTCAGCGGCTCAGGATTTCGCCGGTTCAGATTCTGAGTGTGGACATGGCACCGCTCATCAAGCCATGCTGAGGCGGCATCCCACATGCCACAACTAGAAGGACCAGCAACTAAAATATACAACTATGTACCAGGGGGCTTTGGGGAGACAAAGGAAAAATAGAAAAATAAAATCTTTAAAGAAAAAGTTTGAGTCCAATATAATACTTTTCCTCTTGGAGGTAATTTGCTTTGTCTTTTCTTGATGCCGAAAGGAGTCCTTTTTTTTTTTTTTTTTTTTGCTGAGGAAGATTAGCCCTGAGCTAACATCTATGCCAGTCTTCCTCCACTTTATATGTGGGTCACACCACAACCTGACTGACAAGTAGTGTAGGTCCACACACACAAACCCGGCTGCTGAAGCAGTTGTGTGCTGAACTTAACCCCTATGCATGGGGCTGCCCCCAACAGGCTCTTTCTTTAGCACTGAAATTCACCAGACTATGACTTAATAGAATTCTGAATCTGTTCTCTTAGAATGTTTTGTACCCTTTCTTCCTGCAGATTCTGATTCTTCTTTGTTTTTATTTTTTATTTTTTTGAGGAAGATTAGCCCTGAGCTAACCGCTGCCAATCCTCCTCTTTTTTCTGAGGAAGACTGGTCCTGAGCTAACATCCATGCCCATCTTCCTCTACTTTATATGTGGGACGCCTGCCACAGCATGGCTTTTGCCAAGCGGTGCCATGTCCATACCTGGGATCCGAACCGGTGAACCCCGGGCCACCAAGCAGAACATGCACACCCAACCACTGTGCCATTGGGCCGGCCCCTGATTTTCCTTTGTTGCAGAAAGGTTTTCATTTCACTATTTAAAAAAAAATGCATATATCTTAATGTAAGGAAAAATATTCCAAAATTTGTTTGCCAGAAAATTGTCTTAGCTTATAAACTAATTCTTTCTTCTAAAGTTTCTCATATTACAGGATGGGCTCTCAAAATTTTTTTATACATTGAAGTGACAGAATACTTCAGGGGAAGAAGATGTCACTGAGTTAGTTTTGAGTGCTTAGAGAGATTCTTAGGCAGAATCAGTTTACAAAAGAGGCATCAAAGAAGTTAATGTTGATGTTATAATTGCAGACATTAGATACCGTCATAAGTAAGTCTTCTAAAGTCACTTAAAAGGCAGTATGGTTGTGTTGTGACAATCATGCATATAAGCCCTCTAGGATGATTTTTAAAGTCCTGATATTATACGTATAGGAGTTATGGCATAGAAAAATTCCAATGACAACATAAACAGATTTAAAAAGTGCTCTCTTTTTGTTAAATGGAAATGAAGATCATGTGTGTTGGAAAAACTAACAGATGAATCAATAAAAGACATTGATATTGAAGATAGATGTCAAAAGTTTGGATAAAATTGTTTCATAAAACATGAGAGTGGGAAGAAAACAATATTTCCAGGTATATAAATGTATAGTTAGATTATAATATTAAATATTATAATTAGACACTTTACTGTTTCATCTATATCCCTAACATTTATAAATTCAAAAAATTTTAATCTTCTCATTGAGAAAGTAGGGGATTATCCTGTATCACTGTATGTTTGGGGATCTGTGTTGGACATTTTTACTTTCTCCACTCTGTTGTTCATATATTACTTTCTATCTTTAATTGCCTGTAGCTAGCATCTACTTGCTTTCATTTTTTTATTTTTATTTTCCTACATTTTATATTTTTTATCCTCTTAAGCTTGTTTTATTTCTTACTGTTTCTAAACTAGTTTTTATATCTTTCATGGAAGCTTTCAATGTTGTATATGGAGATAGGTGTTGGCATTCTACTTGTTCCCCATCAGTGCTGCCAAAATCTAACTTCTCTATTTGAAGAAAGCTTTTCTTTGAGGCTAAATTTGGATCACTTTTTGCTATAGGTAACAAAAAATCTGACCAATATTGGCTTAAGAGAAAGATACTTATCTCACCTAACAGGAAGTCTTAAAGATAAGCAGTCCTGTAACAGGGCATATATGGCAGCTCAGCAGTGTTACCAAGATCCAGACTCTTTCTGTCTTTCTACTCCGCCATCCTTAGTATGTCACTTTTTCAGCCTAGTGCCTTTCACCTTGTCCCAAGATGGCTCTTGCAACTTCAGGCACATGTCTGCAACCAGGTCCAAAAGAGGGAGGAAATGGCAGCACCAGCAGCTCTTCTCTTCAATCTGTTCCTTTAATCAGACAACCAAATGCTTTCTTAGAAGCCACTGTCAGGTTTCCTCTAAGGTCTTATTGGCCAAACTGGGTCAATGACCACCTCTCTCCTGTAGGAGAGACTGGGAATTAGAAAATTTGGGAGTTTTTCAGCTTTTAAAGTGAGGGGTCATGAAGGGAAAAGAGTGTTAAAATTAGCTGTTGGTTCAGCCAGCCAACAGTGCGTGCTTCGCTGAGTCGTTCTCACTCTCCGTCATTTTCTAGCGTGCATTGAGGCTTTGTCATTTGCCTTACAGTCTTTTTGCTTCAACTTCAAGCAGTTTCTATGTGGTGGTGGTTTTTGGTTTTTTTGGAGGGCATTTCTCCATTAATGTGTGAGCCCATTGGTGATAAGGATGGTGTGTTATATTTCTGTATCCCTAGCATCTTGTGCAAAATGCCTGCCTCATGGTTAGCACTCAGTTGTTTGAATGATTGAAGGAATACAAAACAGATTAGTACTTCCCTCTTGGAGAAAAGACTTTTCTGTTAACCTACATTTTAAGTAGTATTTATCCCAAAAGTAAATAATAAAATTTTAAGCAGCAGAAAACATTACAGAGTTAATGTACTGAAACTCGTACTGAAGCTCAAACATTTTACTTCAGGATTGCTTCTTCATCCCTTTCTCAGGTCCTGTTTAACTTCTCTGTCTCCCTGTCTCTGTTTTTGAGTGTGTGTCTCTCTCTCTCACACACACACACACACACACACCTTTTTAAAAAATCTTTTGATAGTTTTATTTTTTGATACACGCATATGGTACAAAATTCAAATGTTACATAACAGTAAAAAGTTTGCCTTCTATTCCTATCTTTGAGCCACCTATTTTCCTTTCCTGGGGTTAACCACTGTTATTACTGTCTTGTATTTCCTTCCCGAACTATTCTAAGCATTAATAAGCATATGTAAATTATAGCTTACTTTACATAATTTTTTGCCTTTTCTTTCTTATGCTTCATAAATGATGATATCCTGTACATATTTTTTGTAAATAGTGGACTGTACAGTTTTCTGGGGTTTTTTGGTTTTTTTTATGTTATGATTTCTCATATGTATATTTGGATGATCTTTCCATATCAATAATAAAGAGTTATGCAGCTTCTTAATTAGCTCAGTCACGTATGTCCCCAATCAGTGGCACATTAGAATTAGTACATCAAAAGGGAGATATGAGCACTATGAGTAACAAGATCACCACCACAAGGTGCAAGAAATAAATACTGCTGGCAATAAGGCCATAAGCGCAGGGTAGTAAGAAAAGTGAAAACCAGGGAAACTGTTCTTTAAGTTGCAATAGTCTTACTAGTAAGTAGTGGTTTAGTACACGTTAGAAATGGTATCAGCCACTCTTCCTTAATTGGAAAAAATAAGCTTAGTCTTATTCTTATATAAGAATAAAGGTGGAGAGAAGGATTAGAAGTGTTTTAGTTCTGCCCACCCACGGGAAGTCATGGAAGTCTGTTTTTCTGTGGACTGAGGCATAAAGGTTAATAGGGCAGTGCCCCATCTTCATGTTTGTTCACAGATTTTATGCAATTTTTAAAAAGAGAGTAAAATCAAAGGAAGCTCCAAAGGAAAAGAGACTGTCTTATTCACTGTTGAATCCTCAGTGTTCATTGCAGCATCTATTATTGTATTTGTTTAACGAGTAATTGATTAAGTGGATCAATCAAAGCTGAAAAGTAACCGTCAGTTGGAAACTAAGATAAGCCATCTCTGACAAATTGGTGGAAAAACTTCATTTTATAGATATGTTTAAGGAAATATATCTATTAAATGAAATCAAGTATATCTGTCTTCTTTTTGTCTACGTTCCAGAGATGTTTAGGTCAATATGGACAGTGCTGTCCAATAGGATGCTATATTCTTGGTAAAAATATCATCAATGATGGAGCTGCCTGTTAACCCAAGTTATTGTACAGCCTGTGTGATTTGACTTTGCACTCTAATTCTTTTGAGTATAGTGCTGTTTTTGGTTTAACAGAACACTATTAACTACTGCTTTTTAGTAAACCTTTAAGTACCTTTAATTTAGCTATGCTTTTGATATACATTTTTTAAAGTGGAGTATACTGTTTATATTTTGTAGAAAATGGCTCTCTCTACATAGTGATGGATTACTGTGAAGGAGGGGATCTGTTTAAACGAATAAATGCTCAGAAAGGCGTTTTATTTCAAGAGGATCAGGTGAGTTAACATGTAGGAGATTGACTCTTACTGTATAATGTTCTTGAGAAGTAATTTGAAGTTTTTTTATATATGTATCTATTTGTAACTACAAATGCTAATTGTAATTACTAGGGCAGTTTGGTATCATATTCTAGTATCTTAATTACATTTCTGCTCTAATCAGCTTCCAGCTTAGTTCAATTCCCCATGTCATTTCCTGTCTGTAATAATATTGTTATATGTGTAATTTGTGCTATATCCTATGTGTGTGTGTATTTATATATATAACTTATTCATTATAACTGGTTAATTATTTTATGCCCTGTCAATCTGGCTTATTTCCACACTGTATTTTCCTAAAATGTGGTTTTGCCAGATAACTTCATCTCTAGAAGCCTTGCATTGGCAACCGCATTAAATCTAATCTTTGTTTTGATTTCAAGGAATTCTAAAAGTTGACCCTATCCTACCTAAACAGTCTTATTTTTTTCTGTTATTCCATAATGTGTACCCTTTTTCATTTATTTAACAGATATTTATGGAGCATGTATTTTGGTAGGCACTGGGACACATGTTTATACATCTCATTCTCTTTTCTATGTATTTACTCTGATTATTTCTTTTATTTAGTAATACGTTTGTCCCAACTCTGTGTTATTAATATTCTACAATTTTTTAAGGTTCAGCTCAAGTCCCAGCTTTTTCTTTAAATTTTCTATAACTATTCTCATCTTCTGTGATCTTTTTCTTCTCTAAATACCTACTGCTTTTCTCATTATCACCCATTCTTAGTTTTAATTGCATACTTTTACATAAGGGAATGGCAGGAACACTGTGCTAGGAGTGTTATATTTGTTGTCTCTTTTAATTCTTGTAACCCCCCATGAGTTAGTGTAGTTTTCTCTATTTAATAGATAAACAAAATCTAAGAAAGGTTAAGTAGCTTGCCCAAAATCGCATAGTTGGTGTTTGAACCTACTTCTGTCTAACTCTAAAGTCTATAAGATTTTCTTTTTACAAACTTAAAATAAATTGTAAAATTATTAAAAAGTTCAGAAATAGAAAGTCTTCTTTCCTCACTGTTTCATCTCTGAGATTACCCCTGTTTTTAGTTTGGTGTGTTCTTCCAGACTCTGTCTTTCATACTTGCACGTGTGCATTTATACAAGACACATATATTCAGAAATGGAATATTATACATGTGTTCTGTCTTGCTTTTGTCACTTAAAAATTATCTTGATTCTCTTTATGTGTCAGTCCATATAGATCAATTTTATTAGTTTTAATAGCGGCATTACATTCCAGTCCAGCAAAGCCTGTGCTTTTTTGTTTCTTTTTACTCTTTAATCTTCATAGTCTCTTTTCTTTCCATTCCCCTCCTCCATAGGCAGTATTCCAGTGTCTTTAACGAACATCTATGTATTTTTGCAAAATGACTCTCATTGTTTTGTATACATGTATTTTTAAATGCATACCTGTTGTTGTTTTATATCTCATTCAGTTTTACTTTTTTCTCTAAGTACTGTGTTTCTGATCTGTTTTACTATCTGTGAATCTGTTGCTTCTAACTACTATATAATGCTCCATAGTATTCTTCTGAGTCTACACTTACTTTTGCTGCACCATACACCCTTCTTAATGTACTCTGAATAATTTCACTTTAGAATTATTTTTCCTACTAGGTTGTAATTTACTGTAGAGCAGAGGTCACAGGTTTTACTTATGTCATCTCAGGGTGCTTAGGAAAGCTATGTCTCTGGTAGGCAGCAAGTTGGCACAATTGATCAGTTGATTGATAAAGCCATACAGATGGGAACTTTTAGGTTCTTGGCAGTAACTAAAAAATATGGTATGGTGAGATCTTGAGTTATATTTTAATTAAGTACTATTAAAGAGGGTTATGTCATATTTCTCAAGCTTTACTTACCTTCTGTTTACATAATTAAGTCTACTAGACAGAGCACAGAACTGGGAGAAGAAGACTTGGGTTTGAGTCCTTGTTCTACTTATCAGCTTGGTAATTGTTATGTTACAAGTTGCTTACCTGTTTTGAGACTATTTCCTTATTGGTTAATAGAGATGTTGCTACGATGTAGCTGACTTTGCTGTTGTAGTGAAGATCCAATTGTAATGTATGTTACTTTACATACTATTCTATTTTTTATTAGAGTTTTATCTGATATGTCCCGTTGCTTGTTCTTATTTTTATTCATTTGTGTTTATTGAACTTTAAAATGCTTGCTATTAAATCGTATAACATCATACTATAAAGTATGTTGATAATCTATGGATTTGGTTCTACTGTTGGATAAATATTCTTAGTACATAATGATGTGTGTGTGTGTGTATATATGTATCTTGACATTCTAGAAATTATTATGGAGATTCACCCTATGTATTTTTGACCATCTCTGAGATTATTCCATAAAAACAATAGAAATTTGGCAAGTCTTTCTTTTAAGTTAATAACATTTTTTCTACCTTTCAGAATGACAAGTTTTGTTAGCACAAATAAGAATGTTATTTATTTTAGCTTTTCTGAAATGGAGATTATTTATAAAAAACATCCTACTACTTTCTGGGCTTTGAAGCAGAAAAATATAGAGGCCAGAGGCCATTTCTGTCTTAGGCTGTAGGTGAGCATCCATCTGAGATGGTTTTTGTCTATTTCTAGAGTGGAAATGGGAACAGGAAGGCCTGTGAAACAAGATAATTCTCCAACTACTGAAGCCATTCTCTTCAGTGATGCTTCCTTGTTTGCATCTTTACTGGACAGAAATCTAATCAAGTTAGGAAGCAACCTAAGTCTGTGACTTTTAATCAGTAGTAAACAATGAGATGAACTCAGTACATTGTCCTAAACGATCCTTGGATGGCTTTTGCCCACGTAGATGTTAAAAAGGTGTGCCACTGACTGTTTTTGCTTTATTTCCAAGTTTTGGATAAATTTTCTGATAGTCTACTCTTGTGGTCATAAATAATTTACAAATATGTATTCTTTCAAAAGAAAGTCTGGTCTCATCAGAACCTAATATTTAGGTACAGTGAGAGTGTTAATTAAGCATATAGGCCTCTTGAGTTTGCTCTGAAAATCTAGAGCGTTATGGTATTGAACAACTACTAAAGCCACAGAATTGATTTCTGTTAACAAGTTTTCATAAGGGATCTTGTTTGGGATTTTTAAAGAAACTATTACTTGCTCTTCCATCCCAATTCAGGAAACCAAGGTCAGTATATTCTCCACCACATTTCACCAGCAGTACCTATACATTTGGGTGAATTTCTTTCTTCTTGAGTGTTTCCAGATTTTCCAAGGTTCTTGACTACTAGGAAATGACCTTGCCACCTGTTATGCTGTGACCCTGTAAGTCAGGTACTAGGCCAGTTTTTCCTGGCAGCACGATACAGGAATTGGTTCTACATAAATTTCTTAGTAGTAGGCTTGTCATAATTGATTAATTGAAAATCATTCTCAAATAAGACATTCCAGGTATGGCCTTGGTTGCATAATTGATTTGTTCAGTTGTATTCTAGTAAAAAGGAGTATAGGTTTTTATTGAACCAATGAAAAGGACAATATAGTCCTGAAAAGTAAAACCATTTATTTCTGAATTCTGAGTGGGTCAGTGACAATCAGATAATCATTTTAAGATGTTACATTTTGGTGTACAAAAGCATAGTCTACTAAACTGAGCATTAGAGATAGCTTAAGAAGAAAAAAAAAGGACTTTATGTATTCATTAAATATAGAAAATAGAAGACTAAAAATAATATCATATTCCAAACAAATAACAACAATTAAATTTCATTTAATTCAGTTCAGTCAGTCCTAGTAATTCTTATTCTGCTGGATCTTGGGGCAGTCTGCTTTCATGATGTTTGTCAGCTTCTGGACTAAAAAAGTCCTAGAAATCTTGACTCAGCCCATTGTTCTATCTAAGCAATGTCAACTCAGAAGGCTGTACTCAAGAGTCTAGTTTTTGAAGTATGAATAGTTCAGTGTTCCTAGTGAAGTCCTTTCTAGGAGCCTTCTGGCCAGCATCAAGAAGCAAAGGCCTATTTGATAACGAGACTGAAAGGCTGAAGTTAATTTATTATAGTAACCAATAAGAGAATAAAATTCTCTGTAGGGATATTTGAGAAGGGCTTGATGAATAGTTTTCCTTAAGGGTAAAATTGGACAGCAAAGTCATTGACAAATTTCTAAGACTGTCCCATAAGGCATGCATTTTCTGAAAGATTTATATTAATAATATTTTACTTATACAAACTTAACCTAGGAAAGGCTAAGTATCTTTGTTGATTGGGCCAGTCTTCCCATGCAGCTCTTACAACAGTGTTGATCTGATTAATGCATATAGTGAGAGGTAGCTGGAAAGTTTGTTTTATTTTTCTAAATTTAGGATCTACGGAAGGCAAAAATCTAAAGAGTTGTCAGATATTTGCTCACTTGGTTAAGGTAGGGTCACCAGTACCTGAAAAAAAAATTTGGCTATTTAATCAAAGTAACAAAATATTTTAAAATAAATAAAGATGGAGAGGATTTGGGGAAGATGGTACAGGAGGAAGCTTTAGGAATCTGTGTCCCCACCTACACAGCAATTTTTGGTGGCAGAATCTGCCTGAAGTAACTGTTTTGGATCTCTGGAGTCTGTTGAAGGCTTCCAACTTCACGGAAAGGCTTGGATGTTACATTGTGGTTAGTTTTAATCAATTTCAGCTCTTAGCTAGGTAGTAGCAGCTACCCATTTCCTACCTGCCAGCGCCAAGGCAGCCAGCCATGCATGCCTTCAGAAGCAGCTTGCAGGCACCTTCTAGGAACCAGGGTGGGCAAAAAGGTCCCTGTGCTTCAAATATTAGGAATCTGTGCTCTGATCATTGATTGCTACTTCTGATCTCAGAGGTGCAGACAAAGAAGCGGGCAGCCATTGTTATTGCACCGCCTCCCATTGTTGCAAGTCCCATCCCTTCTAGCTGAAGTGACTTACTGGGGACTTAAAGGACCAGTACCCCTTTTTTTCCCTGCTTCATGTCTTTTTTCCCATTTGGGGAGCTAGACATTAAAAATGAATACATTCAAAAGCAAGTACATATATGAGGGAAATTAGAAAGTCACCATGTATAGCCAGGGAAAGATGCAGTCTCAGAAAAGACCTGAGAAGATTTTAAGTTTAACCTCAGGCTGATCCTCAGCTCAGAGACAGCATACAACAATCAACAAAAACAGAAAACAGTAGACCCTGGGGAAGGAAAGGAATCTGATTTCCAGAGTTACCACATTATTAGACTTAAATGACTACTTTTCAACAAAAAACTGCAAGGAAGAAACAGAAACATATGACCCCTTGAAACAGAAACATATGACCCATTGAAAGGAAAAAAGTAAACTAACAGAAATTGTCTGTGAAAAAGACCTGATGGTAGATCTACCAGACAAAGAGTTTAGAACAACTGTCTTAAAGATGCTCAAAGAACTAGAGGAAAACGTGGAGAACGTCAAGAAAACAATGTATGAGCAAAATGAAAATATCAATAAAGAAACACCTAAAAAGAAACCAAAAAAGAAATTCTTAAGTGGAAAATTACAAAAACTGAAATGAAAAATTCATTAGAGGGATTCAAAGGCAGATTTGAGCAGGCAGAAGAAAGAATCAATGAACTTGAAGCAAGTACAATGGAAGTTATTGAGTCTGAGGAACAAAAAGAAAGAAGATTGAAGAAAGGCGAATAGAGTATAAGGGACCTGTGGGATAGGATCAAGCAGACTAACATATGCATTGTAGGAGTCCCAGAATGTGAGAGTGAGAGAAAGGGGCAGAGAGAATATTTGAAAAATTACAGTTGTGCACTGCATAATGATGTTTTGGTCGATGATGGACCACATATATGATGGTGCTCCCATAAGATTAATACCATGTAGCCTAGGTGTGTATAGACTGTACCATCTGAGTTTTTGTGAGTACACTCTATGATGTTTGCACAATGACAAAATTGCTTAATGATGCATTTTTCAGAATGTATCCTTCTTGTTAAGTGGCACATGACCATAATGGCTGAAAACTTCCCAAATTTGATGAAAGTCGTGATTATAAACATCCAAGAAGCTCAGTAAACTCCAAATAAGATGAACTCAAAGAAACCTGTACCAACACATTATAATCAAATTGTTGAAAGACAAAGAAAGAATCTTGAAAGCAGCAAAAAGAAAGTGACTTATCACATACAAGAGAGCCTCAATAAGATTTTCAGCAGATTTCTCATTAGAAACTTTGGAAGCCAGAAAGCACTGGACTCATATATTTAAAGTGCTAAAAGAAAAAAACACTGTCAACCAAGAATCTTGTATCTGGCAAAATTGTCCTTCAAAAAGGAGGGGGAAGTTAAGACATTCCCAGGTGAACAAAAGCTGTGGGTATTTGTTACTGCTAGACTTGCACTGAAAGAAATGCTAAAGGGGTTCCTGCAGATTGAAATGAAAGGATGCTAGACAGTGACGCAAAGCCGTATGAAGAAATGAAGATCTAGTAAAGGTAAATACATGGGCAGTTGTAAAAGCTGGTATTATCTTAACAACAGTTTGTAACTCCCCTTTTTGTTTTCTGCATGGTTTAAGAGACTGATACATTTTTTTTGAACAGCTGTTCTTGTCACTTAAATGTTTGATAGAAAAACACCTGGAAATAAATGACTTTCACAAGGAAATATCTTGTACCATTTGCCAAAAAAGGAAGGGGAGCATGAATGGCTACAAGTAAATAACTTTGCTATTCCATTAAAAAAAATTAATAAGGTACAGATTTCAGATATGTAGGAAAGGTACCTTTTATAAAAGCCTGATTCTTTACTAAAGGTCTAGTCAGCTTTATTGTCTTTGTTTTAATCCAATTTGAATGCTGTGGTTAACTTCAGCTGTTTTTTTCCCTTTTGACTCCCTTCACCCCTTTTTTCTGCCCACCACCCCTGCCTCTGGCAACACCAATCTGTTCTCTGTACTATGAACTTGGTTCTTTTGTTATTTTTAGATTCCATATATAAGAGAGATCATACGATATTTGTCTTTCTCTGAGTTATTTCACTTAGCATAATGCCCTCAAAGTCCATTGTGTTGTTGCAAATAGCAAGATTGCATTCTTTTTTATGGCTGAATAATACTCCATTGTATATATATCACAATTTCTTTATCCATTCATCCATTGATAGACACTTAGGTTGTTTCCGTATCTTAGCTGTTGTAAATAATGCTACAGTGAACATGGGAGTGCATATATCTTTCAGACTTAGTGTTTTTGTTTTCTTCAGGTAATTGCTGGATCATAAGGTAGTTCTATTTTGAATTTTTTGAGGAACCTCCATACTGTTTTCCATGGGGGCTGCACCAATTTACATTTCTACCAACACTGCACAGGGGTTCGCTTTTCTCCACATCCTCACCAAAACTTGTTATTTCTTGCCTTTTTGATAATAACCGTTCTAACAGATGTGAGGTGAAGTGATAGCTCATTGTGGTTTTGATTTTCATTTCTCTAATGAATAACGATGTTGAGCAATTATCTGTCCAAAAGCTAGTATTATTGTAACTAGCCTGTAACTCTACATTTGTTTTTCACATAATTTAAGAGACTAATGCATTTTAAAAATTACCAGTGTATGTTTTTGGACACACAAAGATGTAATTGTATGAAGATGTAATTTTGTGACATCAGCAATTGAAAGGAGTAGAGTGAAGATGTAAAGGAGCGGGGTTTTGTATGTTATTGAAGTTAAGCTGATACAAATGTGAATTAGAGTATTATAATTTTAGGATGGTAAATGTAATCCCCATGGTAACCACAAGGAAAATAGGTATAGAATATATACAAAAGGAAATGAGAGGTGAATTTAAATATTTCACTATAAAAAATCAACTAAACACAAAAGAAGACAATAATGCAGTAAATGAGGGACAGAAAAGCTACAAGGCATGTAGAAAACAAATAGCAAAATGATAGAAGTAAGTCCCTTCATGTCAGTTAGCCTTAAAAAGGAAGGAAATTCTGACATATGTTTACTGCAACATGGATCAACCTTGAGGACATTATGCTAAGTGCAATAAGCCAATCACAAAAAGATGAATACCATACGATTCCACTTATATGAAGTACTTAGAGTACTCAAAATCATAGAGACAGAAAGTAGAATAGTGATTGCTGGGGACTATGTGGGGAAAGGAATGGGGAGTTATTGTTTAATGAGTATTGAGTTTCAGTTTTGCAAGATGAAAAGAGTTCTGGAGCCGGATGGGTGGTGATGGTTGTACACATTATGAATGTACTTAATACCGCTGAAGTATACACTTAAAAATGGTTAAGATGGAGAGGCCAGCCCCGTGGCCTATTGGTTAAGTTCAGTGTGCTCTGCTTGGGCAATGCAGGTTCAGTTCCCGGGTGTGGACTAACACCAGCTCATTGGCAGCCATGCCGTGGTAGCGACCTGCATACAAAATAGAGGAAGATTGGTACAGATGTTAGCTCATGGTGAATCTTCATCAATTCTCAAGCAGAAAGAGGAAGATTACAGAGGCCGGCCCCATGTCTGAGTGATTAAGTTTGCATGCTCCCCTTCAGTGGCTTGGGGTTTTGCTGGTTTGGATCCTGGGTGCAGACATGGCACCACTCATCAGGCCACACTGAGGCAGCATTCCACATACCACAGCTAGAAGGACCCACAACTAGAGTATACAACTATGTACTGGGGGGACTTGGGGAGAAAAAGCAGAAAAAAAAAAGAGATTGGCAACAGTTGTTAGCTGAGTTGCCAATCTTTAAAAAAAAAAAAAAAGAGGAAGATTGATAGCAGATGTTAGCTCAGGGCAAATCTTTGTCAGCAAAAAAAAGAAAAAAAAAGGTTAAGATGGTAAATTTTATGTGCGTTTTACTACAATCAAAAAATTGAAAAAATTTACATGAAGGCAATGCAATTATAAGATTTGTTAGTTCTCTCATAGGTGAGGAACTTTTGTTCAAAAAAAATAATCAAATGATAAAGTCAGCACAAAGCAGAGAAAATTATCCTGATGGACCTGGAATATCTGCTTTCTGGGCAGATTACACAGAAGGTATATAGTAAATAAGCTTATTACCTCTTATTAAGAGCTCTAAGATCAATTTATGTTTCTAATAGACAGCCAACATCTGTCTTTTCCTTGATAGAATATTTGGCAGTAAAAGTTTCTCACACTTTTTTTAAAAGATAAACCTATCAAAACAGAGCACACTTTAATAAAATTTTAAAACATTTCTTTGCACAGAGAAACCTGAGTTTTGGAGCCAAGAAGGTGGATTGTGCTATTGTTTTGTTCTATAGTAATGAAAATCTCTAAAGTCTATAGTAATGAAAGAAGTAATGAAAGACTATAGTAATGAAAATAACATGTAAACGTAAAACTGTAATTTACACAAGTGTTTGATAATTACTATATGGTGTTTGGGCTGGTTCCATATTTTATAATATTTGAATTTGAAAGCCTTTTTGAGCAAGAGAATGCCATTATCCCAACAGTATTTCGTAAATATTAGTATGAACTAATGTGTTCAAGGAAGTCAAAAGGAGAGATTAGAAGCAGGGTTATAATGTAAGGGCCTCCTTCCCCAACCCAACTCCAAGTAATCAAACCCTCGGGTAGTTAGTCTGAACCGGATAGACAGAGGGAATGGAAATGTAGCCTGTATGCTTACACTTGTACAGGCTGTGCTTTCCTCCTCAGCTTTGTTTATACCTTCCATCGACATTTAGCTCTGGAATCCCCTCTTCTGTCCAATTTTATTTTATTACCTCCAGGCTGAGTTGGCTGCCTTTCTCTGCTTCTTCAGCACTTGGACCATCCCCTCTGGTTTGCTTACTCATCTCCCTCAGTAGTCTTTGATAGGGGTCAGCAAACAGTGGCCTATGGGCCAAACTCGGCCGACTGTCCGTGTTTGTAAACAACGTTTTATTAAAACAACAGTTACACTTCTTTGTTTGTATATAATCTATGGCTGCTTTTTTGTTGTTGTTGTTGTTGGATGTCAATTTTTACTCGTAGTTTTAAAGTGGTTTTATGTAGCATTTTATAGATTGTGGGTTTTTGTTTTGTTTTGTTTTGTTTTAGCTTTTTTTTTTATTAAGGTTATGAAAGTTAACATCCTAGTGAAATTACAGTTGTACATCATTATTAGTCATGTTGTAGGTACACCACTTCACCCCTAGTGCCCTCCCCCACCCCCGTTTCCCCTAGCAACCACTGATCAGTTCTCTTTATCCATATGTTAACTACCACCTATGAGTGGCATCATACAGAGTTCGTATTTCTCTGTCTGGCTTATTTCACTCAACATAATACCCTCAAGGTCTATCCATGTTGTTGTGAATGGGACGCCTTTGTCCTTTTTTATGGCTGAGTAGTATTCCATTGTGTGTGTGTGTGTGTGTGTATATATATATATATATATATATATATATACCACATTTTCTTTATCCAATCATCAGTTGCTGGGCACTTAGGTTGGTTCCATGACTTCGCTATTGTGAATAATGCTGCGATGAACATAGGGGTGCATGGAACTTTTGGAATTGCTGATTTTAGGTTCTTAGGATAGATACCCAGTAGTGGGATGGCTGGGTCATAAGGTATTTCTATTCTTAACTTTTTGCAGAATCTCCATACTGTTTTCCATAGTGGCTGCACCAGTTTGCATTCTCACCAACATTGTATGAGGTTTCCCTTTTCTCCACAGCCTCTCCAACATTTGTCACTCTTGGTTTTGGATATTTTTGCCATTCTAACAGGTGTAAGGTGATATCTTAGTGTGGTTTTGATTTGCATTTCCCTGATGATTAGTGATGATGAGCATCTTTTCATGTGTCTATTGGCCATCCGTATATCTTCTTTGGAGAAATGTCTGTTCATGTCCCTTGCCCATTTTGTAATTGGGTTGTTTGATTTTTTATTGTTGAGTTGTGTGAGTTCTTTGTATATTATGGAGATTAACCCTTTGTCAGATAAATAACTTGTGAATATTTTTTCCCAATTAGTGGGCTGTTTTTTTGTTTCAATCCTGTTTTCCCTTGCCTTGAAGAAGCTCTTTAGTCTGATGAAGTCCCATTTGTTTATTCTTTCTATTGTTTCCCTCATGTGAGGGGTTGTGGTGTCCGAAAAGATTCTTTTGAAGCTGAGGTCAAAGAGTGTACTGCCGATATTCTCTTCTAGAAGACTTATTGTTTCAGGCCTAATCTTTAGGTGTTTGATCCATTTTGAGTTTATTTTAGTAAATGGTGAAAAAGAATGGTTGATTTTCATTCTTTTACATGTGGCTGTCCAGTTTTCCCAGCACCATTTGTTGAAGAGACTTTCTTTCCTCCATTGTAGGCCCTCAGCTCCTTTGTCAAAGATTAGCTGTCCATAGATGTGTGGTTTTATTTCTGGGCTTTCAATTCTGTTCTATTGATCTGTGCATCTGTTTTTGTACCAGTACCATGCTGTTTTGATCACTGTAGCTTTGTAGTATGTTTTGAAGTCAGGGATTGTGATGCCTCCAGCTTTGTTCTTCTTTCTCAGGATTGCTTTAGCAATTCGGGGTCTTTTGTTGCTCCATATGAATTTTAGGATTCTTTGTTCAATTTCTGTAAAGAATGACATTGGAATTCTGATTGGGATAGCGTTGAATCTGTAGATTGCTTTAGGTAGTATGGACATTTTAGCTATGTTTATTCTTCCAATCCATGTGCATGGAATGTCTTTCCATCTCTTTATGTCGTCGATTTCTTTCAAGAAGGTCTTGTAGTTTTCGTCGTATAGATCTTTCACTTCCTTGGTTAAATTTATCCCAAGGTATTTTATTCTTTTTGTCACGATCGTGAATGGGATTGAGTTCTTGAGATCTTTTTCTGTTAGTTCACTGTTAGCATATAGAAATGCTACTGATTTGCGTATGTTGATTTTATACCCTGCAACTTTGCTGTAGTTGTTGATTGTTTCTAATAGTTTTTCTATGGATTCTTTGGGGTTTTCTATAAATAAGATCATGTTGTCTGCACACAGCGAGAGTGATTCCTTTTATTTCTTTTTCCTGCCAAATTGCTCTGGCCAAAACCTCCAGTACTATGTTGAATAAGAGTGGTGAAAGTGGGCACCCTTGTCTTGTTCCTGTTCTGAGAGGGATGGGTTTCAGTTTTTGTCCGTTGAGTATGATGTTGGCTGTGGGTTTGTCATATATGGGCTTTATTATGTTGAGGTACTTTCCTTCTATACCTATTTTATTGAGGGTTTTTTCATAAATGGATGTTGGATCTTGTCGAATGCTTTCTCTGCATCTGTTGAGATGATCATGTGGTTTTTGTTTCTCATTTTGTTAATGTAGTGAATCATGTTGATTGACTTGCGGATGTTGAACCATCCTTGTGTCCCTGGTATAAATCCCACTTGATCATGGTGTATAATCTTTTTGATATATTGCTGTATTCGGTTTGCCAAAATTTTGTTGAGGATTTTTGCATCTATGTTCATCAGTGATATTGGCCTGTAGTTTTTCTTCTTTGTGTTGTCTTTGTCAGGTCTGGGGATCAGGGTGATGTTGGCTTCATAGAATGTATTAGGGAGTGCTCCATCTTCCTCTATTTTCTGGAATAGTTTGAGAAGGATAGGTATTAAATCTTCTTTGAATGTTTGGTAGAATTCTCCAGAGAAGCCGTCTGGTCCTGGGGTCTTATTTTTGGGGAGGTTTTTGATTACTGTTTCTATTTCTTTACTTGTGATTGGTCTATTCAGATTCTCTATTTCTTCCTGATTCAGTTTGGGTAGGTTGTATGAGTCTAGGAATTTATCCATTTCTTCTAGGTTGTTCAATTTGTTGGCATATAGTTTTTCATAGTATTCTTTTGTGATCCTTTGTATTTCTTCGGTATCTGTTGTGGTTTCTCCTCTCTCGTTTCTAATTTTATTTATTTGAGACTTCTCTCTTTTTTTTTTAGTGAGTCTGGCTAAGGGTTTGTCGATTTTGTTAATTTTTTCGAAGAACCAACTCTTTGTTTCATTGATCCTTTCTACTGTGTTTTTTGATTCAATATCATTTATTTCTGCTCTAATTTTTATTATTTCCCTCCTTCTACTGACTTTGGGCTTTGTTTGTTCTTCTTTTTCTAATTCCGTTAGGTGTCATTTGAGGTTGTTTGTGTAAGATTTTTCTTGCTTATTGAGGTGAGCCTGTATTGCAATGAATTTCCCTCTTAGGACTGCCTTTGCTGTGTCTCAAATCATTTGGTACAGTGTGTTTTCATTTTCATTTGTCTCCAGATAATGTTTGATTTCTTCTTTAATTTCTTCAATAATCCATTGTTTGTTCAGTAGCATGTTGTTTAGTCTCCACAGTTTTGGCCCTTTCCCAGCTTTATTCTTGTAGTTGATTTCTAGTTTCATAGCATTATGATCAGAAAAGATGCTTGATATTATTTCAACCCTCTTGAACTTATTGATGCGTGCTTTGTTTCCCAAGATATGATCTAGCCTTGAGAATGTTCCATGTGCACTTGAGAAGAATGTGTAACCTGCTATTTTTGGATGAAGTGTCCTATATATATCTATTAGGTCCATCTGATCTAATTTTTCATTTAATTCTGTAATTTCCTTGTTGATTTTCTGTCTGGATGATGTGTCCATTGGTGTTAATGGGGTGTTGAGGTTCCCTACTATTATTGTATTGCTGTTGATGTCTCCTTTTAGTTTTGTTAATAGTTTCTTTACGAATTTTGGTGCTCCTGTGTTAGGTGCATATATATTTATAAGTGTTATGTCATCTTGGTGGAGCATCCCTTTTATCATTATATACTGCTCCTCTTTGTCTTTCTTTATCTGTTTTGCTTTGAAGTCTACTTTGTCTGATATAAGTATGGGAACACCTGCTTTCTTTTGTTCATTATTAGCTTGGAGTATTGTCTTCCATCCCTTCACTTTGAGTCTGTGTTTGTCTTTGGGGCTGAGGTGTGTTTCCTGGAGGCAGCATATTGTTGGATCTTGTTCTTTGATCCATCCTGCCACTCTGTGCCTTTTGATTGGAGAGTTCAATCAATTCACGTTTAGAATGATTATTGAAACGTGGGGGCCTACTGTTGCCATTTTATCACTTGTTTTCCAGTTCTTTTGCATTTTGTCCTGATGGAGAGCTGTTACTTTGTGTTATTGTCCTTCTGCTTATCTCCTTTGTTCTGGATTTTGTAACCCCTTTCCTTTGTTTGATTTTTCAGGAATGAGGTTCTTCCTGAGCATTTCTTGAAGAGGAGATTTTGTGGTGATGAACTCCCTTAACTTTTGTTTATCTGGGAAAGTTTTTATTTCTTCATCGTATTTGAAGGATATTTTCACTGGGTAGAGTATTCTTGGCTGCAGGTTTTTGTCCTTCAGAGTTTTGAATATTTCATTCCAATCTCTTCTAGCCTATGAGGTCTCTCCTGAGAAATCTGCTGATAGCCTTATGGGGTTTCATTTCTAAGTTATTTTCTCCTGCCTGGCTGCCCTTAGTATTTTCTCTTTGTCATTGACTTTTGCTAGTTTCACTACTATATGCCTTGGGGTTGGTCTTCTTGGGTTAATAAAGTTTGGAGATCTATTGGCTTCTGTCACATGAAGTTCCATCTCTCTTCCCAAGTTTGGAAAGTTCTCAGCTATTATTTCTTTGAACAGGCCTTCTGCCCCCATCTCCTTCTCTTCTCCCTCTGGTATACCTATAATCCTTGTGTTGCATCTCCTAATTGAGTCAGATAATTCTTGGAGAGTTTCTTCGTTTCTTTTTAGTCTTAGTTCTCTCTCCTCCTCTGCCTGCAGCATTTCTATATTCGTATCCTCCAGATTGCTAATTCTGTCCTCCATATTATCGACCCTACTGTTCAGAGTGCAGATTTTTCTTAATCTCCTCCATTGTGTTCTTCATCTCCAGTATTTCTAATTGGTTCTTCTTTATAGTGTCAAGCTCTTTTGTGACATAGCTCCTGAACTCACTGAGTTGTCTATCTGAATTCTCTTTTAACTCGTTGAGTTTTTTAATAATGGCAGTTTTGAAATCATTGTCATTTAGGTTATGGATTTCATTGTCTTTGGGATTTTCTGGGTGCTTATCATTTTCCTTTTATTCTGGAGATTTAATATATTTTTTCATACTGCTTGATGGCGTGGATTTGTGCCTCCGCATAGAGATAGCGTTTAGTCGCTGCTTCCACTTATTGCAACTGGTGTGTGTGTGGGTGGGGCAGCTGTTTAAAGTGCACCAACCAGGAACCCTCTCAGCTGTTACTGACTGGACCTGGACCCCTCCTTGTAGTCACAGTGGTCCTGTGGGGTCCCTTGGCCGTTTTGGAGGCACTCGCTGGGTGGGGCAGCTGTTTAAAGTGCACCAACCAGGAACCCTCTCAGCTGTTACTGACTGGACCTGGACCCCTCCTCGTAGTCACAGTGGTCCTGTGGGGTCCCTTGGCCGTTTTGGGGGCACTTGCAAGGGGGCCTCAGGCTGCTGATGTCTACTGTTGCAGCCCACTTAGACACACTCCCTCTTTGTGGTCTGCAGCAGTGTTGTGGGCTTTCCCAGCAGCCAGGAGCAGGATCACCTATAATCACGACTTTTACCCTAACAGAGCCCACAAGATCACACTGTAGGTCCCAGCAGAGCTATGGGTATCTTCTGCAGTCTGTCGTTAGCTCACCTAGCTGTGCTACTTTTGCCCCAGGCCCTTCCTGGCTTGCGATTGCCAGTCGGGACCTCTCCGCAGAGGCTTTCGCTGAGGCTGCTGTAGGAACCTGGAGTTCCCCCCTGGGCTACGTAGCCATTTCACTGGAGCTCCACTCTGCCCCACTCCAGTCTCACGGGATCTCTGGGAGCCCCTTGCCTCGTCTGGGACACGGCCAGAGTCCGTGGGCCTGGCGGTGGCTTGTAAGCTGCTGCCTTGTGGAGAATTCTGCTCTAGGGAGCTTCCTGGTGTTCCAAATGCTGGGCGGGGCCTCCCTGCCAATGGCAAGCAGAGGCCCTCCGTGCTGGGGGGTGCAGGACCCTGGAGCATCCCCCCAGGCTGCAGAGCTGGGTGTTGGAGCTCCACCCAGTCCCCAAGCACGTCCACGGGAAGTCTGGGCACCCCCTGCACCAACCCGTGCGCTGGAGACCGTGGGCCCAGCAGCAGCTGGCGGTCTGGTGCCGTGCAGGGGAATCCACCCCCC
The DNA here is from genome assembly GCF_021613505.1 of Equus quagga. NCBI lineage: Eukaryota > Metazoa > Chordata > Mammalia > Perissodactyla > Equidae > Equus > Equus quagga. The sequence continues at coordinate 54,841,404 of NC_060269.1, read as the reverse complement.
GGGAGCTTCCCTTTGTTCTGGATTCTGGGCATGGCCTCCCTGCTAATGGCGAGCAGAGGCTTTCCCTGACGGGGAGGTGCGGGACCCCGGAGCCTCCCCCTGGGCCGCAGAGCCAGGTGCTGGAGCTCTGTGTCCCCAAGTACATCTATGGGAAGTCCGGGCACCCCCTGCACCGACCCGTGAGCCGGAGACTGTGGGCCCAGCAGCAGCTTGCGATCTGGTGCCTTGCTGGGGAATCTGCCTGCCGGGAGCTTCCCTTTGTTCTGGATTCTGGGTGGAGCCTCCCTCCTAATGGTGAGCGGAGGCCTTCCCTGATGGTGGGTGCAGGACCCTGGGGATTCCCCCTGGGCTTAGGTGTAATCGTGGGGGGCTTGAGTAGGGCTGTTGTCACCTGTTTCCACCGTCGCTCCGCTGGTGAGTGCACACTCCCTCCCTTGGTGTGTGGCGATGCTATGGGGGAGTCTGCTGGAAGAGAGCCTTCTGCAGGAACTATGCTGTCTGGGGGTCGGGGGTCGGAGAGTTTTCACTTATTTCCACCTCCTCCCGGGGGGGAAGTCCGTCCGCCTTCCGATGTATAGTAGCACGAGACTCTTAGGCGTCTTGAGATGCTATCTGGATATCCTTTGTTAATTGGTGAATGTCCAATTAGTTGTAGATTCGAGGGGGAGAGACAAAGAAGACCACTCACTCTGCCATCATGGTCCCGCCTATTAGCACATTCTTATTGCAATTGTCCTCTTAATTGGGTTGGTACCCAGTGTAGCTGGTTGCTAGGCTCAGGGGCGTACAGTTGTGATAGGCCTGAAGCCAACAAGGCTGATGTCAGTTCTCTTAGGAGTGCAGGTGAGTAGGGCTAGCCCTTGGCATGGAGGCACTCCCTTGTTTCAGGCTTTGGAATGTGGGCCTGATCCTTTTTATGGCTATTTGTGAAACACAAGTCTTCTGCCACCGATAAGCCTCAACCCCCCTCTGGACCACATACACAGTCAACACAGTCCTGGTCCATGCACGCTTCTCAACCCCCTGGAGCATACCTCACCGCCACACTGCAGAGGCCCCCACCTCTGCCCCAATGCCCCCCACAGTTTACCAGGTCCTCACACAAGCCCTGCCCCACAGAGGCAGACACCTTTGCCTGCCTGTAGAGGATCAAGGCATTCAGTTAATACAGGCTGAAAAGTAGCCTGAGGGCTTGCTGTTAGGTGGGGCCAGTCCCTAGGGCGGGTTGTCTGCCCTGGCTGAACTGGATTAAATCTGTGCTCTAGTGGGTGTGGCAGACCCCTGGGCTAACAGCCCAAGGGATGCACCTCAATGGCCCCCACCTGTGTCCATATCAGCATGCCTGGACCAGCTCAGAACAACGGCCCCCACCAATGTCTTAGTCTCCAGAGAGGATCCTCCTCTCACCAAGATTCTCCCAGAGCCCACCAGGTGAGTCTCGTTTCACCAAAGGACAGTCAGCCTTCTCTCTGGTGATTTTAGGTTGCTGCAATGAGTGAGTTTGTGCGTGGGCCCTTTAAGACCCAGATCTTTTCGACTTTCGGTCGATAGCTTTTCTGGGGTGTCCTCGCTGCAGTTAATAGCCAGCAAAGCCAGACAGTAAGACCCCCCTCTCAGGTGGGCTGAGTCCGAAGGATGGTTATAGCAGTATTGCCCCCGCTACGGACCTCACTCCTCCAGGGAGGGCTGCGTACCTTAGGTTGGCTCCCGCCTGGCCAGCTGAGAAGCTCCGCTGCTCCCAAAGGTGGCTTTTTTCCTCTCTGGCCAGAGTTACTGCCTGTTCTGCTTTCGTCAGGACTGTCCCTTGTTGTGGGGGTTCTGTTTATCCAGTTTTCAGTTTTCAATCCAGGGTGATTCTTCCTAAAATTGTTGTAACCTGGTTGTGTTTGTGGGAGGAGGCGAGTTCAACCTCTGCTCACAGCGCCATCTTGACGACAACTCAATCTGTGGCTGCTTTTACGCTGCAATGCCAAAGTTGAGTTGAGGCAGAGACCCTATGGCCTGCAAAGCCTAAAATATTGATCATCTGGCCCTTTATAGAATAAATTGGCTGACTCATGGTCTATGAGGTTACTTGTTAACTTTTTTTGCCGATTCCTGCACCTACTAGGTACATTGTTGGTCCTGAATACATATTTATCAAATTATAAAGGAGTACAGGTATGGGAAGTCTGGTAATGACAAACCCCATCTGTAAAATGAGGCACAGGTGATTTCTAAGATGTGTTCTTGTTCTCCTGGTAGGCTGTGTAATGGTAAGACTCAAGTGTGCTTTATTTTCATCTTTTTGTACTTTGTCCTCTCCCTTCCCTGAGGGGTTGAATTAATTACTCTCTCAATGTACGTACTGCTGTTATAAAGCTTGTGCAGTTTATTATCGGTATTTGTTTATAAGTATATTTCTGCCACCATATGAACTCAGAGTCAGAGAATGGTGTTTCATTTTTCTACCTATGGTGCCTTATGTGAATATGGAAAGGAACTTAAAAATCTGTGTAGTCCTCAGTAAATATCTTTTGAACTGAACTGAGAGGTTTGTTTTTTTAAAGAAAATTAATTTTAGGTTATTTTAATGTAGTATTTTTTTTTAAGTACTGAAGAGAGAAGAGTAAAAAGAAGGCTTCTTACTTACCTTTTATCCTGTCTTCTGAAAATTCACTTCCCTGAGGTCAACACTGTTAACTGATGGGTGGCAATCGTTCTGTGCTTCCTTCCTACACACACACACAAACACACTCTCTCTCTCTCTCATGTACATATATAGAGAGTTCAGCTATGTATTATACATAAACATATACCTTAAAAAAGTCCTGAGCATACTATTCTACAACTATCTTTTTGTCGTTTAACAGTATACACAGAAGTACTTCATTCTTTTCAGTGGCTGCATAATATTTCTAGTACAGTGATATCACAATATATTTGACCAGGCCCCTTGATGATATTTAGGTGTTTACATTTTTTTGCTCTGATGAACAGTACTGGGGTAAACATCCTTGTACATATCCTTTTGTGCTTGTGATATTGTATCTCTAGAATAAATTTGAAATTCTAATTGCTCATTCAAATGATATGTGAATTTAAAATTTTTATATACTTTGTCACGTGACTAATTAACTTTTCCACAAACAAGGTGTACAGAGACTTATTTCCCCACATTCTGACCAACACTGTGTATTATTTCACTTTTTCAAGTTAAAATGGTATCTTGTTTTAATTATTATTCTTTTTAATTTGGAGGATATTGGTATTTTCTGTGCGTGTTCATTGGTTTATTTTTCCTCTGTCATTTGCCTTTCCAGTTTTTTGTCCGCTTCTTATTTTGGCTGCTAAGTCTTTTCCTTAGAAATTTGGAAGAACTTCTGCGTATTAGAGAATTAGCAATCAATCAGTTATGTTGAAGGTATTTTCTCAAATAATTATTAAACTTGATTATGTATTTTGCCAGGCAGATGTTTTGAATTTTATATAGTAAGCCTTGTCAGTCTTTTTTCTTGTGACTTGTGGTGTTTGTGTCATGTTTTGAAAGTCCTTCTTCAATCAAAGATCATAGAAAATTAACTTATGTTTAATCATTTTATAGTTTAATTTTTTCATGTTTAAAAATGTCATCTACTTGGAATTCAGGACTGAGGTAGAAATTAACCCTTTTTACTTTCAAGGGCCAACTCCAGAGAGTGTGTTTATATTTAGTGAATGTGGGGAGACAAAAAAGTCAGAGATGTCTCCCAAATTTCCAGCCTGATTTTTTCCTCATGTGATTTTCATTTATGTAGAAAAAAGATACATTTAAAAACAAAGTTATCCACCATCCTACTATCATAAAATATAAATTATTTCCATTTTTCACTCTTCTCTGGAAATTTCTTTCCATATTTATTCTGATTTATAAAAGATGCTTCAGTAGCAGTCTCTTACATTTTAAAGTTAGTGTGTGCCCTGCACATAGTGTCAGTTGCTTGAATATCTACTTAACGTTAGTGACTACAAACTAAAAATAGATTATAGCCTAAATTTTTTTTTAAGGATTTAGTTCCCCTCAACCCCAAATATTCCTCAGTCCTTTTAATAGTCAAGGAAAGACTACTATGAAATGTGAATTGTAAAATAAATGACAGATTTGATTTTTCCCCTCTAGATTCTGGATTGGTTTGTACAGATATGTTTGGCCTTGAAACATGTACATGATAGAAAAATTCTTCATCGAGACATAAAATCACAGGTATGTTAATTCCGTCATTAATAATTTCTAAATGGATATGGACATGGGGCTAGCATAGTCTTGGGGCAAAATTTTGGAACCCAATCCAGTTTGCATATCCTATAAATCTTCTTCATAACCATCATGTGTTTGATCTCCTTTCTACTTCCTAAATCTTCCTCTTTCTTGGTTTATTCTCTCATTATGTTGGAAAAAATCCAAAAAATGGATGTGTGGAAGATACGTTTTTTTGAGATTTTGTGTGTCTGAAGATGACTTTATTCTCTTACTTTAATAATAATTTGGATATAAACTTGTAGGTTGGAAATTGTTTTCCTGCAGAATTTTAAAGATACTGCTCATCTGTCTTTTGAATTCTAGTATTACTCTTTAGGAATTTAAGGCCATTATGACTTCTTATCCTTGTTTCTTCTCTCTGGATGATTTTAGAATATTCTCTCTGTCCCCATTGTTTGGAAATTTCACAGAGTTGTACATTGATGAGGTTCAGCTTTTATTCTTTATTCTGTGTATGGGTTTTTTTGTCTTTTTTTTTTTAATGAGGAAGGTTGGCTCTGAGCTAACAGCTGTTCCCAATCTTCCTCTTTTTGCGTGAGAAAGATTGTCACTGAGCTACCATCTCTGCCAATCTTCCTCTATTTTGTTTGTGGGACGCCACCACAGCGTGGCTTGCTGAGCAGTGTGTAGGTCTGTGCCCACAATCCCAACCCAGGAACCCCAGGCCATGGAACCTGAGCACACAAACTTAACCACCATGCCACCAAGTCGGCCCCTATCCTGTGTACTTTTGACCTGAGAATGTATGTTTCCTCTGGAAAGTGTTTAGCTATATTTTTTAAAAAATATTGTTGTTCACTGCCTTCATGGGCGTCTTATGGATTTTTTTTCCTAGACGTGTTTTGAAACTTCTTTATCCTTTCAAGTTATCCTATTTGTTCTTTCACCTTTTATCTCTGTGTCTCTCTCAGCTGCATTTTAGGTGAATTTCTCAACCTACTTTCTAGTTAACTAAATCCCTTTTTAATTTTGTGTAAACTAGTGCTTATCTCATTTATTCACTTTTTTATTACATTGACTATTTTTTTCTCTCCAGTATTTTTAAATGCTTTCTCATATACATCTCTTTTCATTCTGGTTGTTTTGTGTTTCATAATGTCTTGTTCTTTTTAAATGAATATCTGTTCCTTCATTTATCTCTGCAGTTTTCTAAACATGTTTATGGTAAAGTTTTTGTTGGACTGTTTTATAAAATTAATTCTATCTGAAGTGAATTCTTGTTCTGATGATTGTATTGGCTGTTTTTCTTCGCATTAGACTTCTTCATGTATATTGGATTTTCTTGGGGGGAGGGCAGGCTCTTTTGTGGAGATGTTTTGTCCCCACAGCCCACTCATTTTGCGTAGAGGTTTCTTTCATGGTTGCCTCACGTGGGCTCTCTAAGTTCCCAGGGAAGGGAGTTCTCAGGGAGTTCACTCCTGGTGTCAAGGCTGTGTGTCTGTCTTCTTACCTTCTTAGGCCTGCAGCTTCTAGCCTAATAGTCCCAGGATGAGAAGTAGAAAGAAGAGAAACTGTGATGGGAGCTCCATACCCCATCTTTCCTGTCCCCTGACCCTCTGCCACCTTATTTCATTTCACCCCATCTTACTTACTCCACTTAACCTCACTTTATGTCATCTTTGGCTATGAGCATTTCCCTGAGTCAAGTCTCCTGACTGATATGGAGTTTAATTCATATTACCCCAAAACTCCTGGCTTCACTGATAGAGCACTGGAGTTCTGTATTTGTGAATGTAAATCAGGTAAATTACTGGAAAATTTTAAGGCTTTATTGAGACATATTTTATATACCATAAAATCCACCCACTTAAAGTGTACAGTTCAGTGATTTTTAGTGTATTCACACAGTTGTGAGACTATCGCTGCTCTCTAATTCCAGAACATATTTTATCATTCCAAAAAGAAACCCTATACTCATTAGCAGTCTCTCCCTATTCCCCCTCCACCTGGATCCTGGAAGCCACTAACCTACTTTCTGTTTCTATAGATTTGCCTATTCTGGACATTTTTTATAAATGGAATCATATAATATGTGACTTTGCCTATTTTAAAATTTGGTTTTCTTTTATTGTTATTGAGTTGTAAGAGTTCTTTATTCTGGATACAAATTCCTTATCAGATACCTGATTTGCAAATATTTTCTCCAATTCTGTGGATTATCTATTCACTTTCTTGATGGTGTCCTTTGCACAGAAGTTTTTAATTTTGATGAAATCCAGTTTATCTATAGTTTCTCTTTTTGCTTGTCCTTTTGGTGTCATATCTAGGAAATCATTGCCTAAACTAGTGGCACAAAGATTTACTCCTGTGTTTTCCTCTAGGGGTTTTATAGTTTTAGTTCTTATATTTAGGTCTAGAATCTATTTTGAGTTAATTTTTGTGTATGGTGTGAGATAGGGGTCTGCATTCATTCATTTGCATGTGGATATCCAGTTATCCCAGCGTATTTTTTAACTGGATTCATTTTTATGGAAAAAGTTCTGAACTTGGAACTGGACTATAATAGTATTTCTGATTTTTTTCTCTTTTTTACAGAACATATTTTTAACCAAAGATGGGACAATACAGCTTGGGGATTTTGGAATTGCTAGAGTTCTTAATAGGTAACATCCATTTTAAACTTTGTTTTAATATAATGTTTTCAGTGAAATTTTAATTCATGATGATGTATACGTGATGATTTGTAATATCTTTAAGTATCTTAAGCGTCTACAATAATGCTCTTTTGTTCTAGTACTGTGGAGCTGGCTCGAACTTGCATAGGGACTCCATACTACTTGTCACCTGAAATCTGTGAAAACAAACCATACAATAATAAAAGGTATTTAAAGTGATATTCATTACATGATATATTTCCTTTCAGTCTTTCTCTGTTGTATTTATTAACCTTCAGAGTATTATTCTAAAATCCATAATGCACATATGTAAACATATATATACTTTTTTTAATATATGATGAGGAGAATTAAAAAGAAGCTATTTCACTATCTTACTAAAGGAACTATAGAAAGAATCACTTTATTATTTAAGTGATAGTTGGAAATAAAATGCTTTCTTTGGTCTTTCTGTTTGTAATAGTTACTTCCTATTGAATTATAATAGTTAATATTTATTGAACACTTACTGTATACCAGGCACTGTTTTGAATGCTTTCTATGTATTAACTCTTTTAATCTTCACAATAACTTTTTGAGTTGTAGGTATTCATCATTAGTCGTTTCCTTATAAGGAAAAATAATGTGGAGAGATCCTGGGCATCTGGCTCCCAAGCCCGAATTCCTGTCCCTGAGCTGTCCTATGGCTAACAGATTGTCCAATATGGGGATGGAAAGAGGAATTCTGCCGCTGAATTCCAATTACACTTTATTTTCTCTCACTTTTTCTAATTGAAAAATCCCAACCAAGAAACATTGGTCTTAATTTTGAAAGCACCTATAGAAGCCACATGGAAGAAAGTGGTGGCTGGCAGTAATGCGTGTATGCATGATTGTTATCCCCCCACCCCCACCCCCCAGCTTTTATTTTGAGGGTGGAGAGAAGTTGTATTTTCAACCTGAGCAATAGAGACTGAGACCATTATCCTAACAATGTATTTTTGAAATCAATTTAAATCACGCTAATCAGTCTAGTCTATGGAATGTATTATTAGTGGATATTCTAAAGGATACCAGCATTTTCTTTGAGTTAAAGTAATTTTACATTTTAAAGCTATTTCTGTCTCTTGTGGATAAATCAACTGTGAAAAATATCAGTCTTTATCTTTTAAATTAGAATGGATTTAATCATCCATTGGAGAATTTTATATAAAATTAATTTTGTGGGAAAAACGCTTTAAAAATCTAATGGATTTGTGTGTCATCCTTGCGCAGGAGCCATGCTAATCTTCTCTGTATTGTTCCAATTTTAGTGTATGTACTGCTGAAGCAAGCATAGCACAACTAGAAGGACCTACAACTAGAATATACAACTGTGTACTTGGGGGGCTTTGGGGAGAAGAAGAAGAAAAAAAAAGGATTGGGAAGAGGTGTAGACTCAGGTGCCAATCTAAAAAAAAAAACACAAAAAATATAACAGATGAGCATATTTTTCTAAATGTATTTTAAAGTATTAATAGGATCATTAGTTTAATGTTTTTGTTTATACTGTTCAGTATGTAACATGTACAAATCACTAAATAGCTTAATTTCATTTCCATTTTTCCCAGCTGAATCTTGAAATTAAATAGATTTGTGGGGTACGAGTTTATATTTGTAGATTTTTTTGTGAGAGTTCAGGTAAAGATAACCTTAGGATTTCAATAATGGATTTTATTCTTTTCCAATAAGTTCAGCTTTCGGGAACAGTGGATTTGCTTTTGTTGACTTCTGAGAGCCACTGTAGCTCTGAACTATGAGGGTTTTTTCATCCTTTTAAAAAGCGGAAATGGTCCTTTTTTTTTTGAGGACGATTAGCCCTGAGCTAACGTCTGCTGCCAATCCTCCTCTTTTTACTGAGGAAGACTGGCCCTGAGCTAACATCTATGGCTATCTTCCTCTACTTTATATGTGAGACGCCTGCCACAGCATGGCTTGACAAGCAGTGTGTAGGTCCACACCCAGGATCCAGAGTGGCAAATCCTGCGCCACTGAGGCAGAACGTGCCAACTTAACCGCTGCACCATCAGGCTGGCCCGTGGTCTTTTCTTCTTTTCTTTTCATGATAAAAATATCTGCTTAAAATAAAAGAGAGGAAGAGACCATGTATAAAGAAGATAGTGTAACTAAGTCTTTAAATTAGGATAAAATAAAATAATACATTTACTCTTTCATAACATTTCGGTTGGCTGTCACAAGTTTATTCTTGCTTAATTTTAGTAAATTAATATTTTTACATTCATTAAAGCAGTATTTTGCTTTTATAATATTTTCTAAGTCAGAGTATTTTGCAAATAATTGAATATAGCAGTTTGACTTGTGAATAAGATAACTAAATGGAATATCCATGAAATTTACTCATTTTGTTCTTTTAAATATCAAATTTCTATCATGAAGAACTTTAAAATAATTACTTGAGCAAAGATTCTTTTTATAATCTGGGATAGCTGCTTTTATCATTTGGTTGTGGTTGAAATTTTAAATTTTAAACGATGTCTTATGGAACTCATATTTTTGCAAAGTATTTTTATGCTGTTCTTGGTTCCTTTAAATGAAAAAAATTTTTAAGTAAATTCTGATACCTAGAGAAAATTTCTCATCTTTTTCTTTTTTAGTGACATTTGGGCTCTGGGATGTGTCCTTTATGAGATGTGCACACTTAAACATGCAGTAAGTAGAATTTTCTGAGATGTTTTAAAAATTATGTCAAAAAGTACCTATAATATTTCTATTTTTAAAAAGTTACAAGTCATCTTTCAGATGAACCTCTTGTGTTAGAAATTCTTGTGTCAGTTTTAAAATTTCTCCTCTGAAGTATAAATTTAAATTGATTTTCTTTTAACATATATGCATGTATTACATATGCATGTTATATATTTGTTATTATATATGTATCATACTTTTTTCCAGAAAATTATTTCTAAAGGCAGAAGTAAATTTGCTATCTTTTTAATGTTAGATTCATACAGGAATTTGATATTTTAGCTTAACAAATTTTATTAGTTTCATTTTAGTAATTTCTTTCAAAACACCAAAATTATTTGAGTTTGGAATTTAAATTATCAAACGAATGCTTTTTAACATACTCATTGAGAGATTTTATCAATTTAAATACTCTAGTTCAGAGTATTTAAAATTTTCACTTTTGAGACTTTTTTGAGATAGCACGTAATACACTAAAAAGGGGAAGTTCTAAGCCTAAATAGGTTGAATTTTAATCACTTTCTGTTTCAAAAATCTTGCTTTTTAAAAATGCTTCCCTCATTGATTAAACAATAATGTATTTTTGTTACAGAAAACTTAAGAAAGTACATATAAATATAAAGAAGTGAATATTAAAAGTAATTCTTCCAATCAGTAATGAGTACTTGTAATATTTTGAGGTTACCTTCTAAAATTTCTTCTAGATTAATTTATAGAATGAGATTTTTTTTTCCCCCTCAAAAGTTTGATTATATTGTATAAGCAGTTTTAGCGTGTTCTTATTGCCTGATATTATTTGGAGAGTATTATTCTTTGTTGTGTTTCTTCAGGGTTGCATGTTCTTCTACTCTATTGCCTTAGGTTTTATTTTTCTTTCTTAAGGTGAAAAACATAGACTGCCAAAGTGATGTGGGATGGTAGTTATCAGATCTGTATTTGAAGGAATTGGTCAGTTTTTCTGTGACATGTAGTCATTTTAGGTCTAAATGAGTGTATTTTTTAAAAATATTTTCATCTACATTGTTCATCACTGTTGCTTCTATGTTTTAGAATTGTTTACTCTTAAGTGGACACATGAAATTAAGTAACTCACTAACCTTTATTTATGAAGAATATGTCAGTTGAGAAATAAATGAAAATTCAGTGTAGTGAAGGAATAAGAGTAACCTATCTTTTTGCATTTAGGATTCCTTCTTAGGTACATAGATATTTCTAGACATTTGAATTCAAATTTTAATAAACTGAATGACATATTTTAAATGTGACAGGAGAAGTCAACATTGAACAGAACTCTTTTATAATTGGTATAGTCACCAATGCCTTATTTATAGCATGTTTTATTTCCTTATGTGTATGTTAGGAACATATTGACAGTGTACAACTGTTCTATACTATTTTAGCAGAGATGACAGAAGCTTAATTTTACTTACTTTCAAAATGAAATCTTTAGATTTTAAACTGCCCCGCCTCTGTTTCTGTTTTTTTTCTTTTCTTTTCTAACTTCAGGTAGAGATTATATTGTGTTAAATCCTGTAAATATATATTCCTGTTAATATGGCTTATAATCTCCTTTGGAATATTTGCCACATTGCTGATTCTGTGGCTTTTGGGAGCATTACATGCTTAAAAAAAATAATGGGAACAGTGTTTAAAAGGAAAGTAATTTGTACTTTTGTTTATTTTATTTCCACAAATACTTTTAGTCCTGTAGTTAATTCTTGTTCTAGTTACTCCAGTAGGGGCCCAGGAAGGCAGGTCTTAAGTGAAGGCCGCCAGGTTTGTTTGTTTTACCATCTTGGTTGTTGTCATGTTTTTATAAAATCTTTATTTTAATTAATACCTGTATCCCATCTTTTTGTGTTTTGAATAAAAATTAGTCTTATAGCAAGTTATAACATTTTAGGAGGACTGCTGGTCTCTTTTAAATATGTTTATAAATAACTAAGTAAACCTTGCTGATACATAGAGAACATATGCTGATTAAAATATTTGGAACAGGATTGTATTTCTGTTGTATTTTGATAGGAAAAGAACTGTTTTTCCTTGTTTTTATTCCCATTTTCAATTTATGTACATTTAATATATGTTAATTTATTTTCTGGATTTTAGTTTGAAGCTGGCAATATGAAAAACCTGGTACTGAAGATAATATCTGGATCTTTTCCACCTGTGTCTTTGCATTATTCTTATGATCTCCGCAGTTTGCTCTCACAGTTATTTAAAAGAAATCCTAGGGATAGACCATCAGTCAACTCCATATTGGAGAAAGGTTTTATAGCCAAACGTATTGAAAAGTTTCTCTCCCCTCAGGTATGTTTTTTTACTTTATTAAAATTGAACAGTAGGGTTATGGTGCTTAACTAGGACATGCCCTCCCCTGTTTTGACGAGAGTACGTCAGAATCTTTGAGTAATGAAGCACCTTTTTCAAACTACATTGGGGTCACCTTCCTTTCCATTCTTTTATAACTCCTCCCCTTCCTGTTTGCTTACCAGTTGTGAATCTGTAGGGAGGAAGAGATTCCTCTTGTGTGTCTTGTCTTAACAGTTAATACTTAACTTCTGACACTTCTGATGACCAAATGTGTGGTAGTTTTCCCACACCAAGCAATTCTGTGACATTGGCTGGGTGTCTTAGAATTCAATTTAGTTCTGACACTATTTACCTAGGATAGCATCAAATCCCACAGATTAAGGGCTCAGTCCCACAAGACTGCCCCCACTTTAGAAGCCAACGGCAAGTCCAGGTTGTTACCTGTGCTTCTAACTGACCAGCTATATATCAGAGGTTCCCACGATCCCCCTCCTCAGGTTCGATTAATTTGCTAGAGCAGCTTACAGAACTCAGAGAAACATTTACTTACATTTACCAGTTTATTATAAAGGATACATCTGAATGGCCAGATGAAAGGGGTACATAGGGCAAGTTCTGGAAGGGTCTCAAGTGTAGGAGCTTCTGTCCCTGTGGATGTGGGTTGCACTTCTGGCATGTTTACAACCCAGAAACTCTCTGAATCCTGTCCTTTTGGTTTTTGTGGAGGCTTCTTTACATAGACGTGATTGATGAAATCCTTAGCCCTTAGTGATTGATTAAACTCCAGCCCCTTTCCTCCTCAGGGGGAGGGGACCATCCTTAGGGGCTTTCCACAAGTCACCTCATTAACAGAAATTCAGATGTGGTTGAAAGGGACTTGTTATGAAAAAAAAGACACCTTTATGCTCTTACCAGGTAGGAAATTCCAAGGTTTTAGGAACTGTATGCAACGAACTAGATGAAGACCAACTATATATTTATTATAAGTCACAATAGCACGGAATCATTCCTCTGTCTCTTGGGTTTCTGTTGTTTTGTTTTCTGATTTTTTTTATTGTGCTAAAGTGTATTTAACATAAAATTTATTATCTTAATCATTTTTAAATGTACAGTTCAGTGGTATTAAATACTTTATAATGCTGGGCAACTATCACCACCGTCCATCTTTATAATAGTTTTCGTCTTGTAAAACAAACTCTACACCGATTAACCAGTAACTCCCCACTCCCCTCTCCCCCAAGCTCCTGGCAACCACCTTTTAACTTTGTCTTCTTGGGTTTCTAGCTGTAAAATTATTAAACCTTTCTGTGCCTCACTTTCCTCACCTGTGAACAATAGGATTATAAATATATTGCCATCATGAGGTTTTTTACAAGAATTAACAGTGATAAAGCACTTTACTTTTATTAAGTAAAGTACTTAATGTCTAGCACACAGTAAGTGCTCAATGTATTCAATATATATTAAATGTTATCAATATATCACTTTATTATCCTAATATAAATATATCATCATAATTTATATGATTACAGTTATATTCTACTTGATAGAAAATGATTGGAAACCATTGTTCTATGGGCATTTGTATGTGGGTGTAATAGGTTGTTGACTCGCGATTTTTCCTATAGTACTCACATATAGGTCCAAAATAAATATTTAATGAGTTGAATTTAATTTTAATTTGACAGGATTTACGAAAAATCTCTATCAAATAGCATCAGTTATTGATATAAATACAATCATCTGAAACTGGAATTATTTTACATGTTTTGTATGACTTTTATTAATTTTAAATGATCACTTAAATTCTTCTGTAAATCAGATATCTAGCGAACTCATAGTTTTATTGTGAGGAAGGTGCCCAAATCCTCTGGCTTAACAAAACATCTGTAGGAACAAATACTCTTCAGAAAACAGAGATGTGGGTTTAACTATTATTACCAGGAGAACACATTGGTAAGCAGGAAAGCCAATTAAAATTTGAAAGTTAAAAGTTACTTGTATAGGACATAGCAACAGTCTCTGAAACGTGGGTGTCTTACAAGACTCCTTTGTTATAAAAAACATTTTAAAGGACAGTTTTATGATGCAATGTACTATTGTTTTTTGGAAACTACTAGAGAAGAAAGAAAGACTTCATTTAATCTTGCTGAGGTCTCTTTCCCCCTATACCAGCAGTTAGGACATACAGTCTCAAGGCTGAAGCACTGGAATCCAACTAGTCAGCAATGAAAGAAAATATCCAAGCCTGATGTATGCAAAACTTATGTGGAAAGAAAAAGGGGCAGATTACGATTGTTAATAAATGGAGTATTTGACATTACATGTTTAGTATATACATAGCCCCTCGTCGCTATTTAGGCACCACTTAGATTTCATTATTCATAAAAACTTTTATCTTTTGTTCTTAAGATTTATTTTCTGCTATATATCACTTGTTCAGTATTCTAGCAAGAAAGTTTGTGATACGTTTTTTTAAGGCTTTAACTTTGAAATAATTTATGAGCTTTCCTGGAACATATGAACTATTGTTTCCAGTATCACTGTAATAGTCTGTACAGTTGTTTGTTTTTTAATCCTTTAATTCTTTCAATGCCATCAGCCAAGGTTAATAGGGACTACTTCTCAATCTTGCAAACCCTGGAAACTTTTTCCTGGATGTGGCTTGACAAATCACAGATAAACTCTGATTCACTAGGAATCTATATTACTAACATAGGAGTAATATAGGTGCTGTCCAGTGGAACTTTCTATGATGATGAAGTGTTTATATCTGCATGGTCCAACATTGTAGCCACTAGCCACATGTGGTTATTGAGCATTTAAAATGCAGCAGTTTGACTGAGGACCTGAATTTTTAGTTACATTCAGTTTAAATCTTAATCCAAATAGCTACATATGGGTGGCAACTGTATTGGGCAACACAGCTTAGGAATTCCAGAATCTTCTTGGATTTTACACATCCCATCCTTTTTTTCTGTGAGGGATATTGGCCCTGAGCTAACATCTGTTGCCACTCTTCCTCTTTTTGCTTGAGGAAGATTGTCACTGAGCTAACATCTGTGTCAGTCTTCCTATATTTTATGTGGGATGCCACCATGGTGTGGCTTGACGAGTGTACTGGGTTTTCTCCTGGCATCTGAACCCCGAACCCTGGGCCGCTGAAATGGAGCACACGAACTTAACCACTCCACCACTGGGCCAGCACTACATATCCCATCTTTTAATTCATATTTGCATTTACACAAGGAAAAGAAAGTCATTCAAACAGTGGAAGAATTTACCCAGTTTGGGACAAGCTGGAGATCATAAGGCACCCATTTTTCTTCCATGATAAAGAAAGAGAAAAAATGCAAATGTTTAGAAGAGAAAACACATTCACACAGTTGTTCTGAATTGACTGTGAAATAGAGTTTCACTTAATTTATCTTCTGGTGCAGTGGTTCTCAAAGTTTAGCATATGTAAAAATCACTTGGAGGGTACTGCTGGGTCCCTCCACTACACTTTCTATTTTAGTACTTCTGAGGTGGAGCCTGAGAAGTTGCATATTTAATACGTTCCTGGTGATGCTGATTCTGCTAGTATGAGACTTTGAGAACAACTGCTGTTGGAGGATCCTTAACGGGAAAGATGACCATCTCAGTCATGGTTTTTTGCCTGTTGGAGTTTCTGGTCTGCTACCACTGTGGGAATATTCTCTCCACCAGGCCTGTTTTCTCCTAAAAAAAGAGAAAATTTGCTTGCCTTCCTCTTCCTTACCCAGTAAGAAAAAAAGTAGGCTTAAAATGAGGTAAATCTTTGTTGGCATCATAGTTTTGCACCTAAAGAGGGGAAAAAAATGTAGTGAGTAGGGAGAGAAAATTACTGGCAGGAAAAACTAATGATTTTTTTCTTCTCAAAATATATTCATAAATGCTAGAGAAAAAGAAGTGCGGTGTTTTAGTAATGGTAGAAAGAGACATTTGATAAATTATGTAAGAATTTTCAAATATTTATCCAATAACATGTTTACAGTTATATATTGATAAGAGTGAAAACTCATCGAAGATGCTGAGAAGATTCAGAGTAAAGTTGAAATAACTCAGTGGTTAATCAGAAAGGGATAATAAGATGATTCTTTATCAGTTTTGAAGTAAATGAGGGCTATAGATGCACATAGAATATAGAGGTTATTTCAGAGAGGAGGTAGTTGTGTTGAATTGCTGAGATATAGAACAGGCAAGCAGTGTATTGGTGTCTTTGTGGTATATTAGGTTAGTCTGAGAAGGAAGCTTGTCTGGAGAAGTGAAAAAAATAAATGGGTAAGATTGGGAGGGAGTTTGAATGAGAGGAATTCTGTGAATGGATTACTTGGGTTTAGTTAGTACAGTTTATTTGACAGCATAATTGTGACTGAAAACGGAAAAAAAAATGTATTCTGATTAATGGGTAGGTTTTTTGTTTTGAAAATTTAACATCTTTTCTAACTCCCCCTCCCCTTTCAATCTAAGCTTATTGCAGAAGAATTTTGCCTAAAAACATTTTCCAAGTTTGGAGCACAGCCTATACCAGGTAAATGAATTTAATATGAATCCTTTCACCTGTTTGTGATAATCAATATACTGTTATACTAATTAGTAATATCTACTAATTGTACTAGAGATCTATGTAGATATAATAAGTTGGGATAATTGTATGTAAATTTGATCCAGAGAAAATGTATCTTTAAATTATTTATGATATATGACAATATACACTTTCTGATGAATTAATAACAAAATTTCCAGTTCTTATCTGCCTTATTTAAATGAAATCTATCTTGATATCTTCTGTCTTTATCAAATGCTTAGCTGATATTCTTAGAATATTGTCATAGAATGTTATAAAATGTCTTGGTTAAGTGTAAATCTTTATGTAAAATATTTTTCTTTGAGAAATACTTCATATTCTAAAATGTTAACAAGTAAATTAATGTGAGGTCAGTAACCTTACCATTTTTCTTTTAAATGTGGCCAGCAGCAGCAGAATATTTGTAGAATTGTGGGTATGGTTATGTATTATGTGTGTATATATATATAGATAGATAGATATATTTTTGTGAGAGGGAAATTACATTTTTTCTACGTAAGGTGGTTTCAGAATGGATTTCTAAAATTAGTGGAAGTTATTTAAGATTTGAAGAGTACATTGTTTTTCAAACCTAGTGCTTCTCATGTTTTACTCCATTTTGAGTTTGAGTAAATAAATAAATAAAAATATATACTGTATCATAAAACTGAGTCCATATAAGCTGAAAGTGGTGTGGCAGTGCATCCTAGGAAGGCCAGCTATACCTAGCTCTTCTTAAAGACGCTTAGATCCATCCTGTCAGTGCGCAGAGACTGTCAGTCCCTGAGAAATCAACTTGCTCTAAAAAAAATTCATGAGAGACAGTCACACAGCAGAATCAGCCTGTTTCTCCTGGCTGTCAAGCCTCATGAGAAGTCAAGTCTTAATCAAAAGTCTCATTGTCACAAAAGTCAGAAATACTCCATGTCAGCACATTCTTTCCACATAGATAAGCCTACATAGGAAGTTATTTTGTTGTAAGAGGAGTTGGAAGTATGGAATATTTGGTAGCATGGGGCTAAAATGGAGTTGTATTGCTAATAGGCCTATAAATACTTTATGGGCTCCAATTTCCCATATTAAGCCTCATCCTACTAGTAGCCTTGTCACTGAGCCTGAGAAATGCTTAAAAATCAGATAAGTCATTCTCCCTCTTCTCTGGAAGTGAATGGGAACTATTCATATCTGTCTCTTGGAATCTTCATTTTTATGCTTTTGTGCCTCCAGCACCTTTTCTGACATACACAGTATTTCTTTGATTATGTTAATACATGTAGCCAGGTTACAGTGTGACTTGGTATATCTGTGTTTTGATTTGATTTTACGGTTGAACTCTCAAAGGGAAATATTTTTTCTCCACATTTCCTGGTTCATGTTAGGATATAGTTGGAGTAAGTTTGGAAAACCTTACCTTATCACACTATATCTCATATCTTCAACACAAATTACTTATGAATCTCTAAAATACCAATCAAATGGCTAATATTATTTTTATTTTTATAAGAGTTTACTAAATTGTATGAATAATGTGTTCATTATAAAAACTAAAAAGAAAATAAAAATTACCCCTAATTTTAACACACACTGTTATATTTAGTATATTTTTTTCTGTGATAACATGCATAATGATTAAATTAGGGTTGCTTTATAAACAAAGGTTTGTTTCTTTTAATTCACAGTGTTATATGATGAACATTTTCTAATACATTCAAAGATTCTTTGAAGAAGTGAGTTTAATGGTGGTATTTCATGGTGAACTGCCAGTTAAATTTTTTTCTCCTTTCCCCCTCCTAAAAAGGAAGAATACCTGTTGGAAGAGGTTGATTTAATTGATTTAGCAAATGATAAAATCCTGAGATAGCGAGCAGGCTGGAAGCGGAAGAAAGCAATCTGCTACTCAGGCTGTGGGGGAGTTTGAGCAGAGAGGCACCTTAGCAGATGTGGGAAATGGTTAGGAGAGGAAAGAGCGTTCTGGACAGGGTTGACGCAGACTACTCTTTGACATGCTTTGATATCTTTGAGAGATGTAAGTAGTAGGCTTTCCTTTTAATTACTATGGTTTAATGATTTTTCTTGAATTTATCATTGCTCTAAGCCTCATCTTTGTCTAGCTTTCAATGAGAATTTAAGACATAATGCTGCAGGGTTTATCCTTGTGTATAAATTTTTGTGTTTCTCTGATAATTTCTTTAAAATCAGTTCATAAACATTGTTCCTGATGTAGATTGCCCTCCAGAAAGTTGGACCAATTTAATATTCCCACCAGCAGTGTACAAAGGAACCCATTTCAAGGGACCTTAGCTATGATTGTTTCAGTGTTTATTCTTCAGTAGGTGTGTGGGTATAGACATCATTCAGACTACATATGAAGAAAATATTAAAGTTTCTCATAGTGATGGAATTAATGTGTAACAGTTGCTCTTGAAGTTTATATCTGATTTTGAAAGTAATCTCTAAAATAGTGAATGTTCTTTTTTGAATTTATTTTTAACAGCTTTATTGAGATATAACTCACATACCATTCAGTTCACCCATTTAAAGTCTACAATTCAGTGTTTTTTGGTATATTCACAGATATGTGCAGTCATCACCCACAGTCAGTTTTAGGGGTGTGCTTTTTTTATATGAGAAATTTCAACATCTTAGAGGACTATGGCTTTTTACTTCTTTCAACAAGTGGCTTTTTGAGCCAGCCCTGATGGCCTAGCAGTTAAAGTTTGGTATGCTCCACTTCAGTGGCCCAGGTTGGGTTCCTGGGCTCAGAACCACACCACTGGTTTGTCAGTAGCCGTGCTGTGTTGGTAACTCATACAGAAGAACCAGAAGAACTTACAACTATACACAGCTGTGTACTGGGGCTTTCAGGGGGGAAAAGGAACAGAAAGATGATTGACAAACAGATGTTCACTTAGGACGACTCTTCCCCTGCAAAGAAAAAAAAGTGGCTTTAGTGTAAAATAGTTATAATGAAGGCATTAGCATGTTCTAAGGAGTAAATAAGATGTTTATTGAAAAGTCTCAGATTCTCTCAGATGATTGTAAAAATGAAAAAGTGATATCTTGAATTTTGAGATTAAAGATTTAATATAAAGAACTCTATCTTTTCACATAGCTAAAAGACCAGCTTCAGGACAAAGCTTGGCTTCTGTTGTGCCTGCTCCAAAAATTACAAAGCCTGCTGCTAAATATGGAGTACCTTTAACATATAAGAAATATGGAGATAAAAAACTACATGAAAAGAAACCACTCCAAAAACATAAACAGGTATGATCATGTTACAAACTGTATATTAGTAACAAATTCAGTTTGACCTTATTTTTATTGCAGCTCAATTCAGTTTTCTTGATATTCATAGGATTGTTTTGATTAAGTTACTAAAGAACGTTGCTGTTCTCTGCTTCGCCAGTCTTCTCCAGTCTTTTAAAACTAAGAAGCCTTACAGAAGTCATAAAACAAATTAAGTAGCTATATTAGGTAAAGTAGTTGGTGCAATATAAAAGAAAGTGACGTCATCAATTAAATCACTTTTGAACAACCTAAGCAGAGACATTTATTTTTGTGCATAAAACAAGTAAATATCTGTGATACGCTTGATAAAAATCTGTGAAAATTTGTATTTGAGAATTCACACAATCAGTTAAACAAATCAAAATCATAGGGCTGGAAGAAATGTGATCATGTGGTCTACTCTATTGTGTTTCAGATGAAAAAATTAAGGCCTGTAAGTGTTTAGGTGACATGCCCAAGAACACTCAGTGTTAGTTGCAGGACTTTGACGTTTTTCTTCATGTCAGTAGCTGCATACTTTGGCATATGGAACCTGTTTTGTTTTGGACTACATGTATACACATGTACATATACACACACACATGTTTAGATACATATGTGTACACACTGCTGTAAGATAAACTTCACAGTAGAAATGATCACTTTGGTTAAAATAGATCATAAAGTAGTTCAAAATGATTACTGTGAAGCAGTCATCAAATAAGTTGTATAAGTCAGCATCCAGTCAGGAAACAGAAAAACCAAAATAATTTGATCAGGGAAAGTTTAATATAAATAATCATTAACTGTTTTTAGGGAATAAATTTTTAAGGGATAAAGAGAACTCTAAAAGAATACGGAAATAGCAAATATAGGAAGCAGCCACTACTCCTAGTACTCAGACAGAGTACCCAAAGAAGGACAAATTTTGAAATATGTCCCCAACCCCACCCTTAAGGCTGAGATTCAGACCTTATTGGGTGTGGTATGGCTGTAACCCACTGGATGGCAGCGTTCACTGAGGTGCCACAAGCTGAGGCTGGCAGACATGAAATTGTCCACTGTGGAGCTGATCAGACTCCCTGGGAACCTGCCCAGAGTACCAGTAAAATGTACTGGCAAGCTGCTTGGGAACCATTGAACTTACTGGGATCCTGGTGGAACTTGGCAGGTGCTGCTGAACTCTTTGGGTAGCAGGCTGGGATGCCAGCTGGGCACCAGCAGAATTTGGTGGGAAGCTGGCCTTGAGGGGCTGCTGAAACTCACAGGGAGGCTGGCAGGGGCACTGACAGAACTCTCCTGGAAGCTGCCCACAGGGTGAGTGTCACTATGTGTCCCACCCTTCTGCGTGGCTCACTAAAATCTTCCACAAAGCCCTCTTATAGTGTATTATCAGCAAAATCCCTTGTAGTCTAAACTTATAAAGATCGTCTTTACCTTTTTCTTCTAAACCTGCCCTGTCCCTGAGCACACTGTCATGCAGCTCTCTTACATGGTGGCTGTTTCCTCTCTAATCCCTTAAGACCACTGGGTCTAGAGGTAGGATGGGGAAGGTGTTTTCCTTGCTTCTCACTGCCAGACTCTTCCCTGCTCCCTAACCCACCCCACCAAACTTTGAGTTTATGCTACCAGACTGTATCACCCGCTATCCCTGTGTGTTAGGGGTATCTGCAGACCCTTGTTTTTTGAGGATTTTAACACCTAACTCAGTGTCATTCTTCCCAACACTGTCATAATTGTTGGTGATTTCTGTATACAAAAAAGGTGGTCCTTCCAAGGGTACATGGTCTATTTTCTTGATTGTTCTTGTTCAGTGATCTTGTCTCCCACCTTACCTTAGAACTCAAACCTGTAGTCATGCCATCAAATTTGTCACTGTTGATAATAGCAGCTGTTCCATGGTCTCAGTTATAAGCATCCCTCTCCCTGACCACTACTTCCTATGTTTCTAGCTTGTTTCTCGAGGACTCTTGTCTCCAAAACTAATTTGTCCTATTTTGGATCCATGGGTCTTACTAGTCTTTTCATTGTCCCTCTCTTCCTAGTTTTCATTTTCCTTTTCTCGTTTAACTTCCATGTTCTCTCATTATAATAATTTCCAAAACCTCTACTCTTTCTTGCCCCTTGCTTCCATTATTACAAATTACCTGGCAAAAACTTAACTTGGTGAAATCCAACTCTCCACCTCTTTTGTGCCTGATCTTGGGCAATAGAATGTGGTTGGAGAAAACGTACAACCATTCTAACTGGTCTCACTTTAAATTTATAACCAACAGTGTCAAGTGAGTACCTTCTGGCCGCCCTATTATATTTCCTCAGTCCATTTTCTCTCCCACTTTCTAGATGATTATTTCTTACCTTCTTGTTTTTCATTTCAGGCTAATAACCTTGCTTTCTCTTTCACTGAGAAAATAGAAGCAATTGGAAGAAAATTTTCCCACACTCACTACCATTTCTTCCAGTTAGTCATATCTGTTTGTAAATATTCTGCCTTTCTTCCTATTACTTTGGATGATCTGTCTCTGTTTTGATCTAGAGCCACCCCTGCCATTTGTGTACTATTATTATTATGGATTTTTTTGCCTACTAAAGTACTTCATGCTCTCTTCCGCATCATTTGATTTTTCCTCTCTACTGAATCATTCCTGTTAGCAAAAGAACATTGTATATTGTATCTTCAGTCTTTTTTAAAGAAAACCCTTCTCTTATCTTCCGCATCTTCTTCCAGCTACTTTCCTATATCTCTGCTTCCTTTAACAGCACAACTTTCCTAAAGCATTGTCTGTGCTGTCTCCAGTTTCTCTCTTCTCGTTTTCTCTTGACCCTATTGCTTTCAGGGCTTTCTTTGTCACGGTTGGTTTGAAACAGCTCTTGCCAAAGACCTCCATATTGTGAAGTCCAGGAGTCACTTGTCTTCTTCCTCTATCTCAGTTTTTGACTCACTTGATTACTGCCTCCTTCTTTGAATATTTTCTTTACGTGAATCCAAAGTATTACATTCTTCTCGTTCTCCTACCTAATTGACTGCTTTTCTCAGCCTACTTTCAAGTTCCTCCTCATGTCCTTGACTTTTAAATGCTGAAGTACTTACGTACTCAGTTCTTGGATATCTTGTCTCTTGTACCATACTCTCTCTCTAATTGGCAGCATCTGTGAACTGACGCCCGAATTTATATCTCCAGCCTGGACTCCTTCCCTTAACTCCACACTCATATCTGTCTTAATATCTCTAATTGGATTTCTAACAGACATCTCAAAATTAATATATGTGAAACTCAACTCCTGATTCCACCCCTTCCCCAAACTGATCTTCCTCATTTCAGTAAATGGCAATTCCATCCTTCTGTTTGTTCTCATCAAAAACTTTTGGTGTCATCACTGACTACCCTTTCAACATCACATCCTGTTGACCCTGCCTGCAAAATATATTCACAGTCTGACTGCTTTTCATTGTTTTGTCACCACATTAGTCCTAGCCACCCTCATTTTTCACCTGGGCTATAATAGTAATCTTTTTACTGTCTTACTGTTTTCAAGCTTAGTTCCTTCAGTCTGTTCTCTCTTGAGCAGCCTAAATACTTTCACGATGAAGGTCAGGTCATTGTACTCTCCTGCTCAGAGGATTCCAGTGGCTTTTCATCTCACTCAGAGTAAAAATCAGAATTCTTACAAAGACCTACAGAGCCCTCTAATGCCCTTACTACCTGTCCAAGCCTCATTTTCTACTCCCCCCTTGCTACTCCCAATCCAGCCTTGCTAAACCTGTTGCCTTCAAACATGCCAAGCACTTATCTGAAAAAATGTGTTTATACTTGCTGTCCACTTTTCCTGGAGGACTCTCACTTAGGAAAACTGTGTGGTTCTCTCCCTTACATCCTTCAGATCTGTGCTCAAAGCTCACTTAATGAATAGAACCTTCATCTTTGATCACACTATGTCAAATAACAACTGTCCTTCCACCCCATCACAGCGGTTTATCTGCTTTGTTTTTCTCCGCATTATCGCTGTTTAAAGTACTATGTGTTTTTCATGTCTTTGCTTGTTGCTGGTCTCTTCCATTACAGTGTAAGCTCTATGAGAGCAAGGATTTTTGTTGTTATTGTTCACTGGTTCCTGGCAAATAGTTCCTGGCAAGAAGTAGGCACTCAATAAATATTTACCTCATAAATTAATGAGTGAATAGTTCAATGAGTAGTAACTTAGACTTTGTCAAGTCACTGCCTGCTCATTCTTTAAAAGAATGAATAAAAACCAAAAATGTTAGTCAAGCTCTCTATAAAAGACATTTTGTTATTATTTTTAGGAAATTGATAACTATTGAAAATAAAACCTGGAGAGAAAAACTAATCATGGTCAACTCTCTTGAGAACACTGGAATATGTCTTTATTCCAAAAGGTCAACAGTAGGAAAAAAATGGTTTTAGTAACTGTTTTCTTTAGTTAGAAAAATAAGTAGTCTGCTAAGATTATTATTAATAGTAGTAGTAAAGGTACTAAAAATTAATATAATTCCTTTAACTTCCTGTTGTAACACCAAAATTCAAATCTAATGATCCTTAGAGTCAGGCTTATTGACATAAAAAATGTATAAAGTATGTTCATGTAGAAAACGTTTAGTGGCAAAGTCCCACCCTACCAAATAAATGTCATACTCATGCTTGTGTATTGAATACCTTCCCAGGTTTGAACTGCATGCAATATACTAATCTCCCATAATGCTCCTGAATTCTGAGTCAGGGCTAAATTGGATGTAGCACTAGTTAATGACTATACCTTGTATGTACTTTTTCCTTTCTTGTCTTTGTTCATTACATACCCCCTCCTCCTTTTAAAGTGTTCTTTTCTTTTCTTCTTTCTTCTGCATAGGTACATGTGACATTGATCATGTACTATTCTGTGAGCCCTCAAAGAGTACAAAGTAAAGACCATATTTGTTCTTCCCTGAAATCTTATAGTCTAACTAAAAAGACAAAGCCCTGAAAAAAAGCAAAAGGAGCCGTTTGTGTGATAAATGTTCACACTGTTAGCTTGTATATTAAAGAATATAATGTTCGCTCTATGTCCTAGGACACTGCCACATGGGATTACAGTTTTCCACTGCTCTAAGGGAGGTAGGAGAAACCTCAAATAACTTTTTTTCCAGAAACCTTTTTTGTTTCTTTGCTAATTATCCCTTTCCCTCAAATAAAAGCAGGAAAATAATTTCTTCCTTATCTGAACTCCTTGGCACCTCATATGTGTCTTCTTAATGTTATTTTTATTAAAAAGATTGTCAGCTCTCTGAAGCTGGGGACTGTATGTTATACATTGTGCACAGAGTAAGCTCCTAGTAAGGTTCTTTTTAAAAAATGAGTGAAAAAATGATTGAATAGAGTGAATTCCAAATCAGTAAACAAATATTCTTTAATATTTTAACAGCACTTAATAGGATTAAAGGCCAAATAAAAACCCTGCTTTTAGGCACAAGCAGAAAGCCAGTGTTTTTGAGCTTTTATTCTTTTTTTGCCACCACCTCCCTGCCTTGTTGTTTTGCTACCTTTTTCTCCCCACTTCTTTTTTTTTTTTAATTTTTTAATTCTGGTCTAAATAGTTTATAAAATTGTGAAATTTCAGTTGCACATTTATATTTGTCAAACACCATGAAAATGTGTCCCTGCACCCCTTGTGCCCACTCTCCCCCCCACCCCACTTCCTCCTGGTAACCACTCAATTGTTCTCTTTGCCCCTAAGTTTGTTTATATTCCACATATGAGTGAGATCATATAGTGTTTGTCTTTCTCTGTCTGGCTTATTTCGCTTAACCTGATGCCCTCAAGGACCAATCCATGTGCTTGTGAGTGGGATGATCATGTCTTTTTTTTGTGGCTGAGTAGTATACACTGGCATACCATTGTATATATATATACACGACGTCTTCTTTATCCAATCATCAGTTATTGGGCACTTGGGTTGCTTCCATGTCTTGGCTCTTGTGAATAATGCTGCAATGAACATAGGGTACACATGTTACTTTGGGTTGTTCATTTCAACTTGTTTAGGTAGATACCCAGTAGTGGGATAGCTGGGTCATATGGTAATTCTATTTTAAGTTTTTTGAGAAATCTCCGTACTGTTTTCTATAGTGGCCGTGCCGTTTTGCATTCTCACCAGCAGTGGATGAGGGTTCCCTTTTCTCCACAACCTCTCCAACATTTATTATTTCTTGTCTTGGTGATATAGCCATTCTAATGGGCGTAAGATGATATCTAAGGGTTGTTTTGATTTGCATCTCCCTGATGATTAGTGATGTTGAGCATCTTTTCATGTACCTATTGGCCATTTGTATATCTTCTTTGGAAAAGTGTCTGTTCATATCCTCTGCCCACTTTTTGATTGGGTTGTTTATTTTTTTGTAGTTCAGTTGTGTGAGCTCTTTATATATTATGGAGATTAACCCCTTACTGGATATATGATTTGCAAATATTTTCTCCCAGTTGGTGGGTTGTTTTTTCATTTTGATCTTGGTTTCCTTTGCCTTCCAGAAGCTCTTTAGTCTGATGAAGTCCCACTTGTTTATTTTTTCTTTTGTTTCCCTTGTCTGAGTGGACATCATATTTGTAAAGATCCTTTTAAAGTTCATGTCAAAGAGCATACTGCCTGTATTTTCTTCCAGAGGTTTTATGGTTTCCGGTCTTACCTTCAAGTCTTTGATCCATTTTGAGTCTATTTTTGTGTGTGGGGAAAGATAATGATCTACTCTCATTCTTTTGCGTGTGGCTGTCCAGTTTTCCCAGCACCATTTATTGAAGAGGCTTTCCTTTCTCCATTGTATGTTCTTGGCTCCTTTGTCAAAGATTAGTTGTCTGTATATGTGTGGTTTTATTTCTGGACTTTCAATTCTGTTCCATTGATCTGTGTGCCTGTTTTTGTACCAGTACCGTGCTGTTTTGATTACTATAGCTTTGTAATGTGTTTTGAAGTCAGTGATTGTGATGCCACCAGCTTTGTTCTTGTTTCTCAGGATTACTTTGGCTATTCGGGGTCTTTTGTTGCCCCAAATAAATTTTAAGATTCTTTGTTCTATTTCTGTGAAGAATGTCATTGGGATTCTGATTGAGATTGCATTGAATCTGTAGATTGCTTTAGGTAGTATGGCCATTTTAACTATGTTTATTTTTCCAATCCATGTACATGGAATATCTTTCCATTTCTTTATGTCATTATCGATTTCTTTCAGTCATGTCCTATAGTTTTCCTGGTATATGTCTTTCACCTCTTTGATTGAATTTATATCTAAATATTTTATTCTTTTTGTTGCAATTGTAAATGGGGTTGTATTCTTAAGTTCTTGTTCTGTTAGTTCATTATTAGAGCATAGAAATGCCGCTGATTTTTGTATGTTGACTTTGTATCCTGAAACTTTGCTGTAGTTGTCGATTATTTCTAGTAGTTTTCTGATGGGTTCTTTCGGGTTTTCTATATGTAAAATCCTGTTGTCTGCGAAGAGCAAGAGTTTCGCTTCTTCAGTGCCTATTTGGATTCCTTTTAATTGTTTTTCCTGCCTAATTGCTCTGGCCAAAACCTCTAGTACTATGTTGAATAAGAGAGATGATAGTGGGCACCCTTGCCTTGTTCCTGTTCTCAGCACAATGGCTTTCAGTTTTTCCCCATTGAGTATGATGTTGGCAGTGAGTTTGTCATATATGACCTTTATTATGTTGAGATATTTTCCTTCTATACCCATTTTATTGAGAGTTTTTATCATGAACAAATGTTGGATCTTGTTGAATGCTTTCTCTGTGTCTATTGAGATGATCATGTGGTTTTTGTTCTTCAGTTGTTAATGTGTTGTATCACATTGATTGACTTGCAGGTGTTGAACCATCCCTGTGTCCCTGGTATAAATCCCACTTGATCGTGGTGTATGATCTTTTTAATATTTTGCTGTATTCGGTTTGCCAGTATTTTGTTGAAGGATTTTTGCATCTGTGTTCATCAGTGATATTGGCCTGTAATTTTCTTTCTTTGTGCTGTCCTTGTCTGGTTTTGTGATCAGGGTGATGTTGGCCTTGTAGAATGTGTTATGAATATTTCCATCTTCCTCATTTTTTGGAATAGTTTGAGAAGAATAGGTAATATATTGTCTTTAAATGTTTGGTAGAATTCTTCAGAGAAGCCATCTGGTCCTGGACTTTTATTTTTGGGGAGGTTTTTGATACTGTTTCAATCTCTTTACTTGTGATTGGTCTATTCACATTCTCTATTTCTTCTTGACTCAGTTATGGGAGTTTGTAAGAGTCTAAGAATTTATCCATTTCTTCTAGATTGTCAGGTTTGTTGGTGTGTAGTTTTTCATAATATTCTCTTAAAATCTTTCGTATTTTTGTGGTATCCATTGTAATTTATCCTCTTTATTTCTAATTTTATTTATTTGAGCCTTCTCTCTTGTTTTCTTAGTCTGGGTAAGGGTTTGTCAGTTTTGTTTATCCTCTCAAAGAACCAGCTCCTTGTTTCATTGATCCTTTTTACAGTTTTTTTGTTTTAATTTCATTTATTTCTGCTCTAATTTTTATTATTTCCCTCCTTCTGCTGAGTTTGGTCTTTGGCCTTCTTTTTCTAATTCTGTTAGGTGCAGTTTAAGATTGTTTATTTGAGCTTTTTCTTGTTTGTTAATGTGGGCCTGTATTGCTATAAATTTCCCTGTTAGGACCGCTTTTGCTGCATCCCATAAGGGTTGATATGGTGTGTTTTCATTCTTGTTTGTCACCAAATGTTTTTTGATTTCTCCCCTTGTTTCTTCAATGACCCATTGGTTGTTCAGTAGTATGTTGTTTAGTCTCCACATTTTTGTTCCTTTTCCAGATTTTTTGTTCTAGTTTATTTCTAGTTTCATGGCATTATGGTCAGAAAAGATGGTAGATATGATTTGAATCTTAAATTTGTTGAGGTTTGCCTTGTTTCCCAATATATGGTCTATCCTTGAGAATGTTCCATGTGCACTTGAGAAAAATGTATATTCCACTGTTTTTGGCTGGAGTACTAAGTTTATCTGGTCTAGTTTTTCGTTTAAGTCCACTATCTCCTTGTTGACTTTTTGTCTGGATGATCTCTCCATTGATATAAGGGGGATGGTGAGGTCCCCTACTATTACTGTGTTCTCATTGATGTCTCCTTCTAGGTTTGTTAATAGTTGCTTTCTGTACTTTGGTGCTCCTGTGTTGGGTGCATGCATGTTTATAAGTGTTAAGTCTTCTTGGTGGAGAGTCCCTTTTATCATTATATACTGCCCCTTTGTGTCTCTCTTTACCAGTTTTATCTTGAAGTCTACTTTGTCTGATATAAGTATGGCAACCCCTGCTTTCTTTTGTTTACGCTTAACTTGGAATATTGTCTTCCATCCCTTTACTCTGAGCCCATGTTTGTTTCTAGAGTTGAGATGTCTTTCCTGGAGGCAGCATATTGTAGGGTCTTGTTCTTTAATCCATCCTGCCACTCTGTGTCTTTTGATTGGAGAATTCAATCCATTTTCGTTTAGAATGATTATTGATATATGAGGGCTTAATACTACCATCTTATCCCTCGTTCCCCAATTCTTCTGCATATCCTTTGTTTTTCATCCTGTGTATTTCGGACTTCCAATTTGATTAGGTAGTTTTCTCTGTTGGTTTTCTGCTTTCTCTCCTTGTTTATCATAGATGTCTCTGTTCTAATTATTTGTTTAGTAGTTACCCTTAGGTTCATATAGAAAATCTTGTAGTTAGATGGTCCATTTTCTGATAGCCTCTTGTTTCCTTAGACTATACTGATTCCATCCCTTTCCGCCTCCCCTTCTAAGTTATTTCTGTCATATCTTTTTCCAACTTGTGTTGTGAATTTGTGGTTAAAAAGATGAGATCATTTTTGTTTTGATGTTTTCCTTTTCTTTATCCTTGATGTTAGAGTTAAGTGTTTGCTAACCTGATCTGATAGAGAGCTGCCATTTTCGTATTATTGCCTACCTATTCATCTCCTTGCTCAAGGCTTTGTAGCCCCTTTCCGGTTTTTTTCTTTTTTTCAGGTATGAGGTCTTTCTTGAGGATTTCTTTGTTGGGGGGGGACGTGTCTTGTGGAAATGAACTCCCTTAGCTTTTGTTTATTTGGGAAAGTTTTTATTTCTCCATCATATTTGAAGGAGATTTTTGCTGCCTAGACTATTCTTAGCTGGAAGTTTTTGTCTTTCAGGATTTTGAATGTATCATTCCACTCTCTCCTAGCCTGTAAGGTTTCTGCTGAGAAATCCACTGAAAGCCCGATAGGGGTTCCTTTGTAAGTTTTCTTCTGCCCAGCTCCCCTTAGCATATTTCTTTGTCCCTGACCTTTTGCCAGCTTCACTACTATATGCCTTGGAGTGGGTCTTTTTACATTGACAAAGCTAGGAGATCTGGAGGCCTCTTTCTCAAGGATTTCCAGCTCCCTCCCCGGATTTGGGAAGTTCTCAGCTATTATTTCTTTGAACAAGCTTTCTGCTCCATTCTCCTTCTCTTCCCCCTCTTGAATACCTATAATCCTTGTGTTGCATTTCCTGATTGAGTCAGATATTTCTCTGAGAGCTTCTTCATGTCTTTTTAGTCTTAGTTCTCTCTTCTCCTCCCTCTGAAGCATTTCTATAGTATTATCTTCTAATTGGCTGATTCTCTCCTCCATATTGTCAGCTCTGTTGTTTAGGAAATCCAGATTTTTCTTTGTTTCATCCATTGTGGTTTTCATGTGTAACAATTCTGATTGGTTCTTCTTTATGGTTTCAATCTCCTTTGTGAAGAAGCTCCTGAATTTGTTAATTTGTCTTTCTGTGTTTTCTTGTAACTTGTTGAGTTTTTTTATCATAGCTGTTTTGAATTCTTTGTCATTTAGGTTATGGATTTCTCTTCCTTCAACGTTGGTTTCTGGGTGCTTGTCACTTTCCTTGTGTTCTGGGGCTTTAATATTCCTACTCATACTGCTTGATGGGGTAGATTTTTGCTTCCTCCTGTTGTTTTTATCAGATCACAGCTGCCATGTACTGCCACTGGATGGAGATCAGGCACTGTGTATTCTGGGCCTGGCACGATCAGGGGCTCCAGCCACTGACTGCTTTTCTCTCTGAGCGACTGATCGATGGCAGTTCTGGAGCACCAGGCAGGGGGAGGGGTACTCTCCTTTTCCAGTGCTTCCCCCAGCCCCTCCTTGTCTCTCTGAATGGAGCTCTGGGTGATTGCAGGACTGTGCACTTTCCCTTTCTCTGCCACTGCTGCCAAGCTCTCCGTGCCATGCTGTGGACAATTCTGGGGCTGCAGTACTGAGTGGGGGCAGGGCATCTCTCTTATCTGCGCTCTTTCCCTTCTGTGGCTGCCACTCTCTCTGCACTGAGCTTCGAACAACTCTGGGGCTGGAGTACCAGGTAGGGGCTGGACGCTCTCTCAGCCATGCCCTTTCCCCTCCATTGCTGCCACTGTCTCTGCACTGAGTTCCAGATGGCTCTGGGGCTGCACACTTTCCCCACCACCACTAGCCCCCTCACTGCACTGTGCTCTGGATGATTCTGGGACTGTAGTAGGGTGGGGATGGGGCACCCTTCTCACCTGCACCCTTCCCGCTGCCACAGCCTGTCTCTCACCACAGAATTCCTGTGGATCAGCTTCCACTTCCTCCGGAGGATCCAGCCCCACCACCACCTTCAGGCGTATGGCTGTGTGGGTCTCCCAAACATCTTTTGTGACGTGTATATGTCGTCTGTTGGTGTATGAATGTCCCTTTGGTTGTATCTTAGAGGGGAGAGTCCAAGGGAAGAAGTCACTCCACCATGATGCTGATGTCACCCTTGAGCTTTTATTCTTAGTGCTTAAAGGTAACTACTTCAGTGTGAGATAATGAAGAGAAAGCTTTAGAGCATTTGAAATCAGTTCTTTACATATGTGTCTAATTTCTGAGATAGAAACTGATTTCTATTAAAGTTATTTGGTTTTTTGAAGTTATTTAAGTAATATAATGTTTATTTTCAACTTTTTTCTGTAAAGTATGTATTTTAATAAATTTTCTGTAGTCTTTTAGTATGGTTTTGACAGTTTTATATAATAAAAGAAGAAAGAACCATATTCCCAATATCCAAATACTACATTTAATTTAACTTAATTTTGTCGTGGGCCCTTCCAGTTTTTATTCAAATATACATTGCCTGTATTTTTATTGTGGCTCTGATAGCATACAGATGATTTTATCTTCTGATGTCTTTATTTAATATTGTATATACTCTTTGTAAATTTTTATTTATTATTATCAGTGGTTATATTTCATTGATATGAAGTCAGTCAGATTGATTGCATTCTTATAAATGTCTTTTTAAAAAATCATGCCCTGGAATCAAAATTTCTTTGGAGATATATTTATTTCTTCTCATGGAGTTCAGTGAAATACGGATTCACCATAAAGATATTCATCAATATGAAATGTAGACTTTTCAGATTTTTGTTTATTCCAAAATGGTTTTTACGAATACAGTCCATTTTAACAATTGGTTTATACACATACAGAATCTACGTCCTACCAAGGAATGAAATTACCATGGAGAGGAGGGGTGTTATTAGCTCAATAAGGAATATACACTTCGGTGGAGTTGTAGAAATACAGTCATCCTGTTTCTTGACCAAGTTTTAGCCTGACAGAATGGAGAGATCAAAACTCTTGGTGAGATGGGACCAATGATATAAGAGAAGGCTCCTTTGTGTATATATATACCACATCTTCTTTATCCTTTCATTTATCGATGGACACTTAGGTTGTTTCCATATCTTGGTTATTGTAAATAATACTGCAATGAACAGTGAGATGTGTATATCTTTTCGAATTAGTGTTTTTATTTTCTTTGGATAAATACACAGAAGTGAAATTGCCAGATCATATGGTAGTTCTATTTTTAATTTTTTGAGGAACCTCCATAGTGTTTTCCATAGTGGTTATACCAATTTTCATTTCCACCAACAGTGCACAAGGGTTCCCTTTTCTCCCCATCCTCACCAGGACTTGTTAATTCTTGTCTTTTTAGTAGTAGCCATCTGAGAGGTGTGAGGTAGTATCTCATTGTGGTTTTGATTTGCATTGCCCTGATGATTAATGATGTTGAGCTTCAATAAAACAAAAGAAGGCTCCTCAGCTTTGGGCAGGATCGTAGCCAAGTGTTTAATCTGTTTTTTCGTATGGCTGATGGAATCAAATAATATGTTGGTTTTCTTAATGTTTCCTCTCATTTCAGTTAATATTTATTCAGTATGCAAGAGCAGCATGCTGTGGAATTTTCAGATTCCAGTTAATCTGAATAATAGATACCATTCTATCAAATATTCTGAATGACTGATAAATAATTTAGATGATTGTTATAAGTGTTTTGGATTTCAGGCAAGGTTGTTGCCCTTAAAAATTTTAGGCAAATAAGCATGATTTTCTAAACCAGACCATTGAGAAGTAAATAATAACCAGCACTTGAAATATCATATAGCTTAATTAAAAACATTTCACTTAAAACTAAATCTGTATGCACAACAGTGTGAATGTACTTAATGCCAAAGAATTGTACACTAAAAAAATGGTTTAAATGGTCAATTTTATGTGTATTTTACCACAATGAAAAAAATAGAAAAAAATTTAAGAGGAATATTTTTAAAAAAGAAAAAAGGAAATGGCAATCAAATATGTGAAAAGTTTTTTGAATCTAACAAAAGAATTGAAGGAAAAAACTAAATGTCTAATTATTTTAATTATGATTTTTAAAATATTTTTTCTTTGGTTTTTACGTAACTTATATTTCTTTTGAAAAGCCTTATTTTTTTCCCAGAAAATCTAAAGCATATTTTGGATTCAGATTCATAATGGCTTTTTGGAATTTTTAATTTAACTTCCTATTAAGCTTGAAAATGAAAAGTTTATAAGGAAAACCATAACCACTTGATGATACTGTCTATCATTTTTTAATTGCAAAACGTTAAGCTAATATGGATTGGTATTATTACTCAGCATATCATAAAAATAGTTGCATGTCATAAAAACTTTCTTTACTCCAGTTCTCATAATAATCGCTTATTTTTTTAAAGGCCTCTGTTAAAACAAGGGAGTAATTATTAAACCACCAGAGGGAGCTCCATGAATATGTTTCAGTATTTTGGTTCTGATTTTAAAAAAGAAACACAAAACAAAACATTTCTCCAAGTATGGATGTTTTATGTTACCATATTTTTCTCTTCTGTGTAGAAATAGTGTTCTGAAAATACCTGTATGATCTGAGAGGAACAGCTTGGGATTTTTATTTCACAAATATTTGAGTATCATATATAAGGCAAATGGAACATCAAAAGATGAATATCATTTTTGCCTTCATATAACTTACCCAATAGTATGTAGGTGTATTAGTTAAACATTTTCTTCTTCTTTTTGCACACTATTGTGTAATCTAGTAAAAACCTGGTTATTTATAGTGAGATGCTGTATTATTTGCATTAATATTTTTTAATTGTTTGGTATTGTGGTTCACAAATTTCGATACCAGTGCCAGACCAGCTACCTAAGAGTTAACCTGTCAAACTTGGCAAAATATGGCATGCAGGGCTCTAGCTCCAGATATTATGATTCAGTAACTCTTGGAGATATGTGTTTTTTAAAAGCTGCTTTATTGAGATGTAATTCACATCCTATACAATTCATCCATTTAAAGTTTTGAATTAAATGACTTTTAGTGAGGTCACAGAGTGTGCAACCATCACCACAATCAATTTTAGAACATTTTCATCACCTCCCCAAAAGGTCTTTTTCCCGTTAGCATTCATTCCCCATTCTTTCCCCACCCCTGTAGTCCTAGGCAACCGCTAATCTACTCTCTCTATAGATTACTTATTCTAGATGTTTTATGTAAATGAATCATACAATGTGTGGTCTTTTGTGACTGGCTTCTTTTACTTAGCATAACGTTTTCAAGGTTGTAACATGTATCCATGTTGTAGCGTGTGTCAGTACTTCATTTCTTTTTATTGCTAAATATTCCTTTGTATGGAAGGAATATATATTTTTATAAAACTCTTGTGTAACATTCCCACCAGTTTAAATTCTGTATACACAGAACACACTTCGAAATGTTAGCTGTGTGTTTGTAATACAATAAAGAGCATTACCTAAAATTGTTTTTTTTTCTTGTACTTCAGTCATAGTGCCCATAGAGCTCTCTCTTGACTATTTTAAAATTGGACTGTGCTATCTATTAGTCGTGACAAAACCATGACTTTTAGTTGAATTTTAGTGGGTGAAAAACAGGGACTTTTTCTTTTAAGTAATATATGGAAAGTAACAGACTCTACTACACAAAGTATTTTATGGAACTTAGGGGTGTGTGTGTGTGTACGTATGTGTATGTTCAATGAGTCTGGGTGTGAAATATGTTTCTTACTTTGGGTTACTTTTAGAAAAAGTTTGAAAGCTATCGTTATTTAAATATTTCAGGGGCCAGCCCCATGGCCGAGTGGTTAAGTTCACATGCTCCACTGCCGCGGCCCAGGGTTTCACTGGTTCAGATCCTGGATGCAGACGTGGCACCGCTCGTCAGGCCACGGTGAGGTGGCATCCCACATACCACAACTAGAAAGACCTACAACTAAGATATACAACTATGTACCAAGGCGGATTTGGGGAGATAAAGCATAAAATAAATAAATAAGTATTTCAGTATTATTGTC
Source organism: Equus quagga (assembly GCF_021613505.1). Lineage (NCBI taxonomy): Eukaryota > Metazoa > Chordata > Mammalia > Perissodactyla > Equidae > Equus > Equus quagga. The sequence continues at coordinate 54,805,914 of NC_060269.1, read as the reverse complement.
ATCTCAACCCTAGTGTCTTTTCTGCAGTTAAGTGGTGAGTTATATGGTTAGCTTAAATAAGAGTTAAATTGAAATAACTAACGAAAGTTAGAGGTTAGGAGTTAGGAACTAATAATGCAGTGAGGGCGTGGGATAGTCCTGGGAACCTACTGCTTGGGTCATTTTGTCAAGGAGTAAACTTACTATTTAGTCATGCTGTGAGGTTTATTATATAGCTTTTAGTTAAAACATATTGGTTTTTATTTTATTTTATTAGTATTATTTTTTTAAGATTTTATTTTTTTCCTTCTTCTCCCCAAAGTCCCCCGGTACATAGTTGTATATTCTTCGTTATGGGTCCTTCTAGTTGTGGCATGTGGGACGCTGCCTCAGCGTGGTTTGATGAGCAGTGCCATGTCCGCGCCCAGGATTCGAACCAAGGAAACACTGGGCCACCTGCAGCGGAGCGTGCGAACTTAACCACTCGGCCATGGGGCCAGCCCCAGTTAAACCATTATTGTATCAATGAAATGGATTTGTTTTATGATGGTCTTTTGATTAAAATGCCTAAGCACATTATAAGAAAATCATTACATTCATTTTATGAGTTTATCAGCCCATTGGGTGGTGTTACATATTCTAAATATCATCTTTTTATTGTGCTCGTATTAAATAATGTATTCATTAAAATAAATTAGTTGCATTTCATAAGGAGGAAATTATGTTTAAATTATATGTCATTTTGCTCTCTAAGGAAGCAGGAACTTTAAACATATTTTTACATTTTTTTTAATAAAAGTAAACTTATATGTGCCTTTCTAGTTCTCTTTTATATATTGTGAGGAATATAATATTTTAACAGTGATATATTTCTGAAATTAATTTTATTTCATATTGATTGAGCGTCATATTTATTTTGTAATATTCTGAATTTGCTTTCAGAATTTTGGTCATTTTACAAAATTTAGAAAATTGAAGCAATAAGTGCTTCATAACATTGACTTCTGCTAAAATACTGCTGCTATTATAATGAAGTTGTTAGTGGAGATGCGTTTAATGATTTAATCAAATGCTGAATTATTTTAATAATAACACAAATGACCATTGAAGTAATTTTTTAAAGTAGTATCTGCTTTCTTTTGTATTGAAACCCAACATAGGTAAATAATTTTGTGCAGTGTTCCTTTGTATATTCATTTTTTTCTAAGGTAGCTGAAAAATGTAAAAACTGGTGGTATGATACATTACTTAGAGTTTCCTGCAAGTACTTGTAATCTTTTTTGGTATGTAGAACGTATTTTGAATTGTTTGAAAAATTGATCATACAGTACGCTTAACCTTGATTACAAAATTTGAGTAGTTGGCAAAGGATTAAAAAAAAAGGAATACCATGGGTCAGTTACACTTATGAGCATACATGCAGAACTCCTAAAAAGTTTTTTTTTAAAAGGCAAATGAAATCAAGCAATTTATTAAAAGAACAATTTAATGTTTATCAAATAGAATTCATTTCAGGAATACCAGGGATGATTCAATAGTAGGAAACTGATTACTGTAATTTCACTACATTGGCAGATTAGAAGAGAAAGACTATGTGTAAATTATCTTAGTGGATACTGAAAGTTCAGTAAAATTTAACACATTTTTGTTTTAAAAACTTCTTTCGTTGTATACATTAAACATGTACAACTTTTTGTATGTCAATCATACCTCAGTGAAGTAGTTTAAACAACAAAAACTTCTTTGATTCAAGAAATAGAAGGGAGAGTACTTAACTTGATATGGTTATATATATACCAGAAACCTCTGTCAGGCATTATACATAAGATGAACAATTGGAAGCATTACCAATAAAGTCAGTAACAAGACAAGGATATTTGCTATGATTGCTGTTGTTTAATATGCCAGAAGTCCTGGTGAATGCAATTAAAAAGAGAAAGAAATGAGAAACTTAAGTATTTGGAGAAAAGAGAAAACATAGACATTATTTACAGATTATATGATTACCTATATAGAAAATGCTAGTGAAGCAGCAAAAAACTATTAGTGAATTCAGTAAAGGGACCTGATAGAAGTTCAACATGCAAAAATGAATAATCAGTTAGAAAATGATTGGGACAAACTCTTGCAAATACTTTAGAATAGACCTAATGAAGAAAGTAGAAAATAACTGTGAAAGAAAGGAAGCAACATCAGTGTGATACTGTATATCAACAAAGAAAGCAAATGTAGATACAAACAATAACATAGATGAATCCTGCAAACAATGTTGAGCAACTAAGCAAGATACAAAACAATATGTATTGTGTAATTCTGTTAATATAAAACTCAGAAAAAAACTAAACTGTAGTGTTTAGGAAGGCATGTATAAGTGGCATAACAATAAAGAAAAGCAAGATGATAATGACAAAAGTCAGGATGGTGGTTACCTCTGTGTTAGGGATAACTTGTGGAAGGGCAGGTAGAGGGTTTGTGGAGGTTGGCAATATTCTATTTCTTGACTTGGGTGGTAGTTACGTGGGTATTTCCTTTATATTTGCTAACCTCTGTGTATATCTTTTGCCTACTTTTCTATAGGTAACTTTATACCACAGTAAAAAAAGCAAAAGGGGAGATGGATAAGTGGAACAGAATAGAGAATTCCAGAAACTGACCCATATATGTGAATGTATTATATGATTAATAAAGCATTTCAAATCAATGCGGAAAAAGATGTATCAGCCAATAAATGTTTATGAGATAATTGGATTTTCTAGAGAAAAACAGTTAGATTCCTAACTCATTCAATGAACAAAATTTATTCCAATAGATCTAGAAACAAAAATCTAACTGTAAATATTTAAAAATCTAAATATAAATTAAAAGATCTAAATATAAAAATGAAACTAAGTGGCAGAAGCAAGTATAATACTGAGATGTAGTATGTCTTCCTTAGAAAAACAGTATATGCAAATCGTAAAGTAAAAGATTGGCAAATTTAACTAAATATAAATTACAAATTTTCATGCAGTGAAAGATACAATAAACAGCAACTAAAAGACAGAATGGGAAAAAATATTTGCAACATCTGTAAGACAGTCTTATTTTCTGTAATATACAGAGCTTTTAAAATTGAACACCACCAAAATTGGATGAACAATTAGTATATAAAAGAAGAAATGTAAATATCTAATATACTGGAAAATGTTCTCAGCCTTTCCAAAGAGCAGAAATTCAAGATAGATGGATAATATCCAATATTTGTGGTATTGTGGGGAAATGAGTTCTTTGGTAGGAGTAAAATTTGATGCAGGCTTTCAGGAGGGCAATTTTTCTCAACATTTATGTTTTCGCTCTATAATTCCATGTTTAAAAAAATTGCCCTTTTGAACTACCTGCTTATGGCTCAAAGATGTATGTATAAGGAAGTTCCTTATAGCGTATAGAGTAGGAAAAAATTGGAACCAACCCAATGTCTATCCCTAGAAGGATGGATAAATAAATTATATCCATAGTATGGAATATTGCCATTGTTAGTTTCCTTACCATGATGTGGAAATTTCAGGAAACATTGTTAATAGTAAAAGACATTTTTCCATCTAATAATACATTATTACATTTATGTAAAAAGTGTAAAAAGCTAAGATTCTATGTTTGTAAATGATTATGTGTGAATTTAAGTGCATAAAACAATGGAAGGATACTCATGAAAATATTAATAATGGTTACCTCTGGAGGTGGAGTGAAGTAGACTAACTTTTTACTCATGTTTGAATTTTACATAGTGAACATATTTTGTGTAATTAATTTTTTTTTTTAGAAAAATTTCTCTCTTCAATGTTGGGCTTTCTAAATAACATTGTATTTTCATGATATTAGAAAACTTAAAATTAACATCTGTGTCTGAGGACAAAACTTTACCTGATGATTAGGCAAGAATGCTTTTCCACAGTTTCTTTTAATCTAATGTCTCTTTTTGTTTAACAAACAGCATATCAAACACTACAGTGGTTCTTTATTTTTAGGGATAGTATATTTTGAAAGAGAGTTATAGCAGTATTGGCTTTACCTTTTTTCTTATTTTAAATTTCCATGAATTTGAATTTTTTAATTGGGTACCTCAAAATCCTTATCTAATTTGTAGTTTTACTTTTTGTCCAGGCCCATCAAACTCCAGTGAAGAAAGTGAATCCTGGAGAAGAAAGGAGGAAAATGTTTGAGGTATAAAGACATCTGTCTGCTTATTTTAAAGCTTTGCCAAAATAATTATTAAAAAAAGAAACAAAATCTTACATAGAAAACCTCCAAACCTTTCCTCCTTATTTCTTTCAAACAAATACCTCTAACATTTCTCTTTTTTTTAACCTCCCTGGGCATGCCTCTGCCATTGGTGTACTAACTTTCCTGAGGAAAATAGAAAAAGTAGGAATTATTATTGATTAAAATGTTTTTATTCTTTTTTTTCAAGGAACCAGCAAGAAAAGGAAGATTGGAATTTATTGAAAAAGAAAAGAAACAAAAGGAACAGGTAGTTTTTTTGCTCTTATTTTCTTCCCTTGCCAAATTATTGATAATAGTTTGAAAAGTTCTAAGAAGCTTGTCTTTAAAATTGTTACAGATTAGTTTAATAAAGGCTGAACAGATGAAAAGGCAAGAAAAGGAAAGGGTAAGAGATAATCCATTTTTCCATGGTATATTCCACCCCTCTTCACACACATACTTCCTTTTTAAAAGAAATACATTGATTTCCATTTTATTAGTAAATGTATGCGATGTGTTTTCTGTTAAATACTTGAAATGGTGTTTTGTTTGTTTCTTATCCCCAAAAGTTGGAGAGAATAAACAGAGCCAGGGAACAAGGATGGAGAAACGTGCTAAGTGTTGGTGGAAGTGGTGAAGTAAAGGTAGGCATTTGATACCAATATATATAGTAGTATCATACTGCTGCTATTTTTCTCCAGTTTCAACTTGCTCTTTAAAATGTACATAAATGACTTTTATTTTTTTAGTTTACGTTTACTTTTTACCTAGAATTCTTCAGTGTCTATTAAGAATTCTTAGGGGCCAGCCCAGTGGTGTAGTGGTTAAATTCACACACTCCACTTTTGTGGCCCAGGGTTCACCAGTTTGGATCCTAGGCGTGGACCTATGCACTGCTCATCAAGCTGTGCTGTGGCAGGCATCCCACATATAAAATAGAGGAAGATGGGTACAGATGTTAGCTCAGGGCCAATCTTCCTCAGCAAAAAGAGGATTGGTGGCAGATGTTAGCTCATGGGTAATCTTCCTCAAAAAAAACACAAAAAAACAAAAGCAGCAGTAAACAGGATTGATTTTTTATTTTAAAAAAAGCTTAGTTTTCCTTCATGTGTTTGATATGTAATATGTGACACTGTTAAAATTGCTTAAAAGGTTTGATGTGAAGGTTGTGATTCACCATTCCTGCCAGAGGAATCTTCTTAAAATCATATGCAATTTGTCACACCCCTGCCTAAAATCCTTCTGTAGCTTCTTGTAGCCTTAAAGATTAAGTTTTCAGAAGACCCTTATTAATCTGCTCCTGCCAGTCTCTCCAAACTTATCTCCATCTGTTCCCTACCACACACGGTGTACTGTAGCCTTTGGAACTAAAGACTATAACTGTAGTTTCCTTACTGTGTGTAGCCTGTTAAATCTCTGTCTTTACAGTTGTGTTTCTCTTGATAACGCCCCTCGCTTCCTCCTCACTCCCACCTCTAGCCGTTTACCTAGATAACCAATTACCTAGCTAACCATTTACTTAGATATGTTAATTGAAACATTTCCTTTGGGTAGAGCCAGACTGTATAACCTTGGACAAGTTACTTCTTTCAGCCTTAACTTCTTCATTTGAAAAAAAAAATTCAACAACAGTGCCTGGAGCTTGGCTAGCAAGGGCTCATATGTTAACTTGCTCTTCCTTTCTTTGTTCTGCCAGTCTGAATCTTGCATTTCTTCCTTTGTTCTTGTAGCACCCTTTGCATATCTATGGTAGGCCAAATTCTAAGATGGTCTCCCAAACTCCTGACCCCTGATGTACATACCTTGTTTATTTCCTCCTTGAGTGTGTGTGGAACCTGTGAATATGGTGGTATAGTGGTTCCCTTGTTTAGATTATGTTCTATGGCAAGTGGTGGTGGGATAGTCGCTCCTGTGATTACCTTAACATTTTATAAGACTGCTCATAGCAGGCGAGAAGGGGAGAAGAGAGTCAGAGAGATGTACTTCTGCTGGCCTGGAAAAAAGCAAACATTTACGTCCAATGAAATATAGATGGCCTCTAGGAGTTAATAGTGGTTTCTGGGCAACAACTAGCAAGAAAGGTCGCCTAGCCATTACAGCCACAAGAAAATGAATTCTGCCAAGAACCGCATGAGCTTGGAAAGAGGATTCTGAGCCTCAGATGAGAATTGCAGCCCTGGCTGACACCTTGATTTCTGCCTGGTGAGATCCTGAGCAGAGAACCCAGCTGACTGTAGCAAGACTCCTGAGCCAGGGAAACTGTGAAATAATAAATGGGTATTGCCTTAAGCTGCCGAGTCTGTGGTAATTTGTTACACAACAGTAAAAAATGAGTACACTGTTATTCCTCTGTATTATAATTTTAATTTGTATCATCTGTTCACCTATTAGTCAGCCTGTCTTTAAACTGTGAATTCTCCTGAGGCATGCTCATTAAACTTGATATTTAGGTGTCCGATTAGGTATTTGTAAAATTGAAATGATTACCATTCTTACCTGTTTCTCTTCCCTGTCAATGCAAATAATCCATAACTAATCTATAAATCAAAATTGGGGTGAGTTTATTATGAGCCAGATCTGAGGACTAGCCTGGGGTCCTCCTTCCCCGAGGAAGGAAGGGCATCAAAGAAGTGAGGTGTACAGAAGGATTACACACCATCTTGGAACAAAGAGCATAACATCACATGTGATAGGAATGTCCCTTTTACACCAGTCATGAGATTGCCTAGCTGGCACAGCACAGCTATTCACACAGCAGGTAGCAGGTAGCAGGTCTGTTGTCTCGAGCTGGGTGGTCACAGGGTGGGTGCAGCAATCCATTTCTAGCCTAGTGAGAGATGCTTATCCTTGTCTACAAAAATAATCCATAACCAATCTGTAAATGAAAATTTGGGTGAGTTTATTCTGAGCTGAAATCTGAGGACCATGGCCTGGGGCCTTTCTTCCCAAAGGAAGAAAGGGCACTGAAGAAGTGGGGTGCACAGAGTGGTTATATACCCCCCAACAGGGTGTTTCACATATGATTGAAATGTCCCTCCCACAATAGTCACAAGATTGCCCTGTTGGCACAGCGCTTGATGGACACAGCAGGTAGTGGGTCTGCTATCTTGGTGGGCGTAGCAGGAGGCAAGTCGATTGTCTGGAGCTGGGTGGTCACAGGTGAGCACAGCAATCAGTTTCTAGCCTAAGGAAAGATGCTTAATCCTTAAGGAGACGCCAACATTGGGAGGGGGAGGGAAGTTGCACCTTTATCTCAAGGGCCTTTGTTCTTGCCATAGGGAAAATCTAAAGCAGATATACAATGCATGCTCAACAGCCGCAGTCAGGACCTTTTGGAAAGACAAGGTCAGGCTGAATTAGGTTTATACCAAATGGCTTCCTCATATTCTCCAATATATCCTATTGCTTGCCATTTTTATTTGTCATCCTTAAGGAAATGCCAATGTGGGGTAAGTTGCATCTTTATCTTAAGGGTATATGTTCTTGTCTTGGGACATAGCAAATGCTTAAAGCAGATATCCAACGCATGCTCAATGGCCATGTCAGGTCCTTTTGGAAAAACAAGGTCAGGCCGAATTAATTTTACACCAAATGGCTTCTTCATATACTCTTGTAATATATCCTATTGTTTGCCATTTGTTTATCATCCCCAAAAGTTATACATTGAATAAAACTTTGGTTTGTCTATTTTATGTAGACCTAAATGTTTTGTCCTGGCTTTCTTGATTTGTTTTTTCAGTCTCTTGAGATGCACAAGTTTTTCATATTACATATCAATAATTCAGTAAGAGTCACTCTTTCTAATTCTGTATTAATGTAGACATACAGTTTTTTAGTAGTACAATTTTGTACTTTACTGTTTTTGTACTTTAGTATCTACTTTACTATGAAGTAGAATTTATTACCTCCTGAATGATAAGAATTTATCATTTATCAGACAGAATTTGGCCCATTCTAAGATAACTAACCCTATATCTTATCTGATTGTCAAGTGAAAACTTACCAAGGTGTAGGCCCTCAGATTTTGTCAAGCGTTTTATATCAAGTCAACGGTCAGTATTGAGAATTTGATTTTTTCTTCCTGCTTTGCATAGGTCTTCTTCTATGTGATATCTTTTTTCCCTATGATGAATAAAGCTGTATTTAATCTGAAAGTCCAGTTTTATCAGTATTGTTTCATAACTAATTGAGATAATTTTTCAACAGTGTTAGATACTATGTGCTTAATGGATTTCTGCTTCACTTTATAAACTTATGTTACTGAACCAGGTTCGTTTTTGCCTGCTGCCCAGAAAGCCAAACACCAAGACGGCAAGACTGCAGCAGAGAGAGTTTAATCACAAGGCAGCCATGTGAGGAAGCGACAGCCTGAGCCTCAAATTCGCTTGCCCAAACCTAGGGACTTGGGGATGTTTATGGGATGGGGGCAAGGTGGTCTAAAATGTGGAGAGAGGTGATTGGAGGTGAGGTAATTGATGATCTGCGCAAGTGTGGTCAGACTTCATCCCTCTTCATAGGACATGTGTTCACCAAATGTGGCATTAGTGTGATCTGAGGGTGGAGTTTTTAGCCTCTTGACGTCAAAAGGTCACCTATCAGACATCTGCGCAGGCCTAGTTGATGAGTTGGTGGTCTCAACCAGCCTGAAGTGGACAAGGAGTTCTAATTCCTGAAAAACAGCTCGCACACCCATTACCATGGTGATCCAGGCTCCAGGGAGATGTTATCTATAGGAACCCAGTGGGAATCAGCTAGCATATTGCCTAAGCAGCACCGTTAACAATGGCATCAAACAGCCAAAAGCTGCAATCAGTAATTGAAGAAGGAAAAAAAACTTTAGTTCCTCGCTACTTAATCATCAATGGCTAACTCTGCCAGTTTCACATACATTGTGCTTTCATTGAGGATTAATTTCAGTGAGGAGCATTGAGAGTTTTGAGGAGCAATTTATTTTTCCTGACTTAAAAAGCAAATTCTATGCTAGTTTCTGTACTTATTCCCCATGGGGTTTGAAATATTTAACTTTTTAGGCTGTTTGATTTCTGTACAGTTGATAAGGACCTGGAGGCTTGGTATAAAGTGAGTCAAATTAAGGAGATCCCCAAAATAAAAACAAAAACTGAACGAACATTAAGGGAAATATTTCAAAATCAATGTTATTATTATATACCTCTAAGTAATAAGATATTCGCAGTACAATTAACTGTCTTTGATTATTTAGTATCTGAAAAATCTGGGACTTTTTTGCTTTATCCATTTTTGATGTATCTCTTATGAATGTGTGTTTTTGGAAAAATTATGAAATATTCCACAGATATAGTTTGATCATGTGATCATAATATGTAAGAGGTGTATCTGTTGTTGAATAGAAATATATTGGAATACTATTCAACAATAAAATGGAGTAGCCTGTTAAATACATGTAACAACGTGAATCAAACAAAAACATCATAGTGAGTGAGAGAAGCCAGACACAAGACTATGTATTGCATGATTCGATTTATATAATATTATAGAAAAGGCAAATCCAATCTATAGGGCAGACAGATCAGGGGTTGCTGGAGTGAGGGAGCATTGGAACATGAGGGAACTTTTTGGGGTGATGAATATGTGTTTCATTATGCTATTGGTTACACGAGTGTATATATTTGCCCAAACACCAATTTGTGCTTATAATTGGTGAATAAGGTGATTTTTAAAGATCATATTGCTTCAGTACTCTAGTATAGTATTTTCAACATTATTTTGAGTTTGGGCATCCTTAGAGTTGTTTATATACTTTTGTTTTTGCTAAAGAAGAAACATTAGAACACTCAAATTCAGGTTAAGATGATGTTAGCACCAGAGTAAACTCAAAGAATAACCAGTCTCAGAGGAGAAGTGACCACCTTTTACCAGAATTCCGATTCTGATTCTTGCCTTGAGATGCATGTTTTGAAGATGTGTGTGGGAATCGCCTTGGTAGAGCTTCCTGCCAGCAGTTTTTTCTAGCAATGTGATTGCTAGTATAATTTCTAAGTTCTAGCAACTTTTATCTCTTACGATTCAAACATACTTAGTTATCTGTATTTATCTTGAGCTGATTTTTTAAAAGTCAAGCTTTTTTGTAACATTGTGTGCAGCTTACTGTGTCAAGATATTAACAAAAATTTTATCTCATTGTGTACACTGAAATTTCTTTTATTTAATTCTAATATTTTTCTTTGGATCTTTTCTTAGCCAGACTTCTTCCTTAAGATGTTATCACTTGGAAGCTCTTCTTCCTTTACTGTCTCTAGCTTGTGTTCTCATCACTTCACAAAAAAATGTTTTTTTTTTTAACGCTATCAATCAACTTTAGTCATATCAGTTTGTGTTATTTTCAGTGCTGTTGCTCTCAGCATTTGAGGTTATTGATTTCCTCTTCTCAGTGAAATTCTTCCATGATGACTTCTGTAGCATACACTTATTTACTTTGAACTTATCCTTTTCTGCCATCTCTGTTTTCTAACCATGAGTTTTCCATGTGCTTGAGTTTTTATATCTCTGAGGATGCATCCTTGTGTCTTGGCCTTTATTGGTTGTCATTTGTACAGGGAATCCACAGCTCCCTTCTTCGTTTACTTTTTTGTTGATTGTCTTTACTTCTAGGCTTCTTGGCTTGGTGTCAATGTTACAAGCCTTCTAATCAGTTCCTCTACTTTTTGCTTTCTCTTAGTCTTATCTTGAATAATCTGTCTTATTTGACCTTCTTTAAAACCATTTTGGAATGCTGCTTTTGCTAGAAAGTTTATAATTGCTTTCTGTTGTTTGTTATATGAACTCAAATACCCAGGCTGGATAGCAGTTAGCTGTACCAACCTTTTATGATCAAGCTTAATGCTCCCTATTTGCCTTCCTTCTAATTATATTTGTCTTCATACTTCCTTCCTCACTCTACTACCAACACCCGAATATATACATACATTACTTATTTTTACATTAATACTTTGGCTCCTATTTAATCATTTGATCTTTTTTTACATTGCATTCAAGGCTAGGTTGAACAATATCTTTCTCCAATGCTGTTTAAAAAATTTTTTTGAGGATTTTTTTTACTTCTGATAATTTTTTCCTATTTTATAAATTTGTTCAGTACTTACTACTTTAGAGTGTGCTTATAACCATTCATTTACCACAGGCGTGAGTTGGTTCTCTAGTTTTGTGCTGTTTCCCAACTTGTTTGTAAACTGCTTATGGATAGATATGATGTTTTGCCTCTTTTATTTATACCCTGAGTATGTTTCAATGGTTTTTATATCTTTTCTTGTTGAATTGAAGGATTTGGGGTATATTAAGTGCCATATGCAGATGCTTTTGTTAAATATAATTTTGAGTGTTAGAAAAGCAGTCTCTGCCTTACTTATAAGCTATACATATTTAAACAATATGATGAGATCACATAAAATGTATACTAGAAACTTGTTTTAGAACTTAAGATGAGATTTTTCCATATTTACATGAATTTAGTGACATTTTAAATTTTTGTTTGTTATATTAAATTATACTTTTTTGTTAGTAACAAAGTATACTACTATTTGGTTGTTAATAGTTGTAATAGGAAAACGTTTTGCTTTAGGTTATATGTTTATTAATATGTTCAAATTAGGTAATTGCATTTTAAAAGTCAAATGCTGACATTTTTTCTTTTGAGGATAGTGTGGGCATTTTAGGCCTCATGAGATAAACCTGTGAGAGCTCCTTGTTTCATTCCTAGGCTCCATTTTTTGGCAGTGGAGGGGCTGTGGCCCCATCACCTTTTCCTTCTCGAGGACAATATGAACATTATCATGCTATTTTTGATCAAATGCAGCAACAAAGAGCACAAAATAATGAAGCTAAATGGAAAGGAGAGACACGTGGCCGAAGGCTTCCAGAAAGGTATGACTATGTTCTGCAGAAGTTGCTTATGCTTTACTTTAGAGAAAGTGATGAAAGTCATTGTGCATATTTATCTACAGAGGAATTCCACCTGGAATACATCCAGGATTCCCTAATGGGGCTGCAGGTCATCACCATTTCCCTGATGCTGATGCTATTAGAAAAGCTTGAAAAGACTGAATGTCGTGTCTAAACAAGCCAATGCAAACAGGTTTTACTGTGATGATCCATAAATCATCTTCGTGTGTAATTTTGTCTTATGTCTTGTATAGCTCAGTACCTATACTTTGTGATGTTTTCTCCATTGATTACATAGAATATCTTTTGCTTCTGGATGCACTAATTTTCTCACTTTCAAATTTGGCCCTTGATTACATGTGGCAAACATGTAGGTCCTCAATTCTGCCTAAATTTTGTAGCATATTTAAATATTGTAGGCTGAATATACTATTTAAAGGAACATGTGATAACTTTGAGCCAACATATGGTGGTAATAACTTTATCCACTTGCTTGAAATAAATCAGAATATATTTAGATGGAATCACACATTATGTAAAACTCCAAAGCATGCTGTTTTGTCTTCCTTTTCTTCATCACTTAGAACCCCACTTTTCTCTTTGTTGTTTTGCTTGTTTTCACATTCATCTCTGATTTATGGCTCTCTATGATCCAGTTCATTAAATTTTTCCTTTTCTTTCATTGAATTAATTTAATGCGGTAGCAGTTAATAGTTTTAATTTTCACATCTCCTTTTTTCCTAACTATGCATATATTCTTTCTTAGACCTTTCCACTTCTATGAAATGTTCTGCTTAAGGAAAAGCAAATATTTTGTGAAAATTGTTACATTGCTTTTGCCTTGTCATTTTAAGGAAAATACTTTGAGTGTAATAAAAATCTTTATGATCCTCCTCAGTTATAAAAGATGGATTAAAATGTAGTTGAGCAGAGATAAATGATTGAAGTGAATATAAATTAACATTATGAATTATATAAAGCAGCCTGAAGTGTTAAGCTAATTGTAGATTCTCTCCATTTTTGAGGAAGGAAGACTACACACTCACACATATACATATGTTTTATTAAATGGCAGAGCAAATTTTGTGTGTGCCTTTTATCCTCTGGTGTTGTTGATCTTTCTAGTATATAATTTGTTTGGCTTTATTTTGTTTTATTTTAATCACATCTCCTAAAATAAGAATGTACATTGTAAAGAAAATGGGGAAAACTCTGCTATGCTTCTTCACACTGTTCATCATCCAGAATCTTTCTTAGTTCTTCACAGTTGGAGTGACAAATAATGGACTACATTGGGCCACTTGCATCCATCTCCTATTATAACCTTGAAATGTTTTCATATATGTATACTTGTGTTTCAAATTGTCTTAAATGGCTGTGTATCTCAAAAACCTCTTCTGCTATACCACACTTTCCATTCAACCTTTGAGCATTGGATATAGTTTCATTATTTTAATTTTCAGTCTTTAAACCATTTGTGGTTGTGAGATCATTTATCATTCCATTTATATCAACTTTGGTGGGCTTAGCAGTACTCAAACATATACATTTTTGTATGTTGCATTGAAGTTATTGAATTTATTACATATTATTTATTGATGATAGATATTATTTATTATATACCAAGTTATATTTATTCATCACAGCAACCCTTTGAATTAGATATTATTCTTCTAATAGATGTGAAATTCGGCCTTACAGAGATTTAAAACTTGTTGCATGGTCAGTCAGCTAGTAAGTGGTTTGGATTTAAACTAAGTTCATCTGACTGTAGAGTTCAGCTTCTTAAATATTGTTATGAAGATTTCTCAGCTTCTTTAGATTCTGCTAGCAAACCAGCTAAAGAGTTATTGATTTAGTTGGTTATAAAATTGTAAAACATTGGAAACTTTAAAAATAAAACGTGATGCCAAGTACTAAATGAACTTTCATATATATTGGTTAAATTTGTTTTGATTTTATCTGAGGATAAGGAAAATGGAGAATTAGTAGAATACTGTCATCAAGTATCATATAATTTTCAAAAGGCAGATTCTATATACTGGACTAGTTTTCTTCATGCTGACCTCAGCAAGATTAGAAGTAGGGCCTGCAAACATTTTAGAAGGAAGCAGTAATCACTTTGATGTAGTATAAATTCATGGAGAATAGATTATGTCAAATATATGTTTTATTTCTTTTTAGGGTTATAGGCTAGAACCTTAGTTCTCAAACTGTGTACTGAGGTGTCTTGGAGCATCACAGTGCCTTGGATATTTTACAATTTTGAGGGAAACACAACTACATCTGTTGGACAAAGCACAGACCACGACTGTTAAGCAGTTGGGACCTAACTATTTAATTAATGGAACTGCTAGGAATTTCTGCTGGCCTAGGGGCATTGTGGAAAAATTACTTAGTTACCTAGTAGAGTATATAAACTTCAGCAATATACTGTTGCCAGGGTGTCTCAATGTAGATAAGGTGAAGAAATATAAATAAAGATTATTAGATGGGTTAGTAGCTGGTTAAAGAATTGTATTCAGAGGATGCTGGTTAATATTTTGATGTCATCCAAATAAAAAAGTTTTAGAGGCTTGTCCTCAAACTGATCTTCATTTTTAAGGAGAGGCATAGAAGAAACATTCAAAGGATATAGTCATCATATTTCCAGAAGACATAATAGAAAGAAATAGTAAATATGCTGTGTGATTGATCAGGAAACAAAATAATCTTAGTAGACCTTAGCTACAACCAACTTGATTTAGATAAAATTTAACAGGAATAAATTTGATGTACTTTTGAGTCTGAAAAATTATCTGACCAAACAAATACATATTTAGAAAAGGTTTATAAGTAGCATAGATTAAAGAAATTGAACTAATGACCTTTCATTGCCCCTTGGATCAAATTGCAGCCCCTAAATGGCCTGCAAGTTCTCATAAAGGCCTGATACTTCCATGGCCTTATCTTGCTACTCTGTTTCTCCACTTCTGGGTGTGGAGAGGAAGACATCTTTTTTCTAATCCTTGTTCCTTTGCACCTGCTGCTCCAGCTGCCTAGAATACCTTTGCCTCTGCCCATTTTGCCTGGCTAATGCCAACTCATTATTCTGGCTTTGGTTTAGGTTGGCACTTCTTTACTAGGTCTATAAAATAAAATAAAACATGGGACCTGATTGAGAACTTCCAACTTTTAATTATTCCGAGTAAGCTTACTAAAAAAAGAGTTATTAGCTCTAATCCCATCCTTTAGTAAACGAATGGACATTTTAACGTGGTAAAAGTTAGGATGACATAATCTTAGAATACAGCTTATCTTTTTGGAGTAAATAAATTTGGATTTGTAAAAATTATATAGTTTCTTTATATTGTTGACAACTATTGAAAACTTAGTGACAGACTACCCCGGGTCAGAGAACAAGCACTGGCTAGTCGCTACTGTTGTTCTAAGCCTGTATTAGCTGGTCTTCCAGGATGCTCTCACATTTTGATGAATATGCCTCTGTGTAGTAGAAATAAGCCTGTGCGAAGAGGCCTTGAGGCTATGAGTTGGGCATACCCTCCCTTGGTCATTGCTTGGATAGCTCCATGGGGAAATTCTCAGGCACCCCTCATCACAACCACCATCACTACCACCTTTGCAACTACTACTATCATCATCTGAGGTTTTTTTTTTATTTGTACATGTTAATATCATTAGGTTTAAACAAAACCTTACCTTTGTCAGCATGCCGTTTTTTCTCATTAGGGTAGCTTTACAGCTTTTTTTTAGGGTGTTGATTTTACAATTTAGTGGAATTTCAAATTTATTTATCTTTATTTTCAGATCCTGGTGGAGTATATACTCCAGTAGGTTAAATGAGGGAAAAGGAAGCAAGTTTAAACATGTTCATAAATCAGCAAGTTTAAACATGTTTGAAAGATTTACTTCTCTCCTGCAAACTCCTTATAAATGAAAAATAACAGAAAAGCCTTCAAACTGGTA
The DNA here is from genome assembly GCF_021613505.1 of Equus quagga. Taxonomy (NCBI): domain Eukaryota; kingdom Metazoa; phylum Chordata; class Mammalia; order Perissodactyla; family Equidae; genus Equus; species Equus quagga. The sequence continues at coordinate 54,789,813 of NC_060269.1, read as the reverse complement.
TTATATTTTGCTATAAAGATAAAAATGCCATTATCTTCTATCTTTTATAGCTGGTAGTTGTCGGTAAGGAAAAAACTTAACTACTGTGTGTATGATATTCTCCTAATCTCATACTTACTAATGGCCGTTGTCTCATATTTACATTTATACTGTAATTGTTTTCTACTGTCGTGAATCAACAACTTTTACTACTCCATCAAACAAACTATTGTCTTTGTCCCTCAACGTTTTGCTTTACTCGAGGGCACTTACTCTTTTTATCTTCCTCTCATCTTCAAGTTCCCTTTTCATACTGTTTTCTTTGCTGAATTCAAGACTGCTCACATATTTCCTGTTTTAAAAATACTAGCAGCTGACTACCTTGTTATCTCCCTGTCAGTTAGGATTCTTAACCAAATGTTCATACCTCTTTTTTCTCTCCCTTTTGCTCAGGGAAAAAAGGAAACCCCAAGGAAATTCACAAGTGATTTTTTTTGTCCTGTTTTCTGCTTGCCAAAGTGATAATAGGTTAGTTTTAGAAAAATCAGAATATATAGGAGGGTGTTAGGAAACAGGAAGGAAAATCACTACTCATCCCTACAAAGGCAGTCAGTTTGAAGACTTTGGTCTATTTTCTCGAATTCTTTTTGTAATATATTTTTTCCCTAGTTAGGAGATCGAATTCTATGTACAAATTTGTATCTGGGTTTTTTTTTTCAATCTGTTCTTATTTGACATTTTTACCGTAAAATTTTCCCATGCTAAAAAACATTTTCAAGGGGTTTTTGATGTCTATATAAGATTCTAGTGTCTGAGTTACCATAATTTATATAGCAAATCCCCTAATATAACACATTGTTTATAACTTTTTACTTTTTTGAACATTTTCGTGCCATATTTCATTTTTTATTGTTATTTCTGTAGAATAGAATCTTAGAAGGACAATTTTTGAGTTAGAGGAGTTGGTCAGTTGTGTTCTTGGTGAAGACTATTCAGTGAAATACAACTTGTAAGTCATATAAATTAATAGGTAAAGCAGGTAGTACTATATATACATAAGCGGTGTGAAAATCTGTAAATCAAAGCTGTTATGCATATGAGAAGGTTTATAGTAAAATATTTCTGTGCAACTATTGTATTAATGTATTTCAGTTGAAGGTTCAGACTGACAAACACTGGACGTAGTCGGTGGCTTAAAACAGGGAATCAAACACATTTTACTTCTGTAAAGGTTAGAGAAGGAAGTCAATGCAGTCAATATACCCAGCAGAGAAATCAGAAATTTTATCTATTTGCAGATGGTGCTGTAACTTTTTAGGACCCCCAAAAGAGCTTTGCTAGTAGACATACAGTTTCATATGATATGTCTGAACATCATACCCTCTGAAAATTTATCTGTCCTCTTCAGGCCCAGCCTTATATAAATTGGGCTATAAAAGACCAGGATATAGCTTTGCCTGGATGTATGCAGGAGATACGTTGCATCCAGACCAGAAGTACCTTATTAATCTCATAGTTATACAGTGCATAATATGACTGCTAGAGGACAGCACATGTGCACTACAGAGGCATAACAAATTTCTCATTCATTATTCTTAATCTACTCAGGTTACCATGGCTTAGGTGAAGTGCGTTTCTGAATTTGGTGACATGGAGCTAAATTAAGATTTAGCTACCTACACACATCTAAGAGTCATAATAAAAGGTCTTTAATCAGCTATAGCAATTATCTAATCCTAGAAAATTCCAGTGATGGAAATTTCACAAGAATCTCTTTTAAGTACCATATAAGGTAAATGAACCTTAGACCACAATCATTCATAACTCTGGTGAAACAGATTTTAGGTTTTTACAGCTTAATTTCATTTGTTCATTCATTCATTTGCTTATTGAGGTAACATTGGTTTATAACATTATATAAATTTCAGGTGTACATCATTACATTTCGATTTCTGTGTAGACCACTTATGTTCACCATCCAAGGACTAGCTCCCATCTATCACCATACACATGTGCCCTTTTACTCCTTTGTCCTTCCTCCTCCCCCTTCCCCTCTGGGAACACCAGTCTAATCTTTAGATCTATGTGTTTGTTGTTGTCGTTTTTTTTATCTTCCACTTATAAGTGAAGTATATTTAAAATATTTTTCATATGTTTCAATTAGTAGTTGTTACCAAAATGTGTGAAGGTAATAATTATTTGGGGCACGAAAATTAGAAGTATTTAAACCTACTGGAAGACAGAACAAACATTATTTCATGTATTTTTCAGAACATAACTTGGTAACGATCCTAAAGAGAGGATGTAGGAAGTTTGTGTGTCTTAGTAGCCAAAATCTGAGTAGATGCACTGCCAATAACTTGCTCATCTTTCTTCCTCACGTACAAAATTAACTGCAGTTGAAATATGCTCTGAATTCTCTGATTGCTGGAGTTGGGTTTTGTTTATTTTTGTATCTTCCGTACTTAGCATGGTAACAGGCACAATATATATTAGATGTTCAATAAGTGTTTGTTATTGATATTTTTTATGTGTAGTCTGAACTCAACAACATGTTTACATTCTTTTATAATTGTCAGAGAAAGACACAGAAATATAATTGGGAAAGATTAAAACAAATAACTGCTTTTAATTTTTTTCCTAATCTATCCCTTGTACTTTTTAATATTTGTGATATGCAAGGAATTTAGACATTGCTTTTTACTATATATTTGAAAACTCACACAAATATACTTTTCATTCTTTGTTTTCATTTTTAAAATTGCTACTGTACTGCTTTAATTTTACTTCAATACTGATTAAAGAAGGTTCTTAAATATATTTAATACAGAGTTCTGAAATAAGATTAACTACTTGGAAACTATTGAGACTGTTCTGTAATTAAGTGTAGTCTAAAATAATTGTATGTGTCTATAAGTAGAATAGATTCAATAAGTGTCAGAGAAAACTTCTTGTTAAGATTTGGAGTAGTAGTATAGATTTTACTTCTATTTAAAATAGTAAAGAATATGATTTAGGTAGTAGTTACTGATATGCATGTAGCTATTTCTTCATTACAGAGGAAGGTTTTATTTCATATCAGCCTTTCTTAGTATTCTGCAACAAAGAAAGTATTTAGAATAATTTTTAACTTTTTGAAATATTTAATATGCAGAATTTCTGACTTTGCTATTTGTCCAAATTACTCAGGCAAAAGGGACAGCTAGCTGTGGAAAGAGCTAAACAAGTGGAAGAGTTTCTGCAGCGGAAACGGGAAGCAAGGCAGAATAAAGCTCGAGCTGAAGGACATATGGTATGACTTTTTTTTCTAAATTTTGAACATGTTAGTATTCCAAGTGAAGGTCTGGAATAAGGTAGGTATAAATGAAAAGAATTGGAATCTTTTACAAACATTTACTCTAAACTTTTGCAGAGTATAAAGTTGTGATATATCTTATTTAATCTCTCTTTTATACCAAGGGTGAAATTCTATCATTGCTTTGGTTAATTGAGAATAAGTTCGTAGCTGTATCCTTCCCTTAAAAAGAATGGAAGTAGGTATAGCAACCCAGATATTTATATTAAAATGATAAGTTCTTACATTTCTTACTTTTTTCCCAGTATGCAAAGAATTTTAGAAGAAAAATGGGAAGTAAACATTTGGATAAAGATATGTGTAACTATGCATTTACTCAAAAGCAAATTAAGAGCAACAGTATATTAAAGCCTCCAGTTATGCCAGTTAACTAAATTCTCATGTATCCAAGAAAATATTAACAGCTTTTAGATAATCATTTCAATAGTTGAAACGTAATAGTTTTGACTTGTAGAGGTGCACAAATACCTTTTGACCTTTGTCAACAGAACAACTGATGATTGTTTCTGTTGGCTCAGCATCCCATGAAGCATCACGCTCACATAGGAAATAGGTCAACTCAATGGTAGTATATTTGGATTAGACTTATAGCATGTCTATTGTAAGTTCATATGTGACATCTTTGTGAGTTAATTAATGTAATTATTCCAATTTAGGGTATTTTTTCTTTGAAATAATGTCATAGGAAAATAGTTAATTTTTTTAATGGATGCCCATTATATTTTTAACCTACATCAGTTTATGTTTTTCTAATATCTGGAGTTAATCTGTGTTTGTATCCTTCCTATAGATAGTAGAAGAGAACCTCCTGCATTTTCCTTGCCCCATATCTCCTATGTTAATAGCATCTGGATATTAGTTACAGATTTAAATTAAAAATATTATAAAATGATTATTAGACTTATGGAGATTTACAGATTTCGTTCCTCAGCATTGGTCCTTACATCCTAATATTCTCCCCTCAGTGTATTTTTCTTCATGCTGGAGAATATTCTCTGGCAGTCCTTCTGGAAAGAAACTTTCCAAGATTTGTTGGGAAATGTCCTTATTTTGTCCCCACACTTAAATGATAATTTGTAGTGGTGGTCCCTGGGTGAATTTGCTTAGCATTTGTATGTCTGAAAAAGTTTGCCTTTTTGCTTTTCAAAAATATTTTTGCCAGGTATAATATTATAGGTTGAAAGTTTTTTACCTTTCATTACTTTAAAGATGTCTCTCCCCTTATCTTGTGGCATGACTATTTCTGACAAGAAGTCTGCTGTCATTCTTGTCTTTTTCTTCTATAAGTAATATGTCTTTTTTCTCTGACAGCTTTTAACATTTTCTCTTTATCACTGGAAGCAATTTGATTATGATGTAGCTTGGTGTATTTTTCTTCATGTTTATTTTGTTGGGATTTGTTGAACTTCTTAGATCTGTGGGTTATTATAACTGTCGTCAGATTTGGAAAAATTTCAGCCATTATTTCTTCAAAAATGTTTTTCTGTTGTCCCCCCTTTTCTTTCTTCTAGAATGCTCAGTACCTATGTACTAGGCCATGTGATGCTCTGTCAACAGTTTACTGATGCTCTGTTCATTTTCTTCAGTCTTTTTTCTGCTTCATTTGCGTAGTTTCTATTTCTTTATCTTCAAGTGCATTAATCTTGTGTTCTGCTTTGTTTAATCTGCTTTAATCCCATCCAGACGTTGTGTATTTTTTTAATCTAAGATATTGTATTTTTTATCACTTAAAGTTTATTTGGGTCATTTTTATACTTTCCATGTGTCTCTCTATAATATTTATACTTTTCTCTACCTTCTTAAACATGTGGAATATAATTATAATAGCTGCTTTAATGACCTTGTCTACTAATTCTATTATTTATTTCATTTCTGAGTGTGTTTGTTGATTGATTTTTCTCCTCATTTGGGTCATCTTTTCCTGCTTCTTTACATACCTGGTAATTTGTGATTGGATGGCAGACATTGTGTATTTTATCTTGGATTTTTTTGTATTTAAATATATTGGGACTTTGTTCTGGGATGCAGTTGTTTGGAAACAGTTTGAGTCTTTCAAGGCTTGCTTCTAAGATTTGCTGGGCAGATCCAGAAAGCCTTTAGTCTAGAGCTAATTTGGCCCCACTGCTGAGACACTAGTTGAGTACCCAGTGCCCTTTTGATTCGGAGGTCTTTCAGCATAAAATATTCCCAGCCCTGAGTGAGCCTCAGGTATTGTTGACATTATGCTAAGGGTCACTCAGAGGAGACTCAGAGGAAACCATCTGCAGATCTCCACTGCTGGCTCTCTGCAGCTCTCTATTCTTTGGTACTCCATCCTGCAAGTTTTAGTGATCTTTAACTTCCCAATCTCTGACTCCTGTTTCCTTAATTTAGAGAGACTGCTAATCTCTGTCTGGGGACCCTCTCCCTGTGCCGCAGCCTGGAAACTCTTGCCAGGCAATAAGTTGGGCAATTATTGGGCTTACCTCACTTGTTTCTCTTCTTTCAAAAATCCCTGTCCTGTGTTGCCTATTATTCAGTATTTGGAAACCATTGTTTTGTGTATTTTGTCCAGACTTTGAGTTGTTTAAGGTAGGAGGGTAGATCTGGTCCCTGTTGCTCCATCATGGCTACAAATGAAAGTCTTGAATAATAATTTGGCTGGGTAAAGAAATCTAAGTCTGAAGTTCTTTTCCATAGTGATTTGAAGATACTGCCTTATCTTCCTTTCAGTGTTGTTAATGAGACATGTGATATGTTCTGGTTCATGTTCCTTTTTAAGGGATTTTTTTTTCTCTCTGATAGCTTTTAAGACTATTTTTGGATCCTTGATGTTCTGAAATTTCACTTGAATATTTCTCAGACTTTTTTTCACTGACGTGACTCAGGCTCTAACTGGATGCTTTCAATCTGAGTACTTGTCTTCACTTCTGGGACATTCTCAATTAACATTTCTTCAAATATTGCTTCTTCTCCTTTTTCTCCTTAAGAGGACTTTTATTAGATGGATAGATTAGAACCTCTGCATCAAGTATTCTTTTTAATGTACTTTTGTTTCATCTTTTTTATCTCTTTTTCTCTTTTTGCTATGTTTTGGAAGGATTCTTAGTCCTGAATATCAGCTCACTAATACATTCTTCAGTTTTGTCTGCTCTGCTGTTCAGCCCATCTAATGAATTTCTTTTAATTTTAGAAACTTGTATTTTCATGTCCATGAATTCTAATTAGTTTTTCCTTAAAACTCCTTGATCATATCCTTATTTCTATGATAATACTTTCGTTATTATAAATCTTGTACTTAGTGTGCTATCAGCCATGTTACCCTGGTTTCTTCGGTTTTTGTGTTTGTTACCTATTTCATAGTGTTGGCATTCCTCAGATGTTCGCTGTTCTTGATGTTGTGTTCATATTTGGGAGTGTCTATTTTATTGTTCATTACCTTGTTTGAGTGGCCCCTGGCAAGACAGAAGAGTGCTACTGACCTGTCCTTTGCACAGTTTTCACTGACATTAGAGGAGGGATGGGACATGTTGATATTCTTCCGGACAAATACCTTCACAGCTTATTTTCTGGGCTTAGGAGATTCCCATTCTTCCTAGGAATCACCAGTCACCCAGAGCGTAGGCCTGTCCTTTCCTCTAAGCTTTCTCTTCTCACTCCTTTCTGAAGGTAACAGACTCCGCTTCCTGAATTGTGGAGATGGATAGTGTACTGGGGGTAACCCTCTTATTGTAACCACTATTGTCTGCTGTTAGGCCTTCTCATGTTCTTAGTTTCCGACACGTTTTAGAGCATGCTTCATGTTGCTCACATCTTCTCTGGTAGTATTCTTTCTGACGTGCTTTTGCTCATGAAGTTTCTTACTTTAAACTGATTTTGTGTACATTCCTTGTCTCTGGATTCCTTCTATTCTTGGGACTAGCAAGAGTGTTGCTTGTTTTTGAGTGCTGATATGTATTCACTTAAAACAACAACTTCTCTATTCTAGAATTTTGCAAGAAGGGAGGCTATAGTGTCACTCTGCCACCTTGCAATCAGAAATTACTATTTTCATTTTGTTTAGTTTTCGTTTAAAAAAACGTGCTTTAGAGATCAGCAGTACATTTTGACTGGCTTTTATATGAATTTTCAAGATTCATTTTGTTAACTGTGTAGAATTTCTTCATTCCTCAGATGACTAAATGTATACATAAAACTTTATCTTAGAAAGATGTGGCTAAGAGTAAATAATTTCTATTTTTCAGTATATTTGGCTGTGTGCATCATCCATGACTGTTTTATTCACTAATTTAACAACAGGCAGTTTGTTAATCACTTTGGGGATAGTAGGTTAATTAATTAAAGTTATTTAATTAAGACTTAATCAGACATAGTTTGTCTCTAGAGTACTTTATAATCTAATGTTGGACAAGAATATATATGCTAGTAATGTGAGGCAGTGAATGGAAGTGAGGGCTGAGGTTAACTGTGGGAAGGATAAGAGGCCTCACAGATTTTAAGTTCTAAATTTGAACTTTTTTATGATGAGGTAGAGATGCTATTTAAAGTTTACCTCTCTGGGTCGGCCCGGTGGCTCAGCAGTTAAGTTCATATGTTCCACTTCTCTGCGGCCCGGAGTTTGCCGGTTTGGATCCCGGGTGCGGACATGGCACTGCTTGGCACACCATGCTGTGGTAGACATCCCACATATAAAGTAGAGGAAGATGAGCACGGATGTTAGCTCAGGGCAAGGCTTCCTCAGCAAAAAGAGGAGGATTGGCAGCAGTAGTTAGCTCAGGGCTAATCTTCCTCAAAATAAATAAATAAATAAATAAAGTTTACCTCTCTGTGTTAGTTTTCTATTGCTGTGTAATAAATTGCCATAAACTTAGTGGCTTAAAATAACGTAAATGTATTACTCACAGTTTCTATGGGTCAAGAACCTGGTGTGTTTTAACTGGGTCCTCTGCTCATAGTCTCATAAAGCTTCATCAAGGTGTCAGCCAGATGTGTCCTCATCTGGAGGCTCAAGTATGGCAAAATCTTCTCCGCTATTCCCTCGCGGTGTTGGCAGGATTCACATCCTTCCTACTGTAGGTCTGAGGTCTCCATCTTGATTGACTTTTGACTAGAGACCACTCTCAGGTGTTTGCCACATGGTCCCCTTCATCTCAGCAACAAAGAACTTCCTGTCCATCAAACCCCTCTCATACTTCAAACTCCTGACTGCCACTTTTACAACCAGCCAGAGAAAACTGCTTCTGAAGGGTTCATGTGATTTGGTCGTGCCCGCTGGACAATCTGTTTCGATGGAGTCATCCCATTTAACGTAACCTAATCATGTGGGTAAAATCTACCATATATACAGTCCTAGGGGTTAGGTAGGCTTTGTAAACCTGGTGGAGTGGGGGGGTGGGGGGGGGTGGCAAGAAACCTTGGAGATTGTCTTAAAGTTCTGCCTACCATACTCCCTTCCTGTAATTTTAGAGACTACATCAGGGGACAGTAGACTAGGCTAAGTGAAGGAGCTACTTTTAAGTGCTGTCTTTAGCAGCATGCTTGATAGTAAAAAATACTACCCAGGTCTCCAAACAAGAACTTTTTGTTTTTAATTGGTTTTATTAAGATATAATTTAAAGACAAGGAAGTTCACCAATGTTACGTGTCATCTCGATGAGTATTGACAAATGTATATAGTCATGTAACCACTGCCATAATCATGGTATAGCACTGTTCCATCATTTCTTAAAAATTTCCTCATCTCACCACAAGAAAAAAAAATTTGCAACTCTATGAGTTGATGGTTGTTAACTAGACTTACTGTGATAATCATTTCTTAATATATACATGTATCAAATCATTATGTTCTACACATTAAACTCATACAGTGTTGTCAATTGTATGTCAGTAAAACTGGCGGTAGGGGGAAGTTTCGTTGTGTCCCTTTCCTTGAAAGCTACCACCAACCACAGGCAACAACTGATCTGCTTCCTGTTGCTATAGTTTTGTCTTTTCTAGAATTTCATTTAAAATTATCAGTCATATAGTATATAGTTTTTTGAGGCTGGTATGTATCAGTAGTTTGTTTTTTTTATTTCTGAGTCATATTCCACTGTTTGGATATACCACAATTTGTTTATTCATTCCTCAGATGGTGAACATTTGTGTAGTTTCCAAAAAAGATGTGTTTAAACTCATCAGAGTAATGTGAAAATTAAATACACTCACTTATATGCATACCTGTGTAACTAACTAGCCTGTCCTCCCTGGGCAGCCCTCTTTCTGAGTTGGCATATCTGTCATTATGTGTAACTTAGCTAGTGACTGTTTTTACATTCAAGCTTTTGAACACTGCTGGAGAAAATTAAAGCTACGATAATTAATGTGAGATCAGTTTATGGTCTCTGGTTTCAGCCAAGCTGTCAACCCTACTCAGTAATCCTTTTATATCTTCATGGTCAGCAGCCTCTCCCATTGCCCACGGTGGGAATTTTCCTCAATGATTTTGTCCTTCATCCTTCTCTATGAAGATAATTTACTTTACAGAGAAAATTGGGCTTAAGAGTCCCACATGTCCTCAGATTTTCTGTCTCCATACTTTTAAATGTACCCATAATTGTACCCAGTTTTGTTTTCTCCCATCTCAGAGAAGGATATAACTTCCTTCATTCAAAAGTAGTCTTTCCCATGCCATCCTATTTGATAATTCTAATACTAATAGTTGTTAACATTTGTCATTTATTGGACGCTTACTACGTGTTAGGCATCGCTCTAAGTTCTTTACCTATATTAACTCAGTTAATTCTCAGAGCAGTCCTCTGAGGTAGATTCTGTTGTATTCCCATCCTACATCTTACTGAGACATAGAGAAATTAAAGTTACTAGCTCAAGATTTACAGCTACTAAATGATGGAATAAGTATTTGAATTCCTGTAGTCTGACTTTAGAGCCCGCACTTTCATTTCTTTATCTTCTGCGCCATACTTTCTGTTTACTTAAGGGCCTTCCTAGTCCATCAATTGTTTTGTCTTTTCTGAACTTTCCTTCTTTGCTGGTACCCTCCTGTAACCTATACATATATTCACATTTCTCACATTCCTCAGTAGTCACCATCCTGTCTCCTTTCTCCTCTCATAGCCAGACACTTCAAATGAATGAAGCAGCTGCTGTCTCTAGTTGCTTACCTATTATTCAATTTTCCATTCATGTGCACAGCTTATCACCATGTAATCGTATTGAAACAGAAGTCACCAGTGTCCGTCTTGCCAGATAGGGTAGTTTAAATCTTTATCTTTTTTTTTTTTTTGAGGAAAATTAGCCCTGAGCTAACATCTGCTGCCAATCCTCTTTTTGCTGAGGAAGGCTGGCTCTGAGCTAACATCCATGCCCATGTTCCTCTACATTCTATGTGGGATGCCTACCACAGCATGGCTTGCCAAGCAGTGCCATGTCCACACCCGGGAGATTCGAACCGGCGAACCCCGGACCGCCAAAGCGGAACGTGCGCACTTAACTGCTGCGCCACTGGGCTGGCCCCTAAATCTTTATCTTATGTGATCCTTCTGTGGCGTTTGATCTCATGAGCTACTGCTTCAGAATTGCTTCCTTGCCTTCTGTGATACCATATTCTCTTTGTTTATCCTTTACTTCTCTGATTACTATTTCTTAATATCTTCTTCTACAGGATTCTTTTCTTCTTCTCAGTCTTTAAATGCTGATACCCTGTAGGATTCTGTCCTTGGTTATTTTCTCACTATAAATAATATCCTGGGATGATCTTACTTATTCTGCCAGGGACCAGTGACTTCAAAATCTCTATCAGTGATGCAGACTACTTTCCTAACTTATATTCTATCTGGCTACCTTCTGGACATTGTTTCCTAGGTGTTGCATTGGCTCCTCTTTTAAAAAAAATTTTTTTTAATTTTTAAATTATCATGCAGTAAGATTAACTTTATTTTTGTCTCCATTTCTATGAATTTTAATACGTATATAAATTCATGTAAACACTACCACAATCAGGATATAGAATAATTCCACAACCCAAAAAATGCTCTTGTGTTCTCTCTCAATAAAGTCATACTCTTCCCCCACCCTATCACCCTTGCATCCTCAGGTCTATTCTCCATTACTACAGTTTTGTCTTTTCAAGAATGTCTTAGATTGTACATGTACCTAATAGTATGTAAAGTTTTGCAGTTCGCTTCTTTGATTCACCTTAATGATATTCATTCAAGTTATTGCGTGTAACAATAGCTTTCTCTTTTTTGTTGGTGAGTAGTATTCCATAATATGGATGTGTTACAGTTTATTTATCCGTTCACCTATTGAGGGACAATTGGGTTGTTTGCAGGTTTTGGTAATTATGAGTGGTGCTGCTTTGATCATTCATTTATAAGTTTTTGTACGAGTGTAAGTTTTTTTTTCTCCAGGGTAAATACCCTGGAGTGGGTTTGCTGGATCATATGATAAGTGTATATTTAGCTTGATTTAAAAAAATACCAAACATTTTCCAAAGTACGTGTACCATTTTGCATTCTTATCAGCAATATATGAGAGTTCCAGTTGCTGCACATCCTCATCAGCATTTGATATTCAGTGTTTTTTTATGTTAGCTATCTAATCCACATATAGGGATATCTCATTGTAGTTTAGTTTGCATTTCTCTAAATGTCAGTGATGTTGATAACTCTTCATGTGCTTATTTCTCATCCCTGTGTATTCTTTAGAGAAGTGTCTAAGTACTTTGTCCATTTTAATTGCTTTCTTTTTTTAATTAATTAATTAATTTTGATGAGGAAGATTGGCCCTGAGCTAACATCTGTTTCAGTCTTCCTCTATTTTGTATGTGGGATGCCTCCACATCATAGCTGATAAGTGGAGTAGGTCCACGTCTGGGATCCAAACCTGCGAACCTGAACTACCAAAGGGGAGTACATGGAAATTTAACCACTCAGCAATGGGGCCAGCTCCCTTAATTCTGTTGTTTTCTTGTTGTTAGCTTTGAGAGTTCTTTATAATGTGGATACAAGTCTTTTATTGGATAAGTGATTTGCCAGTATTTTCTCCTAGTTTGTAGCTTGGCTTCTCATTCTCTAACAATATTTTTCACAGAGCAAAAGGTGTTAACTTTGATGAAGTCTAATTTGTCCATTTTTTTTCTTCATGGATCATGCTTTTGGTGCCACATCTAAGAACTTTTGCCTGTCCAACACTTATGAAGATTTTCCCCTGTTTTTTCCTGTTAAAATTTTTATACTTTTACTTTTCACCTTTAGATCTATGATCCATGATAAAATGTTTTTATTATGGTAAAATACACATAACATAAAATTTACTATCTTAACCATTTGAAAGTATAAAATTCAGTGGCATTAAGTACAGTCACAGTGTTGTCTTCCTTCTGCTTGATTTCTGTTTATCTTGCTCTTTTCTAGTGTTTTAAGGTCAAAGCTTAAATAGTTGAGATCTTTCTTCTTTTCTAATATTGGTATTGCATGCTATAAATTTCTCTCTAAGTGCTACTTTAGTTGCATCCCACAGATTTGCTGTGTTGTATTTTCATTTTCATTCAGTTCAGAATGTGTTCTAATTTCCCTTGAAACATACTCTTTAGCCCACGGACTACTTAGAAGTGTGTTGTTTAATTTCCAAGTGTTTGGACATTTTCCTATTATTTTCTGTTACTATTTCCTAGTTTTATTTTTTATGGTCAGAGTACATACTTTGTAGGATTTCATTCAATCCTCTTAGATTTTTTAGAGTTTTTACTTTGATGTAAGAAATGATGTCTTCATGAATGTTCTGCATACACTTGAAAAAAATGTGTATTCTGCTGTTGTTGGGTGGAGTACCATCATACATCTCTTAAGAATGGGGATACATTCTGAACAATGCATCATTAGGCAATTTCATTGTTGTGCAAACATTGTAGAGTATACTTACACAAACCTGGATAGTATAGCCTACTACACACCTAGGCTATGTGGTAGTAATCTTATGGGACCACCTTCATATTTGCCATCTATCATTGACTGAAACACTGTTATGTGGCACCTAACTGCATTATATAGGTTTCAGTTAGATCCAGATACTTGATGGTGTTTTTCAGTGGTCCTTGATCCATGCTGAAATTCTATTTGAAATTCTACATTCTATTTGATACTGAGGTAGGAGTGTTGAAGTCTTCAAATATAATTGTAGATTTATGTATTTCTCTTTTCCGTTCTGTTAGTTTTTCCTTTTTTTTTTTTGAAAGAGCAGACACATTTAGGATTGTTGGAGTTTTTTGGTGAATTGACCATGTTTATGAAAATGTGATGTCTTTTTATTCCTTGTATTAGTTTTTTCTCTTGCAGTGTAACAAATTACTACAACTTAGTGACTTTTATAATACACATTTATTATCTCATAGTTTCTCTGAGATAGAAGTCTGGACACAGCTTAGCTAGATCCTCTGCTAAGGATCTCACTTGGCTGCAATCAAGATCAGCTGGGCTACATTCTTATCGGGAGGCCCAGTTGAAGTAATGATCCACTTCCAAGTTCATTCATATTGGTGAGCCAGTTCATGTCCTTGTGGCTCAATGAATGAGGGCCCCAACTACTTGCTGGCTATTGGCTAGAGGTCTCCCTCAGTTCCTAGAGACCACCTGAAGTTCCTTGTCACAAGGACTTTCTAACACGTCTGCTTACTTCATTGAGCAAGGGTAGTCTATGGAGGAAATTTGCTAGCAAAACTGAATGATATATAATGTAACAATTACAGGAGTGACAGCCTGTAATTACCTTTGCCCTGTTCTTATGTTTAGAAGCAAGTCACTGGTCCTCCCCACACTCAAAGAGAGGATTATACAAGAGTGTAAACCTTAGGAGGCGAGGATCATGGAGTCTACCTCCGTGTGCCACATTCTTGTTAAATTCTTTTGTTCTGAAGTCTACTTTCTTTGATATTAATATAATCATTCCAGCTTTCTTTTAACTAGTGTTGGCATGGTATATCTTGTTCGATGTTTTTACTTTTAATCTACCTGTCATGATTGATTGAGATGGGTTTGTTGTCATGAATCCATAATTGGTTTGTGTGGGTTTTTAAAAATCCATTCTAACAATTCCTTTAAATTGATGCGTGTAATGTAATTGCATTATACTGTTATCTTGGATAGCATTTAATGTAATTATTGGTATGTTTAGAATGAGGTATAATGTTTTATTATTTGTTTTCTGTTTTTGTTTCACTCTTTCCAATTTCTCGCTGACTTTAGGTTATTTGAACACTTTTTGTTATTCCGTTTCAGTTAATTTGTTGTGATTTTGACTATATCTTTCTTTCACATATCTTTCTTTCACATATCTTTTTAGTGGTTGCTAAAGGGATTAAAAAACATACGTTACTTTTCACAATAAGCAATATTTTACTACTTCAATTGGAATGTAGAAATCTTTCCATCATGTGGTTCCCTTGCACTCTCCCCTTTATGTTATAGTTGTCTTATATGTCACATTTACATACATTTAAATCCCCATCAGCAGTGTTATAGTTTTTGCTTGCAACTTCACACATATTTAAGAACTCAAGAGGACAGGAATAACTTTGTTATATTTCCACAAATATTTACCATTTCTGTTATTATTCTTTTATTCCTAATGTTCCAAGTTTTCTTCTTATGTCATTTCCCTCTATCTGAAAAAATTCCTTTTGCTGTTCTTTTAGATAAAGTCTGCTGGCTGTAAATTGTCTTATTTTTATTTCATCTTTATTTCTAAACAATATTTTCACTGGGTGTAGCATTTTGGGTTAACAGTTCATTTCTTTTATCATTTAAAAAATGTTGGTGATGTCAGCATCATGGCCAAAGTGAGCTGTTCCCTTTGTCTCTCCCCTCTAAGTTACAACCAAACAGACATCCACTGACCAACAGAGGATTCCCTACACAGCACAACAGGACACCTAAGAGATCCATGCAGCTATACATCTAAAAGTGGGTGGGTGGACTGGATCCCCAGGAAGTGGTGTAACTAGGGGAGCAATCCCCCCCCCCCCCCAGCGACACCTGTCCAGGGCATGGATCCTCACACAGTGGCCTATGCAACTCTGAGTGGAGGCAAAGGTGGCCCAGCCCTGTACGAGCACACGAATGCCTGCAGAGCAGTAACCACACATGAATGCCTGCTGCACAGCAACAGGAGTGTGACAGCAGCCATGCCTGCATGATGGTTGGTGGCATGGTGGCAGCAGTGGCCTGACCCACACAACTGTAAGCAGGCAAGGCAGGAGCAGAAAAAAACAACCCCTGCATACCCCAGTAGTGGCAGGTGGAACCTGTAACCAGAAGTATCAGGAATCCACAGCAGAATGGTGACCAAGACACCAGTGGCATCACCCCCAACACCATCTCTACCAGCAACAGAGGCTGCATCCA